>NC_134710.1:416023231-416655776 GCF_043290135.1 Rhipicephalus microplus | reverse complement strand
AACGCTACGTGCTGAAGAAAAACGAAGAAGAGGAGTGGGGATCATCATCAGGAGACTCGGCTCACGCGGAGGCTGCGAAAAACTGTTCTAAAAAATTAGGCAGGATTATTTTTCGGTGCTTTTGAGTGGTTTCGGTTCTATACCTGGAATCTCAACTATGGGGTCATCGTCTCCTTCTACGGTGACGACGGAAATGCCGTTGCCTCGCACCCGTGACTGTTTCCAGATGGCAGAAAAGGAGGGCTACGTCACCTACTGGACGCATCCGCAGCACAAGCGGGAACATGGCGTGGGTGCCTTCGGTCAACCTTCGTTCGTTCCTGCACAGAATGTCCTCGAATGCACAACCGATCGGTGCAGCATCGCACCAGCACTCGGCTACTTATCCTTCATCAGTGTCCGACATGATCCAAGCCTCCTCGTCTCCCATGATGCAGCACGTAATTCCAGCCGATCCCATTCCAAGGACAGACCTGCTGACCAAGACCGCGTCATTCAGGTTAGTGCACTTATACATAGCCGCAGCATTTCCGACACATAGCAGAGTGGGTGTATTTTACAGTGTACTTTATTAAGAACCGTATTAATGATTGTCTTTGCCTATTCGCCTCTACTCTACGTGGCTTTCGGGTCAGGATAGATTTGTTAAAAAGATATAACTAAAGAGAACTTGAATCTCTTTCGTTTAAGAACAGTGCAACTGAGAATAACCAGGCTGATATGTGCTAACAAAGTTTTCTAAGACAAAAAACATTATTTGGCTCATTGCCCCACCATTCCGATATTCTGCTTACGGCGCTCGTTTTTGTACCTGACGGTAACGGGTTAGATCACTGCCGTGCGGTCGCGTTTCGGTGGAGGCAAAAGGCTAGAGGACCTTCCCGTTGCGCGATAACTGCTCGGTAAATAAAACTGATGGTCTCAACTTCTAGAGTCCACCACTATGGCGAGCCACGTAATTAAAACTGGTTTAGTACGAAGAAACCTATAAATCATTCAAATGAATAACTCGGCGTCACCTTGGCCACCATTGAATATCTCGACTTTGGTTGAATAATCGCATAGGGTGCTTGTCACCGTTTGCTAATTTTGCCATATTCTTGCCTAGATCTAGATATTGGTCGCAGACTTCCATTGTGTTCAGTTGGGTTAACTAATGTCTCAGATTGTTGACGCCAAAAATTCTGCAGCGCAGAGTTGGGAACATCATGTCACTTGTGTTTGCTTACTATGTCGATTATATGCGTTTAGAGGGTACGCTTGATTTATTTGTGGGGTTTAACGTCCCAAAACCATCATATGATTATGAGAGACGCCGTAGTGGAGGGCTTTGGAAATTTCGACCGGGTGGGGTTCTTTACGTTCACCTGAATGAGCACACGGGGCTACGACATTTCCGCCTCCATCGGAAATGCAGCCCCTGCAGCCGGGATTTGAGCCCGTGACCTGTGGGTCAGCAGCCGAGTAGATTAGCCATTAGACCACCGAGGCGGGGCTAGGGGGTATGATTGCTCGATGTGTTTTGTATGCTAGCGTTCTCCAAATTTGTAATATTTTGCATAATATTGTCTAGTATTATATGGTGTTTGTTATTTTCACTCATTCTTGCCTTGCTTGAGGTAATACTTTCTGTTCGAAACTATTAGGCAGCGAGCAGTAAAACACTGCAATATATATTCAGTATGGCATGCTGCATTGGTGCTACCATAGATTAGCATTGTTACTACCTGGAGCATTCCACCAAATGAACGCTACTGATAGAAAAACCAGTTTCTTGCACTTGAATGCATTTCTGCTTGACAAAAAAGATGCGCGTTTGCGAGGAGTCAACATAAATTAGGTGACTCAAGCTCTATTCTTCAGACAACCCAGTATATTCAGCGCGTTTGCTAAGATAGGGTCCCGCGAATAGCTCGTTTTGTGTGGTGGCATTGATGGTACTCGTAACACGTGCCTCAAATTAAAGCCATTCACTCGAAGCTTCTACTTGGTATTATTCGAGTTGCAGGAGCCCAGAGTCACAAACGTGTTCTTTTGCCAATCAAATTCTCTAAAGCGCTCATATTTCATATTCTTAAAGTCGTTTTTAGGGGCGAAGCTTTTTAGGGCATGGGCTGTGCGTCCCCTGTAGCCTGTATGTAGCCACCTCTAGTTTAGTTCTTGCAGTGTTCACTAGATGGCGGTACCGTCCCCTGTATGTAGCCACCTCTAGTTTAGTTCTTGTAGTGTTCACTAGATGGCGGTACCGTCTCCTGTATGTAGCCACCTCTCGTTTAGTTCTTGTAGTGTTTACTAGATGGTGGTACTTGTAGCTGATGATGAAAAGATGCAAGATGTTATAAACTAGAAAGCGGTACTTGTAGTTGATGAAAGACGCGAGATCTTATAAAATAGGAATGATGTCACATATGGCGCGTGTCATTGGTTGAAGGCAATCGTTCGATTTAGTGCGGCGACGTACGCTAGGGAGAGCGATGTAATATTTTAAAATAAAAATTGATAGTTCGAGACCAGGAGATATTGAGGGCAGGTATCACATCGAACCATTGCTTGTCTTATAATGAGGGCGCCAAAGCTATCAGGATCACAGAAAAGGATTAATTCATGCTCTTCTAGAAAAGTGCATCGGGTGATTGATATGTGGGGTTTAACGTCCCAAAACCCCCATATGATTATTAGAGACGCCGTAGTAGAGGGCTCCGGGAATGGCGACCACCTGGGGTTCCTTAACGTGTACCCAAATCTGAGCACACGGGAGTAGAACATTTCCGCCTCCATCGGAAATGCCGCCGCTGCCGCCGGGATTCGAACCCTAGACCTGCGGGTCAGCAGCCGAGTACCTTAGCCACTCGACCACCGCGGCGAAGCAAAAGTGTATAAGGAGTTCACACTGTTGCGGCCTCTTTCCGCGCAAATAAAACACACGCACTCTCTTTTGAGCCACGTAAACGAACATCGGAAAACTGACAAATATGAATTGTTAAAAAGGACGTCTTGTATTTGATAGCTGTGTTCGAGGACAAACTTACTTATTAAACAAACTCTCAGCTTAACTATTAAGATAGCCCCTCCACGTTAGTCTAGTGGCTAAGGTTTTTTGCTGCTGATCCGCAGGTCGTGGGCTCGAATCCCGGGAGTGTCAGCTGCATTGTGAATGGAAGTGAAAATGCAGCTGTCCCTTGTGCTCAGATTTGAGTGCACGTTAAAGAACCGCACGTGGTCAAAATTTGCAGAGCCCTGCACTACAGCGTCTCTTATAATCAAATGGTAACTTTGGGACGTTAATCCCCACATATCTATTACCCGTTAAAATGCGCGATGAATATCAGTTTGATTTCATAGAAAGATTGATTGTGATTGCTCCTAGTGGTGCATATATCCACAACTGGTTTTCCTACGTGGTGTCTTCACCCCTTTATAGAAGGCCATATATCGACCTTGACATACAGCACCGTCGTAATGAGAGCTACTTCAAGACAATTTAGGAGAAGAATAGTGCTTTCTTTTTTATTTTCTTTGAGAACTCTATTTTTATAATACTGCTACCCTCCGTTAATCCGCTCCTATGAATTGCAAACGCTTTTAGTCTTTGTACCGAGGCAAAAACATCCTGTATGGACGAGAAACGACAGTAAAAAAGAAATATACAGACGCATGCACAGACTGACAATGAACTAGCTTGAAATCTGTTATTCTGGCACTTTGCAACCGCAGTTCTGAATTTGTTAGTGGTGGGATATGCCAAGTGCTGCCTCCCTGACAGGACAAGCTTGGCTGGAAAGACAGCCTTTTTGCTACCAAGGCACCGTCAGTACATTCTAACCGGAGCCAAAGATTGATTGAAGCACCACTCGATTGCTGGGCCACATATGCGTTAGCAGCGGAGAAAAGCTCGGTAGAAGTTACTGCCACTCCATAAGGTGATTATTTGGCACAAGATATCGCAAAGTAACTAGGACTCTGTATAATATAATGTGTGACAACCGCATTGGCTCGTTAAATACAGCGGCTGACAAGACGGAGATAACGGGGTCTTATAGATGAAGAGGTGTAGTAGTAAAATTAACATGACAGAAACGACCGTGGTCGGCTTATCAGTACGTTTTTGGTGGCTACTTCGAGTTACAGCTGGCATGCAACTGTCAAAATAATGAAAGAAATCAATGAGATTGCGTGCGGCATGCATTAGCCGAAGCCATCCATTGCGGCACAGAAAAATTATTGCCATCATTTTCCCAGCCCGTATATCGTTCCCACATTGACAATACAAAAAGTTTATCTTGTTTCGCTTCCATTCGTTAGATTACGTATGATGTTGAGAATTTCCATTTTTACTCATGCGAAAATCAATAAACAAGCATTAAACTATATTTTATGATTTCGCTGCTGCAGTGTGATTATATTTTTGCGTATTGCCCGGCTCTCATGTTATTACTTGACTCTTAATTAGCCTCCTCCGCGTCAAGTGACACTAGGTGCTTACTGAATCAAACACACGTCTATTTCCGGCTGGCTAAAACCTCATGAATAAGTCTTGTGGCAATTACAGACAAGCTGCGAAATCTTCTTGTTCCTTATTATTGCAAAATTGAGAATGCCTTTGCAACCATGAACTAATCTTTGTTGTTTTATTCATTAGTACTTTCAGAGGAACGCTTCCACCTTATAACTCTTTTTTAGCCCCAATGCAAAATGAAAAATTATTTATTTTTGAGCACGACTTATATATTTTCTCTTTCTCTAGTGTTTATAAAAAACACTTGAACATAGGTAGGGTCTTTAGTCATTGCGTCGACAATTAGTCTTGTGGGAACGTGAAAAAAGACTGAGCAGAAGGCTGACTACCGCAACACCCATGAAACAAGCATTTCTCAAAGCTTGAAGCATACAGCTTCTCAGGAACTTCTCTGATCTGCTGATTGTGTTTAGTGAACTATGGCCTCCTCTTATCAGGTGTTCCAGTTAAGTATTTATGTTTAGAAAACATATAGGTATTGAAGTGAAGTATTTAGTTGGATGAGCAAGCCTGTACGAATATGACCATACACAACGGTTGAATAAAGTGCATTGTCACGCATAACACAGCATGTTTGGAAACGGCAGAAAACTTATTTTTACTGTTCCTCGATTCAGCGAGTTCTTTCGTCATTGCTTCATTTGTGAGTTTCCGGTGCATGAGCAGCCATGCAGGCACTGCGAGATCAGGGAATCATCGAAGCCTATATAAACCTACTGGTAGTTTTCTACAGTGGAAATAACCCCAACATAGCCTTACTTATATAAAGTGGAGTCCGATGTGTGCAAAAATGTGATGCCATGGCAGGTTCTTACCGATATGAACAGGTGACGTGGCCTTAGTCACATCCTGTCTAATTTATATCTTTTAGAAAGCAATTACCTTTAAAATCAGTGCAACATAGAATATCCGTGCTTACATGTGCTATCAGTGTTTGTGAGATAAATTATTACTTGCCTCATTATGCGACCGCAAAGCCAGAAAAAACGCCGCCCGAATCTTCCCACGGGACGAGTTCGAATGAGTGATTAATTGATTGATTGATTGATTAATTGATTTGGTAAGTGCGGTTTAACGTCTCAAAACCACCATTAAATTATTTATTTATTCAGAATACTGTCTATCCCGTGATGGGATTATACAGGAGTGGTGTCACATTGTACATTGTAAAAACAAGCAATACACAGACTAAAATATATGTTGCAAGCTTTTGAAATTTCAAGCAAATATCTCAAACATAGTGCAAAATTTGCCGTAGTGATAGGCAAAGAGTCTTCATGAGTATAAACATCAGATGAATTGCTGGGGCACGCAAAAACATACAAAACGTAATTGTACAGACAGAGTTATAACTTGCGACATCATCGATTCAGGAAATCACGGCTAAATAAAATTCAGCACACATTCACTCGCTCGATTAACAAATTTATGAAATGTCAGCAGTGTCAACATAGTGGGGTGCAGGATATTTCAAGCGCGTATGGCTCGCGGAAAAAGAAACAGTGGCCAAAAACATCGTTCTTGAAGGGATACTTGTGAAGTGTGAGATTATACTTATTTCGTCTTTGGTGCTTACTGTTAACCTTAACATAATTAGCCGGATTTATTTTCAAAGGGTTGTGTAGCACGAGATACAAAAATCTCAGGCTATCAAGCTTGGCACGGCTTGCCAGGGTGGGCAGATCCGCTCTTATCGAAAGAGCAGTAGATGAGTCAGTACGCCTATAACAGTTATCTATAGATAAAACGGACTGCTTTACGTTGTATTTTTTCAAACGCGGCTACATGTTTGTTTGTGAAGGGGAACCAGGCCACACTCGCATATTCGAGGATTGGGCAGATAGGCATGGTATACGCTATAAGTTTTGTTTCGATTTATGAGAGACGCCTTAGTGGAGGGCTCCGGAAATTTCGATAACCTGGGGTTCTTTAACGCTCATCGAAATCTGAGCACATGGGCCTACAGCATTTAAGCCTCCATCGGAAATGCAACCACCACAGCTGGGATTCGATTCTGCGACCTACGGGTCAGCAGCCGAGTACCTTAGCCACTAGACCACTGCGGCGGGACCCGAGCTCGAGTAAATGCGTCACAAGTGTCGGGGTATCTTGTGAATGTTGCGGAATCGGGCATGGCTTAGGAATGATGAACTTGTATTTTGTCTATATTAGTCTTACTTATTGAATGAAGGAGAAGCGTTGCCTTCAGCGAGTAGTGGGACGCTGATGTGCGATTGAAGATCGCCATAGACAGAGTGGCGAGTAAACGAGTGTGCAGCTCGAGCAGCCTATTTTTACTAGCACACGCTGCCTGCGTCGGCCTTTCGGGGCTAGAAAAGAGGAGGGGGGGAACAGTTGGCGGAAGACGGAAGCATGCAGCCGATACACGAGGTGCGAGCATTCGAAGCGGGGGTGTTGACATCGCCGCCAACACACGACGCGTGACATCGTGCCATTGAGAAATGCTCGGAATTTAAAATTGTGTCGGATAAAAGGGACAAACAGTAAGTCATCGCTGAGGTCATGTAGGTTGTCATTTGGAAAATAAAGGTTCACATCTCCGCGTTTTTAGGGGACCATTTACATACGTTTGACTCTTGTGCACTGGAAGCGGAATAATAGAGGAACTGGAGGCGATGCCTACACAGGAAACTGCAGTGAGACTTACTTCTTGCTAGTGCGTGAGAGCCGAATATTCATCTCGTTCACCCGCAGTGAAAGTGATGATGATTATGAAGGTGTTATGATGATGATGAAATACACTTACTTAAGGAAGTGATGTAAAGGGGAGGGTCCGTAAAGGCCCTCCCCATACAAACATTGAGTGGGTTCCCCCTTACGGGAGCTTATTTGCGTCAGCCACGACTCGGGATCGCTCAACCAAGGCCCGTTGGGTCATCAGGTAAGGGCAGCGCGAGCAGGGCGGCCTCCCAGGCCTTCCGGAAAGAATCGGGTAGAAGGGTGAGGTTTAGGGTTCTTTGGCACGCTCATACCATGTGGAAAATATCACAGGAATTCTACTCACAGTGTGCGCACCTCCATGTAGAAGCGAGGTTAAAGTGCTTTGGACACGTATTCAGCAGTGTGTGTAGGCCAGATTTCATGAGTCGATATTGTAGTTGTCTTTTACTTTGTTACTACTTTTGGGCCTTGAGACGTGTCTATAGCGTACAATAATTTGAAGAAATGTTGAGGTATAGCCAAGATTTGTTTGTGAATATGCTCTTTAGGATTTCTGGGCATATTAGAATTTTAGTGATAAGACGAAGATGGATTTGCTCCACCGTATATGTGAATACCTTAAACAGTTTCATATGAATGTGACTTTGAATTCGAAATGTGATGCGATTTTCTGGATGGTGTAGGCGTGATTGGTTTTGAGGTCCGTATCAGTGCGCGGTGGTGGATGGTGCCTGAAGAGTTAGTGCGTGGGCTGCGGAATTGACCGCCTCATTACCACCAACGTCTGTTTCAGCCATATAGACGTCAGACTCTGCCCAGATGGTGCTGCGAAATACGCCGTCATCAGCGCCCTCACCGACCTGCCGGCCATAAATGGGTAGTGCAAAGCCAGCCATCCGCAAATGAACGTGCATAGGCCCTTCTCTTTCGTTGGCCTTGAGGCGCGGTTTCGTGATCAAGGACCTCGAAAGTTTCTTACTTCAATCCAACCTCGCTTCAAAAAATTAGGAAGCTCATCAAACAAACTGTGGGTACAATGCGAAAGTTGCTTTAGGTAATTCGGCGTACTGCGACATGCACTTGCAAGCGAACATCGCATGACATCGAGCTACAGGCAAGTCACCTGTCTGCTGCTGCATGGTGCGCACCGCGGTCAGAGGCTCTGTTAAGCTTCATTATCAAAGTTGCTACGGTTCCCTTTGATACCAAAGCTACTCAAAACAATATCAGGGAGACCTACATTTTCACGTTTTGTCAAAAGAATGGCTGTAGACAACGCTGGTGATTCACTTACACAACACAACAGCCCATGTCCAGTGTTCTCGCCGTTGTGCTTCGCGAACGCTGCCGAAAACAGTAAATAAAGTTCTTAACGTCCGTAACAATTCACAACGCAACTGTAGCGTCGGCTCGGGTCTTTTATTCGTAGAGCATGAATCTGTTTGCGTCTGCTCTTGTCTTCGCCGTCGTTCTGGCGAGTGAACCAGCAAGCACTTCACCATGGTTTGGTGACGCACCTGACTAGCGGAGAAAAGCTGGTAGCTCTTTTTCTAAGAGTCCAATGCTCAAATACACCTAATATTTAGCTAAATTTCGGTAGTTTACGCTGTAGTTGCACCTGGTGGTTCAGCAAACTGTGCAACGGAGTCAGGGTTTGCAACACTAAAAACTTTGTCGACAGGTGGCGCTGCGTGTCCGCAAAATCCTTCTGTAGTACTGCCATGGGGAACCCAACCAGTCTCACCCATTATGTACCACTCAGTCGGGGCGCTGGTCAAGCACCACCTCAATGAGGTATCTGCTTGCCACGCAGATACCTCTTTGAGGCCCAGACACCATGCCCACCCCCGTCACCACCCCCGGATACCTGGAGCCAACGTGGGTTTCCTCAACCTCCATGGGGCAAAGAAGACCATAAATGGAAAGAACTGTACAAAACTATAACAGCCAAGAACATTAGCCTATTTGCAGTTACAGAAACTCATCTCCGGGACCTGGAAGAGCCGCCTACACATCTCGATTGGCAATGGGCTGGCAATAACCGATCCGTAGGAGAACGAAAAGCTGGTGGTATGGATGTGCTATGGCAAAGCAGTATGACATGGAGACGGCTACCAGAGAACTGCCAAGAACACATGTGGATGGCCGGTGAAATCATGAACATCCACGTTCTTGTCGGGTTTGCCTACGTAGGTGTGACTCGAAGACTGAATGACGCCAATTGTCAAATATTACATTGCATCAAAGACGATGTGGCACGCTCGGGAACGGGGAGAGAGGTGCTCCTGATGGGGGACTTCCATGGCCAAAACAGCCTCTCGACGGACACCAGGATTCAAACTGGTCTCTCATGCTACAATTGGCCGAAGATTTATCCCTCGAGGTTTCCAACTTGCGCAGTGACTGTGATGGTGCGTTTACAAGGTGCGTGAGGAACAACAAGTCTACCATCGACTACGTCCTGATGTCACGCAAACTATCCGTGCATACGTCCCGGGTACACGCCGACGAGGCTGGCGACCACAGTTTTGAGAGCGACCGTAATTGCATAAAAATATTGTTCTCAACGTCCGCATTTTGACAACGCAGCTATGCTACGCCAGCCACTAGCGCCCAAACGTACCTACCGGCAACTGCGTACGAGGCTGTTGCACAACAATTTGAAAAAAGCACAGTCTATTTTTGTCTGGCCACGTACGGCGAATATATCTCGGACCACCGTCGGATCATGCAAAAGCATGGAGTCCTCCCAAAGAGGGGGAAAGGGCGACAACACAGGACCTGGAGGAACAATGAAGTGAAGAGGGCTCTCAAAGCACGAGGGACCATCAACAGAGCTCACCGGCGAGCTGTCAAATCTCTCGGTCCCACAGAAGCACAACAGAGCTGGGTCAATTACATTAACTGCAAAAAGGAGATGCAACAGATTGCTCAGCGAAACATCACGGCGAAAAATCAGTGCATTCTGCAGTCACTGATGACCGCCGGAAGAAACTGCATGGGGGAATTCCGGTCATACATGGCATCGCTCGACCGCGAAGCGCCCGTGTGTGAACTTCGGGACGAGAACACGAAAAAAAGGTGGAAAATATTGCGCGACATCTCACCGCCCACATTCGAGGGATATATGACAGCACTCAACCTCACGACTCGCTCACTTCTCCCACAGCATGTGGGACTGCCAATCCCAAAGACAGCCTATGTAAAGTGACATGACTGGCTATTTATCGCACTATTTCCAAAATTAGCTCAAAAACAGAAAGGCTTGGATGGCATTGCGGCAGGACTCGTGGAGTGCCTTGGCAAACGAGCCCGAGAACACCTGGCGACGCTCTACACAGGCATCATTCAAAAAGACCCGATACAAGCTGACTGGCTACAAAGTCGTGTGTGTCTGGTGCCGAAACTAGGAGGAAATGCCAGCTTCCTCGTCGACGACAGACCCATCACAGTAACAAGCGTAATGTACAGGGTATTTGCCTAGGCGCTGAAACGCTGGATGAACGGATGGGTAGAGGCGAATGAGCTTGTCTCTGAGCTTCAAGATGGCTTAAGGGAACGACGACGCCTGGAGGACAACCTGTTTGTCCTCGCACAGTCCATTGAGATCGCAAGAAAAAAAGTCCCGTGGTCTGGTGGCCTGCTTTTTGGATGTGGCGAAAGTGTACGATAGCGTTCCACGCGATCTACTGCTCAGCCGCATGCAAAATATCGACATGCTGCCAACGTGAATCGACCTACTTCAGCGTCTCTACAGCAACAACATGGTAATTGTGGCTTTTCGCCAGACCAGTAAGGAGCCAGTGTCTGTTCGCTGAGGTCTGAAACAAGGTGTCCGCTCTCCCCGCTACTGTACATGCTTTACACTGCGGTGCTAGAGCGGGAACTCATTGGTTCGGGCCTTGCCTTTGCACTACTGTTCCAATATGGCGGGTCGCCACTGGTCTGGACACTACCGGGACTGGTCTTCGTGGATGACCTGGTGCTTTTACCGGAAAACACCGATCAGCCGCAGAACCTCATAGACATATCCGCCCACCACCTGGCGTCACTAAAACTGATGTTTAATGCGAAAAAATTGGTGGTGCTACGTTTTTCCGGGCCAGCGGGCGAACGCGAACTGGTGCTACTGAATGGCCAGCCGATCCCTCGCAGCACCGAGTACCGATACCTCGGGGTGACACTTTGTGATAGAGAGTGCTACGATGCCCGCGAGGCCAAGATGAGGCAGTCGTCACAACGAGCGATCAGTATCCTACGGAAGTGCTACCTTTGGGGTTTCATCATCATCATCATCATCATCATCATCATCATCATCATCATCATCATCATCACCAGCCTGACTACGTCCACTGCAGGACAGAAACCTCTCCCATGTCCCGCCAGTTAACCAGGTTCTGTGCTTGCAGCTGCCAATTTATAAACGCAAACTTTTTAATCTCCTCTGCCCACCTAACCTTCTGTCTCCCTCTAACCCGCTTCTCTTCTCTGGGATTCTGAATAGTTACCCTTAACGACCAGCGGTTATCCTGTCTACGTGCTACATTCCCGGCCCATGTCCATTTCCTCTTCTTCATTTCAACTATGATATCCTTAACCCCCGTTTGTCCCCAAAGCCACTCTGCTCTCTTCTTCTCTCTTAAAGTTACACCTAGCATTTTTCTTTCCATTGCTCGCTGCTTCGTCCTCAATTTAAGCTGAACCCTCTTTGTAAGTCTCCAGGTTTCTGCTCCGTAGCTAAGTACCAGCAAGATACAGCTGTTATATACCTTCCTTTTGAGAGATAGTAGCAATCTACCTGTCATAGTTTAAGAGTGCTTGCCGAATGTGCTCCACCCCATTCTTATTCTTCTAGTTACTTGAATCTCGTGGTTCGGCTCCGCGGTTATTACCTGCCCTAAGTAGACATACTCTTTTACAACTTGAAGTGCACTATTACCTATCTCGTAGCGCTGCTATTTTCCGAGGTTGTTGTACATTACTCTCGTTTTCTGCAGAATCATTTTAAGATTCACCTTTCTGCTCTCCTTGTTTAACTCGGTAATCATGAGTTGCAATTCGTCCCCTGAGTTACTCAGCAATGCAATGTCATCGGCGAAGCGCAGGTTACTAAGGTACTCTCCATTAACTCTTATCCCCAACTGTTCCCATTCTAGGCTTCTGAAAACCTCCTGTAAGCACGCGGTGAAAAGCATTGGGTAGATTGTGTCCCCCTGCCTTACACCCTTCTTGATCGGTATTCTGTTGCTTTCTCTATGAAGCACTATAGCAGCAGTTGATACCCCTGTAGATTTCTTCCAGGATGTTTATACATACTTCATTGACGCCCTGATTCCGTGGTGTCTGCATGACGGCTGATATTTCTACTGAATCAAACGTCTTCTTGTAATCTATGAAGGCTATGTATAGTGGTTGGTTATATTCTGAGCATTTCTCTATTACCTGATTTATAGTATGAATGTGGTCGATTGTTGAGTAGCCTGTTCGAAATTCTGCTTGTTCCTTTAGTTGATTGATTTCTAGTGTTTTCTTTACTCTGTTAGCAATTACCTTTGTAAATAGCTTGTATACTACAGAGAGCAAGCTGATCGGCCTGTAATTCTTCAAGTCCTGGTCATCTCCTTTCTTATGTATTAAGATGATGTTAGCGTTTTTCCAAGGCTCTGGTACTCTTCCCGTCAGGAGACGCATCGTAAACAGGGTGGCTAGTTTTTCCAACACAATCTGCCCTCCATCTTTCAGTAGATCTGATGTTACCTGATTCTCACCAGCATCTTTGCCTCTTTGCATGCTCTACAAAGCTTTTCTGACTTCTCCTATCATTACTGGTGTGGTGTCATCTGGGTTACTGCTAGTTCTTATAGTATCAAAGTAGTGGTTGTTCCGGCTACTGTACAGATCTCTGTAAAACTCCTCCGCTATTTCAACTATCCTATCCATATTGGTCGTTATTTTGCCTTCTTAGTTCTTTCTGCATACATCCGATTTTTGCCTATCCCAAGTTTCCTCTTCATAGCTTTCACGCTTCCTCCGTTTTTCAGAGCGTGTTCAATTCTCTCCATGTTATACCTTCTTACACCGGACACCTTACGCCTATTAATCAACCTTAAATGCTCTGCCAGTTCTATTTTGTCTGTTGTAAATGAGACTTTCATCATTTGACGCTTCTTAATGAGATTCTTCGTTTCCTGGGAAAGCTTGCCAGTGTCGTGTCTAACTACCCTGCCTCCAACTTTCGCTGCACACTCCGTAATGATACTCGTCAGATTATCATTCATTCTATCTATGCTAAGGTTGGTTTCCTCACTAAGAGCCCAGTACCTGTTCTGATGCGAGACTCTGATTTCCTCTACTTTCCTTCTCAGTGGGGTATCAACCAGCATGTAATTGTACACGAGTTATGGAAGGCGGTACGTGTGCCTTGCCTGACTTTCGCAAGCGCGGCCCTGTGCCTATCGACGAGCACCCGCGAAAGGCTTGAGCGTGCGCAGAAAGAGGTGGGCCACATGGCCCTCGGCTGTCATGGAAGGGTGGCCACGGAGGCAGTCCAGGAAGACATCAGCTGGTCATCATTCGATGCCAGGGAGGCGTGCAGCAAAATAGCATTTGAGGCCCTCCTCTGGTGCCTGAGTTACTCGTTATGGGCCAGGCGCATTGTTCAGCACCTCTCCCTCAAGGGTATTCGGACCCAGTGGACGAATAGAGTTCACCGGCTGCGTGGGAAATTCGGCTTCTTCGGTGAAACAGACAGTGGCTCAACCGAAGACCTCACACCACGTTCGGTGCGCACTCAAGTCCGAGAGGTAAAAAGCGCCCAATAGCGATCAGAAGTGCTGCGTAAGTCTACCCTGGAGATGTATGGCAAATACAAGGCTGAACTAGGCAGGGAAAAACTCTATGAAAACAGCGTAGGTAGTTCTCTGCTGTTTGAGGCACGTGCTGGAGCGACGTACGCTGACGTACCGTCGTCGTTTCGATCAGGACCCACAGGTTGAAGCTGCTATCTGTCGCTGCTGTTCCGAAACGAACGAGACGGCTGAGCACCTGATTCTGGATTGCGCCCGTCTTTCTCCACGGCCAGCAGAGGGCACCACTCTGCCTTAAGCGCTTGGATTTCCAGCAGAAGATCATGACGCCAACGACGCCACTGTCGTCGCGACAACAAAGGCTCGTCTACGAATGTGGTGGAAGGCTACGTTGCGATAGGGACTGACAGGACAGACAAGGGCACTTATATAGTGCAAAAAGAATTATGTGAAAAGTGTGTGGCCCGCTGTCTTTTTCGAGACTTTCTATCTCTCGCCTTCTTCTTTCTTCTTTTTTTTCTTTTCTTACCAGCTAGGTCACACTATCTGTAACCACCCGATTAAAAAAGAACAGCCAATTATCATCATCATCATCATCATCGTCGTCGTCGTCGTCATCATCATCAGCACTTCAAAATCGGACGTCTATAAAACTGAGCAGTACACAAACACAAAAAATGCATGGCATGCTTAGTTGGTTTATAAAGTGAAAACTTCACGATTTGTATTTCTGTGTTACTTCCCGTCTCCCTCGGTTTTGCGCTTTAACTTTCAATGCAAAGCGCAATTCTCGCGCTTTCGAATAACATCGTGTATGACATCAGAAATATTTCAGCTAATAAATCTCAGACGTGCACCAGTACAGACAGATATTGCCCTTGCGTTTCAATACCAGCTTTCTTTCAGATGCTATGCTGCTTTGTTACCAACCTAAGGAAGCAAGAGATTTTCGTATATGGAACTATACTTGGGTCATTGAGGAATCAATAGGCTCTCTATGATCCATTTTTTTCTAACAAGACACAATGCCCCTGGTGGGCGTCACATTTGATTTTCTACACGCGAATCGCAGTTTTTATGCAGGAAGAATGGGTATAAATGCCAATAATTAAACCAGCACAATTGTCAGTTATTGTAAACGGAAGCACGTCGTCTCATCCAATTCTTAAGAAAAGTGACAATACCAATCAAATCAAGAGATAGCCACTCATAAAAGCTAGGTGATTCTCATAAAATATTGAAGGATTCTCTGTTACTATGTGACTTATTTTTATTGCTCCTGTACTCCTAATTGAAAAAAGTGAAACCGCTTCTGAATTGTGGAAATGGTTGCCTATTTCTTGCTGAAAAAGCACAGCTATCGAAGTGCTGCTTATACTCAGCTTCCTAACAATTCACTTTATTCGTGTCACTTTCAGGGGCCCGGACGTCGTCGGGAGATGTGGCCATACCACCCGCTGCCCGCCGGGGGAAGGGTATTTCTCTTCTTCCTTTTTTATTCTTCTTGGCAACGAAGGTATTCACTTGAGCAACGTGAAGAACACGGTTCATCAAATTGAGGTAGATAGCGCTTAATAGAGGATATTGATTTCATCGATGACAAATTTACCTCTAGCAAAAAACTGAGTTACGCAATTCACTACAACCATATTTGTGCGTTTTGCCTTATTAATTTGTTCTCTATTTTATACTGACTTTACCTATGTAATAATTGAGCGAGACCCCTTCAAAATGGGAACATTGTTACTGCAAATTTTTGAGTGCAGACAAATGTTCACACGTGTGATGCAAGTAGTCATAACCTAATAAAATTTGTTGTTATGTTGTTTGATTTTTATCATCCTGCAACTACATTTGACCCAAATTCCAAAAGCCTAAAACACTCACAAATACACACACTTTCCCATTCAGGAAACACACAGCTATACACAACCTCCTTTTTGCATTGAGCTTCAATATTCGATACAAGAGTGAAGAGCTGCAGCACCAGAGTGCTTGGTGTGCACGCCTGCTGCCTTCGAGAGTTCGAACTTACATACTTCAGGGGGAACGAAATCGTTTGTTCGAAATAGGCGAACAACGCGCGAATATGTTGATGGGTAGAGCGATGTTCAGTTGCCATTAAAATAGTGAGACATGATCGCTGGCCTTGCAGGAACGCTGATACGTTTGCTGAGTGGTGGCGCTAACGCATTTGCACGCTGTGTTCAGTAGTAAACGTCTTAAACGCCGCTCATTCATTTATTACTCCACGCGTGTTTTTGAAGCGGCTTTTTGCAGCACTGCTTTCTTGCTTTACGCACTGTTTTCCTGTCATGACCGCGCAAGGTGAGCTTGGGGCAATCTTTGGTGTTCGATAATTTCTGACCATTCTACATAGCATTTTTGATAAGGCTGTGTTTTTCGTTTTTATCAGAATAATTAGCCCGCATGCATGTCGACATCAAGTTGGGAGGCTTCAAGTACTTGAAAATTTTGGTTGGAAACGTAGTGCGCATGTTTTCGAATAAGAAGACCCGTTGAAGTGATTGCATGGCACAGTACTAAAGATCGGGTATTTTTGTAGCAGCAAAAGTCAAGTTTTTGTGAACAGCTGCTGCTGTGTTTTCATCTCTACGTTTCAAGTGGCCAACATAAAAGGGATGCATGGAACCTTACTTTGCACATTTCCTTCGCCGTTGGTAGTTGTGTACGTTACTGGATTTGGTTTTACCGGTTTATATTCTCAGTCCTTAGAGTTACGGGAAGACCACGTGAGCTGCAAGGAAGGCCAAGTTGAGATTTGATATTCAGGAAGTGTAAAACTCATGAGTTCAAATAATGCGTGGCACAACTCCTACTTAGAGGTAGAGCATCAGCTTCGCATTCAAGAGGTCGGTGGTTCGAATCAAGCGCTAGATATTTTCAAGCACTTAAAAAGCAAAATCCTGGAGGTGAAGGGATTGCAAGAAAAAAAAACAGCAGGTGTGCCGACTCAATCTCGACAACGGCCGGTAATACACTCCCACACCATAGAAAGACTGGCCACCCTACTTCGCACATAAATACACCAATAATACGTGGCCCTCAGTCTCCAGAACTCCAAAGCACCTCCCCAAAGTGGCAGCCAGACCTGCGACGTAGTGGAGAGCGCAAAGAATTTCTGGGTCCAGAGTAGCCACAATTGTAATCCAAAAAAAGGCCATGGCTAACGCCTTACGTTATCTAGTAGGGCGAGTCTAGCTGCGCTTTTGGGAGAAATAGAGGGTGTACAAAGGGATATACTAGAGCTTAACGGAGGTAGAAGGGCACATGAGGCTTCTACACTGCTGTAGAAGGGACACGACCTATGCAATCGCGGCTTAGATTGGAGAACAGGTTTCGTGGTTCTTTATCTACAAAAATATTGCGATCAACACGGTTGAATGCTAAAGTATTAGTGGGAAGCTGGCAAATAGCGTAATTAACTTTAACAATAGGTAAGCATTTGGTTGAACACTTCCATGTAGACGTAGAGTCGTCAATGAGTGATGTGAAAAGACAGAGCAAACTGTACCGAAAGGAAAGTTTATTGCCAAGCTAGGTAAGATGCACGCTGGATACAATGAAGTGTGGAAAATTGGCATCGGCTTTCAAAATGGCACAAAAATAAACTAATAAATCACAAAAATATGCACTTTCTACCGAAAAGAGGCTAACCTTAAGACGCGGATGATTAGATATTGCGAAAATGAGTTAAAAGATCTTGATTACGTTGGCAGACGCTGACATCGTGAACGATGTAGAAGTAGTGGGGAAGATTCGATGCGGTAACCATAGATTGTGAAGGTTTCGAATTAACGTAAATTTAATAAAAAGAAGACAAAACTGACACGCAAGAAGGCAATTCATATGACCCATCTGAGAGGAAAAGTACTGGAAATATTTTCACTTTACAATATATTCGCAGCTAGATACGAGGAAAGCAACATATAGATCATTACCACATTCAGCGATTATCTGCAAAGTGTAATCAAAGAGTGTGTGATGGAAGTCGAGGTACACTCACTATACAAAAAACTGGCAAGCTATAGTATAAGACGAGAAAGCTCCTAAAGAAAGAGCAGGTGATGGACAGACAAAGTAGAGCTGGTGGAGTTTTCGCTTAGCAAGGCATAGCATGGAGAGATTAGATCATCCTTTAAAAAGCGGAAGGAGCCTAAAAGATGCAAAGGAAAAAATCTGCATAGGCAAAGAGTAGATGTACGGGTACATTATGCGACAAAGAACGCAAAGTCTCTACGGATAAAGATAGGATAGTTGAGATTGCTGTGGATTTTTACGGAGATCTGTACAGCAGCTGAGGCAAATAATGTAAGAAGCAGTAAGAGACAATGTAGGAAGACAATGTAAGAAGTAAGAGACCATAGGAATCTGACACCACACAGGTAAAGACAGGGAAATAAAGAAATTAGTACAGGGAATGTGAGCAGGCAGTGCCGCTGGAGGGGAAAAGGTATCATCAAAGCTATGGATCGATTGAGTTAGAAGAACGGGTGATGCTGTATACCAAGTTTTTCTTGACAAGAAGCGTATCAGGATATTGAAGAATACCTACATCTTAATCCATAAAAAAGAAAATTTCAAGAATTTCTAAAATTCCAGGCTGATCAGCTCCTGGTTCGTTGTCTACCTGCTTTTTACAAAAAATAGCTAATATGTCAAGACTAAACTTTACTTCAATACACCAAAAGGCGAGAAAAGTTTTCTTGAGGTTACTTAACAATATACCATATTCATACATTCAATAAGGTGATAGACGAATGCACGGAATATCACCAACTCTCTACATCGTCTTAAGACATCAGCAGTCATGCAGACACTGTGAGATCAAGGCATCAACGAGGCCTATATAACCAACATAGCCTTTCATAGCCTTTCATAGCCAACATAGCCTTTCATAAATCAAGTGACCAAAAGGAATGAAGGAAGGTTTCGGGAAGAGAGACACGATCATTCTTATGCTAATAACCTCATAGTTAGGACGTTTTAGTGCCCTAGATTAGCAACAGTTAAGAATACGAGGTAATAAAGAGCATCTTCGAAACCTGCGGTTGGCAGATAATATTGCACTGACGAGTAACCCACAGACGAAATGAAGCTCCTGATATAAGAACTGCAGGAATAACACAACAGGAAGTCAGAAATTTGACATGCATAGAGCTAATGCGTGGAAAAGTAAAATAATTGCTGAAACATTTAGGTTGGTGCAGTGTTGAATAGGGAATTTTTTCCGGGCATATGGCAGAGTGCTTGTACCTATCTGTCATAGATCTGCTGCTTCTGATTGTTCTACTGCTTTTTCTTCAGAACTCAACTGCACTTTTCCGTTTTAAAATTTAGTAATCTAATTTTTGATATAAACCTAAGAGAAGCAGAACGTCCACTGATTAGTAATACAACCAATAATGACACACTACGACGAGATGCTAGGTAAGAGTATCGTGAAGTTATACATGTGCAGTGTCACGGATCCAAGGGATTTTTTGAGGGAAAGGGGGCGGTCGCTTGAAGTAACGCTGGAGGTGAGGAGCTGGTTCCTGCGTTTCTCATTTTTAGTTGCAAGATAACCTCACCATAGCGTAAATACTGTTAATGTGTGCTCACAGCAGTCCCACTGAAATGTTCTAATTGGTGATAGGAGGTGGATTTAAAGCGCTGAAGACGTGGTTAGCTGAGGTGAAAAAGGCCTCGAATGGGCCGATTGTCTCTATCCCCCCCCCCTCTATATTCTCCATGGTGGCACACTCTCCACAGTTCCCGTTACCGGTCATGGGAGTTTGAGCCAACAAATCAGTGTGGAATTCTGGTCCCAGGGAAGCCACATTTTGACGAACTACTGGCACTCTGCTTAATGATTGGCGGTGATAGATGCGTAATCAAGATGAAATATTTGCATTCTGGTTACAATGCTCGGCTGTCGACATTGAGGTATTTGGCAAGATACAGGCCACAGCGGTCACATTTTAATGGATGCGACATTCTAAAGAAGCCTGGACTGAGGGATGCCTTTGCTCGTCAGGTAGTCGTTGATGGTGTGCCTAAAACACGGTGCAAGAATACTTTCAGTGAGCGAACTCTTCACTATCTACTGCCCGATAATGTTCTGCTTGCAAGGTGGCCTAGAGATGGCGCTACAAACTTTGCCCAGCTTCCTCCTTCGTTTCAGTGTAGGAAAGCCCTGTGACTTAGGATAGCAGCCGCAACGCAATCATTTATCGTCGGTAGTGGCTATAAATCTTTCTAGCCACTATTCACAGCTTCAAGGTAGCGTGGCGGCGGGAAGCTTTGTTGAGATGATTGAAGTGTTGGACTTGCTTCAAACAGCAGATGTTGCTGCTTGTTTTCCGGCCTTTGTGGTCATTTTTGAAGGTTGTGAATGACTTCAATTATACCGTAAACTTTTGAGTTTTTCAAGTTGAAGAAAAAGTAGAAAAAAATTCTTGCTGATATCACTGCTAGCCTTGACGCTCACAGCCTCTATACACCGGAAGGAGACGTGAGCCTCCCGTTTAAATTAGAGTCACAAAAACCCATGAGTGGTTGAGAGGGTTAAATATAGCAGGAAAGTAACAAAGGCGCCGGAAAGTACGCAGCACCTATTTTGCGTACGAGTACAGCAGGTTCAAGGTTTGCAGTTTTCGCGCTCAGTTCTTCTGCTCGATGTGGTCGCTGTGGGAACCAACGTTACTTGCCTAGTAACGTTGGTGGAAACGGTACCAGAAATAAAATAGGAATGCGTTCCGCCTCTAGAATAGAATGAAAGGGCTGGTTTCAAAACGTTCATCACGTCATTACACATCATAGGCGTCTGCAAAGTGCTTCCAAAACCTTCACGTCTGCAGCAACTTGTGTTCGATCTCACTTGCTGATGGCGCTTTTTTTTCATTTATTCCATGCACCATGGGACCTTTTGTACTTCTTTAACACCTAAACATTGACTACTAGCGCTATAGTCCTCTCTTAAACGAAAAAAATTGCTCTGGTTTAGTTCGATAGTTGCCGACATTATTCTCTTGACATTCTGTTGCTGTTTTCTTTATTCAAGAAAGCACCACAAATCATATTGCTGGCATTATGACAAGCCTCAGCCGGTGCTTGTGGTTCGATATTGAAAAACTATTTTTTGTCTGCTTATTATACTTAGGCTTCTAGGTGAGCTGAACAAATAGGTTCCGCGCAAAATGCAATGCAAGCATAACTGTAAAAGCACGCCCTTAAAAATATTTCTGACATTACTGAGAAATTCGTACTGAGGCTTCTATAATAATACTTTTACAACATGACGCCAGGCGTAACGCGCAATTACGCACAGACAACAATGGGGAGTTTTAGAATACTAGGGAGTTTTAGAATAGCGTTTGCAAGCGCTGTGGGCGTTGCGGACGTAGCGGGTGCCATACGTGTTTTAGAATAGCGTTTGCCCTGCTGCGAACCACAACGCACAGTCGCAGCGACACCGTAGCCTCGAAACCAGCGTTTGCGGGCCACATGCGGGCCGCCATCACCACACGCAATTTTGGATTTTCTGCGTTCTTTCCGCGAACGCGAACGCCGACTCGCGTTACGACGCATGCGCAGTGGCAGCGACCGCATTGCAAGGGCTCGCGGTGCGCTGTTCGAAAACTCCCTAATGTGAACAGCGTACGTGTGAGCCTTACTTACATTTTTGCGGATATTAACTTATGCAATGTGCTACTCGGCATTTATCTACTTATAATATGTTAGCGCGCTCTTACTTTCTCGAAAAGATAAATCGAAGGGCCACCGAAGCGCGAAGAATCGCACTCTTCGCCAAAAGTGTTCTTTCCGCTACAGTCTCTTTCGGGGATCAACTCAACGATCACCAAGTTGGATCTACAGTTTCGCCACCCACAGATAGTGAAAGTTTCGAATGGTAGCCACAACACCCTCGCCACACCGTAAACCTCCTCTCTTATCACCCCCTCTTTTGCGGTGCTGCTGTATACGTGTCACGTGGTCTATATCTTGCGATAACCCGGTTTTCTCATACTCGGAAACCATCGCCCACGTACCAGTTCTGCTTTGTGGAATTTGCCAGCAGCTCGCCATGGCCATCAGTCCGGCGAGCTATCCATCGGCATGCCCCAAGGAGAACACATTCGGTCCCTCTCCGCCAAGCACTCGCTTCGCGGGGTTCGCACACCCAAATTATTCTTGCATCGTGGTCTCAAAAGGAAAACGTGCTTTTCGTATGTTAGAGCCTTTATCTTTCTTTCAGTGTTCAGTTGTACTAAATAGTGTCAACATTTTCGATAATAAGGGTTTATAAACAGCTTTCGTTAAGTTATGCAAAATGTAGGCAATATGATCCTGACTGCTGCTTGCTTGTCATGTTGGGTATTGGCCTGTGAGATGGGTATTGACTCACAGTTTTGTAGCGTTGGCTATTTCTGCATATGTTGTACGCTTTTGAGTAAGGTCCTAAAGGTAAATAATAGTTGGCTAGCACTGGCTAATGCTAGTTGGCGACTATCGGGCAATGTTCCTTATTAGTTTGTTCCACATCATGGTATGTACTACTTGTGCTCAGCTCAAAAGGCGATACGTTAGTTTATTGTTTCTGCTACCAGAAGGCTAGCGCCAAGCGAATGGTCTCTATTCGATGAAAGTAAGGGGCACGCGCGAACGTGGCTGTCGAAGTTGTGTAGAACCGCATCCATCCATCAAGCGTCCCGGTGTATTTCGCGTGCGTTTTAAACTATCATTCTGCCAACTACTCCTTTTGCACGATGTCGTCGATGCTCCTGTAGCATGGGGCAGAACTTGCAGCTATTCAGCATAGAGAGCTGCTTGTTGCCTCTTGTGCAGGACATCAGTTCCATGAGTGCATGGGATCTATGGTGCTATGCAGGATGAGCAGAGCTTCTCGGGCAAACGAGTTGGCTCCGTGCTCGCTCTGCGGCGGCCATGGCACAAAGACAGTACGAAGCGCGTGATAGCAGCTTTCATTCACTCTACTTTGGCGTTGGGAAAGCATATGAGGCGTTGGCGGCTTTTTAGAAGAAACACCACGTGCGAACCCGTATGAGCCGCCACTGAGTCAACATTTTTTTGCCAACATGCGTGTGTTGGTGAGCGTTTATCCTCTTTTGGACAGGTTCCTTCTATCCACCTGATGCACGGAAATTTCCCCAATGGATGGCAGTAAGGGTGTAGACGCACCACTGTTGTACTGCTCATTTCGCTTGTACTAATTACTGCAGATAAATATAAGGACCAGTCGTCAACAGGCGATCTTGCATCAAACCGGCAACGCGGCTCTAAGTGGATCCGTCATGAGCGCGATGGAATTGAATGCCCCATTAGTCCACAAAAGAACGAATCGCACACCCTTTTAACACCCTTTTGCCTTTCAGTGATTACATTTTTTGGCTTTAAGCCAAGTGTACGAGAAGAACCAGCATCCAGCATTTCTCGTTTTATGTAAATGAAGTAGCTGTCCACATATAATGGGCTTTCGAGGCTTTTTGGTTACCCAGGGGGTTAAACTGTAACTCGTACTATTCCGTAACACATCATTTACGTTGGAGCAGAGACGTAAGTTTTATAAAAACATAATACTTGATACAGGACGATGATGTGTCAATATCATACGTAAAGTATCAGCCGTTAGCGTATTCAAGTGGTGTATAAAAGGCTTGCATATAGTTTGTTGAATATTAGAAATATAAATGTTACCACTAGTATGCTGCTGGTAAAGTAGAGCTTACACTGTCACCACGATTAACGGTAAGCTGACAGAAGTAACCTAACCTGAGTCATAGGATTAGATTTTTACGTTTGTTATGTTGTCAAGAAATTGCATAGACTGCACTGTAATCACAGTTCTTCCATGACATTACGTCTGCATGTGATCTTTCTCCTAAGCTGCGTTAACAATGGCTAGCTTTGATCCTGGGAGGTCTCCTGTTTCTAACTTTGTATTGCCATTCATGTGGTATTTTCATGACGCTGTAACATTCAAATGAATAACCTCTGTTATAACCGTTGTTGGGAAATTATGAACTGTTAATGGCCTCTAAATCAACAAATACAAGCCCCTGTTATGAGTCGCATATGACGGTGCCTTTACACTAATTCATACGTTTAATTGATCGTGGGGCTTTGGTTGTATTGTTTGCAAGGTTACACTCAAAGGGAGGAGGCTCTGTGTATAGGGTGCTGCCAGCTGGTTAATGCAAGGGAACTGTCGGTCAGTCGTGTCTCATATTCAAGAGCCTTCGTACTCAGGTGGGACGTACGTACTTGGCCAAACTTCGTGGTGGAGCTTATAATTAGATGACAACTGTCTCCTGCAGCAGCTAAAATGGCTCAATGATCGTGAGGTTGCTGGGGCGTTACGTTGAACTTTTGCTCTTTAACCGCAGCCTGCACCGTTGTGTCGGTGTCCGTCTGGGCGACACGGTAGCAGCCAGCAGCGTCGACTGCCCCACTTTTCCCGTGTATTTGTGAGCAGGAGGAACGAGACAGTTGCGGAATTCGGTGACCCTCTGGCGGAGCAGTGCGTCCCGGTGGGCGACAGCCGTTCGTGCAGCTGTGTCGCCGACAACAGCGGCGTCGTCCAGCAGAACAACCGGCGTTCGCAGCAGAAAGGCTGAAAACTGTGCCTCGGTCCCCAATCTGAGATCGAGACACAGTTGTCCATGGCCAACTGGGGAAGAAATACGGCCAGTGTATTCTGCCAGTATTGAAATATGTGCGAACATGTTTATTTGTTGTATGCATTTAAAATAAAACTACATTATTGGCCAAATATTTTTCACTGTCTACTTGCCTTGAAGTCAGTATGTGCAAATTATAGACGATTGCGTAGTAGAGAAGAGAAGAGCTCTGTCTGTTTGTAAGCGTAAACTGCTTACTTTAACGCATGTGTGTTCTTTGGGCTGTCTCTTGCATCACGAAATCAGAATGAGCCAAGACTAATTAAAAATAACATGAAGAGTGTGTGAAGAGGCCTTAGAAAAATTGACAGAAGGGAGGAAAGGGGGTGTATTCCACCACATCGTGGCGGTAACTACAGAGCACTAACTAAAAAACGGCCAAGTTTGAGATGATAAATGAAGCTAAATTTTTCACGATGAAAGCCTTCAATCTCAATCGTTTCCTTGATTTCATACCATATCGGACAGATTCGGAAGCTGCCTTCAAAAGGTTTTTATCATATGGCAGGTGTGCAAAAAACGCTTGAACATTTGATATATAGACAGATTCATCAGTTCTTCCAACTACAAAGACATCTTGAAGAAGTTTGGAACAATTACATCTGTTAAAAGTACTTGTCGGTGGATTTATTTTACAAGCATTCGCTTAGCTTTCAAAGCTGCCGTTAGGTTGGTAGGTGACCTTTCGTCATTTAGGAAACTAAGGCTCCTCTATATGGATAAAGTGGCTTTGTGTGAAATGCTTTTCAACAGTGCTGGGTGCTTGATATTATTTAGTAATACTAACGAAAAATGATAAGTTTGGGAGCACAGTTAAAATTTTGGGCGCCTTCATTATGATGCGTTAAACGAGTGTTTCCCGGTTTTCTGGGTCATAATATGAAACCATAATTGTCATAAGACGTTAAAATCAAAGAATCGAGCGTTTTCGTGCGTGCTAGTTCTCCGTAGCACTTTTTGTTTCCTTGATAAGGATACCGAACTGGATAGTTATGAATTCAAGATAGCGCTGCTTGATCGCCAGCCGCATGAGATCAGTGATTGCTTCAGGCCGGTTGGGCCACACTTATGCGCGTGTTGTTATAGCTAGTGCTGGTGAGGCATAAAAGTTGCGTGATACGTCTTCAGCCTTTTTTAGCACGAAGTGTGGGCAATTTCATTCAAGTATTGTTGTCTTCGTAACACTCAAGGTGGTGTGCGTGGTCAAAGTTGCCGCCACGCATACTAAGTGCGGATCACTGTATGTGGGCCCCGCGTTCGTATGGTGACATGTCGTGTGTAACATGCTGTAGTAAGCGGTGGCAACGCTCTCTGTTTAACTCGTTGACCGTTCTCTTCCGCCAGCGAGAAGACTTGTTCTTCGAATGGCTGAATAATTATGATCTCTTATGACAATCATAGGAGAACAAGGCGTAAAGAAGGCACAACTACACTAATTAGAAATAGAAATAGAAGAAATTGAAAAACGGGAAGATGAATTGAAAGAGCAAGAATGAGTAAGAAATACGTAAAGTGAGAGGTAGACAAATAGGAATAAAGAAGGGAAAGAAAGACAGACTAAAAGCAGAGAATTATAAAAACAGTGAGAATGAGGAGGGATAAAAAATTGGCCTCGTATCAGCATGTTACACTGCAAATGTCGTCGAAAGACGTTATTCTTGCGTCTGGACAGAGAGATCAAAACGTTTTTATTATGTTCTGCGCAAGAAAATTGGTGAATGGCATTCTTGAGGCGCTGTGTTCGAGTGCCTAGAGCGTGCAGTGGAGGAGAGCGAGTGCATCAAGTCACGTCACACGTGAGACATTAGCGGTATCTGGCATTTGTCTTGAAAAACGAAGCGCGTGGCGTGCGCGCCCGTCTCGGAGGCGAGAAGGTGTAAAATGCAAGGCGACGGGCAGGCGCCACCACCATGTTGTCTTAGCGACACCTTGGAAACCCTTGCCTTTTCTTGCAAGCGTTTCATCGTTAGTGCAGAATAATAAGCGCTACGGTCTTTAGAATTACTTTAGAATTACTTATGTATGCTTTTTCTAGTGAGAAGTCTTTTCCAGTAAAACTTTATAGTTTATGATGGCATAACGGTACCAACTGTTTAAAACAGCAAAGCAGTTGTTAAAGTCCACATATCAATCAATCAATTTTGTGAGGTTTTGTGAAGATGGCCTCTTCTGTAAAAGTGGAACAATGTGAGTTAATTAATGCTTTACCAAATAATAAAGAAGATCCTTGATCTCTTTTTTTTCTGTATGGCCAAGAAGGGCAGCACAAACGCCAAAATGCTAAAACAGTTTTTCTAACCTCATAAAAACCGGGTTTGATTGCGCAGGGTAGATTTCTCCTCAGTCTGTGAACACCTTTAGAGACCGCTCACAACGTTAGAGTATTTCGGGTTAGATAGTGTAATGCACGCACTGGGCGCTGAACATTACTTCTGCGGAGAGTTTCAACATTGGCCGCCCCGGAGAGAAGTGAAATCCCAGACTCAACACCGCTTGCCCTTCATCTCACATTTGCGTGCACCGAAATATGGAGGTACTGTGTAAGTCATAGTAGCACGTGACACTGATAAAAAAATTCGAGGTCACATGCGTTATCTGTGCAATCTTTTGATTGAAGAGAAAACTAAAACGAATCGAAGCACTGAAACAAACAAGAACGAAATCTGGTAATTACCGAGATGCGTAATTACCGATTCAGAGACTTGGCCCGAACTGGTTGGTAAAGTTTCGTAATCAAACCGGTAAGTCGACAGAAACGGAGAAAAAGAGGACACGCAGATTGCTACTGCCACAATGTATTTAATGGCACGAAAAGATGTCATACATTTAGCCTCTTTCCTCATGGAATGGCAACTTTGCATGATTGAGAAGTTTCCCTTTTGTTTCAATGCTCTCTCCTCACTGTCAATTTTTTTGTCTTGTGACGCTGACAATTACAGGCTCATCCCAAATTACTTCGTTTGAAAACTGAAGTCTCCCGAAAATTATTTCTTTCCTGCGAGGCGAGATCACGCAATCTAGTACGCCGAAATTTCGAATGCGTACAAGAAATTATCAATAGGCTAAATTGAACATTACCCGGAAAGAGCAGTATTTAAGGCTTAAATTTTACTTTCTGATATAAATATTTTACACAAAATCTTGGCCGAATGCCGCATTTTTCAAGAAAAATACACTGGCGTTCAGCCACCCTGAAAGCACCGCGTTATAAGAAATATTTGCGAATTTTATAGTTAAAACTGCTTTCTCTTGGAAGCCACAATAACTAAAGAACGATTACATAAGCAAAGACTATGTACGAGAGAAAGACGAGCAAAAGGTATGGAGCTCAGAGGGAATCGTCATCAAGACACATAGTCCGAGCACTGCCAGCGTAGCAGCATTCGAGAAGAGAGCCTCTGCAAGCCACCCAGGATGCTCTTCAAGGCTTTCGTTGTTCTATTTGAGAGCGTGGAAATGCATACCAGGCGAATTAGGAGACTGTTCATAACCTGCCAAACAGAAAAGGTGTAGCTATCGGTACTTTTCACGGGTGACAGCCTGCCAACGACAAACGGAGAGGCATACGACGGTTCAACCACGCCCATGCAGCAACAACTGGAACATAGTGTGAGCACGATCATTACCTGAGCTTCGTTCCTGCAGTGGATTTCCATGAACACATCGACACTCGAAGTAGCGCAGCAGCGGCACCAGCGTACAAGGCATTTATCACTGTCCATCGGGGTCCAGGCCTCGTTTTTCGGCATGATGCAGCATTCAAGTCTAACCTACCAAACCCTCAGGTCACAGCTGCTGAACATTGCCAAAACACTGAGGCAGAGTTACAAATAGGCGCAGCCATCCCAGTACAAGGTAGAGTGCGTGTACCTAATATTATAATAGAAGTCATAGTTGTGATAGTCCTGCAGTTCGAAGAGAGGCTGACTAGCAGTCATACTCGCTCTTTAGAGTTTCTACTATATATAGCTTTAAAACAACCATAAGCTCAAAAAATTATGTGATTGCTCTTGATGACACGCTAAAATGACACACTGCAGTACGGCAGCGCATTAATACTCACATCTTGCAAGCGTTCTTTATTCACCGGAAAAATCATCGCACCAAATATTTCACTCTAGGTACGTGAAACAGCCTTAGATTATACCGCATAGATCACTAAAGCATTATTCTGATGTTCATTGAAGGACTCCTTCACAATTCTTATATTTTGAACTTTAGCGAGGGCAGTGTTAAGGCGCACATAGACAGTGACACATGGTAGACATCAATGCCACTTTGGTGTCTACTGTCCTAGTGTTCTTTAGCGCTGCCATGTAAAAAGATTGATCATGAACCAGCTCGCTCAAAACAAACTTCTCCTAGAGCGAAATTTCCCATATTATTGCGATGGAAACTATAAGGGTACTCTCAGCTGGGATTTGCCGCTAGCATTGGTGTCGCCGTCATTCACCGTATATGTATACGTATCAATATATTTGAAAACGGAAGAAAAAAACATTCCACAAAAATACTCTGGTGCGCATAGTCAACCGTGGGACCTTTGATTTGTGAGGGTGAGGCGTTAGCCTCTGAGCCACGGAGAAGCCACGCCTTGAATCCTCAAATGGAGAGCTATTTCTTTCTTCCACTTACCGGTGGTGATGTGCATCTCGGGGGGAACTATCACGTATTCAGCATTACAAGCGTGATGGCGCAATCAGCGCGCATCGCAACGTCGTCACGACGTGGCAGCGCACGGTATCATCTCCCACGCCTAGAGGAAGCAGGGATGACACTCATGCGGGCGGTGTCTTATCTAGCGGTGACGACAGTCGTTCGTTTCGAGCTTTTACCGGAACGACTCTATTGCAGTTACCAGGCGCACAAAGATGGCTGCATTCGTTGCAGAGTCTCCGTTTGCGAAAAGGGTGCACTTTTCAGGGGCACCAAACTGACAACTGACATGCTTATCCACGTTCAGCTGTACCTGAAAGAACGTTTTGTGCGCAACAAACGCGGGGCACGTTTTCATCTGCTTGCCATTTTGCGCATGTACGGTAGCAAACGTACGGTAGCAAAGCGAAAATTGAAACTAGCACTTATGACTTTTATATCATCAGAGGAGCGTAATTCGGATATTACTGTATCATTTCGAATAAATGTCTCGGGTCACTCGTTGAGCAACCGTATTTTGACCTCTAGGTCGTTTAGTGCTTCTATAAAATGTTTTATTCGGTGAGTGGAGGCAAACAGTATTAGGGGTGCTTGACAAGGCGAACTATATCGCCTTCCTTTTCTTCAGTACAGGGGCGTGCAGGCGGCTGTGCTGTATGACTGCGTGTTGTAGTCATAGTTAAATGGAAATTTCGAAACAATCTTCGCCGAGCACTATTGGCCCAAATATGTTGTCTTATGCGGCGTACTGCTGTGTAACTGAACCCCCGAGTGTCATGAGTCTTTATTGTGAATATCTAGCAGCTGTGATTTTCGGCAGCTTTTCAGATGCAAACCATCGTATGGTCGAGCTCAATACTGTGTGCGGCGTGACCACACTTACTGCGCATGCACGTCCCTCCCTTCCCGCTCTCATTTCTTCGAACCCCTGACCTCTGTCGCCTCGCAACGACGACGCTGACTGCGTCTGCTAACCTACGCTTGCTCCCCCCTTCCTCTCTCGTCTAGGCATTCCTTCCTGCTGTACTTACAGTCCCATTGTGCACGCACGTCCCCTTCCTTCTCTGGCCTCTCCTAAGCTCGCCCTCTCAAGCTTCGCAACGCCGGTGCAGGCCGCGTCAGTAGTGAGTTCCTTGAATGAAAAAAACTGGCTGCACGCGCTGCCCTACCGTTCACTGGCCCCCCGTATATACAGGCACTGGATCTTGACCTCCAAGGTATCGACGGCAGGAGATAATTCCTGTGCGCTGTTGAACAATAAAAATTCGCAGCGTGCGCTTTAACTAAAAGTTGACTGCGGGTCTTTGTGTACAATCGGGGTCCTCTGTCTCTCACTGCCCTTAGTAGCGATTGACATGCTATAGAATAGGAAACACCAGTCCATCGCTGCCTGCTTTCTGCCTCCCAAGGTTTCTTTCCAGCGCAACGCCGCGATGAGCCCCAGCGTCAACGTCGCCGCCAGTGTAATCGGAGCACCCACTGCATCGCATCTACATATGGTGCTCTTTAGCGGGACATAGTTTAATTTTGTTTTGTATTAGGTTTCATCTGACTTACTCGGAAAATGAAGATATTAATATTTTTGAAAGATATTTCCTATCTTGTTGGACGTGCCAATGAAGGGTTGTGGGTACAACTTCTTTCCAGCTTGCTTCTTATTACTATGATCTTTCCTCTTATGGCTTGAAACCCTTATATGATTATGAGAAACGCCGTTGTAGAGAGATCCGGCAATTTTGTCCACATGGTGTTCTTTGACGTGCCCTGACATCGCCCAGTACACGGACCTTTAACTTTGCAAGTCTATGAAAATTGGAACGCTCCACCCAGCATTATTTTTCAGTGGCTCGACGTTCTAGTCAGCGGGACGGAAAAACATATCTAGGGCTCTAACGAGGCGGACCGGTTTCAAGAATAATTTCTATGGAAGCGCAGCATAGTTTCAACTACAAACAAAAACAAAGTTAGGAAAAATGATCTGCAATTGAGTGATTCCAGTAGATCAACTATCAGCAGTATGCTATTCACAACAGCAATATTGAGGCGTCCAGCATAGTTATATGTTCAATATTTCATACACATGAATCCTGGCAAGAGAATAAAATGCACTACATATGGTTTTACGTGCAGCGTTATTATTTAGGCTACAAATATATTTTCACCAAGTTATCTAACATCAGTGAATCAAATTATTTAAAATCACTATAAACCAATTTCGTTTCATTGCTTATTCGAGGGCATTCAGAAACGACAGGCAGAATTGTTCATCTGGCGCTTTGAAAAAGAAATGAAATGAAACTATGATATATTGTACGGCACCCTAGTGTGCTTCGATCGAAGGAACGGACGCGCCCATGTTGCTGAAATTATCGGTCTAGGTTGAAGCGATCGGCTTCCTAGTGCGTCAAACCCTTGTCAAGACTGGACGCGGCCGGAAAAAGGCTTTCGGTCATAGCGCGGCTGCGAGTGATTCCTTACGGTAGTGCATGAGTGTAGACAACCGTAATCATTGCACATTTCGCGAGTGCTGTTGTCGTGCGTGCAAAAGTCTCTACTCAGAACAGGCACGTTGACAGCTCTGCAGACCGCCACGTAGCTTACTAAAATGCGAGTCACAGGTAAATTTGATGCACCCCTAAGCCACTTTCGATATTTGTTTTTTGATATTTAAAGCAAACGGAAGCAGTGTAGGGAAGCGAGCAGGGACCACCATTCCATCACCAAACGCGTGTAACTCTGCTATTACGGTATCATTTGCGAAAATAGCCGTGGTACGTACACGTTCTATACATGCGAACTTCTGCAGCAGCGAAACCATTTCGTCGTCTTGGTCTTTAAAACGTCATTCAAGAAATATTCACAATGTTGGCCAGGCAATCAAGATAGCGTCTGCCTGGTAATTCGAGCAATGTGATATTTATTCGCGTTTCGGTACAGGTGCAAGGGCGTGGTTGTTCCGTATCAAAATTGTTGTCTCAGTTATTTTGATTTGGTCATTGAAAACGAGACTACAATATCGATCTTCGGCGTGGTTTGTTGTCCGAACAACCTTGCGCGACTATTTGTTGTCCATTGTCGTATATGTGAAAGATACATAGAAATTTCCATAACGACCTTAAGGGGACTTTGGACATTTGATTATTATGCGCTGTGTTTGTTCTGTCTGTTGTTTTTAAATATATATTGAAGCATTATGGCCTAGTCTACGCGTAAGCCAGTCGGCCGGCTGGGCACTGGGCTATGTCAGCGCTGATGTAAAAAAATTGCCCGCAGCTTCCCTCGGGGGAACACTGAGGAGGATGCGGAGCATATAGTTGGTTAACGGGGTGTTAATGTGCGACTTACTTGGGTCGATGGCTAAATTGGTTAACGTGGTTGTGAAATGGGGTGTTAAATTGCGACTTACTTGGGTCGATGGCTAAATTGGTTAACGTGGTTGTAGGAGGGGGTGTTAAATGAGTGAACACGTACACACGTATGCGAAAGGGCGGCGCTGGTCGAAGGGACGTCGATCATTGTGTTTGTGGATTCGTTAGAATTCATTTCACCGCGACCTTGGACGTCGACGCGCCGTACAAACCGACCGACGAGCGGCAACTGAGCGAGCGAGCGCCGACCTTGAGTATATATACAGCGCGACGGCGCATGCACTGTCAGCTGTCGAGTGTTCGAGAAGGAGGAGAAGCGCAACGGCGCATGCGCGCGTGTCAGCTGCCGATGTTCTCGAAGCGCGACGGCGCATGCGCGCGCGTCAGCTGCCGATGTTCTCGAAGCGTGACGGCGCATGCACGCTACATTATACAGCTAGCGAATGTTCGTGAAGAGGAGAAGCGCACGCGGTGTGTAGAGGAGGAAGGGTGCACAGATGGTGGAGGAGTGAAGCGCGCGCAGTGTGTAGAGGAGGAAGGGATGCACAGATGGTGGAAGAAGAAGGAGGAAGCTTGCGGACGGCGCCGCACTACAAGCCTCGAGTATTAGATGCTCCGCATCTAAAAATGTTAAGGCCCTTCGTAATTACCTTTGTCCTGCTCTATGCGATAAGGTGGTATATATATATATATATATATATATATATATATATATATATATGTACATATAGGAAGGATGCGTGAATGGAAGTGAGTATGAAGATGCATAACATCCGTCTGGGCACCCATCCTCACAGTTTCCGTCATTGTGTCTCTGTCTACATGGGCGGATGGGCAGCGGCTCGCAGTGGTTCTTTTGATGAATATTCGGCATTTTGCGGAGCAGCAGAAGCAGGCGGCTTGCTGAAATCAGTAACCACTGTTCAGCAGACGTGTTTCCCGAGTGTGGTTTCACCAGTTGTGTCGCCTTAGTCAGCTGCTCAGCGTACGCCAGCATCGAAGTTCTCAGCAGCGGGTGTAAAGACTGTGTCTCGAAGATCATCCGGAGATGGCGGTACAGTTTACCCTCGCATACTAAGGGGTAATTGAGGTGTGCACGTTTGATCAACAAAACAACATAATTAGTTATATTTATTCTAAGTGCAGCTATCCAATGACGCAAATAGAATTGCCAAACCTGTTTTCTGTCTTTAGCCGCACTAGGTCGTCGGTAAAGGTGAATATATTAGGCCAGAGTATTGAAAATAAATAAGTTACTGCACCAGAAAGTAACGGTATTTAAATTTGGGCATGCCCCTCTCTGTATAAAATATACCCTACCACATTAGCATGAGTCATGCTGTAACAATATCAAACTGCTTTGAAACTATACCAATGTACGTTTCAGGTATCATAGTAAACAAATATCACCGGTGATCAAGAAACCACCTGATGGTAATTCTGAGTGCAGCTTTTTCGGAGCTTCAATTGGGCGATGAGCTTAAACAAAAAATTTGAAACAGGCATGTATCTATGAAGATTTACATACCTATTTTTATATTCCACCACTGTTTCGCTAGGGAATACACGCCTGCCTTTCTTTTATTGTATTGAAGAAAGCTCCGTGGTCGCAGACATCTTCATCTTTGGCATCATTGCCTTGCTCTAAAATACGAGGTATTCGCATGTGTTTCGCCAGGTATATACACCAGTGGAATGATTCACAAACGAGAGGAACGGGATCTTTTTGTGCCTATAAGTGGCACGAACGTCCTGTTTGTCTTTATGTTTTTATTAAAGTCACCCACAAGTAACATTGGTGTGAGTTACTGCTTGGTTGATCCGAGGCGCGGAGAGTGCACAGTGTTATTGGTAAGCATGCTGGGCGAAAAAGTGCACAGCCACTACCAGCAAGCCATTCTCCAACTTTGCGTCACACGGTTCAAGGAAGTAGATAGCGCTTTCCCCGCTTTGTTGTGGTCCCTGCGAGCACCACAAGAGTACTGGTAGTCTGTGACTTTGAGGGGTGTTTTGGAATCCATGCATGTTTCAATGAGGCAAAGTAAAGGCCAGTGCAAAAAAATGGGATTGTGATACATATTCGTGGCATGAGCTGCAACAGAACGAACATCCGTCGATAAGATTGTGGCTGCGTAATCCTGGCGTAGAACTTTGCAGTTTCGAGTTTCTGATACCGCAACGGACAAAACTCAGGCCATCAGGTATTTTAATAAACAAAATACATCCACTAAGGTGGGTTTCCAACTAGGACATATGTTTTTTGCCGGCGAACAGCACAATGATGAGGGAAACTGTAGAATAAGTAGCATTTAAATAATGAAGCCTTCAGCAGCCTGCACTAAAAACAACTTGAATGTAATAATATTAAAAATTTCAGCAATAATATACCATCCTGTTAAAAGAGGTGCCTACATCTGTGTGATTATATACGAAAACACCAGTAAATGACAAACGAAGGTGCTATAACTTCTGTATTTACCAGCGTAATGAACCCACCTTTATTCAGAAAAGTTGACGCTAATTAAGATGGGGGGTTCTTTAGGCGGGAGAAAAGGTCACGTGAGTTATAACAGTGAGAATTTTGCGTGACGACCTTGGTTGTTTTGGCCCTTGAAATGCGTGATAAATCTTTTTTGTAGCGCTAAGCTGTTCTTGTTTCCTTACGTAAGGAAAGTGCACGAATCGACGCCGAAGTGCTGTCCAGCCACTCGGTTGCAATGTTCCAGCGCATGCTGTTTGTAAACAGTGAGACCGGAGTTGTTCTGACTGTTTCCCCTGATTGTTGGGGTTTTAGATTTCTTGACCAAACCGATCATTATCTAATATTTTGTAAAAGATACGCCGCATGTCGCAATATACATTAGGTACCGCTTTCAGTCCCATAAGACTGAATTTAAACGTTCCGTAAGTAATTTTCTTAGGAGGCTGTCTTTCCAAGATTCAGTTACAGGAAAGTTACCGATGGATTGCTGGAGTTCATTAAAAGGCAAATAAGCTCAAATTGTAGACCCGCTTATTGCTCCACAATAATCCTTGAAATTGCTTTAGTTTTTCTTTCATATATTGCTGTTGTTTAAACTATCTGCAACTTTTTATACATCAATAATTCTATTTGCCAAATTGTAAAATTCATTTTTCTCTTGATCCCTCTCATTATTTTAAAAGCCGTAAGCTATCAATTAAAAGTATTTTGTTAGAACTACATGTTCTTGGCCAATACTTCAGTGAGGCTTTGTGCATCAGTTTTAAGGCTCTTCTTCTTCTTGATTTACAGCGTTACATAAGAATAGATTGGTGGATGAGCCCTACAGAATCACAAAGAAAACCCTCGGCAATTTTGCGGATGGATGATTATTTAGAGCTGGTAGTGCATCAACGCGTTCTAAAAAAACCAGAAAGTTACCTCAACGATTGAACACTGTACACTTCATGCTGATACCAAAGCCAGGAAGGTGGTTCTAGCTAGTGAGAGAATCTCAGACCAATCTCGCTAACTTCGTGTATGCGGAAACTGATGAAGCAATCGGTCCTTATCACGCGGACAAACTACTTCAAGGACCACTATATGCTTGACCTCTCTATGATGTGCCTCAGGAGAAGCCTTCCTGCGCAGGCCACTGCCCAGGGGAGTGCAATAGAGCACGGTGCTTCACAACGCCAACCACCTCAATAAATGCAACCTACTTAGCCATACTATATGTTAAAATTCAGGGGAAGCTTTCTTACGCAAGACGAGATGTTACAATGACAACACGAGGCGATTGATAGGTCAACTAAGTCCACATATGTCATACTTGGCTTGTACATTAAGGCCTTTGACAACGTGACGAATTCAAACTTACTGGCCAACTGCAGGAACTTCGCCTCGGCGCACAAACGTACAACTACGTTCCCGATTTTCTCGAGAACAGAATTACCATGCTTACCTTCGGGGAGCTTACTTCTGAGCTGCTCGATAGAGCTGATATAGCAGAATGGTCTGTGATATGACCAATGTTTTTAACTACAGCTCTCTGGGGTTGCAAGCCAAGCTGCAAGAAATCGGAGGGTTCACTCACAGCATTTACGCCGACGAAATTACATACGTGTGTTACCAGGAGCTTCAATGGTCAGGTAGAACAGACGTTGAAACTCGCGATGCTGATGGTTGAACAATATCTAAAGAGCACCTCCATGAGCTGCTCTTTAGAAAAAAATTGATACCTTTACCTTGCAAACCCAAGCGAAGAGGCCCCAAGGGCACACGATAAACTAAACGATGAAGATCCCGGTAGGAACAAAGGACTAACGAAGTACGGTGGGTGAGCAGTACCTATTGTAGAAAAATAACATCGGCGTTCTGGGATTACATGGGGCAAACGGACACGACAGCAAAACCATAAGAAGACTTGAAGGTTCGATCGCTCATAACCACAGTTGACTGATAAACAATATCGACTGACACAGCTGCATAAAAGCGAACAACGTGATCTGGCTTCGCCATGTGCTCAGTAACGTACGTACCCTATCCCTCTCCCAGAATTCTTAGGTCGGGGAGAAGATATCGAAGTGATGAACAGTTTAAACTAAAAAGCTAACATGAATCAAGTGATAGACCTACTTGTAAACACGAGCATGAGTAGGTTACTAAAGCTATGTATTAAAAAAACATTGGGAGAATGAATAGAAGCACAAAATCAACACAGCATGAAAACTTTCCTCAGAGCATGATGGCCAGGTGGGCAGATAAACGTTGTATGGAAAAAAAATGGTTCTTCCCAGACGGTAATGACCACCTGAGACACGCTCCACCACTAGACATGACGTCACTACCAAATGCAATAAATTAAACGTGCCAAGGATGACAAAGCGTCTTTTACCAAGATAGGTCCGCCTTAGAAACGTCGCAAAGGCTATTTGAGGCACTTTCTCTCTTCGTTCGGCTTATTCCGCTTTGCCCCTGCAGGGTTAGGGCAATGAATGCTGCATACGCTATGCCCATATGCGCTCTGCATTCTGCACTTCTTTATTATAACATTAGCATCAATTCAATTGTCAGAGCCTATGTGAAGTCAAAACACACGCTCTGTAGACCCTGAAGACACCGATGCATCATGTCGACGTGCTTTGTAAGCCCAAAACATAGGCACAACAATCCAGTTTAGGCAAATTTGTTTATCCACCTCTCGAATGATTCAGATCAAGCTTGGTAAATAACTCTAAATTTGGTTGAAATCTAGGAAATGAGGCGTGTGGGGCACTTCCTTGACTACTTCGAATGACATTGACTCTGACAACGCGTGGGATTTGCAATAATTTACTGTGAGTGCACCTGTGCATTATAGCAAAAAAAGAAAAACCTAGCTGATCCCTGCGTCCTAGGAATCAGTATGACACAAAAGTGAAGCTTCTCCCACAGGCGTAGTTCAATTTACTGTCCAATAACATAAGAGAACTCTCACAACGTCTCTCGATGTTTGACAGCTACATCCTCGTTTAATGTGAATAAAATCACACTGACGCTTCGCAAACGACTCTCGCGATCAAGAAACGAGCTTTTGCAGTCATAGACGCATGTCGTTGCTTCAAGTATCAACGGTGAGAGTTGTATGAGAGAGAGTGAGTAGACAACCAAGAGAGTCGTCATCAATGGACGCTGAGCTAGAGCTAAGTTTTCCTACTCGTGGCACGTAGTGTATGAAACGCCATTTCCTGACTCACGAAAAGCGCAACGCTCTCGTAGGCTTTGGTGATGGCCGTACACAATCTTTTTGTGGGATTAGAGGGGTCTGTTTGTTTTTTGTTTTTTGCAGGTCGAACCGTTTCGCCCATGTGACCAATCCGTCGACGTCAGAAGAACATCAGGGTATAGTGGCTACAAAGGTTTTCCTAGTGTCATGAACGGGATACCGCCCAAGTTGTGGCGCAGAAACATTTTATGCCCCATGACGCGGCGCTCTTTGTTGCTGGTGAGTGACGGGGGAGGCTGACGAGAGCGTGCAGCTGGCGGTGGTGAAACCGCGTCCCTTCCGCGAAACTGCTCTCGGAAACATCTATTTTAACTGTAGATATTATCAATAATTATCTCTGCGGTAGAGATAGAAAGAAATAAAAATAAATTTTACTATCTGTATTGTTTACTGATGCTTAAACTATAAGTTTGAGGTATTTTTGCCGCGTGCACCCAATTTTAGTTGTCTTAAAATGGCATCTACTTCACAATACAGTTTGACCAGAGCTTCCCCTCCCCCTAATTAAGGTTGATGTTTCAGTCGACAAAGGCTGAAATAGTCAACAAGTAACTGCTAGACTAATAAATCACCAACGAAAAAAAAAGTATGCAACAAAGTAGCACCCCTTCTTTAGAGCTGCATGTACCTGCTGTTGTTATTTTGGTAAACGTACCCGCTTTATTGTGCTCTCTACGCACGGAGGAAGCAGCTGCGACAAAGTTCTTCGAAAATCAGCGTGCCATTTTCATAGGTGTGTGCAGGTAGAAGGAAGGAGCGCAGCCGACCTAACTTAAAGGGAGCGGAGGGAGCACGTCTAGTCTGCCCCTAACATTAGATTAATAGGGAGGGAAGCTGCTGCGTTGAACCTTCACCCTCCTCCAAGGTGGATGTTTGAGCTGGCAAAGGCTGGAATGGTCATATATAGTAACTGCCGGACAGATAAAGCATCCACGGAAAAGAGTGCATAGGCAACAGGCCGCACCTTTCTTTTTCAACTGAGTTAGCTGTCTTTGCAATGTGTTAATTTAGGAAATGCATGGGCTTCATTGTGCTCTTCTGCGTACGCAGAAAAAAGCAGCGACAAAGTTATCTAAAAACCAGTATGTGATCAGATTTGGGTGCACGTTAAAAAACACCAGGCGTCGAGTTTTCTGGAGCCCTCCACTACGGCGTCTCTCATAACCTTATGTTGGTTTTGGGACGTTAAGCCTCACATATCAATCAATCAATCAATCAATCAATCATTCGATCAATCAATTGACTAGAATGTGCAGCCTAAGCATGCGCACGTTGAAGGGTATTAGGACAGCCGCTACCACTGGAGGGTGGGGGTGTCCTGTTTGAATTTTGATATTGTTTTTTCCAAAGTCTCGTTTCAAATAGGCGCGCAGAGAAGTCAAAATTTGCATTCAGCTGTTGCTTGACTTTTCCCTATTGTTATTCCGTATTTATTATGTTAAAGTAAATACATATATTTTGTTTGTCGCAGCTTCCTAATATGTTCAATACTTATTCCTCATATGTGCATGAATTCCAATTTGTTGTCTGATCATGCTCATTTTAGTGAATTATTCATTATTTATATCCCACTTTGTGGAGGCATACTTCTCTTCCTTTTTTTTCTCTGTTCGCTCGCACCCTGCATCAAAACACTTAAGCTTCCGTTATTTTATCTGGTTGTTGTATTTTGTTTTTTAAGTAAAATATATAAATATATATGGATGTTGATGTCTATGTGCTCAAACGCAACTGTGAGGAGACGAATGTCAATAAGCTGGGACTGAAATCCTGTATCTCTCACATCTTCGTTCTGTGCGCAATATATATACCTCTTAATTTTTTAAGTGCTGTTCAGATGAAGATAACCTGGCAGTATGCTCTGAAGATCATTTTTTTTCCTTCGTTTACAGTTTAACGGCGCCCTGTGTGACGAGCGCAGCGACTTGGTACCGTTACCAAAAAGCTTGTTTGAATGAGTAACGCCAGACAGCGCTGACTCAGACGCGTTAATGCTGCGCGAGCGAGCGGTTGCGCCCGCTGGAGCCCTTGTCGTAAAATCTTTCAGCTTTTCCGCCTTATTCACGACACTAGGAAACAGTTTTATAGGCACCATAATTAGTGCTGCCGTGGGGCTTTTTTTTTACCATTCGCAGTCCGTTTGAAGTCACGGCAAGCTGCGGTGAGGTGAACAAACTATGAAAAGACTCTGAGTCTGTGATAACGGCAATAGTAGGACGGCTGAAGAGATGTTAAAACGTGTCGAAAAATGCCTTGGATATGAAAATTCAATCCTCTATGGAGCAAATGAAAGTCGGTAAAAAACATGTTCTGTACCAGACCCGAGGTCACCAAAGTTTTCGCCTGCTGAGACGTGTTCACAATTTGTTTCGCGTCAGTCTTCCATGCACACAAACAGGTGGAGGTAACTTCGGTGGTAAAGCGGTTTGTGCTTCTTGTTTTGGGAAGTCTCCTTGCTGTGAGATAGCCGGCCAGTGCTGTAATGCTTCGTGCTAGGACTTATATTTGCAACGTTTGACGTTAGCAAATGACTGCATCCGCTGCTTTGACCTTGTATGGACAAGCGCGTACTATTACATGCTGCTTATGTAAGTAAGATATGTTGGGGTGTTTTGTGATGAAGTTTTCTAAATGTGTTATTACGCCATTGTTTTTTTGGGGGGGTCATTTAAGGTGAAAACAAGCTATAGCTGTGGATGTGTTATTGCGTCGATGCTGTAAAGTATTCGAGCATGTTCAATTAGTTTGGCCTGGAAGGAAAGTGCGTATGCATCGGGCGCTGTCTTGTGTGAACTCACATCTTCATCAGTAAACTGTTCTGTGCTTGATCTTCATGTAGATGCTTGTTTTCGCTGTTATCTTTTTGGTCGCTTTCCGATCTCACAATTCGAGCACGTGAATTGTTTGAATTGCGAAGACAGAACAAGAGTGTTCTCTGTGTACGTTTTCTCGAGACACGTTCACATTATAGTGCTCGTAACAGCCAAGACGCTTCCTCCATTGATTTGATAGATATGTGGGGTTTAACGTCTCAAGACCATCATATGATTATGAGTGACACTGTTGTGGAAGGTTCCGGAAGTTCTGTTCGATTGGGAATTTTAACCTGCACACCAATCTGAGCACGCGGACCTACAGCATTTTCGCCTTCATCGAAAATGCAGCCGCCCCAGCCGGGATTCACTCATGCGACCTGTGGTTAGCCACCATACCACCGCGGCGGGGCTACTCGCTTCGTCGTGGTATTTACTGTACTATATTACAGTGCATGAGAGCTGAAACTAACATGCTACCATACGTATATTTTGCAACGTTGCTCCTGTTTCTGCAAATATTTATTTCCTGTGGAGTTCCAGGATTCTTTGTAAGAAATTATGCTGTGTTCCTTCACGCTAGATATGCCATTTTCACTGCTGTTGAATGCCCACGAGGGATGTCTTTCTTTTTAGTAAAGACCATCAAAACACACGTGTTTGAATGCCTGGTAAAAGAAGCAGTAATTTAAGGGCGCGTATATTTTATTGCATATTTTCAAACACTTGCCACTGTAAATCAATAGCAGCGAGCAGATTTTTTTTGCCTCTTGCTATGTACGTGAATTGACTGCGTCGATGATCACTCAACAGCTGTGTAGGGAAGCCCCGAAAAAGAATTGTAACTTTGAATGCTAAAAGTAGCTCTTATGCGCCCTGAGCAAGCAGCAGTTTACTGAGATTCTTTTGTGAACTCCACAATTTAGTTTATTGTTCTTATCAAGTACTGTAGGATTTCACAGGCTTGGGAGCACTGAAATATGCATATTTTGGTAAATTGTTTGCGTTTCCTAGCAGAATTTTGACCAGAATCCAGCATGACTTCTTTGATATATTTTTTACATCATGACTTAGTGCTTTTAGGTTGTTCCTGTCTTGAAGTACTCGCATGCCTTGTATTTTTTGTTGTATATATTATCCCAATGAATGCAGTGAATTGTGAGACTTCTGAAACAACGTGCTTAGATAACAAAAAATAGACTAGCAAGAGTCTAAGGTTTTGCCAAGCGAATTATTTCTGTGAATACTTTTGCAACTCTAACAAATTATTGAAAGAGCTGAACACTCTTAGTACTCGACACATTAAGTACTCATTTTTCCTACTAGAGTTAGGCAGTGGAACAGCCTTAACCCAGCAGTATGAAGTATTTATTCACCTTTTATGATGTGATCAAATATAAGCCCAAATAATGAAAAAAAAAACAGTTTCATATTTGCGGCAATTCTTCTTTTGTTGTTTTCATGACTTTATATTGAATTAAACTTTATTAACCGCGAATTAACCGCGATTGTTTCATTGTAAATACTAATGCTTTATTAGAGAGAATTACACTTCATTGTATCATATGCAATAAGCTCTGCAATGTTTGCGTTTTTGCATGCTGACTTGTTATCTGTATGCCCACCTGCCTTGGTCTCCAAAGAGACTGGTGGTATTGAAAAGAAGTACTGCACCACGAACTAATGTTCATTGACTACGGGCGTGTCACCCGCTGAATACAAAATTGCCCTACCACTTGAGCATGAGTCGTGCAGAGAGGATGTCAAACTTGGTTGACAGTATATCTATATACAGCCCCTGTGCCACAGTAAAAAAAACACACACATCAATGAACGTCACGATACTCTATAATGCAAATTCTTTAGGTGTTTTGGTATTGCGATAAGTTTACGCAAACAGCTTAGACAGTCAGGTATGTACGTACTGCTGCATTTTACAATTTATTTTCACCCTCTCACTAGGGAATACACGTGTGCTTGTTTTTTATTGTAATGAAGGAAGCTTTGTGGTCGGAGATATGTCCAGCTTGCACACCATCGCGTGGTTCTCAAAGACGAGGTCTTTCGAACTGTTTCGCAAGGTCATCACTGTAGTAGAATCATTCACGATGTAGTAGCAGGAAGGTCTCCTTTGTCTTTATGTCAACATTACAGTCCAGTCAACCAAAACTAATATTGGTGTTGGTTCATGTGCGGCTAATGCGAGGCGCAGGAAGTGCACGATGTGTTCGGTAAGCGCAGTTTGCAGCAAGCCATTGTCCAGTTTTGCGGAATACAGTTCACCAACTTCATCTGAGCGTCTTATTTTCCAAGGGTACAGCAGAGATTCCCGAAAGCAAGTAAATAGCCATTCCTCCCACTCTGTGGTGGTCTCCGGTAGCACATTAACAGTATACTGGTATAGTCTACGACTTCAAGGGGTTGTTCGTAATCCATACATGTTTCATCAGAGAGTCGAAGTACAGAGCAATGCTAAAGAATGGGATTGTAAAGTATGGCCTTGGCATGAGCGGCCAGAGAAAAAACATAGCGCGATAAGAATTGTGACTACTCAATAATGGCGTAGCACTTTGCAGTTTCGAGTTTCAGAGACAGCAACCAGTACAAAACTCATCGGCTAGTGTTCTGTACTATTGCGTTTAGCGAAGTAGGATCTGAATTAATTGTCTACTTTGGTGAGACAATGATGCTGTTGAAAATATTTTTTTTGGCTTGCCTAATACATGTGGTGCACACTTCCGTTTCCATTTAACACTTACACCTGCCATACACGGCAATGGCGCTTGCTTAATGTCTGCAGAATTCACTCGTTTTTGCGGTCACGCCATTGGAAGTGATGTCGCCTAGTGCAGGAACGGGCACACAAACGCTGTGGTATGAAACTGCCTTGGCTAAGCATGCTAACTGGTTAGGGGTGAAGGGGGTCCTGTGAAACATAGCAATTCAGACTACGTTCGAAATAAAGTGCTCACAGTCCCACATCAAATTTTGTACTGCACAATTTTCATCCTATAATACACATTACTTATTCTTGCAACTCGAAAATGTAACAAAAATCTGTCAGACTGTATAATGGTTGTTCAAAACAACCACAGTTGATATAAGAAGTCACGCGAAGTGAAATTCGATGTCCTCTGGCATTGCCAAAATCTTTTTCTAGTGTAATAGTACACGACCCCCTGACATGAAGTTTTCAGTGTGTGCCCCAGTTCACTGCCTCTAAACAGATTTCAGAGCTAGTCTCGCACTGGTATATCGCTGAAATATTTTTGGAAAGCCTGCCTTTGCATCCCTTTGAGCTCACAGTGTATCCAAAATAGGAGCATTTTCAGAAATAATGCGTATGGTTGCACCCAAACTTGAAATGAGATGCACTGTCATATGTTACAGTAAATACCACGAGATAGCGAGTAGTTCTGACGGACACCATAACGCAACATTACTCGGAAAAACGTCCTTGCGATTCAAACAACCCGCGCGCTGGTATGGTAAAATGGGGAATTCACCGAAAAGATAACAGCGAAAGCAAGCATCTACATGGTGATCAAGGCGCTGAATAGTTTGCTGATTAAGATGAGAGTTCAATAAGGCAGCGCACAATGCGTTCGCACTTACTTTCCAGGTCAAAGTAAAAGAACATGCGCAAATGTTTTGCAACAACGCGAAATAATACGTCCAAGCTATAGCTTGTTTTCGCAATAAATCACAGGCGAAAAAAATAATGGCGTAGTAACACTTTTGCACCATTTCATCACAAAACACCAGAGCATATCTTGCTTACATAGGCAGCATGTAATAGCCCGTACTTGTCCGTACAAATTGGAAGCAGCGGATGCGGTCATTTACTAACGCTAAATGCTGCGAATAAGAAGTCTTAACACGGGTCATTACGGCACGGGCCGGCTATCTCACAGCAAGGAGACCTCCCAAAACAAGAAGCACGAACAGCTTTGTCACCGAAGTCTCCTCCACATGTTTGTGTGCACGGAAGACCGACGCGAAACAAATTGCGCAAATGTCTCATCAGGCGAAAATTTCGAGGATGACGGTTCTGGCACGGAACATGTTTTTTTACCGACTTCCGTGTTCTCCACGGAGGAGCAAATTTTCATATCCAAGGCATTTTTCGACACTTTTTACCATCTCTTCAGCCGTCATACTATTGCTGTTATCACAGACTCAGAGTCTTTTCATAGTTTGTTCACCGATAGTCCCGGGTTGTCACGACTTTTAACAAGCTGCGAATGGTAAAAAGAGCACCACGGTACAGTGTACAAGAAGGGGCTCTAGCCGCGGAAGCCCTATTGTTTTGATGACGTCAATGAATTGGTCACATGGGCGAAACGGTTCGACCTGCAAAAAAAACAAATCAAACAAAACATCCCGGTCAAGAGTAAACGGAGAACGTGGAGTTGCAGCTAGGCGACGCACAGTTTTTTTTTTTTTGTATGGGTGGGTGCTAAGAGTAAGGCCGTTGGTAAGGGTCTTGTGGGCACCTGGAGTTGCGGTTTCGCATCGATAAAATTGCAACTCTCCTATCAGAAATGCGCCGAACAGTATGAACAGGTAACGCGTTGAAGAAAAGAATCCTTGCTGTCATGGTCATGACACATTCCTTCACTTTAGAACGGTCGCTGCTTGATCACAGTGTTAGACATAAAGGACGTGTTTGTGAGCGTCCAGGAAGTGTGGCCTTGGCTGAGTGCGTAGCGTGCCAGGCAAATGTGGCTCGTTACCGGGAGGCAATGGGGCCGACTCCTCTTGACAGAATTTTCGGTTTCACTTCCTGATGAGGCGTAATTTTCTGACGTCATTTCCGTGAAAAAAATATGTCAATGTGAACATGGTTGACTCCCGCATAAAACACTTTAGGCTAAAAAAATTACGAAAGGATGCGAAGCAGCAGTGGAGCGCACGGCATTGACCCGATTGAAAGGGTCGTCGTTACGTATGTTTGAAGAACGCTTTGAAGCGAATCTAGGTGTAGTATTTTCTGAAGCAAACGTTTGTTTGAAACGAAAAGGCAAGGGAGGCGGGTTGGGTTTCATGTAACTTTCATTTCAATCAACGAGACTAAGGAGTAGACAGATTTATTTGCACGTCCGCAGCAGCCGCGCGTATGCAGCCTGCCATTGCGAACGGCTGGTGTGCTGCTTCTGTATGGCTGAACTGGACGCGCAACTAAATCTGTCTGATGTTTGCACTGGACGTGCGGTTGAGTGTTGTGCGCGATGGAGAGGGTAAGGTGAGAGAGAAGTGTGTCGCGAGCAAGTAGTTGGTAGCGAGCGTGTGGAGAGGCCGGCAGCTGATGCGGCTGAAGAAGAAAGTGACGTCAACGCAGCTGTGACTTCACTTACTTGGCCCCGCACCAACACCTGCGGCAAGATGTTTCGTACCGGTGTACCGAACATCATTACACTCGTTAGTCAAAGAGCTGCTTCGCATCTAACATTCACCTCCATATCCACAAAGTGGATGATACAGGAATTTTTCGGATCTCAACGGGGCATTTTTTGTCGATACCATTTTTGTAGTAAGGGATGTTAACGAGCCGCCGCATGACGTGTACCTCGAAGGCAGCGTTGTTGAGCTCGTTCTGTAGCAGAAAATGCACAGTGTTGGCCATTGTCATCGGAACGTTAATGACCTGCCCCTCTATGCGATAGTTGCTGTTGCCGTGAGTCAAATGTATAAAATGCTTATAAAGTGGAGACGTGGAGCAATCAGGCGTTCTCCAATTGTTGAGAGCTGGCAGGTGAAGAGGCTTGGCAGGATATCGATACCCGTGTCTATCACTGATCTTAGGATTTCGTTACATGCTGCCGTGCCCTCGAAGCGACATGAACAAAGTGTACTTAGTGTCGAGAATCTTCCACACCCAGCTGACTTGCTTCACGTTAATTTTTCTCTCCTCTCGGCGAAGTGGCAGCGCGCGTTCACGCAAAGCTAGACCAAACACCACTGTCATCCTGTTCTTTTCCTCTCTGTTTCACATTTCTTTTACTCTCCCACTTCCCGTCCTCTAGTGGCGTTGTTGAATTGGCCACTTAAGTTCGAGACAGTCCCGACAACACACTTTTCTCTTCACTTTTCTTTCTTTCAAAGCCACTTCGAAAACCGACGACTTGTGTGGCGGCACGCCCTCCAGTAAACATTTTTGGAACCATGAAAGGGGGTTGATCGTGAGTGTTGACCGCAGAAGTGCACACTCGGGCAACACTGCTGTACGCGCCGGAAGCCGCCGCATGACAAGCCACGAGGAAAAAAATGCCGCCATATCCACAAAGTGAATGATGATGAGTGGGCGAAGCTCCGGAGGTAAACCTGGTAAACCATGAATCCTCCGTACATTTTGCCCACTCGATTTTATTGCAACGCTCCCCCTAGCCTACGTCGCCGCACTATATCGAACGATGACACGCGCCATATGTGGCATCATTCCTATTTTATAACACCTCGCATCTTTCATAATCAACTACACGTACCGCAGTCTAGTTTATAACATCTTGCATCTTTTGGACGGACGGACGGATGGACGGACGGATGGATGGACGGACGGACGGATGGACGGATGGATGGACGGATGGATGGATGGACGGATGGATGGATGGACGGACGGACGGACAGACGGACGGACGGACGGACGAATGGACGGATGGATGGATGGACGGATGGATGGATGGATGGACGGACGGACGGACGGACGGACGGACGGACGGATGGACGGATGGACGGATGGATATGGCTGTACCCTTTAGATCGGGCGGTGGCTAGCGTAATACTTAGAACTGAACGAGAGGTGGCTACATACAGGGGACGCACAGCCCACGCCTTAAGGAGCTTCGCTCCTAAAAGGAACAAGCTTTTAAAAATCCATGCATCTCCACGAAGTCAGTGATGACAATTGGGTGAAGCTTGGCCCTAGGGTCCACCTTTTCAATTTGAAGTTTCTGACAAGTGTAAAGAACTTGCGCTTGTCGGTTTTTATAAGGTTCTGCTAGACTATGAGCACTATTTGTGCATTGTAAATTTCTTTTGTGACTCAAATATGTAATACGAGCATTTCCCATTATAATGTAATTTAACTGACGTAAAGCGACATAAAGTCGACAACAAAGCTGTCTTGAGGTTCCGAATGTCTACGTTGTAGTCACGGACTAGTATAAAGCGTTTGTGCTTTCACGATTTTGCTGTGCTGTTTTCACAATTTTATTTGTAGCTCATCTGTATAAACTTGGTTTTTTTTCAAATACACACATGTTTTCACGGTAACCACAATGCCTCCGGAGTGAGCTTTGACGACAAAACAAGCCCTAGCTATTATGGACGTTGAAGTCATCGACAACGGGTTTTTATGATCATTGGTAAAAACTATGAATAGTGTCAGTCTAGTGTCAATCATTTCTTTTGTCTTTCACGTACACGAGTTTCCCCATCACAAACGTGAACGACGATAAGAGGAGGCCCTAACTTGTTTCGGCCGTACAAATCTCACAAGCTACTGATGCATTTGACTAGGTTTACTAAAAGGAAAAAGTCATCAGCCATACCTCGGGCATGTTTCATGGGCTATGTTCTAGCGCTTAAGCCTTTGCCCCGCCACGGTGGTCTAGTGGCTAAGGTACTCGGCTGCTAACCCGCAGGTCGCGGGTTCCAATCCCGGCTGTGGCCGCTGCATTTCCGATGGAGGCGGAAATGTTGTAGGCCCGTGTACTCAGATTTGGGTGCACGTTAAAGAACCCCAGGTGGTCGAAATTTCCGGAGCCCTTCACTACGGCGTCTCTCATAATCATATGCTGGTTTTGGGACGTTAAACGCCACAAATCAATCAATCAAGCGCTTAAGCCTTTATTCAGTCTATCCGCATACCATGCTGCCGGCTTATGAACGGAACGAGAACTGTTAGACTCGGATGAAAAAATTTGAAGGGCCTTCGTTCTCTTGTTTGCCGTACAATGCTCAGCCCTGTGGTAGATATACCTGTTTAAATGCTGCATGGTTTATTGTATGTCTGACTCGAGTAGCATGTCGTAAGTTTTTGCGATTTCACTCGCTGTTTGCGGCGTTGTTTCCTGGACGTTGTGTTCTTCCATCTGGACGAATGGCCAGAGGCCAGCAGTGCTGGTTGCCTTCACTCTTCAGCGTGACCTGGAGGGGCACAAGGTCAAGACTGCTCAAATGAGCGCCCCTCGTTTTGAAACAGTGCGTTCCAGAGAGTGGAAACCATCCCAGCAGCTGTGACCATTGTGTCACACCATTGGCTAAAAAACATTCCTTTAGTCCACAGCAGTTGGGGCAAATTCAGTGCTTCAATCCCCATCTGAGGTTCGAAGCACAATTATTGGTTCTAAACAAGTGGGAAAATATGGCCACCGTACTTTGGTAAATCAGCAACATATTTATTGATGAGTTCATGCGTGCACACAAATGACACAAGGTGATTTTCCCAGCCTCTCTACTTTGCTTTTTCAGTGTTACTGTGTACTAACACAACAAGAAAAATCCTGTAGGAGGCGCTATGGCTAAAGCTAGGTTTTAGACAAGCGGCGGTGTCTTTTTCAAGCCAGGAACTGCCCATGTTAGCGTGAGTGTGGCTGTGCTTCTAACACATTCTCAGATCTAACTCTACGGTGGTCTTTTTGTTATTGTGCTGGAACACTGTCTGAAGTCTGCCGTGCAGAATGCCGGCCGCTGTGACCGGATTTCATGAGGGCAGCGTTACTTGCTTAACTGCCCCTGTGGTTAAATAAGGAGTATGTTTAAGAAAGTCAGATGGTCAGAAATTTTCACAATGTTTCACCGCGGCGTCTCTCAATATTATATCATAATTAGCCAACGTGAAACGTCAGTTATTGCAATTCTTATCGATTTAAATAGTAGAGAAAGAGGAGGCGAAAGCAAAAACGGGTGGTCTGTTTGGAAGAGGGGCGAGAAAACACAGTCAGAACTTACACACAGCCAGAGAGTCAGCATTTTCACGGGTGTTTACTTAACCCTGATTCCTTTTTCAAATTTAAAAATGCAAGAGCAGCAATGAAAGCCTCAATACAAAAAATCATTTACATGTTTAAAAACGGTGAAAACTTCCGTCTACTCTTGGATACTCAGTACCCCAGTAAATAAGAAATACGAATATGGCTGAGTTACCTAGTATTGCATAAAAACTAGTGATAATTAATGGGTAGGATAAATGTCGTGCTTATTTATGAATCTCCGTTCCCTGCAGCAATATAAAATTATTTCCTTAATAATCTATAATTTGTTTAAATTCACTCCGCATCACTCCGCACTCCGCATGATTTCCTGTCACTCCGCACGATTTCATAAAAACAGAAACGTCCTTACGAGAAGCACACCCAGCCTACGTTTTTCTCAGTATACTGTCGTAGCCACTACCACCTTAGTTCGTTAATGATGTCAAGGTAATAACTTCTAATCTAGTGTTTATTTCAAAAGGTACTTTCCTAGTCATCAAAATTCCATTGAGGCGTATTTGGCGATGAGCTCTTCAATGTCTTCACTTTATGAGCAGAGAATAAGAGGTACAAAAAGGCAGTTGTGAACAACTTCTCGTGGTTCAAAATATATTTATTTTATCTAGACCATTTACTTGACCTCGAATCCACCAATACGACATTTATGAGCAAAGAATCTCTGTTCCCGAATGCTAAAATATTCACCTCTGTCCATTATTGAAGCTACTCAGTATGCTGGTTATCATAGCTCTTATTCGCCGTGCTGTCTGATCTCTGAAGTTTGCAGTCTGATTATAAATTATATATCGTACAGCTTGTTTAGCATTGCTTGCAAGGTAGTTTTCGACACGCAGCTTCTCTTAGTATGGAATCACCCCAAGAATCCTAGTTTTTTCATAAATTAGAATAGCTTCTTTACGGTCAATTTAGATCACACCTTTCCACCTTTACTGTCAATTTATATTCACATGCTCTTTGATAAAATACCATGATATCATGGCTCTAGGACCCTAATTTTCATCCGACTGTTTGGACGAAGCCTCACATACGAAGTTTTCAATTGTATTAAACAAATAATTATTTAAATAATAATTAGATAATTACCTGATTCATTCATTCAATCTCTCATGCAATTGTTCATTTGTTTATATTCATTGTAGAATCTTATACAATGGCAGGAGCCTCTAAAACTCTGCTCTGGCTCTCGTACTACAGTGTGGCAGCGTATTCATAATTCTCTTCAATCTTAAATTTATATAAGTAATCGAGAAGTTGATGACTGATTTCATTGGGAACAGCCTCTAAAACAAACGAGGGATATCGTCTCCACTTGTACTTAAAAGTAAATAAGCTAGAGTTGTTTATGCCGGGCCAATTGAAAGTCAGTTAAACCTCAGAAAAATATTGGTTAAAAATGAGTGGGAGATTTCGTCTCCATACATGACAAATTTTTTTTCGGCCAATTTTACAAGCGCCTACCAGTCATATTAGTTTTACGACCCAATGAAAAGTGATGTAAATTAGCACACAAGCAATATATTTTTTTCTCAAGAAGATGTTACGCAATCGAGAGGCGTAGAGTATGAAAATTCTGGAAATATTCATTCACTAAAGAAACTGCAAGGTAGACCGGTACAGAAACATGCAATTTTAATATTTACATTCCATATTATTCACATAAGATAGTGTTTTACCTTATGGGGGATTTCATGAATAAAAAAATACTACGAAGAAGCTCTTGAAATAAGGTAAGAATAAATAAAAATTTCAGAATTATGAATATTCTAAATATTCTTTGTTTAAAACAGAAGTTTTTCAGTATATTTTTGTAGGCAAACGCTACGTGGTGAAGAAAAACGAAGACTGGGAGTGGGGATCATCATCAGGAGAGTCGACTCACGCGCAGGCTGCGAAAAAGTGTTCTAAAACCTTAGGCAGGCTTCTTTTTCGGTGCTTTTGAGGGTTTCCGGTTCCGTATCTGGAATCTCAACTATGGGGTCATCGTCTCCTTCTACCGTGATGACAGAAACGCCGTTACCTCGCACCGGTGACTGTTTCCTAACGGCAGAAAAGGAGGGCTACGTCACCTACTGGACGCATCCGCAGCACAAGCGGGAACACGGCGTGGGTGCCTTCGGTCAACCTTGGTTCGTTCCTGCACAGAATGTCCTCGAACGCACAGCCGATCGGTGCAGCATCGCACCAGCACTCGGCTACTTAGCCTTCATCGGTGTCCGACACGATCCAAGCCTCTTCGTCTGCCATGATGCAGCACGTAATTCCAGCCGACCCCATTCCAAGGGCAGACGTGCTGACCAAGGCCGCGTCATTCAGGTTAGTGCCCTGATACATAGGCGCAGCCTTTCCGACACATAGCAGAGTGCGTGTAGTGTACAGTGTACTATATCAAGCCACAGTATTATTGATTGCATTTGCCTATTTGCCTCTACTCAACGTGGCTTTCGGGTCCGTATAAATTTGTTAACTAGATATAACTGTAAGAGAACTTGAATCTCTTACATTTTAGAACAGTGCAACTGAGAATACCCAGGCTGATATGTGCTAACAATGTTTTCAAAGACAAAAAGCATTATTTGGCTCATTGCGCCACCATTACGATATTCTGCTTACGGCGCTCGTTTTTTACCTGATGGTAACAGGTTAGATCACGGCCGTGCGGTCGCGTTTCGGTGGAAGCAAAAGCCTAGAGGACCTTCCCGTTGCGCGATAACTGCTCGGTAAATAAAACTAATGGTCTAAGTTTCTGCAGTCCACCACTATGGCAAGCCTCGTAATTAAAAGTAGTTTAGTACGGAAAAGTTTGCTAATCATTCTAATGAATAACTTGGGGTCATCCTGGCCACAATTGAATATCTCGACTTTGGTTGAATAATCGGAATAGGGTGCTTGCCACCGTTTGCTAATTTTGCATACTCTTGTCTAGATCTAGATATTGGTCGCAGACTTCCGATTGTGTTCAGTTGGGTTATCTAATGTCTCACATTGATGACACCAAACATTCTACAGCGCAGTGTTGGGAACATCATGTCACTTGTGTTTGTTTACGATGTTGACTATATGCGTTTAGAGGGTACGCTTGATTGATTTGTGGTGTTTAACGTCCAAAAACCACCATATGATTATGAGAGACGCCGTACTTTAGGAATCCGGAAATTTCGACCACCTGGGGTTCTTTAATGTGCACACAAATCTGAGCACACGGGCCTACGACATTTCCGCATCATCGGAAATACAGCCGCCGCAGCCGGGATTTGAATCCGCAAACTGCGGGTCAGCAGCCGAGTACCTTAGCCACTAGACCACCACGGCGGGGCTAGGAGGTATGCTTGCTCGATGTGTTCTGTACGCTAGCATTCTCAAAATTTGTAATATTTTGCGTAATATATATTATATGGTGTTTCTTATTTTCACTCATTCTTGGCTTGCTTTCGGTAATGTTTTTTGTTGGGAACTATTAGGCAGCGAGCAGTACCACATTGAAATATATAGTCCGTATAGCATGCTGCATTGATGCTACCTTTGATTAGCATTGTTACTACCCGGAGCATTCCACCAAACGTACGCTACTGATAGAAAAGCAGTTTCAAGCACTTGAATGCATTTCTGCTGGACAAAAGTGATGCGTGTTTGCGAGGAGGCAACATAAATTAGGTGGCTCAAGCTCTATTCATCAGGCACCCCAGTGTATTCTGCGTGTCTGCTAAGATAGGGTCGCGCGTACAACTCGTTTAATAAGATGGCATTTTCGTTATTTATTTACTTATTCATTCAATACTGCAGGCCCGAGGTCCAAGCCGGGTGGTAATACACATACAAATAAAATAATTACGAAACGAAACAATAAATGGCGAAGACGGTTGTTTGGTAGGTAAGTTCATTCATTACATGTATTAGTTAGACAGTTCCATTCACATAAGGTTCTTGGAAAGTACGAATACTTCAGTAGGTCTGTGCAAGCAAAATGTGGGATCAAGACCTTTGGGTGGTGGTGTCGAGTGTGCCAGCTACTATGGGGTGTCAAATACGGGGATAGGTCGAGAGCTATTTTTTGTTCAAAAGTTTATCAAGGAATTCTTATCTAGCTTTTTGTCTTCGCACCTGCAGTAAGGGAATGTTGTTGGCTAGCATTAAATTTGAGGGTGAGTCTAACTTGGAGTACTTGTTCAATATAAATCTAACAGCGTTTCTTTGAATACGCTCAAGAGTGTAAATATTACGTTTTGTATATGGATCCTATACTATGCTCGCATACTCTAGTTTTGGCCGCACAAGGGCTGTGTAAAAAAGTAGTTTAACATTCGTGGGAGCACTTTGAAGTTTATGTTTAAGAAGACATAGTTTACGAAAGGCAGATGAACAAACGTTATCAATATGGAGATTCCAAGATAAGTTGGAAGTGAGTGTCACACGAAGGTATTCGTATACGTGTTTACTTGTTGCAGTGGTGAAGACCCTAATAAGTTTTTATACGATAGTGGATTTTTTTGGCGAGTCACTGGAAGGCACATACATTTGTTCGCGTTGAGACACATTCCCCATTTGTTGCACCATTCATATGTATTGCAAAGACTAGTGCTCACATCGTTGAAATCGTTAGTGGAGCGTATTTCTTTGAACAAAACACAATCACCTGCAAACAATCTTATTTCCACACTAGGGTGAATAACATCATTGATGGTACTCGTAAAACGTGCCTCAAATTAAAGCCATTCACCCGAAGCTTCTGCTTCGTATAATTCGAGTTGCAGGAGCCCAGGGTGACAAGCTTGTTTTTTTGCCAATGAAATTCTATAGAGCGCTGATGTTTCATATTCATAAAGTCGGTTTTTACGAATAAAAATTGATGGTTAGAGACCAGGAAATATTGAGGGCAGGTATTACATTGAACCATTGCCTGGCTTATAAAGAGGGCGCCAAAGCTATCGGGATGGTAGAAAAAGATTATTTCGTGCTCTTCTAAAAAAGTATATGGAGATGATTGATATGGGAGGTTTAACATCCGAAAACCACAATATGATTATGAGACGCCGTAGTGGAGGGCTCCGGGAATTGCGACCACCTGGGGTTTTTTAACGTGCACCCAAATCTGAGAACACGGGCCTACATTTTCGCCCCCATCGGAAATGCAGCCGCTGTCTTCGGGATTCGAACCCGCGACCTGTGGGTCAAGAGCCGAGAACCTTAGCACCTAGGCCACCGCAGCGAGGCAAAAGTGTATGGGGAGCCCACATTGTTGCGGCCTCTAGCCGCGCATATAAACACACTGTCTTTTGAGCCACGTATATGAACTTCAGAAAACTGACACATCATTGATTGTTAAAGAGGCCGCTATGTATTTGATAGCTGTGTTTCACGACAAACTTACTTGATAAACGAACTCTTAGCTTAACTATTAAGATAGCCCCTCCACATTAGTCCAGTGCCTAAGGTTTTTGGCTGCTGATCCGCAGGTCGCGGGCTTGAATCCCGGGTGGGGCGGCTGCGTTTTGAATGGAGGCTAAAATGCAGCTGTCCCTTGTGCTCAGATTTGAGTGCACGTTAAAGAACCCCACGTGGTCAAAATTCAGAGCCCTGCACTACGGCGTCTCTTATAATCAAATTGTAGTTTTGGGACGTTAAAACTGACATATCTATTACCCGTTAAAATGCGCGTTGAAAATTAGTTTGATTTCATTGAAATATTGATTGTGGCTGCACCTAGTGGAGCATATATCCACAACTGCTTTTCCTTCGTGGTATCTCAGACCCTTTGTGGAAGGACATATATCGATCTTGGCATGTAGCGCCATCGTAATAAGAGCTCCTTCAAGACAATTTAGGAGATGCATAGTGCTGAATTTTTAAATTTTGTTTAACAACTCTATTTTTATATTACTGCAGCCCACAGTTAATCCACTCCTATGAAATGCAAACGCTTTTAGTCTTTGTACCCAGGCAAAAACATCCTGTTTTGACAAAAAACAACAGTAAAAAAGAAATATACAGACGCACCCACTGACTGACAATGAACTAGCTTGAAATATGTTATTCTGGCACTTTGCAACTGCAGTTCTGAATTTGTTAATGGTGCCCCGCCGCGGTGGTCTAGTGGCTAAGGTACTCGGCTGCTGACCCGCAGGGCGCGGGTTCGAATCCCAGCGGCGGCGGCTGCATTTCCGATGGAGGCGGAAATGTTTTAGGCCCGTGTGCTCAGATTTGGGTGCACGTTAAAGAACCCCAGGTGGTCTAAATTTCCGGAGCCCTCCACTACGGCGTCTCTCATATTCATATAGTGGTTTCGGGACGTTAAACCCCACATATCAATCAATCAATCAATTTGTTAATGGTGTGATATTTCATGCGCTTCCTCCTAAAGAGGACAAGCTTGACTGGAAAGACACGCTCTTTGCTACCAAGGCACCGCCAGTACATTCTCACTCGAGCCAAAGATCGATTGCAGCACCACTCGATTGCTGGGCCACATATGCGTCGGCTGCGGAGAAAAGCTCGGGAGAAGTTACTGCCACTTCCGAGGAACTTGCAAAGACACTCCACAAGGTGATTATTTGGCACAAGATATCGCAAAGTAACTAGGACTCTGTAAAATATAATGTGTGCCGATCGCATTGGCTCGTAAAATACAGCAGCCGACAAGACGGAGATAACGGGGTCTTATAGAAGAAGAGGTGTAGTAGTAAAATTAATAAGAAAGAAACGACCATGGTCGGCTTGTCAGTACGTTTTTAGTGGCTATTTTGAGTTACACCTGGCATGCAACTGTCAAAATAATGAAAGGACTCAATGAGATTACGTGCGGCATGCATTAGCCGAAGCCATCCATTGCGGCACAGAAAAATCATTTCCATCATTTTCTCAGCCCGTGTATCGTTCCCACAAAGACGATACAATAAGTTTCCCTTGTTCCGCTTTCATTCGTTAGATTACGTATGATGTTGAGAATTTGCATTTATATCTACTTCATGCGAAAACCAATAAACAAGCATCAAACTATATTTTATGATTTCACTGCTTGAGTGTGATTATGTTTTTGCGTATTGCCCGGCTCTCATGTTATTACTTGCATCTTATTTAGCTGCCTCTGAGTCTAGCGACAATTGTTGCTTACTCTATCAAACACACGTATATTTTTGGCTGGCTATAGCCTCAAGAATAAGTCTTGTGACAATTACGGACAAGCAGCAAGATCAGCTTGTTCTCTAATAATTGCAAAATCAGGAATGCTTTCGCAACCGTGAACTAATCTTTGTTTTTTCATTCATTACTACTTTCAGAGGAATGCTTTCACCCTATAACTCTTTTTTAGCCCCGATGAAAAATGAAAAATGATTTATTTTCGAGCGCGACATATATATTTTCTGTTTCTACAGGGTTGATCAAAAACACTTCAACATAGCTAAGGTCTCTAGTCATTGCGTCAACAAGTAGCCTTATGGGAATGTCAAAAAAGACTAGGTAGAAGGCTAACTGCAGCAACACCCATGAATCAAGCATTTCTCAAAGCTTGAGGCATACAGCTCCTTAGGAACTTCTCACATCTGTTGATTATGATTAGTGGAGTATGGCCTTTTGTTATCAGGTGATCCAGTTGAGTATTTATGTTTAGAAGAACATCTAGGTGTTGAAGGGAAGCATTTAGTTGGATAAGCAAGACTGTACGAATACGACCATACACAACGGTTGATGAAGTTATCACGCATAACACAGCATGTTTGGAAACGGCAGATAATTCATTTTTTTATGCTCCTCGATTCAGCGTGTTCTTTCGTCATTGCTTCGTCAATGAGTTTCCGGTGCTTTCTGTCGTCCTTGCTCCATTTGTGAGTTTCCGGTGCATGAGCAGCCATGCAGGCACTGCGAGATAAGGGCATCAACGAAGCCTATAGAAACCTTTTGGAAGTTTTCTACAGCGGAAATAACCCCAACATAGCTTTACATAACGTGGAGCCTGATGTGTGCAAAAATGTGATGGCAAAGCAGGTTCTTACCGCCTTGAGCAGGTGACGTGACCTTAGTCACATCCTGTCTATTTCAGTCTCTTAGAAAGCAATTACCTTTGAAATCAGTGCAACATGGAATATTCGTGCTTACATGTGCTATGAATGTTTGTGAGATTTTTCACTACTTGCCTCATAATGCGAACGCAAAGCCTTAAATAAAGCCACCCGCATCTTCCCACGGGACGAGCTTGATTGATTAATTGATCGATTCATTGATATGTTGGGTTTAACGTCTCCAAATTATCATATGATTATTCATTTATTTACTTATTCCGAATACTGTCAATCTCGTGTGGGATTATTACAGGAGTGGTGTCACATTGTATATTGTAAAAACAAGCAATACACAGACTAAAATACATGTTGCAAGCACTTGAAAATTGAAGCAAATATCTCAAACGGAGTGCGAAATTCGCCGTAGTGATAGGCAAAGAGTCTTCATGAATATAAACATCAGATGAATTGCTGGGGCAAGCAAAAACATACAAAACGTAATTGTACAGACAGAGTTAAAACTTGCGACATCACCGATTCAGGAAATCACGGCTAAATAAAAGTCAGCACACATTCACTCGCTTGATTACCAATTTCTGAAATGTCGGCTGTGTCAACACGGTGGGGTGCAGGGTATTCCAAGCGCGTATGGCTCGCGGAAAAAAAAGGGTGGCCAAAAACATTGTTTTTGAAGGGATACTTATGAAGTGTGAGATTATGCTTATTTCATCTTTGGCGCTTACTGTTAACCTTAACATATTTACCCGGATTTATTTTGAAAGAGTTGTGTAGCACCAGATACAAAAATCTCAGGCTATCAAGCTTGGCACGGCTTGCCAGGGTGGGCAGATCCGCTCTTATCAAAAGAGCAGTAGGTGAGTCGGTACGCCTATAACGGTTATAGATAAAACAGACTGCTTTACGTTGTATTCATTCAAGCGCGGCTACATGTTTGTTTGTGAAGGGGAACCAGACCACAGTCGCATATTCAAAGATTGGGCGGATAAGCATGGTTTACGCTATAAGTTTTGTTTGGGGTTATGAGAGACGCCGTAGTGGAAGGCACCGAAAATTTCGATAACCTGGGGTTCATTAACGTGCATCGAAATCTGATCACATAGGCCTACAGCATTTACGCCTCCATCGGAAATGCAGCCACCACAGCTGGGATTCAATCCTGCGACCTGCGGGTCAGCAGCCGAGTACCTTAGCCATTAGACCACTGCGGCGGGACTCGAGCTCGAGTAAATGCGTCGCAGAGTGTCGGGGTATCTAATGAATGTGTCTGAATCGTGTATGGCTTGGGAATGATGAACTGTTATTTTGTCTATATTAGTCTTACTTATTGAATGAAGGGCAAGCGTTGCCTTCAGCGAGTAGTGGGACGCTGATGTGTGATCGAAGATCTACATAGACAGGGTGGCCAGTAAACGATTGTGTAGCTCGAGCAGTAAATTTTTACTTGCACACGCTGCCTGCGTCGGCCTTGCGAGGCTTGAAAAGGTGGGGGGGGGGGGCAAACAGTTGGCGCAAGACGGAAGCATGCAGCCGATCCGCGAGGTGCTAGCATTCGAAGCGGGGTTGTTGACATCCCCGCCGACACACGATGCGTGACACCGTGCCACTGAGAAATGCTCGGAATTTAAAATGTGTCGGATAAAAGGCACAAATAGTAAGTCATCACTGAGGTCATGTAGGTTGTCATTTGGAAACTAAAGGTTCTGATCCCTACGTTTTTAAGGGGACCATTTACATAAGTTTGACTCTTGTGCACTGGAAGCGGAACAATAGAGGGACTGGAGGCGATGCCTACGCAGGAAACTGCAAAAAGACTTTCTTCTTGCTAGTGTGTGAGAGCCGAATATGCATCTCGTTCACCAACAGGGCAAGTGATGATGATTATGAAGGTGTTATGATGATGATGAAATACATTTAGTTATGGAAGTGATGTAAGGGGGAGGGTCCCTAAAGGCCCTTCCCGTAAAAATACTTGGTGGGTTCCCCCGTACGGGAGCCCATTTGCGTCAGCCACGAATCGGGATCGCTCAACTAAGGCCCGTTGGGCTGTCATGTAAGGGCAGCGCGAGCAGGGTGGCCTCCCAGGCCTTCCGGGAAGAATCGGGTAGATGGGTGAGGTATAGGGTTCTTCGGAACGCCCATACCATGTGGAAAATATCGCAGGAATTCTAATCGCAGTGTGCGCACCTCCATGTAGAAGCGAGGTTAAAGTGTTTTGCACACGTATTCAGCTGTGTAGGCCAGATTTCATGAGTCGATATTGTTGTTGTCTTTTACTTTGTTACTATTTTTGGGCCTTGAGACACGCCTATAGCGTACAGTTATTTGGGGAAATCTTGAGGTAAAGCCAAGGTAGGTTTGTGAATATGCTCTTTAGGATTTCTGGGCATATCAGAATTTTTGTGTAAAGCCGAAGAAGGATTCTCTCCACCGTCTTTGTGAATCCCTTACACGGTTTCATATGAATGTGACAATTGAATTTGAAATGTCATGCGATTTCCTGAATGAATTAGGCGTGATTGGTTTTGAGGTCTGTATTGGTGCGCTGTGGTGGATGCTGCCCGTAGAGTGAGTGCGTGGGCTGCGGAATTGACCGCCTCATTACTACCGACGCCTGTTTCAGCCATATAGACGTGAGACTCTGCCCAGGTGGTGCTGCGAAAAACGCCGTCATAGGCGCCCTCACCGACGTGCCGGCCATAAATGGGTAGTGCAAAGCGAGCCATCCGCAAATGAACGTGCATAGGCCCTTCTCTTTCGTTGCCCTTGAGGCGCGGTTTCCTGATCAAGGACCTGACAAGCTTCTGACTTCAATCCAACCTCGCTTCAGAAAAGTAGGAAGCTCAACAAACGAACTGGGGGTACAATGCGAAAGTTGTTTCAGTTAATTCGGCGTACTGTGACATGCACTTTAGCTGCAAGCGAACTTCGCATTACATCGAGTTACAGGCAAGCACTCTGACGTTCGTTCTATAAAGCCTAAATGCGTGAAACTTGCGAATACACATAATGCCAAAACGCCACGCATACACGAGCAATCTATCTTACGATTAGTGGTACAATGTTCACTTTATTCGGCACAATTTCGCTATTGCAGTTACATATGCTCTATTGGTCTCTTGCTTCCTGTGCGTTGAACTGTTTTAATACGCATTATAGAATGTTCTGTTTACGGTTGTCATCCGTTTGTATATACTGCGAACGGGCATGCATGCGTGTCTACTTTCTCGGTGTACTACGAAATGCGAAACCAAGGCCTCCAAGATAGGTCCGACCATCGCGGAGACCAATGGCAAGAAAAAAAAGCTCATATTCGTGACCATCTTTTTGCGATTCACCTGTATGACGTGTAGCTCGCATTTCATAGATAAGGCAGGAACTTAAAGCCTTGAAAGCGCTCAGACGTAATGCTGTGGAGCTTCAGGTTATCGGCAGTCGTGGCGCGTGCGATGTTTATCGCGTCAGTCACCTGTCTGCCTCGGCATGGTGCGCACCGCGGTCAGAGGCTCTGTTAAGCTTCATTATCAAAGTTGCTACAGTTCCATTTCATACAAAAGCTACTCTGAACAACATCAGGGAGACCTACATTATCACACTTTTTCAAGCGAACTGCTGTAGACAACGCGAGTGATTCGTTTACACAATACAACAGCCCATGTCTAGTGTTCTCGCCATTATCCTTCGCGAAAGCTGCCGAAAACAGTAAATTGAAGTTCTTAACGTCCGTAACAATTCACAACGCAACTGTAGCGCTGGCTGGGATCTTTTTTCGTAGAGCATGGAGCTGTTTGCGTCTGCTCTTGTGTTCGCCATCGTTCTGGCGAGTGAACCAGCAAGTACTTCACCACGGTTCCGTGACGCGCCGGAATAGCGGAGAAAATCTGGTAGCCCTTTTTCTAAGAGTCTAATGCTCCAATAAACCTATTGTTTAGCTATATTGCGGTTATTTACGCTGTAGTTGCACCTGGTTGTGCAGCAAACTGTGCAAAGGAGTCAGGGTTTTCGACACTCAAAACTTCGTCGACAGGTACTGCCATGGGTCGACAAGAAGTACTGCCATGGGGCCCCCAACCTGTCTCACCCATCATGTACCACTTAGTCGGAGAGCTGGTCAAGCACCACCTGATCCTTGCCACGCAGATACCTCATTGAGGCGCAGACAACACCCCCCCCCCTCAGCAATCCGCGGATACCTGGAGCTACGTGGGGTTCCTCAACTTCCATGGGGCAAGGAAGCCCCAAAAATGTGAAGAACTGCACAGAACTATAACAGCCGAGAACATTAGCCTATTTGCAGTTACAGAAACCTATATGCGGGACCTGGAAGAGCCGCGTATATATCTCGATTGGCCATGGGCTGGCAATAACCGTTCCGTAGGAGAACGAAAAGGTGGAGGTGTGGGTGTGCTATGGCAAAGCGGTACGACATGGACACGGCTACCAGAGAACTACCAAGAACACACTTGGATCGCCGGTGAAATCCTGAACATCCCCATTCTTGTCGGAGTTCTCTACTTAGGCGTGACTCGAAGACTGAATGACGCCAACTGTCAAATATTACAGTGCATCAAAGACATTGTGGCACTCCGGGGAATGGGGAGAGAGGTGGTCCTGATGGGGGACTTCAATGGCCATATTCAGCCTCTCGACGGACACCCAGATTCGAACGGGTCTTTCTTGCTACAATTGGTCGAAGATTTACTCCTCAAGGTAGCCAACTTGGGCAGTGAGTGTGATGCTGTTTTTATATGGTGCGCGAGGAACAAGTCTACAATCGACTACGTCCTGATGTCACGCAAACTATCCGTGCATACGTCTCGGGTACATGTCGACGAGGCTGGCGACCACAGTCTTGGAAGCGACCATATTCGCATAGAGATACCGTTCTAAACGTCCGCATTTCGACAACGCAGCTATACAGCGACAGCCGCGAGCGCCCAAAAGTACCTACCGGCAACTGCGTACGAGGCTGTTGCACAAAAATTTGAAAGAAAAGCACAGTCTATTCGTCTCTGGCCACGTATGACTAATATATCTCGAACCTCCGTCGGATCATGCAGAAGCATGAAGTCCTGCCACAGAGGTGGAAAGGGCAACAACACAGGACCTGGAGAGACAATGAAGTGAAGAGGGCTCTCGGAGCATGACGGGCCGTAAACAGAGCTCACCGGCGAGCTGTCAAATCTTTCGGTCCCAAAGAAGCACAGCATAGCTGGGTGAGTAACATTTACAGCAAAAGGCAGATGCAACAGATTGTTCAGAGAAATATCACGGCGAACAATCAGCGAATTCTGCATTCACTGATGACCGCCGGAAGAAACTGCATTGGCAAATTCTGGTCGTACAGGGCATCACTTGACCTCAAAGCGCCCGTGTGTGAACTTCGGGAGGAGAACACGAAAAAAATTGGTGGAAGATATTGCGCGGCATCTCACCACTCACATTCGAGGGATATACGACAGCACTCAACCTCACAACTCGCCCACTTCTCTCACAGCAATTGGGACTGCCAACCCCAAACCCAGCCTATGGAAAGTGAAACGAGTGGCCATCGATTGCGCTATTTCCAAAAGTAGCTCCAAGACAGCAAAAGGCTTGGATGGCATTGCGGCAGGACTCGTGAAGCACCTTGGCGAACGAGCCCGGGAACACCTGGCGACGCTCTACACAGGCATCATTCAAGGGGACCCGATACCAGCTGACTGGCTCCAAAGTAGTGTGTGTCTAATGCCGAAACTAGGAGGAGATGCCAGCTTCCTCAGTGACCACAGAGCCATCACAGTAACCAGCGTTATGTACAGGGTATTCACCTAGGTGCTGAAACGCTGGATGAACGGATGGGCAAAGGTGAATGGGATCCTTTCTGAGCTTCAAAATGGCTTCAGGTAACAAGGACGCCTGAACGAACACCTGTTTGTCCTCACACAGACCATTGAGATCACTAGAAAGGCGTCCCGTGGTCTAGTGGCCTGCGTTTTGAATGTGGTGAAAGCGTACGATAGCGTTCCATTCGATATGCTGCTCAGCCGCATGCAGAATATCGACATGCCGCCAACGTGGATCGACCTCCTCAAACGTCTCTACAACAACAACATGGTGATTGCGACTTTTGGCCAGACAAGTACGGAGCCAGTGTCGGTTCGCCGAGGTCTGAAACAAGGGTGTCCGCTCTCTTCGCTGCTGTACATGCTTTACACTGCGGGGCTAAAGCGGGACCTCATTGACTCGGGCCTTGGCTTTGTGCTACGGTTCCAATATGACGGTTCGCCACAGTTCTGGACACTACCGGAACTGGTCTTCGCGGATTACCAGGTGCTTTTAGCGAAAAACACCGATCAGCCGCAGAAATTCATAGGGACATCCGCCCACCACCTGTGGTCACTGAAACTGACGTTCAATGCGAAAAAATTGGTGGTGCTACGTTTTTCTGGGCCAGCGGACGAACGCGAGCTAGTGCTACCGAATGGCCAGTCGATCCCTCGCAGCATCGAGTACCGATACCTCGGTGTGACACTTTGTGATAGAGAGTGCTAAGATGCTCACGAGGCCAAGTTGAGGCAGTCGTCACAACGAGCGATCGGCATTCTATGGAAGTGCTGCCTGTGGGGTTTCAACCGGTGTGTAATTGTACGCGAGCTATGGAAGGCGGTTCATGTGCCTTGCCTGACTTTCGCATGCGCGGCCCTGTGCCTATGAACGAGCACCCGTGAATGGCTCGAGCGTGCGCCGAAAGAGGTGGGCCGCATGGCCCACGGCTGTCATGGAAGGGTGGCCGCGGAGGCAGTCCAGAGAGACATCAGCTGGTCATCAATCGAAGCCAGGGAGGCGTGCAGCAAAATAGCATTTGAGGCCCGCCTCCGGTGTTTGAGCTACTCATGGTTGGCCAAACGCAATTTCCGGTACCTCTCCCTCAAGAGTATACGGACCCAGTGGTCGAATAGAGTTCACTGGCTTTGTGTGAAATTCGGCTTTTTTGGGGAAACAGACAGTGGCTCACCCGAAGGCCTCAAACCACGTTCGGTGCGCATTTAGGTCCGAGAGGTAGAGAGCACCCAATGGCGATCAGAAGTGCTGCGTAAGTTTACCCTGCGGATGTATGGCAAATACAAGACTGAACTAGGCAGAGAAAAACTCTATGACAACAGCGTAGGCAGTGTTCTGCTGTTTGAGGCACGTGCAGGAGCGTTGCGTACGCTGACGTACCGTCGTCGCTTTGTACAGAACCCAGAGGTTCAAGCTGCCATCTGTCGCCGCTGTTCTGAAACGAACGATACGGCTGAGCACATGATTCTGGATTGCGCCCGTCTTTCTCCACGACCACCAGAGGGCACCACTCTGCCTCAAGCGCTTGGATTTGCAGCAGAATATCATGACGCCAAGGACGCCACTGCCATGGAGACAACAAAGGCTCGTCTACAAATGTGGTGAATGGCTACGATGCGATAGGGACTGACAGGACAGACAGGGCCCTTATATAGTGCAAAAAGCTTATGTGACAAGTGTGTGCCCCGCTGTCCCTTTCGAGACTTTCTATCTCTCGCCTTCTTCTTTCTTGTTTTTCTTTTCTTTTCTTACCGGCTAGGTCACACTAACTTTGACCACTCCATTCAAAGGAAACAGCCACCCATCATAATCATCATCATCATCATCCTCATCACTTCAAAGTCGGAGGTCTTTAAAACTGAGCAGTACACAAAGCACAAAAAATGCATGGCATGCTTAGTTGGCTCATAAAGTGATAACTTGGAAGCGCGAAATCCACGATTTGTAATTGTGTGTTCCTTCCTGCATGTCTTCTTCGGTTTTGCGCTTCAAATGTTTAATGCAAAGCGCAATTCTCGCGCTTTCCGATAACATCGTGTAAGACATCAGGAATATTTCAGCTAATGAAACTCAGACGTGCACTACTACCGACAGATATTGCCCTTGCGTTTCAATAACTTGTTTCTTTCAGATGCTATGCTGCTTAGTTCCCTGCCTAACAAAGCAAGAGATATTCGTATATTGAACTATACTTGGGCCATTAAAGAAACTATCGGCTCTCTATGATCTATTTTTTTTCTAACAAGACACAATGCCCCTGGTGAGCATCACATTTTGTTTTAAACACGCGAATTGCAGTCTTTATCCAGGAAGAATTGGTATAAATGCCAATAATGAAACCAGCACAGTTGTCAGTTACTGTAAACGGAAGCACGTCGTCTCCTCCAACTTATTAGAACAGTGACAATACCAATCAAATCAAGAGATATCCCCTCATCAAAGCGTGGTGATTCTTATGAAATATTGAAGGATTCTCTGTTCCTAAGTGACTTATTTTTATTGCTCCTGTACTCTTATTTGAAAAAATGAAACCACTTCTTGACTGTAGAATAAGATGCCCATTTTGTGCTGAAAAAGCACCGCTATCAAAGCGCTGCTTCTACTCAGCTTCCCAATAATTTGCTTTATTCACGTCACTTTCAGGTGCCTGGACGTCGCCGGGAGATGTGGCCATGCCACCCGCTGCCTGCCGGGAGGAAGGTATTTCGCTTCTTCCTTTTTTAGTCTTCTTGACGATGAAGGTATGCACTCGAGCAACGTGAAGAGCACGGTTCATAAAATTGCTAGTTATGCTAGTTTGATTTTTATCATCCTGCAACTACACTTGACCCAAATTACAAAAGCCTAAAACACTCACAAATACACACACTTTCCCATTCAGGAAACACACAGCTATGCAGAACGTGTTTTTTGTATTGAGCTTCAATATTCGATACAAGAGTGAAGAGCTGCAGTACCAGAGTGCTTGGTGTGCACGCCTGCTGCCTTCGAGAGTTCGAACTTACATACTGCAGGGGGAACGAAAGGGTTTGTTCGAAATAGGACGGCAACGCCGAATATGTGTATGGATTGAGCGACGTTCAGTTGCCATTTAAATAGTTTAACATGATTGCTGGCGTTTCAGCAACGCTGATACGTTTGCTCAGTGGCGGCGCTAACCCATTTGCACGCTGTGTCCATTAGTGAACGTCTCAAACGCCGCTCATTCATTTAATACTCCACGTGTGTTTTTGAAGCAGCATTATGCCGCACTGCTTTCTCGCTTTCCGCACTGTTTCGCTGTTATGACCGCGCAAGGTGATCTTGGGGCAACCTTGGGGCCATCCTATATAGCATCTATGATAAGGCTTATAAGAATAATTAGCCCGCATGCATGTAGACATCAAGTTGGGGAGGCTTCAAGCACTTGAAAATTTTGGTTGCAAACGTATTGCGCATTTATTCAAATAACAAGACCCGTTGAAGTGAATGCATGGCACAGTACTGAAGATAGGGTATTTTTGTAGCAGCAAAAGTCAGGTTTTCGTGAACAGCTGCTGCTGTGTTTTCATCTCCTTGTTTCAAATTCCAGCAATGGCAAAAAAAAAAACAAAAAAGGGATGCACGGAACCTTACTTTGCACATTTTCTTTGCCGTTGGTGGTTCTGTACGTTACTGGGATTGGTTTTAACGCGTTTCTATTCTCAATCCTTGGAGTTACGGGAAGACCACGTGAGCTGCAAGGAAGGCCAAGTTGAGATTTGATATTCAGGAAGTGTAAAACTCATGAGTTCAAATAATGCGTGGCACAACTCCTACTTAGAGGTAGAGCATCAGCTTCGCATTCAAGAGGTCGGTGGTTCGAATCAAGCGCTAGATATTTTCAAGCACTTAAAAAGCAAAATCCTGGAGGTGAAGGGATTGCAAGAAAAAAAAACAGCAGGTGTGCCGACTCAATCTCGACAACGGCCGGTAATACACTCCCACACCATAGAAAGACTGGCCACCCTACTTCGCACATAAATACACCAATAATACGTGGCCCTCAGTCTCCAGAACTCCAAAGCACCTCCCCAAAGTGGCAGCCAGACCTGCGACGTAGTGGAGAGCGCTAAAAATCTCTGGGTGCAGGATAGCTGCAATTGAAAAAAAAAGGTCATGCCTGACGCTTGTACGTTATCTAGTGAGGCGAGTCTAGCTGTGCTATTGGGGGAATTATAGGGTGTACAAAGGGATAGACTAGAGCTTAACGCAGGTAGAAGGACACATGAAGCTTCTACACTGCTGTAGAAGGGACACGTACTATGTTTTGTGCTTCATTATCTACAAAGTTATTGCGTTCAGCTTGGTTTTTTGTAAAGTATTAGTGGGAAAGTGGCAAGTATCGGAATTAACTTTAATAAGAGGTAAGTATTTGGTTGAACGCTTCCACGTAGACGTAGTGTCGGCAATGAGTGATTAGAAAATACAGAGCAACCTGTACCGAAAGGCAAGTTTAATGTCAAGCTAGGTAAGGAGGAGGCTGGATACGATGAAGCGTGGAAAATAGCCATCGGCTTTCAAAATGGCACAGAAATAAACTAATAAATCACAAAATATACATTTTATACTGAATGGAGGTAAACCTTAACACGCGGAAGATTATAAATTGCGAAAATAAATAAAAAAATTCTGATTACCTGGGCAGATGCAGACATTGTGAACGATGTAGAAGTAGTTGGGAAGATTTGATGCAGTGATCTTAGATTGGTGAAATTTTGAATTAACGTAGATTTAATAAAAGCAAGACAAACTAACACGCAAGAAGGCAATTGATGAGCTCCAGCTGAAATGAAAAGTACTGAAACTTAGTTTACTTTACAATAGATTCGCGGCTAGATACGAGGAAACCGACATATATATCATTACCACAATCAGCGATAATCTGCCTAGTGTAATCAAAGAGTGTGCGATGGAAGTCGAGGTACTGTCACTATACAAGACACGGGCAAGCTATAGTATAAGACGAGAAAGCACCTTAAGAAACGGCAAGAGATGAACGGACAAAGTAGAGCTTGTGGAGTTTTCGCTTAGAAAAACATATATCATTGAAAGAGTCGATCATTTTTAAAAAGTGGGAGGAGCCTAAAAGTTGCAAAGAAAAAACTCTGCATAGGCAAAGATCGGATGTAGGGATACAATATGCGACAAAGAACGCAAGATCTCTACGCATAAAGAAAGAATAGATGAGATTGCTGTGTATATTTACACAGATCTGTACAGCAGCTGAGGCAAATAGAGAGATAACGTAAGAAGCAGTAAGAGACCATAGGAATCTGACGCCACACAGGTATACCGACAGGAAAATTAAAGAAAATCATAGAGGTAATGTCAGGAGGCAGAGCCGCTGTAGGGGAAAAGCTAACATCAGAGCTGTGGATAGATTGAGTTAGAAAAGCGGGTGACTTTATAAACCAAGTTTTTCTTGATAAGATGGGTATCAGGATATTTAAGAATACCTATATCTGGATCCACAAAAAAAGAAAATTTCAAGAATTTTAATGATTACAGACCGATCACCTCCTGGTTCGTTGTCTACAAGCTATTTGCAAAAAATAGCTAATATTTCATGACTAAACTTGACTTGAATACACCAAAAGACGAGAAAAGTTCCCTAGAGGGTACTCAACAATATACCATATTCACTCAGTCAATAAGGTGATAGAAGAATGCACGGAATACAACCAACTCTCTAGATCGCCTTAAGACATGAGCAATCATGCAGGCACTGTGAGATCAGGGCAATACCGAAGCCTATAAAAACCTACTGGAAGTTTTCTACAGTGGAAATAACTCCAACATAGTCTTTCATAAATCAAGTGACCGAATACAATGAAGGAGGGTGTGGGGAAGGGAGACACGATCATTCCATTGCCAATAACCGCACGGTATGGACGTTTCAGGGCCCTAGATTAGGAACAGTTAAGAATATGAGCTGATAAAAAATATCTATAAAAATTGCGGTTGGCTGATAATATTGCACTGACGAGTAATCCACGGACGAATTAAAGCTCCTGGTATCCGAACTACAGGAAAAGCACCGTAGGAAGTCATAAAATCGATATGCATAAACCTATGCGTGAAAAATCAATATCATTGCTGAACCATTTAGGTTGGTGCAATGTTGATTAGGTGCAGTTTTTCGGGCATATGACACAGTGCGTGTACCTATCTGTCTTAGATCAGGTGCTCCTGATTTCTACCACTGCTTTTTCATCAGAACTCAACTGATGTTTTCCGTTTTTAAATTTAGTTATCCAATTTTCTGATATATACCTAAGAGAAGCAGAACGCCCACTGATTAGTAATACTACCAATAATGACACACTTCAACGAGATGCTAGGTAAGAGTGTCGCGGAGTTGTACATATGCAGTTTCACGGATTCAAGAACTCATTTGAGCACTGCCGCAGTTGTCTAGTGGCTAAGGTACTCGGCTGCTGACCCGCAGGGCGCGGGTTCAACTCCCGGCTGCAGCGGCTGCATTTCCGATGGAGGCGGAAATGTCGTAGGCCCGTGTGCTCAGATTTGGGTGCACGTTAAAGAACCCCAGGAGGTCGAAATTTCTGGATCCCTCCACTACGGCTCCTCTCATAATCATATGGTGGTTTTGGGACATTAAACCCCACAAATCAATCAAATCAATCAAGGACTCATTTGAGGGGAAGGGGGCGGTTGCTTGAAGTAACGCTGGAGGTGAGGAGCTGGGTCCGGCGTATTTCGTTCTTAGTTGTAAGAAAACCCCATCATTGCGTAAGTACTGTTAATGTAGGCTCACAGCTGTTCCACTGATATGTTCCAATTGGTGGTAACAGGTGGATTTGAAGCACTGAAGACGTGGTTGGGTGGTGTGAAAAAGGCCTCGAATGGGCCGATTGTCTCTATCGCCACCCCCCCTCTATATTCTCCATGGTGGCAGTCTATCCACAGTTCCCGTTACCGGTAATGGGAGTTGGAGCCGACATATCCGTGTGGAATTCTGGTCCCAGGCGAGCCACAATTTCACGAACTACTGGCACTGTGCTTAATGATTGGCGGTGATGGATGCGTAATCAAGATGAAATGTTGACTACAGTATTGGCATTCTGGTTACATGACAGGCAACATACAGGCTGCAGCGGTCACATTTTAATGGAGGTGACATGCTAAAGTAGCGTTGACTGAGGTATGCCTTTGCTCGTCAGACAGTAGTTGATGGTGTAAACTTCCGGAACATGCCAAAATGGTGTGCCTAAAACACGGTGCAAGAATACTTTAGATGAGCGAACTCTTGACTATCCACTGCCCCTTAATGTTCTGCTTGCAAGGTGGCCGAGAGATGGCGCTATGAACATTGCCCGGCTTTCCCCTCCCTTTCAGTGTAGGAAAGCCCTGTGACTTAGTATAGCTGCCGCAACGCAATCATTTATCGTCGATAGTGGCTATAAACCTTTCTAGCCACTATTCGCAGCTTCCAGGTAGCGTGGTGGCGCAGAGCGGTGATGGCGGGAAGCTCTGTTGAGATAATGGAAGTGTTGGACTTGCTTCAAACAGCAGATGCTGCTGCTTGTTTTCCTGCGTTTGTGGTCGTTTTTGAAGATTTTGAATGACCACAATAATACTGCAACCTTTTGAGTTTTTCAAGTTGAAAGAAAAGTAGAAAAAATTCCTACTGATATCACTGCTAGCCTTGACGCTCACAGCCTATATACACCGAAAGGTGAAGTAAGCCTCCCGTTTAAGTTAGAGTCACAAAGTGCCATGAGTGGTTGAGAGGGTTAAATATAGCAGGCAAATAACAAAGGAACCTGCAAGTACGCCGCACCCATTTTGTGTACGAGTACAGCAACTTCAAGGTTTGCAGTCTTCCCGCTTAGTTCTTCTGCTCGATGTGGTCGCTGTGCCAACGGTACCAGAACTAAAATAGGAATGCGTTCCGTCTTTAGGATAGAATGAAAGGGCTGGTTTCAAAACGTTCATCACGTGATTACACATCATAGGCGTCTGCAAAGTGCTTCCGAAACCTTCACATCTGCAGCAACTTGTGTTCGGTCTTACATGCTGATGGCGCTTTTTTTTCGTTTATTCCATGCACCATGCAATCTTTTGTACTTCTTAAACAGCTAAACAAAGACTACTAACGGTAAAGTCCTCCTTTAAACGAGAAAATTCCACAGGTTTAGCTCGCTGCTTGCCGACATTATATTCCTGGTATTCTGTTGCTGTTTTCTTCAATCAAGAAAGCACCATAAATCATATCGCCGGTATTATGACAAGACTCAGCCTGTGCTGGTGCTCCGATATGGAAAAACATTTTTTTGTCTGCTTTATCTACTTCAGGCTTCTAAAGGTGAGCTGAACAAATAGCTTTCGCGCAAAATGCATTGATTGATTGATATGTGGGGTTCAACGTCCCAAAACCACTATATGATTATGAGAGACGTCGTAGTGGAGGGCTCCAGAAATTTCGAGCACCTGGGGTTCTTTAACGTGCTCCCAAATCTGAGCACACGGGCCTACAACATTTCCGCCTCCAAAATGCATTCCAAGCAACACTGTAAAACCACATCACCAAAGAAGTTTCTGATATTACTGAGAAATATGTACATGAGCCTAGTGTAATAATACATTTACAACAAGACGCCAGGCGTAATGCGCCATTACGCACAGACAGCGATGAGGAGTTTCAAAATAGCGTTTGCCCTGCTGCGATCCACAACGCACGATCGCAGCGACACCGTCGCCTCGAAACCAGCCCTTGTGGGCCACTTGCGGGCCGCCATCACCGCAGGCAATTTCGGATTTTTTTCGCGTGTGGTCCACGAACGCGAACGCCGACTCACGTTACGACGCATGCGTAGTGGCAGCGACCGCACCGGAAGGGTTCGTGGTGCGCTATTCTAAAACTTCCTAATGTGAAGAGCGTACGTGTGAGCCTTACTTAAAATTTTGCGGATTTTAATCTATGCAAGTTCTGCTCGGCATTTATATACTTAAAATATGTTAGCGCTCTCTTACTTTCTCGAAAAGATAAATCGAACGGCCACCGAAGCGCGAAGAATCACACTCTTCGCCAAAAGTGTTCTTTCCGCTAGAGTATCTTTCGGGGATCAACTCAACGACCACCATGATGGATGTACAGTCACGCCACCTACAGGTTGTGAAAGTGTTGAATGGTCGCCACAACACCTTCGCTACACCATCAACCTTTTCTCTTATCACCTCTTCTTTCGCGGTGCCGATGTATACGTGTCACGTGGTCGATATCGTGCGATAACCCAGTTTTCTCATACTCGGAAACCATCGCCCACGTACCAGTTCTGCTTTGTGGAATTCGCCAGCAGCCCGCCATGACCCTCATTCCGGCAAGCTATCCATCGGCATGCCCCAAAGAGAACACATTCGGCCCCTCTCCGCCTAGCGCTCGCTTCGCTGCGTTCGCTCACCCAAATTATTCTTGCACCGTGGCCTCAAAAGGGAAACGTGCTTTTCGTATGTTAGAGCCTTAATCTTTCTTTTAGTGTTCAGTTGTGCTAGATAATGTCAACATTTTCGATAACCATGGTTTATAACCAACTTTCGTTAAGTTATGCAAAAATGTTGGCAATATAATGCTGACTGCTGCTTGCTTGTCATGTAGGGTATTGGTCTGTGAGGGGCGTATTGACTCACCGTTTTGTAGCACCGGCTATTGCAACATACCTTGTACGCTTCTGAGTAAGGTGCTAAAGGTAAATAATGGTTGGCTAGCACTGGCAAATTCTAGTTTTTTTTGGCGACTATTGGGCAATGTTCCTTATTAGCTTGTTCTGCATCATGACATGTACTACATGTGCTCAGCTCGGAAGGTGATACGTTAGTTGATTGTTGCTACTAGCAGAAGGCTAGCGCCAAGCGAACGGTCTCTATTCAATGAAAGTAAGGGGCACGCGCCAACGTGGCTGTCGATTTTGTGTAGAACCGTATCCATCCATCAAGCGTCCCTGTGTATTTCGCGTGGGTTTTAAGTCAACATTCCGCCAACTACACGTTTTGCGTGATGTCGTGGATGCTCCTGTAGCATGGGGCAGAACTTGCAGCTATTCAGCATAGAGAGCTGCTTGTTGCCTCTTGCGCAGGACACCAGTTTCCTAAGTGCGTGGGATCTGTGGGGCTATGCAGGATGAGCAGAGCTTCACGGGCAAACGAGTTAGCTCCGTGCTCGCTCTGCGGCGGCCATGGTATGAAGAAAGTGCGGGGCGCGTGATAGAAGCGTTGATTCACTCTACGTTTGGCGTTGGGAAAGCATGTGAGCCATTTGCGGCTTTTGAAAAGAAATACCACTTGTGAGCACGTGCGCGGCGCCACTCAGAACACAGATTTTTTAGATGCGGAGCATCTAATACTCGAGGCTTGTAGTGCGGCGCCGTCCGCAAGCTTCCTCCTCCTTCTTCCACCATCTGTGCATCCCTTCCTCCTCTACACACCGCGCGCGCTTCACTCCTCCACCATCTGTGCACCCTTCCTCCTCTACACACCGCGTGCGCTTCTCCTCTTCACGAACATTCGCTAGCTGTATAATGTAGCACGCATGCGCCGTCACGCTTCGAGAACATCGGCAGCTCACGCGCGCGCATGCGCCGTCGCGCTTCGAGAACATCGGCAGCTGACGCACGCGCATGCGCCGTTGCGCTTCTCCCCCTTCTCGAACATTCGACAGCTGACAGTGCATGCGCCGTCGCGCTGTATTATACTCAAAGTCGGCGCTCGCTCGCTCAGTTGCCGCTCGTCGGTTGGTTTGTACGGCGCGTCGACGTCCAAGGTCGCGGTGAAATGAATTCCAACGAATCCACAAACACAATGATCGACGTCCCTTCGACCAGCGCCGCCCTTTCGCATACGTGTGTACGTGTTCACTCATTTAACACCCCCTCCTACAACCACGTTAACCAATTTAGCCATCGACCCAAGTAAGTCGCAATTTAACACCCCATTTCACAACCACGTTAACCAATTTAGCCATCGACCCAAGTAAGTCGGACTTTATCACCCCGTTAACCAATTATATTGTTACGTGATTTCGTCTGACTGAAAGAGGGCATAGTGGGGCATACCCAAGGAGGTGCCTCAGACTGAGAGAAAAGAAGTGGACGTTCTCAGTGAGCTGCGTTGTGGCTGCGGACCGACAACTGTTATTTTCCACGTAACATTTTGGTGGAAGTGCTGGGTGCTCTTCTGACAATGGAGCTACGCAGTGGACGCCTCCTTAAGTCTGCTACCATGGCTCCGGGTGAGGTTACGGCTTCGCCACCTACCTCAGCAACGACAGCAACCCGGTACGTCGCCCTAACGCAACCCCGTGATCCCGGTACCTTTACTGGAGAGGACAACGTGAATGTGGACAAGTGGCTTAGCATGTACGAGCGTATCAGCAAGCAATATGGCTGGGACCCAACCGTTATGCTTGCGAATGTCATTTTCTATCTTGACAAGACCCCTCGCACCTGGTTTGAGACCCACGAGCACGAAATCGCAAGCTGGAAAATGTTTAAGCAACAGCTCCGCGACCTTTTTGGCAACCCGTTTGGTCAACAACTTGATGCCCGAAAGCAATTGGCTGTCCGTACACAGACGTCCACTGAGCCCTACTTGACTTATATTCAAGACGTCTTAGCGTTGTGTCAAAGGGCCGATCCCAACATGACTGAGGCCGACAAGATTTCGCACGTGTTAAAAGGAATCGCCGACGATGCGTTCAGTCTGCTTGTATTCACCAACGTAACGACCATGGACGCTGTGATCAAAGAGTGCCGCCGTCTCGAGCAGGCGAAGAGTCGACGCATTTTGCAGCAGTTTCAGCGCCTACCCAACACCGCGGCAACGTCGTCTTGCGAAGCCACTCCTTGTCATCCGTCTACAACCGAAGACGTGACGCGCATCGTCCGACGTGAACTCGAGGCCGCTTATCCGGCTGCCAACAAACTACCGACGTTGCCCGATGCCTCAACGCCAGCTGTTGCCTTGATCCAGGCTGTTGTCCGCCAGTAATTCGCAAACCTTGGTATCCTGTCCACTGCATCCACACTGGATAATACTGGTCCCTCGATAGCTTCTGTGGATATGAGACGTCGCCGTCCGTACTCTATTCAAACCAGGAACCCGTCTGAATGGCGAACAGCTGATGATAAGCCAATCTGCTTTCGCTGTGGTCGCGCAGGACACATCGCTCGTTACTGCCGCAGTCAATGGCCATCTATGTCTTCTGGCTCGTACCCCGCTTACAGTAGCTCGTTCCGTCCACCAAACCACCGTTATCCAACCCGCACTCAATCTACAGCATTTACTGCCCCTGAGGACTACGGCCACTTTGCCCCGTCGTCGCCACCGCCTCAAAGCCGCCCTTCTCGTTCAAACACGCGTCGCTGCTCTCCCTCGCCATCGTTCAACCGCCGCTCGTCCCCGGAAAACTAGGCTGCGCAGCTTCTGGAGGTGAAGCTGCCCTGTCGACCTTACCCAAAAATCCTCTGTTGCCCTTACGTTTGAACCGGAACACCCTAGAAGTATATGTTGATGGTACACCTGTTGAAGCTTTGATAGATACGGGCGCTCACGTCTGTATTATGAGTTCGCGTTTTCGTTGTCGCATGAAGAAGGTCCTCACGCCCCCCTTGACCAGTGTCGTCCAAGTTGCAGATGGTGCAAAAGTCCCTGTCGTCGGTATGTGCACAGCTCAACTTACCGTAGCCGGTCATCAAGTGGTCGTCCTTTTTACCGTGCTTGAAACATGTCCCCACGACCTCATACTAGGCCTCGATTTTCTTGCCGCCAATTCTGCTCTGATTGATTGCTCCGCTGGTGTGCTCCGCCTTGAACTACCACAAATCAGTGCCGCCCCGTACCAACCTACATGCCGATTACAATGCAGCGATTTTGTTCGCCTGCCCTCGAAAACTGTGACGTACGTCGATTTTCTGTGCTCACCAGCTGTGCCCGACGGTGACTATTACGCTACGCCTCTCACCGACGTACTCCTTGCGCACAATGTTGCAGTGCCCTATACGGTGCTCAGCATTACAGATAACAAAACATGTCTACCTCTTGTCAATTTCGGCTACATGAATCATGTGCTTCCACAAGGCATTTCTGTGGCCCACCTGTGTCCGTTGCTCGATTCACAAATTGAAGTGCTTGCCTTAGACACACTTGCTTCACCGCAGTGCACATCACTCGCAACACATTCGGGCAGCCGTCAAATTGTAGACATGATCGCCACTGATCTTCCATCTCCGCAAGTTGAAGCCCTACAACATCTTCTCGAGGCCTACCAGGATATTTTCGATTTTGGTGACCGACCTCTTGGGCAGACGTCCTTTGTCCAGCATCGCATACACACAGGTGATGCCAACCTTGTTCACCGCCGTCCCTACAGAGTGTCTGCTTTTGAGCGGAGCATAATTCAGAAGGAGGTGAACAAGATGCTAGCGAAGGACATTATTGAACCATCCTCCAGTCCTTGGGCATCCCCGGTGGTATTAGTTAAAAAGAAAGACGGATCGTGGCGATTTTGTGTGGACTATCGCCACCTTAACAACATCACCAAGAAAGACGCATACCCTCTGCCCCGCATTGATGACGCCCTTGATTGCCTCCATGGTGCCGCCTACTTTTCTTCCATAGATCTTCGTTCTGGTTATTGGCAGATTGCCGTGGACCCCATGGACCGAGAGAAGACGGCTTTTGTAACACCCGATGGCCTCTACCAATTCAAAGTCATGCCTTTCGGCTTATGTAATGCCCCCGCCACCTTTGAACGAATGATGGACTCCCTGCTCCATGGATTCAAGTGGTCTACGTGTCTTTGTTATCTGGATGACGTGATTGTGTTTGCTCCCACTTTTGAAGCGCACCTTGAGAGACTGTCAAAAATTCTTGATGTATTCCGTCTCGCCGGCCTTCAGCTGAATTCATCTAAGTGCCGGTTTGGTCGCCGTCGCATTACAATACTTGGACATATTGTTGACGCTTACGGTGTACAGCCTGACCCAGAAAAAGTTCGAGCTGTGAAGGACTTTCCTGTGCCAAAAACCGCCAAAGATGTCCGCAGCTTTGTGGGGCTCTGCTCCTATTTTCGGCGGTTCATCAAGAACTTCGCGGAAATCGCTCGGCCCCTAACAGATTTACTCAAACCGGATGAGACGTTTACCTGGGGTCCCTCGCAAGCAGCAGCATTTTCCGACCGGACCACTTGGCTCACTTCTTCTCCTGTGCTGGCTCACTTCGACCCTACGGCACCGACGGAAGTGCGCACCGATGCCAGCGGTTACGGAATAGGCGCTGTGTTGGCTCAGCGACAACGTGGGCAGCATCGCGTGATAGCTTATGTCAGCAGGCTGCTGTCCACCTCGGAGCGTAATTATTCCATCACAGAGCGCGAATGCCTAGCGCTGGTGTGGGCAGTCGCGAAATTTCGCCCTTACTTATACGGCCGACCATCTATAGTTCTTACCGACCACCACGCTCTCTGCTGGCTCGCCTCCCTCAAAGATCCCACAGGTCGTCTCACCCGCTGGGCACTCCGCCTCCAGGAGTATTCTTACACCGTAGTGTACAAATCAGGAAAACTGCACAAAGATGTGGATTGTCTGTCACGCTACGCTGTGGCCGACTGCGATCCTACGAGCACTGATTCTGTGGGCTGCGTCCTTTCCATCTCCCAGCTGCTTCATCTTGGGGACGAGCAGCGTCGCGATCCGGATATCAGCCGCCTAATACAACAGCTCGAATCTTCACCGCAAGACGCTTCCGTTCGCATGTTTACCTTAAAGGACCACACCTTATATCGGCGTAATTTATCGCCCCATGGTCACGACCTACTTCTGGTCATACCAAAGCACCTGCGTTCTACAGTCCTACGCGAGCTCCATGACGCGCCAACCGCGGGTCACCTTGGTGTCTCCCGCACATATGACCGTGTGCGCCGCCGCTTCTACTGGCCTGGCCTTTCACGTTCTATACGTCGCTATGTCAACGCTTGTGAAATTTGCCAGCGTCGCAAAAAGCCGTCAAGACTACCTTCCGGATATCTTCAGCCCATCGACATCCCATCGGAGCCATTCTTCCGTGTTGGTTTGGACCTTCTCGGTCCCTTCCCAACATCCGCCTCCGGAAACAAGTGGGTTGCGGTGGCTACGGATTACGCGACCCGCTATGCAGTTACGCGAGCCATGCCAACAAGCTGTGCTACAGACGTCGCTGATTTTCTTCTACGCGATCTCATTTTAGTGTATGGAGCCCCTCGTCAACTGCTGACAGACCGAGGCCGTACGTTCCTTTCGAAGGTGGTTGACGATGTCCTGCGTTCCTGCTCTACCCAACATAAGCTCACGACATCGTACCACCCCCAGACAAATGGGCTTACAGAACGTTTAAACCGCACCTTGACAGACATGCTATCAAAATACGTCTCGGCCGACCATCGTGATTGGGACCTTGCACTACCCTACGTGACGTTTGCATACAATTCCTCCCGGCATGACACTGCCGGGTACTCGCCATTTTACCTTCTGTTTGGACGCGAACCAACATTGCCGTTGGATACCTTCCTGCCAGCTGCTCCGCAGTATACTTCTGAATATGCACGCGACGCTATTACCCGAGCCGACCATGCTCGTCAGCTTGCTCGCAGCAGGTTAATGGCATCCCAAGACTCGCAGAAGCATCGTTACGACGAGCGGCATCGCAACGAACACTTTCCAACAGGCTCTCTCGTTCTTCTTTGGTCCCCTACGCGACATGCAGGCCTGTCAGAAAAACTTCTCTCTCGTTTCACGGGCCCATACCGCGTGCTTAGACGAGTGACCGAAACTACATATGAAATTGTCCCTGATAATCCATCAACCTCTTCCGCTCTGCTGTCAAGGGACATCGTCCACGTATCAAGGCTCAAGCGTTACCACACTGCTCCTGCTGTGGCCCCGTAAACTCGCCGGGTCGGCGCTTTCGCCGCCGGGGGTTGTGTTACGTGATTTCGTCTGACTGAAAGAGGGCATAGTGGGGCATACCCAAGGAGGTGCCTCAGACTGAGAGAAAAGAAGTGGACGTTCTCAGTGAGCTGCGTTGTGGCTGCGGACCGACAACTGTTATTTTCCACGTAACAATATGCTCCGCATCCTCCTCAGTGTTCCCCCCAGGGAAGGTGCGGGCAATTGTTTTTCGAGAATGTGTGTGTTCGTGAGCGTTTATGCTCTTTCCAACAGGATCTTTCAATCCACCTGCAGCACAGAAATTTCCACACTCAAAGGCAGTAAGGTTGAAGATGCAGCACTCTCGTGCTGGTCGTTTCGATTCTATCAAATATTGCACATAAATATAACGACAAGGTCTCAACAGGTACGCTCTCATCAAGCTGGCAACGTGGCTCTGAGTAGATACGTTGTGAGCGCGTTGAAATTGAATGCCCCATTAGTCTCCTAAAGGACGAACCACACACCCTTTTAACACCCTTTTGCCTTTCAGTGATTACCTTTTTTGACTTTGAGCAAAGTGCTACGAGAAGAACAAACCTTTCTCGTTTGTTTATGTAAATAAAGTAGCTGTGTACATATAATCGGTTTCGAGGCTTTTCGGTCGCCCAGGTGGTTAAACTGTAACTCGTGGTGTTCCGTAACACATCACTAACGACGGACCAGAGACGTAAGATTTATGAAAACAAAATAAATGCAACTGGGCGTTGATATGTCGACATTATACGTAATGTATCAGCTGTTAGCGTATTGAAGTGGTGTATAAAACGCTTGCATATTGTTTGTTGAATATTAGAAGTATATATGTAACCTCTAGTATGCTGATTGTAAAGCAGAGCTTACACTGTCACCCCGATTAACAGTAAGCTGACATCAGTAACCTCCCCTGAGTCATACGATTAGATGTTTACATTTGTTATCTTGTCTATAAATTGCATAGGCTGAACTGTAATCACAGTTGTTGCATGACATTACGTCTGCATGTGATCTTTATCCAAAGATGCTTCAACAATGACTACCTTTGATCCTGGGAGGTCTTCTGTTTCTAACTTTGTATTGCCATTCATGTGGGGTTTTAATGACGCTGTCACATTCAAATGATCAACCTCTGTTATCACCGTTGTTGGGAAATATGAACTGTTAATGGCCTCTAAATCAACAATTACAATGCCCCGTTACGAGCTGCATATGACGGCGCCTTTACACTAATTCATACATTTAATTGAACGTGGGGCTTTGGTTGTAGTGTTTCCAAGGTTACATTCAAAGGTAGCAGGCTCTGTGCATAGGGTGCTGCCAGCTGGTTAATGCAAGAGGAACTGTCGGTCAGTGGTGTTTCAAATTCAAGAGCCTTCGTACTCAGGTGTGACGTACGTACTAGGCTAAACATCGTGGTTGACCGTATGATTAGATGACAACTGTCTCCTGCAGCAGCTAAAATGTCTCAACGAAAGTGAGGTTGCTGTGACGTTACCCAGAATTTTCGCTCTTTAACCGCAGCCTGCTCCGTTGTGTCGGTGTCCGTCTGGGAGACACCGTAGGAGCCAGCAGCGTCAGCAGCCCCGCTTTTCCCGTCTATCCCTGAACGGATGTAGCGAGAGAGTTGCGGAATTCGGCGGCCCCTATGCGGAGCAGGGCTTCCCGGTCGGCGGTAGCCGTTCGTGCAGCTGCGTCGCCGACAACAGCGGCGTCATCGAACAGAACCGCCGGCGTTCGCTGCAGAGGGGCTGAAAACTGTGCCTCGGTCCCCTGTCTGAGATCGAGACACAGTTGTCCATGGCAAACGTGTGAAGAAATATGGCCAGAGTATTCTGTTAGTATTGAAATATGCGCGAATAAGTTTATTTGGTGTATGCTTTTAAAATAAAAGTACATGATAGGCCATATATGTTTCACTGTCAACCTGCCTTGAAGTCAGTATGTGCACATTATAGACGATTGCGTAGTAGAGAAGAGAAGAGCTGTGTCTGTTTGTAAGCGTGAACTGCTTACTTTAACGCATGTGTGTTCTTTGTGCTGTCTCTTGCATCACGAAATCAGAATGAGCCAAGACTAAATAAAAAAAACATGAAGAGGGTGTGAAGAGGCGTTAGAAAATTGACAGAAGGGAGAAAAGGGAGTGTAATCTACCACATCGCGGTGGTAACTACAGAGCACTAGCTAAAGAACGATTAAGTTTGGGGTGATAAATGCAGCTAAATTTTTCACGATGAAAGCCTTCAATCTCTATCGTTCCCTTGTGTTCTTACTATATCGGACAAATTTGGTAGCTTCCTTGAAAAGGTTTATATAACATGGCAGGTGTGCCAAAAACCCTTGAACATTTTATATATAGATATATTCTTCAGTTCTTCCAACTACAAAGACAACTTGAAGAAGTTTGCAACAATGACATCTGTTAAAAGAAGGACTTGCTGGTGGATTTATTTTTCAAGCATTCGCTTAGCTTTGGAAGCGGCCGTTAGGTTGGTAGGTGACCTTTCGGTATTTAAGAAACTAAGGCTCCTCTATATAGATAAGAGGTCTTTATGCGAAGCGCTTTCCTACAGTGCTGGGTGCTTGATAATACTTAGTAATACTTATGAAAAATAATAAATTTGGGAGCACACTTGGATTTATGGGCGCCTTCATAATGATGTGTTAAACGAGTGTTTCCCGGTTTTCCGGGTCGTAAAATGAAACGAAAATTTTCATGAGACGTTCAATTCAAAGAATCGAGCGCTTTCGTGCGTGCTAGTTCACCGTAGCAGTTTTTGTTTATTTGATAAGAATTCCAAACTGGAGAGTTATGATTCCAAGATAGCGGTGCTTGAGCGGCAGCCGCATATGGTTAATAAATGCTTCAGGCTGGTTGGGCTACACTTATGTGTGTGTTGTTCTAGCTAGTGCTAGTAAGGCAAAAAAGTTCCGTAATACGTCTTCAGCCTTTTTTAGCACGAAGTGCGAGCAATTTTGTTCAAGTATTTTTGTCTTCGTAACACTCAAGGTGGTGTGCGTGGTCAAAGTTGCCGCCACGCATACTAAGTGCGAATCACTGTATGTGGGCCCCGCGTTCGTATGGTGACATGTCGTGTGTAACATGCTGTAGTAAGTGGTGGCAATGCTCCTTGTTTAACTCCTTGAGCGTTCTCTTCCGCCTGCGAGAAGACTTGTTTTTCGAGCGCCTCAATAATTATGATCTCTTATCACAATCAGAGGAGAACTAGGCGTAAAGAAGGCTTAACTACACTTATTAGAAATAGGAAGAGTGTAGTCAAATGCGAAATAGAAAGGAATGGAAAAACGGGAAGATAAATTGAAAGAGCACGAATGAGTAAGAAATACGTAAAGTGAGAGGTAGACAAATAAGAATAAAGAGGGGAAAGAAAGACAGAATAAAAGCAGAGAAGAATAAAAACAGTGAAAATGAGGAGGGTTGAAAAATTGGCCCCATATCTGCATGTGTCACGGCAAATCTCGTCGAAAGACGTTAGTCTTGCGTCTGGACGGAGGAAACAAAACGTTTGTTTTATGTTCTTGGCAAGAAAACTGTTGAACGGCATTCTTGAGGTGCTGTGTTAGAGTGCCTCGAGCGTGCAGTGGAGGGGAGCGAGTGCGTCAAGTCACGTCACAGGTGAGACATGAGCGCTATCTGGCTATTGTCTTGAAAAACTAAGCGCGTGGCGTGCGCGCCTGTCTCGGAGGTGAGAAGGTGTAAAATTCAAGGCGACGGGCAGGCGCCACCACCATGTTGTCTTAGCAAGGCGTTGAAAACACTTTCCTTTTCTTGCAAGCGTTGCATCATCAGCGCAGGGTGACCATCATCATCATCAGCGCAGGGTGTGCATTATCAGCGCAGGGTGGGAATCTTATGAAGCTGCTAATCGTACATATTTATCTGCCCTAAAGAAAGCTAAAAATATTTACCTAACCCACACTCGTCCAGGCATGATCAAAACAGACATTCGCAAGTTCTGGCGCGTCATTAATCCTTCTTGCGATAGCATTATTATTCTAAAAGACACAGAAGGCAACATAATCTTAATAAACGCTTGTTGCAAAATGACGCATTTTTCAATAATTTCTCGGTTTCAAGCAGCATTCACCTAGCGGACACCAGCGCATGCATCTTATCATGGATCCTGTAACAGCACATTCATCTGGCATTGCTAAGCTTATTGACACATTACCCTTTAACTCAGGTCCAGGCTTTCACGGCATCAACAGCAAATTTTTAATAAGCACTAGCGTATTCAGCTCCATCATATTGACCAAAATCTTTTAATAATCCAAAGACTCTACTTTTCCTTCGCAATGGAAAATAGGGAAGGTGGTTCCTCTGCACAAGCCCGGCAGGAAAAACTCACCCTTGAATATCCGCCCAATCTCACTGAGCAGCACCTCTTGCAAACATCTTTAACACGTGATTTTCAACAACCTGGTTAACTTCCTCAACTCCAACTCATTTTTCACCACAGCTCAACATGGTTCCCGTAAAACGTACTCATGCGAAACGGAACTAATATCGTTTACTCATGGACTAATTTGTATTTTAAATCACGCCTCATTTGCTGACTGTGTGTTTTTAGATTTTCGTAAAACGTTTGACAAAGTTTCGCATCAACTACTTCTTTTCAAATTAGTCTTTTGAACCTTGATAATAACATACTGAAATGGATTGAATATTTTCTTTGTAACCGCCATCGATTTGTTACTGCTAATAATCATGACTCACCTGTTACTGAAGTTCATTCCGGCATGCCTCAAGGATCAGTACTAGGACCACTTCTTTTTCTAATCTATATTAACGACTTGCCATCTACATTGACATCTCATGTTCACTTATTTGCCGACAATTGCGTAATTTGCCGTGAAATACACAGTACTGACGATTGTAATGCTCTTCAATCAGATCTAAACCTTATGAGTGATTGGTGTATTACCTGGCGAATGCAACTAAATATTAACAAATTTAAAATTATACGTGTTCATAGAAATTTCACCACCTTTCCATCCTACCATATGAATATTATCTCCTTAGATTCTGTGAATTCATATAAATACTTAGGCGTTCATATAACTTCAAGCCTAACCTGGTCGCTTCATATTGAATACATAACCAGTAGAGCTAACAGCACGCTGGGTTACTTACATCACAAATTTTCTAACACCCCGTCAACATTGAAATTACTACTTTATCAGTCATTAGTGCGCCCGAAACTAGAATACGCCGCAGCAGTGTGGGACCCACACAACGAAAACCTCATCTTCTCTCTAAAACTCCTTCAAAACACGTCTGTTCGTTTCATTTTTTCCAATTATAACCGCACTTCCAGCATATTTTCAATGAGAGCTAACCTATGTCTTCCATCACTAGCGTCACGGAGAAAAATAGCTCGCTTAACTCTGTTTTATAATATATCCCATCACCCATTTCTTAATAATAACTTCATTTCACAGCCACATTACTTATTGCACTTTGTAGACTATCGCTCCAAAGTCGGAATTCAAGCAGAAAACACCAACACCTTTAATCATTCATTTTTCCCTAGAACATCTCGACAATGGAACCACCTTTCCAATGACATAGACACCATCATTCGTAATAAACTTTTTCGAAAGGCTATAGCTAACATTGTTTAACTTGCCATGGAATTCATGGCCCCTTATTATTCTTGTAAAGTTGTATAAACAGGAATTAATGTCATGCTACTCTGTTTGTTTTTATTATCATTGCAAAGCATTCCCTTGCTACATTGTATGTACTGCTATTTCTAGTCGTTTGTTGTATTGCACCTTTGTAATACGTTCTTATTCTGTTATTTACTACCCAAGTTTGTACAGTTTTCTGTTCACCACTCCCCTCTGTAATGCCCTCGGGCCTTGAGGGTAAAATAAATAAATAGGTAAATAAAAATTAAATAAAAAATAAATAACTTCACTAAAGTTGAGCTTGATAAGACAATAAACTGATGTCTATATGCTCAAACGCAACTGTGTGGAAAAGAATGTCAATAAACTGGTACCGAAATCCTGAATCTTCTGCATCTTTATCCCGTACGCGATATAAATTGCGCTTACTTTTCGTAAGTGCTGTTCAGATGAAGATAACCCGTTAGTTTACTCTGAAAATCATTTTTTCTTCGTTTACAATGTATCGGTGGCCTGTGTGACGAGCGCAGCGACTTGGTACCATTACCCAAAAAGCTTCTTGCCCCGCCGCGGTGGTTTAGTGGCTAAGATACTCGGCTGCTGACTCGCAGGTCGCGGCTTCGAATCCTGGCTGTGGCGGCTGCATTTCTGATGGAGGCGGAGATGTAGGCCCGTGTGCTCAGATATGGGCGCACGTTAAAGAACCCCAGGTGGTCGAAAATTCTGGAGCCCCCCACTACGGCGTCTCTCATAAACATATGGTGGTTTTGGGACGTCAGACCCAAGATATCAATCAATGAATCAATCAATCAATCAAAAAGCTTGTTTGAATGAGTAACGCCAGAGAGCGCTGACTTAGACAAGTCTTTCGGTTCGGACTGTCACGGTGGATGGACGTGTTTTTTGGGCGCTCCCTATCGACTGCGCAGATAAGTTGTTTTGCATGTTTTGAGCTTGTCTTTATAATTCGAGGACAGCAGTTGAAATCCCTGTAGCACTTATTTTATTGTACGGCTTTTTCGGGGGTCAGTCACGAGGTATTTATTAGTTTGTGTGTGTGTGTTTGATTTTTAAGTTTTTTTGTTGGTTTTCTTTTTTTTGCCACCACGTGGGGGAGGTGCACGTACATTGAGAACGCAATTTTTTGTAGCAGAGCTTAAACTTTCTCTTTTTCGTAGGGCAGGGCTCGAGTTTTGTAATTATCGAGTGAGACAAGTCATAGAACAGTCAGTGTTGGAAAGACATGGTTAAAAAGACTGTGAACTGTTCAGGATGTGGGGTTGGTTTGAAAGTGGACCCAAGTGTAGAAGTGGAAGGAGAAGAGGCTGACGCGAAGTGTAGGCAATGTGAGGTTGAGAAAAAAATGGAGAAAATGATGGTTACCCAGAGTGACATGCTGAGCAGAATCACCGAGCTCGAGACTGCGTTGGCGACAGAGCAAGAGTAAACGGGGCTATGGGAGGAAAACTGAAGTCCGCCGAGAAAGCACTAGCCAAGGTAAACAGAGGATTGGCCTACGGAGAGGACAGTAGGGAACGGGCAACCAGAACGAAGGAGAAGAAAGAGCTAGCAAGTTTTGAAAAAACAGGTTCAGCCAGTTCATTTGTCGCAAGGCCCAGCTTCAGCGAAGTAGTGGTGGGGCTGGGAGGGGACAAAGCAGCCCGCGTCACAGGTACGAGTCCCCCAGGTGCAGGACGCTCCAGCTAAAAAGTCACAGCATGTGATAATCACTGGGGACTCGAATTTAAATTCATACACAGAAGCCATCAAAGAGAGGGTAAGAGGTGACAAGAGGGTTGCAGTGGGGGCGTTTCCAGGACGCAAGCTGTAAGCAGTCATGAGGCAAGCGAGCGCAAAACTCAAAACTACAGCGGATAGACGGAACCTCGTGATAATTTCAGGCGGTTTAAACGATGTCTTAAGTGTAGATACAGCAGGACTAGCAACTACACTGGCGAAAGGCGTCGATGATATGCGCGCCACTTCTCCTGAGATACTGGTAGCGATATGCATGATACCGGAGGTACCGCTGTGTGATAGCCACCTGCAAACAGTGGTTGTCAGCGCAAACCAAGAAATATGGCGGATAAGTCGAGAGAAAGACTTTGAGGTAGTGGAAATAAACAGAGAGGTGCATAGGGGGAGGGGGGTAGTTTTCAACGGGACAGAATTCACTTCGATGGGCGGCTAGGTCATGAGTTAGGTTGGTGACTTGCAGGACGCGCAGTAGCTTTTTTGGGGGCAAGCGGGCCCTTCGGGGTGCAGGATAGCTAGTAACGAGGAAAACAACTAGGAAGACTCTTTGACAGGTGGTATGGACAGATACGATTCCAAAGTGGCACCAGTATCTAAGATAGGCAGAGTCCGGGGCAGAAATAGAGGTAGCCACGAGTGCCGAGCTAATTCTGGCACAGGGTTTATTAACATGCAGGGCGGTAGGAACAGGCTGAAGTGGGAAGAGATAGAAGAACAGCTAAGGGAGGAGAGGCCGATGGTATACGGTTTTGTAGAAACACATTTAAGGGACATGGAACAACCTCTTAACAAAGTGGACTACGCGTGGGAATATTGTAATAGAGCAGAAAGCAGCAGAAAGGGGGGTGGTATTTGGGCATTCTATCATAAAAGTACAGACTGGCAAAGGGCCAAAGAGGAGTGCAAGGAAAATTTATGGCTAAAAGGGAAAGTGGCAGGGCAAATGACACTCCTTGGTTCGTGTACTTGTAGACGAGAGCAAAGACCAGAGAGGAAAACCAAGAAATGGTGGAGTGTATATCAAAGAACATTGAGGAATGAGGATGACAATGCGAGATATTTTTACTAGGAGATATGAATGCACACATAGAGCATATGAATAAGTATACCGACCCAACAGGCAAAATGATAATGGATATGTGTGAAAGGCTGGATTTTATCGTTTGCAACAGTACCGAGAAGTGTGAAGGGCAATAACATGGGAGGTAGGAAGGCTGCAGTCGACGACAGATTACGCACTGATGTCACATAGGATATATGATAAGCTCAGGGGAATGCACATAGATGAAGGTGGCTCCAGAAGTCTGGGTGGTGATCATAAACGTATCAAGCTAAGTTTTGGAAGAGCAGTGAAAGTGGGAAAGAGACAAGATGAGCAACTACAGGAAAAGTTTTATTCAGAAAAGCTATTTGAAATAGCCACTAAACAAATTGAGAAAGTAATCACTGAGGATAATAAAACAGTGTGGACATACAGGAAATTTATTAGACTGTTTGAGCTAGAGCTTGCTAAGGCACGTGACTAGTCACCCCGGAAAAGCAGACACAAACCCAAAAGTTGGTGGGATGAGGAAGTTAAGAGAGCCATAGCAAAACGTCAGAAAGCCTCTAGGGAACACAGATATGCTAAGAAGCGGGGTGAACCGACAGATGATGTTGAAAGAAAATGGGAAATCTTTCTAAGCTGTAGAACGGATGCATCCCTTCTGATCAATGAAAAGATTAGAAGAATAGGAGCCCAGTGGCTGGCAGAAGTACATCAAAAAGATGGAGAGGCAGCTGCGAAATTTCAGAACCATCTAAACTCCCTAAGAAATGAGACGAGCCTAGAGGAGAGGTTTATAACTACATCTCAAAGTGCTAGGCTAGAAGGGGACGAAGCTATTGAACATATAAGAACAAGGGTGACGGAAAAATTTCAACACAGGAGTGCTTTATGCACTACAATAGACAAGGATTAATCAAGTTGCGCAATGGCTTTATTTTCATAACAAGAGTGGAAAAGGCCTGAGAAAAGGGTTCCTAGTAGTACATCAACAGGACCTGATGACATTACAAGTATGCTGATAAAGGCATTAGGTCCGAAGTCTAAGCAGGCTTTGAGAGAGGCATTGAGCAAAATAATAATATATGGAGAAGTTCCCCATGGATAGAAACTTAGCAGGATGAGCATTACCTATAAAAGAAAGGGGGACAAAGCTGACATAAAGAACTACCATCCGATAACAGTGACATCAGTGGTCTACAGGCTGGCGATGCAGATTATAAACGAAAGACTGCAGGCATGAATAGAGGATGAGGGGGTGCTGGGGGAACTGCAGATTGGGTTTCGGAAACACAGGAGGTTGGAAGACAATCTGTTCTCACTGACGCAGTGCATCGAAATAGCAGAAAAGAAACACAGGCCCCTGTGGCTAGCATTTTTGGATATCAAGGGAGCGTACGATAGCGTGGTTCAAGAGGAATCGTGGGGAATACTGGACACACTAGGCGTGGAAGATGTAGTCACTAATTTTTTAAAGGAGATCCATAACAGTAACAAGGTAGTTATAAAGTGAGAAAAACAGGTATCTAAGCACACAGAGGTGAAAGGGGGCTCAGGCAGGGGTCTCCTCTGTCACCCTTGTTATTCATGATGTACCTACAAGGATTATAGGCCAAATTATAGAGAAGTGGACTGGGCTTCAACCTCTCTTTCGTCAAACAAGAAAAACTCATTGAATAGGCGCTACCAGCATTGATGTACGCAGATGATATAGTGCTGATGGCCGACAACAAAGAAGATTTGCAGAGATCGGTGTACATCTGCGGTAATGAGGGAGATAGGTTAGATTTCAGATTCAGTAAGGAAAACTCAGCAGTCATGATTTTTAATGACAATGAAGCTACTGAGCTTAGAATACAGTAGGTCACGCTAGAGGTAACAGATGAATATAAATATCTGGGCGTATGGATAAGCAATGGGGATGAGTACCTAAGGGAACACGAAATATACGTGTCGACTAAAGGTAACAGGAATGCAGTGGTAATGAAAAACAGGGCACTGTGGAATTACAATAGGTATGATGTTGTGAGAGGAGTATGGAAAGTGGTCATGGTTCCTGGTCTGATGTTCGGCAATGTGGTCTTGTGCATGAGATCAGAAGTTCAAGCAAGATTAGATATTAAGCAACGTGGAATAGGTAGGCTTGCCTTAGGAGCTCACGAGAATACATCGAATCAGGGAGTACAAGGTGATATGTGATGGACATCATTTGAAGGCAGGGAACCTAGCAACAAGATAAAATTTGAGAAGCGATTGAGGGAAATGAGGGAGGAGCGTTGGTCTAAGAAGGTATTCAGCTACTTGTACATGATACAATGTCGATACAAATAGGCAGAAGCGAACCAGAAAATTGCCTGGTAAATACTTGGAAAACAGCAGGGAGCCAAAACAAAAATAATTATCGGTTGAGAAGAAGGCGAAGGAAGCTGAGACCGATATATGGAGAATTGGCATGATTAAGAAGTCCGCACTAGAGATTTATCGAACTTTTAAGCAGGAAATAGCCAAAGAAAGGATCTATCATAATACTCGGGGTAGTTCTCTACTGTTTGAGGCCAGGACGGGAGTATTGTGAATAAAGACATATCGGGCCAAATACGAAGGGGTAGACACGGTACGCATTGCGTGTGGAGAGGAAGAAAAAACTGCCGAACTCTTGATAATGTTCTGTAAAGGGCTTCACCCTGTAGTTCAGGTTGATGGCGCAGAGTTTTTCAAAGCACTGGGGTTTAGGGACAGTGAGGGCAAAATAGACTTTAAGCGGGTAGAATTAACTAGAAGGAGGTTATCTGATTGGTGGCTGGAGTCAAGGCACGAGTGAAAATTGAACCCTTTGCTGCAAAGTACGAATCCTCAACCTCACAATTTAGGAAAAAAAATAAATCTAGTGTTTGGTTCCTTAAGTATTACGGCTTGGTGGCACTAGCCACCACCCGATCTAAAGAGTACAGCCATATCCATCCATCCATCCATCCATCCATCCATCCATCCATCCATCCATCCATCCATCCATCCATCCATCCATCCATCAATCCATCCATCCATCCATCCATCCATCCATTTAAATGCTGCACGAGCGAGCGGTTGGACCCACTGGAGTCTTTGTCGTAAAATCTTTCAGCTTTGTGACCTCGTTATTGACACCAGGAAAAACTTTTCTGGGCACCATAATCAGTGCTGCCGCGGTTTTTTTTACCGTTTGCAGTCCGTTTGAAGTGGTGACAAGCTGGCGCGAGGTGAACAAACTAAAGACTGTGAGTTTGTGATAACGGGAATAGTACCACGACTGAAGAGATGGCAAGAAGTGTCTAAAAAAGCCTTGGATCTGAGCATGATTTCCTCTTTTGAATTGAAACAAACGAAAGTCGGCAAAAAGCACGTTCAGTGTCACATCTGTCGTCATAGAGGCTTTAGTGTTCTTAGAGGTGCTAGAACTTTGTTTCGGGTCACTGTTCTGTGCATACAAACATGCGGAGGTCACTTCGGTGGTAAAGCGGTTTGTGCTTCTTTTTTTGTGAAGTCTCTTTGCTGGCAGATAGCCACCCAGTGCCATAATGCTCCGTGTAAGGACTTGTATTCGCAACGTTTGACGTAATCAAAGGACGGCATCCGCTGCTTCCAATTTGTACGGACAAGTGCGTACTATAACATGCTGCTTTTGTAAGCAAGATATATTGGGGTTTTTTCTGATGAAATTTTGCAAAAGTCTTACTACGCCATTTGTTGTTTTATGGGGGGGGGGGGCATTTAAGGTGAAAACAAGCTATAGATGTGGACGTGTTATTCCGTCGATGCTGCAAAACATTCGCGCATGTTCAATTAGTCTGGGCTGGAAACAAAGTGCAAATGCATCGTGCGCTGTCTTGTGTCAACTCGCATCTTCATCAGGAAACTGTTCTGTGCTTGATCTTCATGTAGATGCTTGTTTTCGCTGTTATCTCTTTTGTCGCTTTCCAATCTCACAATTCGAGCACGTGAAATGTTTGAATCGCGAAGACAGAACGAGACAGTTCTCTCTGTATGTTTTCTTGAGACACGTTCACATTATGGTGCTCGTAACAGCCTAGTCGCTTTCTCCATTGATTTGATTATTATGTGGGGTTTTACGTCCCAAACCCATCATATGATTATGAGAGACACTTTTGTGGAAGGCTCCGGAAGGTTTGACCAATTGGGAATCTTTAACCTACACACCAATCTGAGCACGCGGACCTACAGCATTTTCGCCTCCATCGAAGATGCAGCCACCCAAGCCGGGTTTCAATCATGCGATCTGTGGTTAGCCACCAGACCATCGCGGCGGGCCTACTCGCTTCGTCGTGGTATTTGCTGTACTATATGACAGTGCATGACAGCTGAAACTAACATGCAACCATACGATATTTAGTATTGTTGCTCCTGTTTCTGCAAGTATTTATTTTCTGCAAACTGTCAGGATTTTTTGTGATAAATTATGCTGTTCCCCTTCACGCTAGTTATGCTGTTTGTACTGGTGTTGAATGCCCACGAGGGATGTCTTTCGTTTTAGTAAGAACCATCACAATACGCGTGCTTAAATGCCTAGAGAAAGAATCAGTAATTTAGGGCGCAAATAATTTTATTGCAATTTTTTCAAACACTTCTCACTGTAAATCTATAGCAGCGAGCAGACTTTATTTGCCTCTTGCTATGTGCGTGGATTCATTGAACTGCGTCGATGATCACTCAACAGCTGTGTAAGGAGGCCCAGAAAAACGATTGTAACTTAAAATGTGAAAAGTAGCTTTCATGCGCTCTAAGCAAGCGGCAGCTTACCGAGATTCTTTGTGAACTCCGTCCCCTATTTTAATTTTCTAATCAAGTACTGTAGGATTTCACAGGCTGGGGCTACTGAAATATGCATATTTTGGTAAATTGTTTGCGTTTCCTTGCACAATTTTGACAAGAATCCAGCATGGCTTCCTTGATATATTCTATACATCCTAACCTAGTGTATTTAGTTTGTTCCTGTCTTGAAGTACTCGCATGCCTTGTATTTATTCATGTATATATTATCCCCATAAATACTGTGAATTGTGCAACGTCTAAACAACGGGCTTAGATATCAAAAAGTTTAGACTAGCAAGGCTGGGAGGTGTCACTAAGCAAATTATTTGCGTGAATACTTTTGCAACTCCTAAGAAATTATTGAATGAGCTGAACACGTTTACTAGTCGACACATTAAGTTCTCATTTTTCCTTCTGCAGTTAGGGAGTGGAACAACCTTAACCCAGCAGTATGAAACGTTTATTCACCATGTGATCAAACATAAGCCCCAACCATGGAAAATAACAGTTTCATATTTGCGCCCATTCATCTTTTATTGTTTTAGGACTTCATATTGAAATAAATTGTATAAACCTCGATTTTTTCATTGTAAATACTAAGGCTGTATTAGAGACGATGACACTTCGTTGTATGAAATGCAATGTGCTCTGCAATATGTGCATTTTAGCATACTTTGATTGATTTGTGGAGTTTAACGTCCAAAAACCACGATATGATTATGAGAGACGCCGTAGCGGAGGGTTTCGAAAATTTCGGCGAACTGGGGTTTTTTAACGTGCACCCAAATTTGAGCACACGGGCCTACAACGATTCCACCTCCAATGGAAATGCAGCCACCACAGCCGGAATTTGGTCCCGCGTCCTGCGGGTCAGCAGCCGAGTACCTTAGCCACTAGAGCACTGTGGCGGGGCCATTTTAGCATGCAGACATTGTTATCTGTATGCCCACCTGCCTTGGTATCCAAAGAGACTGGTGGTATTGAAAATAAGTAAAGAAATTACTGCACCAGGAACCAATGTTCCTTGACTTCGGGAATGTGCGCGCTGTATACAAAATTGCCCAACCACTTGAGCATGAGTCGTGCAGTAACGATATCAAACTGCATTGACAGTATATCTATATACAGCCCCTGTGCCACAGTAAAAAAAGAAACATATCACTGACCATCACAATACTTCTTAATGAAAATTTTTTAGGTGTTTTGGTAGTTTACACGAACTGTTTAGACAGACAGGTATGTACGTACTGCCGCATTCCACTATTTATTTTCCACCCTCTCACTAGAGAACATATGTCAGCTTGTCTTTTATAGCAATGAAGCGAGCTTTGTGGTCAGAGATATGTTGAGCTTGAACACCATCGCCTGGTTCTCAAAGACGATGTCTTTGGAACTGTGACGGGAAGGTCTCGTTTGTCTTTATGTCAACATTACAATCCAGTCAACCACAGCTAATATTGGTGTGGGTTCATGTCGGGCTAATGCGAGGCGCAGGAAGTGCACGATGTCTTCGGTAAGCGCAGTGAGCAGCAAGCCATTGTCCAGTTTTGCGGAACACAGTTCACCAACTTCATCTGAGCTACTCAATATTCCAAGGGTACAGCGGAGATTTCCAAAAGCAACTAAATAGCCATTCTCCCCACTCTGTGGTGGTCTCTGGTAGGACATCAGCAGTATACTGGTATAGTCCACGACTTCAAGGGGTTGTTCTTAATCCATACACGTTTCATCAGACAGGCAATATAAAGAGCAATGCTAAGAATGGGATTGTGAAGTATGTCCTTGGCATGATTGGCCAGAGAGAAAACATAGAGCGATAAGAAGTGTGCCTACTCATTAATGGCGTAGCTCTTTGCGGTTTCGAGTTTCTGAGACAGCAAGCTATACAAAACTCATCGGCTAGCGTTATGTCCGTATTGCGTTTCCTGAAGTGGGATCTGTCTTCATTGTCTACTTTGGTGAGAAAATGAGGCCTGCTGAGGATATTTTTCTTGGCCGGCCCAACAAATGTGGTGGACACTTCCGTTTCCATTGGACACTAACACCTGCTATACACGACAGTGGCGCTTGCTCAATGTCTACGAAATGCAATCGTTTTTGCGGTTACGCCACTGGCGGTGATGTCTTCTAGCGCAGGAACTGGCACACAAACGCTGCGCTATAAAACTGCCTTGGGTAAACTTGCTAACTGGTTAGGGAGGAAGGGAGTCCTGTGAGATATAGATATTCAGACTACGTTCGAAATGAATTTCTCACAGTCCCACATCAAATTTTGTGCTGTATACTTGTCCACCTGAAATACACATTACTATATTCTAACACACATTATTATATTCTAGCAACTCAAAATGGAAAAAAAATCTGTCAGACTGAATAATAGCTGTTGAAAAAAACCACAGTTGATACAGCTGTTGAAAAACCACAGTTAATTTGGTGCCCTCTGGCATTGCAAAAATCTTTTTCCGGGATAATAGTACATGACTTCCTGACATGAATTGTTCGGTGTTTCTCCCAGTTCACTGCCCCTAAACAGATTTCAGAGCTAGTCTCACACTGGTATATCGCAGAAATATTTTTAGAAAGCCTACCTTTGCAGCCCTTTGATCTCATAGCGTATCAAAAATAGGAGCAATTTTAGAAAACATGCGTGCGTTTGCATCCCAGCTCTAACTGAGATCCACAGTCATATGTTACAGTAAATACAACGAGGAAGCGAGTAGTTGTGACGGACATCATAACGCAACAGTATTCGGAAAGTCGCCTTTGCGATTCAAACAACTCGCGCGCTGGTATTGTAAAATGTGGAATTCACCAAAAAGATAACAGCGAATGAAAGCATCTACACGGCGATCAAGGCACTGAATAGTTTCCTGATAGAGATGAGAGTTCAACAAGGTAGCGCACAACTCATTCGCCCTGTCTGTTCAGGCGAAACTAATAGAGCATGCGCAAATGTTTTGCAACACCGCGAAATAATACTTCCACAGCTATAGCTTGTTTTCACAATAAATGACAGGCAAAAAAAACGAATGGCCTAATAACACTTTTGCACCATTTCATCACAAAACCCTCCAACATGTCTTGCTTACATAAGCAGCATGTAATAGTACGCGCTTGTCCGTACAAATTGTAAGCAGTGGATGTGGTCGTTTGCTAACGCTAAACGCTGCAAATAAGAAGTCTTACCATGGGTCATTTCGGCACTGGCCGGCTCTCTCACAGCAAGGCGACTTCACAAAACAAGAAGCACGAACAGCGTTGCCACCGAAGGCACCTACACATGTTTGTGTTCACGGAAGTCTGACGCGAATCAAATCGCGAACACGTCTCAGCAGGCGAAATTTTGCATGTCAACAGGTCTGGCACGGAACTTGTTTTTTTAACGACTTTCGTTTGCTCAACGGAGGAACGAATTTCTATATCCAAGGCATTTTTGAACACTTGTGGCCATCTCTTCAGCCGTCACACTGTTGCCGTTCTCACAGACTCAAAGTCTTTTCATGTGTTTTTTCACCCATAGCCCCGGCTTGTCACGGCTTCAAACGGACAGCGAATGGTAAAAAAAAGCACCACGGCACAGTGTATTAGAAGGGGCTCTAGCCGCGGCAGCCCTGATCTTTTGCTGACGTCTACGAATCGGTCACTTATGCGAAACGGTTTGACCTGCAAAAAAAAAAACACTCCGGATGAGAGTAAACGGAGAATGTGAAGTTACAGCCAGACCACGCACAATTTTTTGTATGGGTGGGTGCTAAGAGCGAAGCCATGGGTAAGGGTCATGTGGGCACGTGGAGTTGCGGTGTTGCATCGATAAATTGCAGTTCTCCTATCAGAAATGCGCCGAACAGGATGAACAGGTAGAAACGACGCGTTGAAGAAAAGAATCATTGCTGTCTTCGTCATGACGCATTCCTTCAATTTTGAACGGTCGCTGCTAGATCACAGTGCTAGACATAAAAGGTGTGTTTGTGAGCGTCCAGGGACTGTGGCCGTGGCTCAGTGCGTAGCGTGCCAGACATATGTGGCTCGTTACCGAGAGGTAATCGGGTCGACTCCTCTTGACGGAATTTTCGGCTTCATTTCCTGATGAGGCATATTTTCGTGACGTCATTTCCGCGAAAAAAATATTTCAATGCAGACATGGTTGACTCCCGCATAAACACTTTGGGCTCAAAAAATTACAAAAGGATGCGAAGCAGCAGTAGAGCGCACGGCGTTGACCCGATTTAAAGGGCCATCGGCACGTATGCTTGAAGAACGATTTGAAGCGAATCTAGGTGTAGCATTTTCTAAGTAAACGTTTGTTTGAAACGAAAAGGCAAGGGAGGCGGGTTGTGTTTCATGTAAGTTTCATTCCAATCAACGAGCCGAAGGAGTAGACAGATTTAGTTGCGCGTCCGCAGTAGCCGCACGTATGCAGACGGCCATTGCGAATGGCTGGTGTGCTGCTTCTCTATGGCTGAAATGGACGCGCAACTAATTCTGTCTAATGCTTGCACTGGACGTGCGGTTGAGTTTTGCGCATATGGAGAGGGTAAGGGGAGAGAGAAGTGTGTTACGAGCAAGTAGTTGGTTGCCAGCGTGCGGAGAGGCCGGCAGCTGATGCGAGTGAGGAAGAGAGTGACGTCAACGTAGCTGTGACTTGACCTACTTGGCCCCGCACCAACACCTGCGGCAAGATGTTTCGTACGGGCGTACCGAACAGCATTTCACTGGCTAGTCGAAGAGCTTCTTTGCATCTAAAATTCCCCGTAATATCCACAAACGGGATGTTAGAGAAGCTTGTTCGAAGTTCAAGGGGCATTTATTTTGACGAGACCATTTCTGTAGTAATGCGTGTTAACAAGCCGGCACATGCTGTGTACCTCCAAGGCGGCGTTGTTGAGCACGTTCGGTGGCAGGAAATGCACAATGTTTGCCACGGTCATCGGCACGTTAATCTCCTGCACTTCTATGCGATAGTTGCTGTTGCCGTGAGTCAAATGTCTAAAACGCTTATAAAGTGGAGACGTGGAGCTATCAGGCGTTCTTCATTTGTTGAGAGCAGGCAGGTGAAGATGCTTGTCAGGATATCGATACCCGTGTCTAACACTGATCTTAGGATTTTGTCACGTGCTGTTGTGCCTGGGACTCGACGAAAACAAAGTGGACATAGTCAAGAGGATCCTCCTCACCCAGCTGGCTTGCTTCATGTTCCTTTTTTCTCTCCTCTCTGCGCGGTGCAACGCGCGTTCACGTACGGCCAGATCAAACACCACTGTCATCCTGTTCTTGTCCTCTCTGTTTCACATTCCTTTTTATCTCCCACTTCCCGTCCCCCTAGTGACATTGTTGAATTGGCCAGTTGAGTTGGAGAGAGTGTTGAGGCCACACTTTTCTCTTCCGTTCTCTTTCTTTCAAAGCCACTTCGAGTAGGCAAGCACGCAGACCATCGAAAACCGACGACTTGTGTGGCGGCGCGCCTTCTAGTAAACATTGTTGGAACCACGAAAGGTGGTTAATCGTGATCGGTGACCGCAGAAATGCACACTCTGGCAACACTGCTGTACATGCTGGAAGCCACCGTTAGACAAGCCACGAGGAAAAAGGAGCAAGTTTTTATAAATCCAGGAATCTCCACGAAGTCAATGATGACTATTGGGAAAAGCTTGGACCTAAGCTCCACCATGTCAAAGTTAAAGTATCTGACAAGTGTAAAGGACCTGCACTTGTAGGTTTTTATAAGGTTTTGCTAGAATATGATCGCTATTGGTGAAATTTAAATGTCTTTTGTGAATAAAATATGTAATAAGAGCATTTCCCCACATAATGTAATTTGAGTGACGTAAAGCAACATAAAGTCGAAAACAAAGCTGTCTTGAGGTTCACATTGTCTACTTTGTAGTCACGGACTAGTATAAAGCGTTTGTGCTCTCACAAGTTTACAGTGCTCTTCTCACAATTTTATTTGTAGCTCATCTGTTGAAACTTGGTTTTATTCAAATACCACCATGTTTTGACGATAACCATGATTTTATAACCACAATGTCTGCGGAGTGAGCTTTGACGACAAAGCTAGCCCTAATATGAATGTTGAAGTCATCGACAAGGGGGTTTTATAATGATTGGTAAAAACTATGAATAATGTCAGTCTAGTGTCAATCACTTTTTTTTGTCTTTCACGTGCACGAGTTTCCCCATCAAGGACGTGAACGATGATAAGAGGAGGCCCTAACTCGTTTCGGCCGTACAAGTCCCACAAGCTACTGATGCATTTGACTAGGTTTACTCCAAAAAAAAAGTCATCAGCCATACCACGGGCATGTTTCATGGGCTATGTTCAAGTGCTTAATCTTTTAGTCTATCCGCATACCATGCTACCGGCTAATGAATGGAAGGAGAACTGTTAGACTCAGATGATAAATTTGAAGGGGCTTCATTCTCTTGTTTGCCGTGCAATGCTCAGCCCTGTGGTAGATATACCTGTTTAAATGCTGCATAGTTTATTGTATGTCGGACTTAAGTATCATGTCTTTTGTCTCTGCGATTTTGCTCGCTGTTTGCGGCGTTGTGCCTAGACGTTGTGTTCTTCCATCTGGACGATTGGCCAGAGGCCAGCAGTGCTGGTTGCCTTCACTTTTCAGCGTTACCTAGAGGGGCACAAGGTCAAGACTGCTCAAATGAGCACCCCTCGTTTTGAAACAGTGCGTTCCAGAGAGTGGAAATCATCCCAGCAGCTGTGCCCATTGTGTCACACCATCGACTAGAAACATTCCTTTAGTCCACAGCAGTTGGGGCAAATTCAATGCGTCAATCCCCATCTGAGGTTCAAGACACAATTATTGGTTGTAAACAAGTGGGAAAATGTGGCCACTGTACTTTGCTAAATCAGCAACATATTTAATTTATGACTTCATGCGTGCACACAAATGACACCAGGTGATTTTCCAAGCCTCTCTACTTAGCTTTTTTAGTGTTACTGTGTACTAACAAAACAAGAAAATACTGTAAAAGGCACCATGGTTAAAGCTAGTTTTCAGACAAGTGGTGGTGTCTTCTTCAAGCCAGGAACTGCCCATGTTAGTGCGAGTATGGTTGTGCTTCAAACACTTTCTCTTATCTAACTCTGCGGTGGTCTATTCGTTATTGTGCTGGAACACTGACCGAAGTTCGCCGTGCAGAATACCGGCCGCTGTGACCGGATTTCCAGAGAGCCCAGGTACTTTATTAACTGCCCCGGTGGTTAAATCAAGGAGTATGTTTAAGAAAGTCAGATGGTCAGAAATTTTCACAGTGCTTCACTGCGGCGTCTCTTAATATTATATCACAGTTAGCCGATGTGAAACGTCAGTGATTGCATTTCTTATCGATTTAAATAGTAGAGAAAGAGGAGGCGAAAGCAAAAACGGGTGGTCGGTTTGGAAGGAGAAAACACAGTCAGAACGTACACACGGCTAGAGATTCAGCATTTTCACGGGTGTGTATTTAACGCGGATTCCTTTTTCAACATAAAAAATGCAAAAGCAGCAATGTAAGCCTCAATACAAAAAATATTTACATGTTTAAAAACGGTGAAAGTTTTCGTCTATTCTTCGATACTCAGTACCCTAGAAAATAAGAAATACGAATATGGCTGAGTAACCTGGTAACGCAGAAAAACTAGTGATAAATGGTGGGTAGGATAAATGTCGTGCTTGTTTATGAACCTCCGTTACCTGCAGCAATATAAAATTATTTCCTTGATTTGTTTTCTATGATTTTTTGATTATTTCTATGATTTGTTAAAATTGTGCAAGTATTTAAAAATTACTTGCAGCAAGCTAGCTTACCCACCATATTGGATATATATACACGGTCTCCTAGCTATAACTCCGCACAATTTCCTAAAAACAGAAACGTCCTTACGAGAAGCACTCCCAGCCTATGTTGTTCTCAGTTTACTGTCGTAGCTACTACCATCTTAGTTCGCGTTTGATGTCAAGGTAATTACTTCTAATCTAGTGTTTATTTGAAAAGGTACTTTCCTGGCCATCAAATTCCATTGAGGCGTATTTGGCGATGAGCTCTTCAATGTCTTCAGTTTATGAGCAGAAAATAAGAGGTACAAAAAGGCAGTCGTGAACAACTTCTCGTGGTTCAAAATATTTTTATTTTATCTAGAACATTTACATGACCTCGAATCCACCAATACGACATTTATGAGCAAGGAATCTCTGTTTTCGAATGCTAAAAATATTCACCTCTGTTCATTATTGAAGCTACTCAGTATGCTGGTTATCATAGCTGTTATTCGCCGTGTTGTCTGTTCTCTGAAGTTTGCAGTCTGATTATTAATTATATATCGTACAGCTTGTTTAGCATTGCTTGCAAGGCAGTTCCCGACACGCAGCTTCTTATACTCTTGAATACCCTGAGAGATCCTAGTTTTTATATAAATTAGAAGAGCTTATTTACGGTTAATTTAGATTACTCCTTTCCACCTTTACGGTCAATTTATATTCACAATGCTCTTTGATAAAATTCCATACAATCATGGCTCCAGGACCCTAAATTTGATATGACTGGAAAAAGTTTCATATAAGAAATTTTCGATTGTATTATTAGTTATATAAATATTTATTCAGGTAAGTAATTATTAAAAATTTCATTCATTCGTTCATTTCTTTATATTCATTCTAAAAATACTATACAATGGCAGGGGCCCCTAAAAAGCTGCTCTGGCTCTCGTACTACATGGTGGCAGCGTATTCGTAATTCTCTTCAAACTTAAACTTATATAAGTAATCGAGAAGATGGTCACTGAATTCAATGGGCGTATAACCTCGAAAAGAAAAGAGTGATATCCTCTCACTTGTACTTAAAAGTAAATAAGCTAGAGTTGTTTATGCCGGGCCAACTGAAAGTCAGTTAAACCTGAGAAAAAGATTGGTTAAAAATGAGTGGGAGATTTTGTCTTGATATATGATAATTTTTTCCTTTTCGGCCAATTCTACAAGCACCTACCAATCATATTGGTTTTCAGACCCAAAGGAAAGCGACGTAAGTTAGCATACCAGCAATATATTTTTTCTCAAGAAGATATTACGCAATCGAGAGGCGTAGAATATGAATATGCTGGAAATATTTTTTGACTAAAGAAACTGCAAGGTAGACCAGTACAGAAACACGCAAGTTTAATATTTACATTCTATATTATTCACATAGAATCGTGTTTTACCCTAAGGGGCATTTCTTGAATAAATAATTACCACAAGGACGCTGTTGAAATTAAGTAAGACTAAATGAAAATTGCAGAAATATGAATACTCTAAATTTTCCTTTTTTTGAAACAGAAGTTTTTCAATAGCTTTTTGTATACAAAAGCTACGTGGTGAAGAAAAACGAAGAATAGGAGTGGGGATCATCATCAAGAGACTCGGCTCATGTGCAGGCGGCGAAAAAGTGTTCTAAAGCCTTCGGCAGGTTTCTTTTTCGATGCCTTTGAGGGGTTTCGGTTCCGTATCTGGAATCTTAACTATGGGGTCTTCGTCTCCTTCTACCGTGATGACGGAAACGCCGTTACCTCGCACCGGTGACTGTTTCCCAACGGCAGAAAAGGAGGGCTACGTCACCTACTGGACGCATCCGCAGCGAGAGCGGGAACATGGCGTGGGCGCCTTGGGTCAACCTTCGTTCGTTCCTGCACAGGATGTCTTCGAACGCACAGCCGATCGGTGTAGCATCGCTCCAGCACTCGACTACTTAGCCTTCATCGGTGTCCGACACGATCCAAGCCTCTTCGTCTGCCATGATGCAGCACGGAATTCCAGCCGATCCCATTCCAAGGGCAGACCTGCTGACCAAGGCCGTGCCATTCAGGTTAGTGTCCTGATACATAGGTGCAGCGTTACCGACACATAGCAGAGTGTGTGTATTTTCAGTGTACTTTATCAAGCCACTGTATTAATGATTGTCTTTGCCTATTCGCCCCTACTCAACGTGGCTTTCGGGTCCGTATAGATTTGTTAACAAGATGTAACTGTAAAAGAACTTGAATCTTTTAGATTTAAGAACAGTGCAACTGAGAATAACCGGGCTGATATGTGCTAACAACGTTTTTTAAGGCGAAAACGTTATTTGGCTCATTGCGCCACCGTTCCGATATTCTGCTTACGGCGCTCGTTTGCGTACCTGACGGTAACGGCTTAGATCACTGCCGTACGGTCACGTTTCGGTGGAGGCAAAAGGCTAGAGGACCTTCCCGTTGCGCGATAACTGCCCGGTAAATAAAACTGATAGTCTAAATTTCTGAAGTCCACCAATATGGCGAGCCTCGTAATTAAAAGTGGTTTAGTAAGGAAAAACTTATAGATCATTCTAATGAATAACTCTGTATCACACTGGTCACCTTTGAACATCTCGACTTTAGTTGAATAATCGCAATAGACTGCTTGCCACCGTTTGCTAATTTTGCCATACTCTTGCCTAGATCTAGATATTGGTCGTAGAGTACCATCGTGTTCAGCGGGGTTAACGAATGTCTCACATTGTACGCCAAATATTCTGCAGCGCAGTGTTGGGAACATCATGTCACTTGTGTTTGCTTACTATGTCGACTATATGCGTTTAGAGGGTACGCTTGATTGATTTGTGGGGTTTAATGTCCCAAAACCACCATATGATTATGAGAGACGCCGTAGTGGAGGGATCCGGAAATTTCGACCTCCTGGGGTTCTTTAACGTGCGCCCAAATCTGAGCACACGGGCCTACGACATTTCCGCCTCCATCGGAAATACAGCCGCGGCAACCGGGATTTGAACCCGCCACCTTCGGGTCAGAAGCCGAGTACCTTAGCCACTAGACCACCGCGGCGGGGCTAGGGGGTATGCTTGCTCGATGTGTTCTGTATGCTAGCGTTCTCCAAATTTGTAATATTTTGTGTAATATTGTCCAGTATTATATGGTATTTGTTATTTTCACTCATTCTTGGCTTGCTTTCGGTAATGTTTTCTGTTGGAAACTATTAGGCAGCGAGCAGTACAACATTGCAATATATAGTCGGTATAGCATGCTGCAATGATGCTACCTTAGATTAGCATTGTTACTACCCGGATCGTTCCACCAAACGTACGCTACTGATAGAAAAAGCAGTTTCATGCACTTGAATGCATTTCTGCTCGACACAAGTGATGCGCGTTTGCAAAGAGTCAACATAAATTAGGTAGCTCAAGCTCTATACATCAGACACCCCAGTATATTCTGCGTGTCTGGTAAGATAGGGTCTTACGAACCACTCGTTAATTGTGATGGCATTGATGGTACTCGTAACACGTGCCTCAAATTAAAGCCATCCACCCGAAGCTTCTGCTTGGCATTATTCGAGTTGCAGGAGCCCAGGGTGACCAACGGGTTTTTTTGCCAATAAAATTCTCTAGAGCGCTAATATTTCATATTCATAAAGTTGGTTTTTTAAAAATAATGTTGATGGTTCAAGAACAGGAGATATTGAGGGCAGGTATCACATCGAACCTTCGCTTGTCTTATAATGACGGCGCCAAGGCTATCAGGATGACAGAAAAAGATTAATTCGTGCTCTTCTAGAAAAGTGTATGGGGATGGCTGATATGTGGAGTTTTACGTCCCAAAACCACCATATGATTATGAGACGCCGTAGTGGAGGGCTTTAGGAATCGTGACCACCTGGGGTTCTTTAACGTGCACCCGAATCTGAGCACACGGGCCTACATTTCCGCCTCCATCGGAATTGCATAACAAGCTATCAAATACATAACGTCCTCTTTAACGATCAATATTGTGTCAGTTTTCCGAAGTTAGTATACGTGGCTCAAAAGAGAGTGCGCGTGTTTTACATGCTCGGCAAGAGGCCGCAACAATGTCGGCTCCCCATACAGTTTTGCCTCGCCGCGGTGGTCTAGTGGCTAAGGTGCTCGGCTCCTGACCCGCAGGTCGCGGGTTCGAATCAGTCTATCAGGATGATTGCAAAAGGGAGAAGGATAGACTTGTGTCTATCCTTCTCCCTTTTTTACTCCCCTCTCCCCCCATGTGTAGGGTAGCAAACTGGGTGCGTAATCTAGTTAACCTCCTTACCTTTTCTACATTCCTTTTCCCTGTCTCTCTCATCTGCTGATTATGTTTAGTGCACTATGGCCTCTTCTTATCAGGTGATCCAGTTGAGTATTTATGTTTAGAAGAACATCTTGGTATTGAAGGGAAGCATTTAGTTGGATAAGCAAGACTGTACGAATACGACCATACACAACGGTTGAATAAACTGTATTGTCACGCATAACACAGCATGTTTGGAAACGGCAGATAATTTATTTTTTGCTGCTCCTCGATTCAGCGAGTTCTTTCGTCATTGCTCCGTATGTGAGTTTCCGGTGGAAAAGCAGCCATGCAGGCACTGCAAAATCGGGGCATCAACGAAGCCTATACAAACCTTCTGGAAGTTTTCTACAGCGGAAATAAGCCCAACTTAGCCTTACACAAAGTGGAGTTCGATGTGTGCAAAAATGTGATGCCATGGCAGGTTCTTACCGACTTGAACAGGTGACGCGGCCTTAGTCACATCCTGTCTATTTCGGTCTCTTAGAAAGCAATTACCTTTAAAATCAGTGCAACATGGAATATACGTGCTTACATGTGCTGTCAGTGTTTGTGAGGTAAATTACTACTTGCCTCATTATGCGACCGCAAAGTCATAAAAAGCGCCGTCCGCATCTTCCCACGGGACGATTGATTGATTGATATGTGGGGTTTAACATTTTAAAACCATCATATGAATATTTATTTATTTATTTATTCAGAATACTGTCAATCCCGTGATGGGATTATTACAGAAACGTCGCCGCATTGTACATCGTAAAAACAAGCAATACACAGACTAGAAATACATGTTGCAAGAACTTGACATTTCAAGCAAATATCTCAAACATAGTGCGACATTTGCGGTAGTGATAGGCAAAGAGTCTTCGAGAATGTGAACATCAAATGAATTGCTGGGGCAAGAAAAAAACAAATACAAAACGTAATTGTACAGACAGAGTTAAAACTTGCGACATTATCAATTCAGGAAATCACTGCTAAATAAAACTCAGCACACATTCACTCGCTCGATAAAAAAATTTACAAACTGTCGGCTGTGTCAACACGGTGGGGTGCAGGACATTCCAAGCGCGTATGGCTAAAGGAAAAAAAAAGTGGCCAAAAACATTGTTCTTCAAGGGATACTCATCAAGTGTGTGATTATGCTTATTTCGTGTTTGGCGCTTACTGTTAACCTTAACGTAATTAGCCGGATTTATTTTCAAAGAGTTATGTAGCGTGAGATACCAAAATCTCAGTCTATCAAGCTTGGAACGGCTTGCCAAGGTGGGCCGATCCGCTCTTATCAAAGAGCAGTAGGTGAGTCGGTACGCCTATTACGGTTATAGATAAAACGGACTGCTTTGTATTCGGACTGATTTGTAAAACGGACTGCTTTGTACCTTGTATTCTTTCAAGCGCGGCTACATGTTTGTTTGCGAAAGGGAACCAGGCCACACTCGCATATTCGAGGATCGGCGGATAAGCAAGGTATACGCTATAAGTTCTGTTTGGGGTTATGAGAGACGCCATAGTGGATGGCACCGGAAATTTCGATAACCTGGGGTTCTTTAACCTGCATCGAAATCTGAGCACATGGGCCTACAGCATTTCCGCCTCTATAGGAAATGCAGCCACGCCAGCTGGGATTCGATCGCGCGACCTGCGGGTCAGCAGCCGAGTACCTTAGCCACTTGACCACTGCGGCGGGACTCGAGCTCGAGTAAATGCGTCACAAGTGGCGGGGTATTTTGTAAATGTTGTGGAACCGGGTATGTCTTGGGAACGATGAATTGTTATCTCGTCTATACTAGTCTTACTTCTTGAATGAAGGAGAAGCGTTGCCTTCAGCGAGTAGTGGGACGCTGCTGTGCGATCAAAGATATACATAGACAGGGTGGCCAGTAAACGATTGTGCAGCTCGAACAGCCGATTTTTACTTGCACACGCTGCCTGCGTCGGCCTTGTGAGGCTAGGAAAGGAGGGAGGGGGCAAGCAGTTGGCGCAAGACGGAAGCATGCAACCGATACGCGAGGGCGGAGCATTCGAAGCGGGGCTGTAGACATCCCCGCCGACACACGACAGGTGACATGGTGCCACTAAGAAATGCTCGGAATTTCAAATTGTGTCGGATAAAAAGCACAAAAAGTAAGTCATCGCTGAAGTCATGTAAGTTGTCATTTGAAAACTAAAGGTTCAAAACCCCAAGTTTCTAAGGGGACCATTTACATAAGTTTGACTCTTGTGCACTGGAAGCGGAACAATAGAGGGACTGGAGGCGATGCCTACGCAGGAAACTGCAAAAAGACTTTCTTCTTGCTAGTGTGTGAGAGCTGAATATGCATCTTGTTCACCAACAGGGCAAGTGATGATGATTATGAAGGTGTTATGATGATGATGAAATACATTTAGTTATGAAAGTGATGTAAGGGGGAGGGTCCCTAAAGGCCCTTCCCGTACAAACACTCGGTAAGTTACCCCTTACGGGAGCCCATTTGCGTCAGCCGCGACTCGGGATCGCTCAACCAAGGCCCGTTGGGCCCTCTGGTAAGAGCAGTGCGAGCACGGTGGCCTTCCAGGCCTTCCGGGAAGAATCGGGTAAAAGGGTGAGGTATAGGGTTTTTTGGCACGCCCATACCATGTGGAAAATATCACAGGAATGCTACTCGCAGTGTGCGCACCTCCCTGAAGAAGCGAGGTTAAAGTGCTTTGGACACGTATTCAGCAGTGTGTGTAGGCCAGATTTCATCAGTCGATATTGCTGCTGTCTTTTACTTTGTTACTATATTTGGGCCTTGAGACGCGTTTATAGCGTACAGTATTTTGGGGAAATGTTGAGGTAAAGCCAAGGTTGGTTTGTGAATATGCTCTTTAGGATTTCTGGGCATATTAGAATTTTAGTGTAAAGGCGAAGAAGGATTCGCTCCACCGTCTTTGTGAATCCCTTACACGGTTGTATATATATGTGAATATTGAATTCGAAATGTCATGCGATTTCCTGGATGGTGTCGGCGTGATTGATTTTGAGGTCTGTATCGGTGCGCGGTGGTGGATGCTGCCCGGAGAGTGAGTGCGTGGGCTGCGGAATTGACCGCCACATTACTACCGACGCCTGTTTCAGCTATATAGACGTGAGACTCTACCCAGGTGGTGCTGCGAAAAACGCCGTCATCAGCGCCCTCACCGACGTGCCGACCTTAAATGGGTTGTGCAAAGCGAGCAATCCGCAAATGAACGTGCATATGCCCTTCTCTTTCGTTTGCTTCGAGGCGCGGTTTCCTGATCAAGGACCTGGCAAGCTTCTAACTTCAATGCAACCTCGCTTCAGAAAAGTAGGAAGTTCATCAAACAAACTGTGGATGCAATGCGAAAGTTGTTTAGGTTAATTCTTAATAGGTTAATTATTAATAAGTCAGGTAATATTAGGTTGTTTCAGTTAAGGCATACTGCGACATGCACTTTAGGTGCAAGCGAACATCGCATGACATCGAGTTAGAGGCAAGCACGCTGACGTTCATTCTATAAAGTCTAAATGCGTTAAACTTGGAAATACACATGATGCCAAAACGATTAAGTGCATACTTGAGCAATCAATTTTACAATTAGTGGTACGATGTTCAGTTTATTTGGCCAATTTCGCCATTGCAGTTGCATATGCTCCATTGGTCTCTTGTTTCCTGTGCGTTAAACTGTTTTATTACCCATTATAGAATGCTCTGTTTACGGTTTGCATCCGTTTGTATATAATTCGAACGGGCATGCATGCGTGTCTACTTTCTCGGTGTGCAACGAAGTGCAAAACCGAGGCCTCCGAGATAGCTCCAACAATCACGGAGACCAACGGCAAGAAAAAAAAAGAACTCTACTTCGTGACCATCTTTTTGCGATTTACCTGTATGGCGCGTATGCTCGCATTTCATGGATAAAGCGGAACTTAGAGCCTTGAAAGCCCTCAGGCGTAATGCTGTGGAGCTTCAGGTTATCGGCAGTCGTGGTGAGTGCGATGTTTATCGCGTCTGTCACCTGTCTACTGCTGCATGGTGCGCACCGCGGTCAGAGGCTCTGTTAAGCTTCATTATCGAAGTTGCTACGGTTCGCTTTGATACCAAAGCTACTCAAAGCAACATCAGGGAGACCTACATTATCACACTTTCTCAAGCGAACGGCTGTAGACAACGCGAGTGATTCGCTTAGACAATACAACAGCCCATGTCCAGTGTTCTCGCCGTTCTGCTTCGCGAAAGCTGACGAAAACAGTAAAATTGAAGTTCTTAACGTCCGTAACAATTCACAACGCAACTGTAGCATCGGCTTGGGTCTTTTTTTCGTAGAGCATGGAGCTGTTTGCGTCTGCTTCTTGTCTTCGCCGTCGTTCTGGCGAGTGAACCAGCAAGCACTTCAGCGCGCTTCAGTGACGCGCCTGACTAGCGGAGAAAAGCTGGTAGCTCTTTTTCTAAAGGTCCAATGCACGAATAACCTAATATTTAGCTATATTGCTGTTCTTTACGCTGTAGTTGCACCTGGCTGCGCAGGAAACTGTGCAAGGGAGTCAGGGTTTGTGACACTCAAAACTTCGTCGACAGGTGGCGCTGGGTGTCCTCGAAACTTCCAGTAGTACTGCCATGGGGCACCCAACCTTTCTCACTCATAATGTACTACTCAGTCGGGGAGCTGGTCAAGCACCACCTGATGCTTGCCACGCATATACCTCATTGAGGTGCTCACACCACACCCACCCCCGCCGCTACCCCCGGATACCTGGAGCCAACGTGAGGTTCCTCAACCTCCATGGGGCAAAGAAGGCCCAAAAATGGGAAAAACTGTACAGAACTAAGCCGAGAATATTAGCCTATTTGCAGTTACAGAAACCCATCTCTGGGACCTGGAAGTGCCGCCTACTCAAGTCGAATGGTACTGGGCTGGCAATAACTGATCCTTAGGAGAACGAAAATGTGGAGGCGTGGGTGGGCTATGGCAAAGCGGTACGACACAGACACGGCTACCAAAGAACTGCCAAGAACACACGTGGATCGCCGGTGAAATCCTGAACATCCCCATTCTCGTCGGGGTTGTCTACGTAGGCGTGACTCGAACACTGAATGACGCCAACTGTTAAATATAACAGTGCATCAAAGACTTTGTGACACTCTGGGGAACGGGGAGAGAGGTGCTCTTGATGGGGGACTTCAATGGCCACATTCAGCCTCTCGACGGACACCCGGATTCGGACGGGTCTCTCATGCTACAATTGGTCGAAGATTTATCCCTCAAGGTGGCCAACTTGCGCTGTGACTGTGATGGTGTTTTTACATGGTGCGCGAGGAACAAGTCTACAATCCACTACGTCCTGATGTCACAAAAACTATCCGTGCATACGTCTCACGTACACGTCGACGAGGCTGGCGACCACAGTCTTGGGAGCGACCATAATCGCATAAAGATATCGTTCTGAACATCCGCATTTCGACAACGCAGCTATACAGCGCCAGCCGCGAGCGCCTGAAAGTACTTTCCGGCAACTGCGTACGAAGCTGTTGCGCAACAATTTGAAAAAAATCACAGTCCATTTGTCTCTGACCACGTACGACGAATATACCTCGGACCTGCGTCGGATTATGTAAAAACATGAAGTCCTCCCAAAGAGCCGGAAAGGGCGACAACACCGGACTTGGAGGGACAATGAAGTGAAGAGGGCTCTCGAAGCACGACGGGCCGCGAACAGAGCTCACCAGCGAGCTGTCAAATCTCTCAGTCCCACAGAGGGACAACTGAGCTGGGTCAATTACATTAACTGCAATAGGGAGATGCAACAGATTGTTCAGCAAAAAATCACAGCTAACAATCAGCGAATTCTGCAGTCACTGATGACCGCCGGAAGAAAGTGCATTGGCAAATTCTGGTCATACATGGCATCGCTCAACCGCAAAGCGCCCGTGTGTGAACTTCGGGACGAGAACACGAAAGAAAAGGTGGAAGATATTGCGTGACATCTCAGCGCCCACAGTCGAGGGATATACGACAGCACTCAAACTCACGACTCTCCCACTTCTCCCACAGCATGGGGGACTACCAATTTCAAAGACAGCCTATGGAAAGTGACACGACTGGCCATCGATTGCGCTATTTCCAAAATTAGCTCCAAGACAGCAAAAGGCTTGGATGGCATTGCGGCAGTACTCGTGAAGTGCCTTGGCGAACGAGCCCGGGAACACCTGGCGACGATCTACACAGGCATCATTCAAGAGGTTCCAATGCCAGCTGACTGGCTCCAAAGTCCTGTGTGTGTTGTGCCGAAACTAGGAGGAGATGCCAGCTTCCTCAGCGACCACAGACCAATCACACTAACCAGGGTTATTTACAGGGTATTCGCCCAGGTGCTGAAACGCTGGATGAACGGATGGGCAGAGGCGAATGGGCTCCTCTCTGAGCTTCAATATGGCTCCAGGGAACGACGACGCCTGGACGACATTCTGTTTGTCCTCACAGAGTCCATTGAGATCGCAAGAAAGGAGTACCGTGGTCTGGTGGCCTGCTTTTTGGATGGGGAGAGAGCGTACGATAGCAATTCATGCAATCTACTGCTCACCCGAATGCAGAATATCGACATGCCGCCAACCTGGATCGACCTCCTCCATCGTATCTACAGCAACAACATGATGATTGCGACTTTTAGCCAGACCAGTACGGAGCCAAACTTGGTTAACCGAGGTCTGAAACAAGAATTTCCGCTCTCGCTGCTTTACATGCTTCACACTGAGGGGCTAGAGCGGGACCTCATTGGTTTGGGCCTTGGTTTTGCGCTACGGTTCCAATATGAAGGGTCGCCACAGGTCTGGACACTGCCGGGACTGGTGTTCGTGGATGACCTGGTGCTTTTAGCCGAAAACACCGATCAGCTGAAGAACCTTATAGACATATCCGCCCACCACGTGGTGTTGCTGAAACTGACGTTAAATGCGAAAAAATTTGCGGTGCTACGTTTTTCTGGGCCAGCGGACGAACGCGAGCTGGTGCTCCCAAATCGCCAGCTGATCCCTCGCAGAACCGAGTACCGATACTTCGGTGTGACACTTTGTGATAGAGAGGGCTACGACGCCCACGAGGCCAAAATGAGGCAGTCGTCCCAACGAGCGATTGGCACCCTACGGAAGTGCTGCCTGTGGGGTTTCAACTGGTATGTAATTGTACGCGAGCTATGGAAGGCGGTACATGTGCCTTGCCTGACTTTCGCAAACGCGGCCCTTTGCCTACCGACGAGCACCCTCGAATGGCTTGAGCGTGCGTAGAAAGAGGTGGGCCGCATGGCCCTCAGCTGTCATGAAAGGGTGGCCATGGAGGCAGTCCAGGGAGACATCGGCAGGTCATCATTCTAAGCCAGAGAGGACTGCAGCAAAATGGCGTTTGAGGCCCGCCTCCGGTGTCTGAGCGACTCGTGGTGGGCCAGGCGCATTTTTCGGTACCTCTCCCTCAACGGTATTCGGACCCAGTGGTCGAATAGAGTTTACCGGCTGCGTGGGAAATTTGGCTTCTTCGGAGAAACAGACAGTGGCTCACCCGAAGGCCTCACACCACGTTTGGTGCGCACTCAAGTCCAAGAGGTATAAAGCTCCCAATGGCGATCAGGAGTGCTACGTAAGTCTACCCTGCGGTTGTATGGCAAATACAAGGCTGAACTATGCAGGAAAAAAATTAATCACAACAGCGTAGGCAGTGCTCTGCTGTTTGAGGCACGTGCAGGAGCGTTGCGTGCGCTGACGTACCATCGTCGTTTCGATCAGGACCCACAAATTCAAGCTGCTATCTGTCGCTGCTGTTCCGAAACGAACGAGACGGCTGTCACACCGGTCCCGTTAATTAGGGAGGCGACCGCCGGGCTGATTCCAAGGGCCGAAGTATCGGCCCCCCGAACCACACCACGAAAGCGTGGACAATTTAGAAGTGGTCCTTTTTGGCGCGCCAGCGGACGCCGGCTGTGGCCCAAAGAGCAAGTCGGAGCCGAGAGTTGATAAACAAACAAATTATATTCTCAATAATGGCAGATCGAAAGCACTACACAAAAATGCACACTCCACAATAGTTGCATACAATATGTCACCAATCAAACCAATCAATCAACGTACTACACAATACAATCAGCCACACTTGAAACAACGGACACGGACAACAATACGCACTACAATGCAGTCGCATGCATTGAACAACCAAGACACTTAAAGACTAAAGAGACAGAAAACCTATTCAGTCCAAAGTTCTTGGAACCAAAGCCGAGATGATACTCTTCCGAGAATCACTCACTCAAAGTCCAGCGTTGTTGTCGTTCCGCAGCCCTCGAAGTTTCTCTTCCAGGAATCCTCCCGTCTTCAATTGGCCAATCTTCAAACTTCAACTTCTTCACCGGAACACGTCGGCTTCACACCCGCAGCTGTTGCCACGGGTCTTCGCTCGATAGCGGTAAACACGCGCTCTTGCCTGTAGCCCGAGCCTTCACCCCTCAGGTGGAAATCCTCTTCATCTCTGGCTTCGTCCCTACGGACCAAAACCTTCGCCGACTACACGGCGGAATCCCTACGCGCTCTGGCGCTCACTTCCGTCTCCTCCTGCTTTCTCGTCTCGGCTGCTCGATTAAATACCTTCCACGCCACCTTCCAGAAAGTTCTCCTCAATTCGTCGGCGCGATGCGCAGCGAAGGCTGGGGAGAGGCGCGAGACGGTTCGACTGCCCTCCGCGTCGGATGAGTCAACTCGGCGTGGCCACGCCTCCTTCGTTCTAGAAACATCGCGGGCTATCTCGGCCGCCGATGTGGGGTGAGGAGGTTCGTCGATGAAGCCACGCTTCTGCGGGGAGAGCGCGCGCCCGGGGAGCCTTGGCCGTTTGTTTTCTTTTCCTTTCCTTTTTTTTTCTTTTGACTTCGCGGCGTTTCTCCCGCCCGTTGTCGCAAGAATTTGGCGGCACGCTCATTTTTAGCGCTCGTTCTGTGACACTGCCCCCCACTTTAAGAATATTATCTCATAATATTCAAAACCACACAGACGAGCGCGAACAGTCACTACACACTCTCACAGACTGTAACATAGTCCGTCGCTCATGACACGTCACATTCACGATAGATCACTTAATACAATTGTACATTGTAATTCAAGTACACAACACGTGAAAACACAACCACAAGCACATGAGTCCAACACTCCACCACACATTCCCAATATACAAATGTACAAAGTTCTCTCACTACAACAATGGTACAATACTATACGTCACATCACAGCACAACACTTCGACACTTGTGACACAGGATACCACAACATTACCACAACATATGGCACTCAACACTGCCAAACACATTCTGCTTGGACCTCAGCACTTATCCTGCGTACTTCGAGCAGCGCTTGCGCCCCTTTTTGCGGTGCTCGCTCGATCTCTTCTTGTGCTTCCACGTTCTTTTTCGGCGAGCCCTTTCGAACGACGATATCTGAGGCGTCGTCTCAGCCATCGTTGTCTCTTCCGACACCGTTAATGCGTCAATACATTCGACGGGTCCTGTCTGTTTATTTACCCGCTTGATGATGCCTCTACATCTTGCCCGGCTGGCCAACTCCGTCTTCTTTACACTGTCTGTCGGTTGAGGTCGTGCCGACGTAAGTCCGGTTGCTCGGCCCGTGAACTTATTCGACACGATCGTCTTCTCCTTCGCTGTCTCTTGCGCCGCAGCTTCACCTTGGGCCCTAGCGAGATCCGTCACGGGATGCTCCTCCATTGTATCTCGCGGCCGCTGTGTTGGCGAGGGCTCTATCTTCGGGTCTTCTCCCAAACATTCTGGATCACTTGGCCCTCGCGCCCCGTCGATGTTTCCAATGACAAGGTCATACAGGGGGGTCGCATGCATAAAGCAGTAACCTTCCCGCTGAAGTACTGGGTTTGAACCTCAATTTCTGCTTCGGGAAGCAGCCGAACTGTACGGTCAATTAGGCAAACCGGTTTCGTTCTGCCTGTCAACTCACTTTCCCGTACCAAATTTCTCCGCACGATAACAGTGGAACTGCCGGTATCTCTTAACACCGTAATCTTTTTGCCCGCAACTTTTCCAGGCAGTGTTGGCATTCCTTTCGTAACACCGGTTGGCTGTTTTGACATTACAGCACCCACAATAGGAATTTTCTCCCCATTCTTCAACTCTACGAATCCATCAGTGACGGCATTATTATCAGATTTCGGTGCCGCTTGCACACAGGATACCTGGTGAGTTTGACTCGCTCCGTTTCGACAAGCGTCTGCTTTGTGCCCAGTCTGACCACACTTAAAACATTTTACAACCGTAGGGCTCGTAAAGATCGTTCGACAGTTTTTCGCGCGATGACCCACTCGGTTGCACAGAAAACATCGCGGAATGCTCTCTGGTGCACGCTTCTTTTCTTCGGGAGCCAATTTCTTCGAATCATCGGGACAATCCTTCTTGACCTTGGCCAAATTAGTGCCACCTTGCGCTTCCAAGAATTGATCAGCCAATTCAAGCATTCCTTCAAGTGACTCAGCCTTCCTCTCTTTCAAATACAGCGACAGGCTTGGGTGGCAACTAGTAAGAAATTGTTCTCTAATTAGGAGCTCTCTAAGCTCATCGTACTCCTGTGCTGTCCCTGAAAGTTCAATCCATTTGTCGAAATAATGACAAAGTCGGGCGGCATACTGCGTAGCCGTCTCCCCATCAGCTGGCTTTCCTGTCCTAAATCTGTCCCGGAATCCTTCCACAGTGAATATAAATCGCTTCAACAAAGCAGCTTTCACCCTTGCATAGTTGGCTGCATCAGTCGGCGTCAGCCTGCCGTACACACTGAGCGCTTCACCACTCAAGCAAGTACTCAACGCAGTTGCCCATTGATGTTCCGGCCAATTCTGGCTCTCCGCAATCGTCTCAAATCGGTGAAGTTACGCGTCAAGGTCGTCCTTCCTTTCATCAAACGCTACGAGCAGCTTGCTTGGGTTCAAGCGGAAGCCGTGATCTTCCCGTTCGCTGCTTTCAACTCTAGCTTGGACCGGAGTTTCACTTCGCTGTTGCAAACGGAGCCGCTCGAGTTCCATCTCGTGCTGCCGCTGCCGCTCCCTTTCAGCCATCTCCGCTTCTCTTTCTTCTCTCGCCCTCTCAGCCGCCAGCTTTTCTCTCTCCAGCTCCAACTTCAACTGCTGCTCTCTTTCTTCCTTCAGCTGTCGCTCCTTTGCCTCTCTTTCTTCTTTCGCCCTTTCAGCTGCCAACCTCTCTCGCTCCAGCTCCAACTTCAATTGTTGCTCTCTTTCTTCCTTCGCTCTCTCAGCTGCCAACCTCTCTCGTTCCAACTCAGCTGCTTTTTCTTCCTTGGCCCTCTCAGCTGCCAACCTCTCTCGTTCTAACTCAGCTGCTTTTTCTTTTTTAGCTCTCTCAGCTGCCAACCTCTCTCGTTCTAACACAGCTGCCTTTTCTTCTTTAGCTCTCTCAGCTGCCAACCTCTCTCTCTCCACCGCCTCTTTCTCCTTCTGGCTTACCCACTTCCGTAGTTCGGCGCCAGAAAGACCCATCTTCTCACCAAGAGCAACTAACTTTTCGAGATCCATTGTGTCTCGTAACTCGCAAATAAAACCTTGCCGCGTGCAAAAAGTATCTGCCTAAATCAGTCTATCGGAACACTCCCCTGCACTCGTTAACGAGAACACTGAACAACACACAAAATCGTTCCGATAGCACTATCAACAACTCGAGGCTCTTTCTCACTACTTTGGACACACTGTGCACCAAAAGGTTCTGTCGCGGACGCCAGATTAATTGCCACACAGGTCCCGTTAATTAGGGAGGCGATCGCCGGGCTAATTCCAAGGGCCGAAGTATCGGCCCCCCGAACCGCACCACGAAAGCGTGGACAATTTAGAAGTGGTCCTTTTTGGCGCGCCAGCGGACGCCGGCTGTGGCCCAAAGAACAAGTCGGAGCCGAGAGTTGATAAAGAAACCAATTATATTCTCAATAATGGCAGATCAAAAGCAATACACAAAAATGCACACTCCACAATAGTTGCATACAATATGTCACCAATCAAACCAATCAATCAATGTACTACACAATACAATCAGCCATACTTGAAACAACGGACACAGACAACAATACGCACTACAATGCAGTCGCATGCATTGAACAACCAAGACACTTAAAGACTAAAGAGACAGAAAACCTATTCAGTCCAAAGTTCTTGGAACCAAAGTCGAGATGATACTCTTCCGAGAATCACTCACTCAAAGTCCAGCGTTGTTGTCGTTCCGCAGCCCTCAAAGTTTCTCTTCCAGGAAACCTCCCGTCTTCAATTGGCCACTCTTCAAACTTCAACTTCTTCGCCGGAACACGTCGGCTTCACACCCGCAGCTGTTGCCACGGGTCTTCGCTCGATAGCGGTAAACACGCGCTCTTGCCTGTAGCCCGAGCCTTCACCCTCAGGTGGAAATCCTCTTCATCTCTGGCTTCGTCCCTATGGACCAAAACCTTCGCCGAATACACGGCGGAATCCCTACGCGCTCTGGCGCTCACTTCCGTCTCCTCCTGCTTTCTCGTCTCGGCTGCTCGATTAAATACCTTCCGCGCCACCTTCCAGAAAGTTCTCCTCATTTCGTCGGCGCGATGCGCAGCGAAGGCTGGGGAGAGGCACGAGACGGTTCGACTGCCCTCCGCGTCGGATGAGTGAACTCGGCGTGGCCACGCCTCCTTCGTTCTAGAAACATCGCGGGCTATCTCGGCCGCCGATGTGGGGTGAGGAGGTTCGTCGATGAAGCCACGCTTCTGCGGGGAGAGCGCGCGCCCGGGGAGCCTTGGCCGTTTGTTTTCTTTTTCTTTCCTTTTTTTTCCTTTTGACTTCGCGGCGTTTCTCCCGCCCGTTGTCGCAAGAATTTGGCGGCGCGCTCGTTTTTAGCGCTTGTTCTGTGACACTGCCCCCCACTTTAAGAATATTATCTCATAATATTCAAAACCACACAGACGAGCGCGAACAGTCACTACACACTCTCACAGACTGTAACATAGTCCGTCGCTCATGACACGTCACATTCACGATAGATCACTTAATACAATTGTACATTGTAATTCAATTACACAACACGTGAAAACGCAACCACAAGCACATGAGTCCAACACTCCACCACACATTCCCAATATACAAATGTACAAAGTTCTCTCACTACAACAATGGTACAATACTATACGTCACATCACAGCACAACACTTCGACACTTGTGACACAGGATACTACAACATTAACACACCATATGGCACTCAACACTGCCAAACACATTCTGCTTGGACCTCAGCACTTATCCTGCGTACTTCGAGCAGCGCTTGCGCCCCTTTTTACGGTGCTCGCTCGATCTCTTCTTGTGCTTCCACGTTCTTTTTCGGCGAGCCCTTTCCAACGACGATATCTGAGGCGTCGTCTCAGCCATCGTTGTCTCTTCCGACACCGTTAATGCGTCATTACATTCGACGGGTCCTGTCTGTTTATTTACCCGCTTGATGATGCCTCTACATCTTGCCCGGCTGGCCAACTCCGTCTCCTTTACACTGTCTGTCGGTTGAGGTCGTGCCGACTTAAGTCCGGTTGCTCGGCCCGTGAACTTATTCGACACGATCGTCTTCTCCTTCGCTGTCTCTTGCGCCGCAGCTTCACCTTGGGCCCTAGCGAGATCCGTCACGGGATGCTCCTCCATTGTATCTCGCGGCCGCTGTGTTGGCGAGGGCTCTATCTTCGGGTCTTCTCCCAAACATTCTGGATCACTTGGCCCTCGCGCCCCGTCGATGTTTCCGATGACAAGGTCATACAGGGGGGTCGTCATGCATAAAGCAGTAACCTTCCCGCTGAAGTACGGGGTTTGAACCTCAATTTCTGCTTCGGGAAGCAGCCGAACTGTACGGTCAATTAGGCAAACCGGTTTCGTTCTGCCTGTCAACTCACTTTCCCGTACCAAATTTCTCCGCACGATAACAGTGGTACTGCCGGTATCTCTTAACACCGTAATCTTTTTGCCCGCAACTTTTCCAGGCAGTGTTGGCATTCCTTTCGTAACACCGGTTGGCTGTTTTGACATTACAGCACCCACAATAGGAATTTTCTCCCCATTCTTCAACTCTACGAATCCATCAGTGACGGCATTATTATCAGATTTCGGTGCCGCTTGCACACAGGATACCTGGTGAGTTTGACTCGCTCCGTTTCGACAAGCGTCTGCTTTGTGCCCAGTCTGACCACACTTAAAACATTTTACAACCGTAGGACTCGTAAAGATCGTTCGACAGTTTTTCGTGCGATGACCCACTCGGTTGCACAGAAAACATCGCGGAATGCTCTCTGGTGCACGCTTCTTTTCTTCGTGAGCCAATTTCTTCGAATCATCGGGACAATCCTTCTTGACCTTGGCCAAATTAGTGCCACCTTGCGCCTCTAAGAATTCATCAGCCAATTCAAGCATTCCTTCAAGTGACTCAGCCTTCCTCTCTTTCAAATACAGCGACAGGCTTGGGTGGCAACTAGTAAGAAATTGTTCTCTAATTAGGAGCTCTCTAAGCTCATCGTACTCCTGTGCTGTCCCTGAAAGTTCAATCCATCTGCCGAAATAATGACAAAGTCGGGCAGCATACTGCGTAGCCGTCTCCCCATCAGCTGGCTTTCCTGTCCTAAATCTGTCCCGGAGTCCTTCCACAGTGAATATAAATCGCTTCAACAAAGCAGCTTTCACCCTTGCATAGTTGGCTGCATCAGTCGGCGTCAGCCTGCCGTACACACTGAGCGCTTCACCACTCAAGCAAGTACTCAACGCAGTTGCCCATTGATGTTCCGGACAATTCTGGCTCTTCGCAATCGTCTCAAATCGGTGAAGGTACGCGTCAAGGTCGTCCTTCCTTTCATCAAACGCTACGAGCAGCTTGCTTGGGTTCAAGCGGAAGCCGTGATCTTCCCGTTCACTGCTTTGAACTCTAGCTTGGACCGGAGCTTCACTTCGCTGTTGCAAACGGAGCCGCTCGAGTTCCATCTCGTGCTGCCGCTGCCGCTCCCTTTCAGCCATCTCCGCTTCTCTTTCTTCTCTCGCCCTCTCAGCCGCCAGCTTTTCTCTCTCCAGCTCCAACTTCAACTGCTGCTCTCTTTCTTCCTTCAGCTGTCGCTCCTTTGCCTCTCTTTCTTCTTTCGCCCTTTCAGCTGCCAACCTCCTTCGCTCCAGCTCCAACTTCAATTGTTGCTCTCTTTCTTCCTTCGCTCTCTCAGCTGCCAACCTCTCTCGTTCCAACTCAGCTGCTTTTTCTTCCTTGGCCCTCTCAGCTGCCAACCTCTCTCGTTCTAACTCAGCTGCTTTTTCTTCTTTAGCTCTCTCAGCTGCCAACCTCTCTCGTTCTAACTCAGCTGCTTTTTCTTCTTTAGCTCTCTCAGCTGCCAACCTCTCTCTCTCCACCGCCTCTTTCTCCTTCTGGCTTACCCACTTCCGTAGTTCGGCGCCAGAAAGACCCATCTTCTCACCAAGAGCAACTAACTTTTCGAGATCCATTGTGTCTCGTAGCTCGCAAATAAAACCTTGCCGCGTGCAAAAAGTATCTGCCTAAATCAGTCTATCGGAACACTCCCCTGCACTCGTTAACGAGAACACTGAACAACACACAAAATCGTTCCGATAGCACTATCAACAACTCGAGGCTCTTTCTCACTACTTTGGACACACTGTGCACCAAAAGGTCCTGTCGCGGACGCCAGATTAATTGCCACACAGGTCCCGTTAATTAGGGAGGCGATCGCCGGGCTAATTCCAAGGGCCGAAGTATCGGCCCCCCGAACCGCACCACGAAAGCGTGGACAATTTAGAAGTGGTCCTTTTTGGCGCGCCAGCGGACGCCGGCTGTGGCCCAAAGAGCAAGTCGGAGCCGAGAGTTGATAAACAAACAAATTATATTCTCAATAATGGCAGATCGAAAGCAATACACAAAAATGCACATTCCCCAATAGTTGCATACAATATGTCACCAATCGAACCAATCAATCAACGTACTACACAATACAATCAGCCACACTTGAAACAACGGACACGGACAACAATACGCACTACAATGCAGTCGCATGCATTGAACAACCAAGACACTTAAAGACTAAAGAGACAGAAAACCTATTCAGTCCAAAGTTCTTGGAACCAAAGTCGAGATGATACTCTTCCGAGAATCACTCACTCAAAGTCCAGCGTTGTTGTCGTTCCGCAGCCCTCGAAGTTTCTCTTCCAGGAAACCTCCCGTCTTCAATTGGCCACTCTTCAAACTTCAACGTCTTCGCCGGAAGACGTCGGCTTCACACCCGCAGCTGTTGCCACGGGTCTTCGCTCGTTAGCGGTAAACACGCGCTCTTGCCTGTAGCCCGAGCCTTCACCCCTCAGGTGGAAATCCTCTTCATCTCTGGCTTCGTCCCTACGGACCAAAACCTTCGCCGACTACACGGCGGAATCCCTACGCGCTCTGGCGCTCACTTCCGTCTCCTCCTGCTTTCTCGTCTCGGCTGCTCGATTAAATACCTTCCGCGCCACCTTCCAGAAAGTTCTCCTCATTTCGTCGGCGCGATGCGCAGCGAAGGCTGGGGAGAGGCGCGAGACGGTTCGACTGCCCTCCGCGTCGGATGAGTCAACTCGGCGTGGCCACGCCTCCTTCGTTCTAGAAACATCGCGGGCTATCTCGGCCGCCGATGTGGGGTGAGGAGGTTCGTCGATGAAGCCACGCTTCTGCGGGGAGAGCGCGCGCCCGGGGAGCCTTGGCCGTTTGTTTTCTTTTTCTTTCCTTTTTTTTCTTTTGACTTCGCGGCGTTTCTCCCGCCCGTTTTCGCAAGAATTTGGCGGCGCGCTCATTTTTAGCGCTCGTTCTGTGACAACGGCTGAGCACCTGATTCTCAATAGCGCCCATCTTTTTCCACAGCCAGAAAAGGGCACCACTCTACCTCAAGCGCTTAGATTTGCAGCAGAAGATCATGACACCAACGACGCCACTGCCGTTGCGACAACAAAGGCTCGTCTACAAATGTGGTGGATGGCTACAATGCGATAGGGACTGACAGGACAAACAGGGCACTTATATAGTGCAAAAAGACTTATGGGACAAGTGTGTGCCCCGCTGTCTCTTCCGAGAGTTTGCACCTCTCGCCTTCTTCTTTTTTTCTTTTTTATTTTCTTACCGGCTAGGTGACACTATCTGTGACCGCCCGATTCAAAGGGAACAGCCACCTATCATCATCATCATCATCATCATCATCATAATCATTATCATCACTTCAAAGTCGGGCGTCTATAGGACTGAGCATTACACAAAGCACAAAAAATGCATGGCATGCTTAGTTGGGTCATAAAGTGAAAAATTGGAAGCGCGAAATCCACGATTTGTATTTGTGTGTTCTTTCATGCCTTCTTCGGTTTCGCGCTTCCAACTGTTAATACAAAGCGCAATTTTCGCGTTTCCAAATAACATCGTGTAAGACATCAGAAATATTTGAGCTAATAAAACTCAGACGCGCACCAGTACCGTAGGATATTGCCCCTGCGTTTCAATAACAGGTTTGTTTCAGATACTATGCTACTTAGTTTCCTGCCTAACGAAGCAAGAGATTTTCGTATATTGAACTATACTTGGGGCATTAAGGAAACAATAGACTCTGTATGATCCAATTTTTTCTAACAAAGAGAAATGCCCCTGATAGGCATCACATTTTCTTTTTCAACACGCGAACCGCAGTCTTTATTTAGAAAGAATGGGTATAAATGGCAATATTGAAACCAGCACAGCTGTCAGTTTTTGTAAAGGAAAGATTGTCGTCTCATCCGACTTATAAGAAAAGTGACAATACCAATCAAATCGAGAGATAGCCACTCATCAAAACATGGTGATTCTCATAAAATATTGAAGGATTCTCTTTTCCTATGTGACCTAATTTTATTGCTCCTGTACTCTTAATTAAAGAAATCAAACCATTCTTAAGTGTGGAAAGAGTTGCCCATTTCTTGCTCAAAATGCACCGCTATAAAGTGCTGGTTATACTCAGCTTCCTAACAATTTGCTTTATTCCTGTCACTTTCAGGGGCCCCGACGTCGTTGGGAGAGAGATGGGGCCATGCCACCCGTTGCCTGCCGGGAGAAAGGTATTTCTCTTCTTCCTTTTTTATTCTTCTTGACGATGAAGGTATTAACTCGAGCAACGTGAAGAGCATGGTTCATCAAATTGAGGTAGATAGCGCTGAAGAGAGGATATTGACTTCATCGATGACAAATTTATCTCTAGTAAAAAACTGAGTTACGCAATTCATTACAACCATATTTGTGCGTTTTGCCTTATTGTTTTGTTCATTGTTTATACTGACTTTATCTATGTAAATAATGAGCGAGACCCCTTTAAAATGGAAACATTGTTACTGCAAAATTATGAGTGCAGAAAAATGTTCACACGGGTGATGCAAGTAGTCATAACCTAATAAAATTTGGTGTTATGCTAGTTTGATTTTCATCATACTGTAACTACATTTACCCCAACTTCCAAACGCCTAAAACACTCACAAATACACACACTTTCCCATTGAGGAAACACACAGCTATACACAACCTCCTTTTTGCATTGAGCTTTAATATTCGATGCAAGATTGAAGAGCGGCAGTTCCAGAGTGCTTGGTGTGCACGCCTGCTGCCTTCGAGAGTTCAAATTTACATGATGCAGGGGGAACGAAATCGTTTGTTCGAAATAGGACAACAACGCGCGATTATGTGTATGTAGAGCGATGTTCAATTGCCATAAAATAGTGCGACATGATCGCTGGCGTTGCAGCAACGCTGATACTTTTGCTTAGTGGTGATGCTAACGCAATTTCACGCTGTGTTCATTAGTGAACGCGTCAAACGCCGCTCATTCGTTTAATACTCCACGCGTATTTCTGAAGCAGCTTTATGCAGCACTGCTTTCTCGCTTTCCGCACTTTTTTGCTGTCATGACCGCGCAAGGTGAGCTTGGGGCAAACTTGGGTGTTTGATAATTTCTGACCATCCCACATAGCATCTTTGATAAGGCTGTCTTTTTTGTTTCTATCAGAATAATTAGCCCGCATGCATGTAGACATCAAGTTGGGGAGGCTTCAAGTACTTAAAAATTTCAGTTGCAAACGTATTGCGCATGCTTTCAAATAACAGGACCCGCTGAAATGAATGCGTGGCACAGCACTAAAGATCGGGTATTTTTGTAGCAGGAAAAGTTGCGCATGCTTTCAAATAACAGGACCCGCTGAAATGAATGCATCGCACAGCCCTAAAGATCGGGTATTTTTGTAGCAGCAAAAGTCAAGTTTGTGTTAACAGCTGCTGCAGTGATTTCTTCTCCTTGTTTCATGTTGCCGGCAAAACCAACACGAAAGAGATGCATGGAATCTTACTTTCCACATTTACTTTGCCGTTGGTGGTTCTGTACGTTACTGGAATTGGTTTTAACGCGTTTCTATTCTGAATCCTTAGAATTACGGGAAGACCACGTGAGCTGCGAGGAAGGCCAAGTTGAGATTTGATATGCAGGAGGTTTAGAACTCAAGAGTGCAAATGATGCGTGGCACAACTCCTACTTAAAGGCAGTGCATCAGTTCCGCATGCAAGAGGTCGGTGACTCGAATGAAGCGATAGATAATTTTCAAGCACTTAAAAAGCAAAATCCTCGACGTGAAGGGATTGCAAGAAAAAAAACAGCAGGCATGTCAACTCAATCTCGACCACGGCCGGTAATGCACTCCCACACCATAGAAAGACTGGCCACCCTACCTCGCACATAAGTACACCATTACGCGGCCCTCAGTCTCCAGAACTGCAAAGCACCTCACCAAAGTGGCAGCCAGACCTGCGAACTAGTGGAGAACACTAAGATTTTCTGGGTCCAGAATAGCCACAATTGAAATCTGAAAAAAGGCCATGCCTAACGCCTTACGTTATCAAGTAAGGCGAGTCTAGCTGCGCTTTTGGGAGAATTCGAGGGTGTACAAAGGAATATACTAGAGCTAAATGGAGGTATAAGGGCACATGAGGCTTCTACACCGCTGTAGAAGGGACACGACCTATGCAACCGCGCCTTTGATTAGAGAGCTAGGTTTTGTGGTCCCTTATCTACAAAAATATTGTGGTCAACACGGTTGAATGCTGAAGTATTAGTGGGAAGCTGGCAAGTAACGGAATTGGCTTTAATAAGAGGTAAGCATTTGGTTGAATGTTTCCATGAAGACGTAGAGTCGGCAATGAGTGATTAGAAAAGACAGAGCAAACTGCACCGAAAGGCAAGCTTGATGCCAAGCTAGGTAAGAAGCAGGTTGGATACCATGAATTGTACAAAATTCGCATCGGATTTCCAAATGGCACAGAAATAAACTAATAAATCACAAAAATATACAGTTTTTACAGAAAACTGGCTAACCTTACGACACGGAAGATTTGAAATTGCGAAAATAAATAAAAAGATCTTGATTACGTGGGCAGACACAGACATCTTGAACGATGTAGAAGTACTGGGGAAGATTCGATGCGGTAACCATAGATTGTTGAGGCTTCTAATTAACGTAGATTTAATAAAAGCAAGACAAAACTGACACGCAAGAAGGCAATTGATGAGATCAAGCTGAAAGGAAAAGTACTTGAACTTAGTTTCACTTTACAATATATTGCCACGTTTCATTTCCCAAGTTTTTGTTATCGTCCCAATACACCACACGATTCTCAGCGCAAACCGCGCCTGCAGTTTTCGAGAAGGTTCCGGACTGTAGTAGATCATTTCAATAAGATCACGCCCACTGTGCGAACGGTACAGATTGTTCTGGAACCTACGCCACCGCCAGCGATAACGCTAGAACATTCGACGGCAAGAGTATAAATGCCGACGCGCTTCGCCGCTTGTCAGTTGTTGTTCATCGAAGGCCGACGCTCTGTTCGCCGCTATTAGTCCGAGACGGCTATCTGTGCGAGACTGCTGCTGTAATTGGACTTTCCGTTTACCGTGCACAGGTTCGCCCAAATAATATGTTAAATCCCAACACGAAGTCTCCTGTCTTCGGCCACGTCACGACCCCGTGACATTTGGTGGAGGTGCTGCTTCTTTCATGTACCGGTCGCCCCCGTCAAGCCGTGAACCAAGCCCACGTCACGGAGAAGACATCGACGCCAACCAGGAGCAGCGAACAAGCCGCCGACCGCAAGGGCTACCACCGGAGTACGGGCTTCTACAAGACAAGGCGTGGAAAACCAAGGCCATGACCGCGACTGCAGCGACAATGACAACCGCAGCGTCCCAGCCCACGATGGTCATGCATCAACCCAGGGAACCACCAATTTTCAATGGGTCATCGTTCGAAGACCCGGAGTCCTGGCTGGAAACATACGACCGTGTGGCCGCCCTCAACCACTGGGACCATGACGAAAAGCTGCGTCGTGTGTTCTTCTATTTGGAAGACACCGCAAGGACCTGGCTCGAAAATCAAGAATCCACGCTCCGAACGTGGGATGTTTTCTGCGGCGCATTCCTGCAAATGTTCGCGAGCGTCGCTCGCAAAGAGAGGGCCGCTGCTTTATTAGAGACCCGGGTTCAGCTATCAAATGAAAATGTCGCCATTTTCACAGAAGAAATGAACCGACTATTTTGTCACGCTGACCCAGACATGCCTGAGGAGAAAAAAGTTCGTTTCCTCATGCGAGGGGTCAAACAGGAGCTCTTCGCGGGACTGGTGAGAAACCCACCGAAAACCGTCCAAGAATTTGAAGCCGAAGCGACCACTATCGAAAAGACCCTGGACATGCGCACCAGACTGTATAATCGTCGCCTGACTGCAGCCTGCGCTGCTGCTCAAGCCAGCAACTCCGGAGACCTGCGTGAAACGATCCGAGCGATCGTGCGGGAAGAGCTGCGCAAGCAGTTGCCTTAGGCACAGCCTCAAGTGGATTCAAACGCCGACATTTTGCGAGAAGAAGTTCAGAAATCGCTTCAAATTCCCCACGCACCGCTGCCCGAGCCGGCAGCTATGAGCTACGCCGCTGCACTGCGCCACAACGCTCCTCCCCATCCACGCCAAAACGCCGCCCCATCGCACTTCCGTCGACAGACGCCACTGCCGCCACCAGCCCCACCGACGTCATACCGTTCACCAGCGGCCCAGTGCAGTGCACCGAGGAAAACTGACGTCTGGCGCACCCCTGACCATCGCCCGCTCTGCTACCACTGCGGCGAGGCCGGACACACATACCGCCGTTGCCAGTACCGACCGATGGGACTGCGTGGCTTCGCCGTCAATGCACCACCTCCACAGCCAGGAGAACGACCACGTGATATCGCCGATTACCTGACAGGAACTCGGTGGACACCACGAAGCCCTTCGCGTTCGCCGTCGCCCAGCCGCCGCACGTCACCGCACCACCGGCAGTACTCTGGCCCAACGCGGGGCTGGTCTCCTACCCCGTTACCAGGAAACTAAGGGCAGCAACCGGTGAAGGTGCGGTTGCTGTGCGACGAACTACCGAAGATCCTCCGATGACGACGACGCCGCGACGGAGCTTTCCGAACACAATGCCAAACAGGCAAAGCCCTGACGGCGAAAGCTCACTTACCGAAGGTGGCCTGACTACGCAACATGGAAGCAGCGGAACAAGCCGACGCAGCCGTGACCCGACGCCACGCTCTAACTGCAATGCGAGACGGCGAACTAGCGACCTAGACGTTCTCATCGACGGCCACAGTGTGACCGCTCTCGTCGATACTGGAGCCGACTATTCTGTCATCAGTGGGTCGTTCGCCACGAAGTTAAAGAAAGTTAGGACAGCTTGGAAAGGCCCTGAAATCCGCACAACCGGAGGTCCTCTTGTAACGCCTGCAGGAATCTGCACAGCGAGAGTCACCCTTAACGGCCGTATTATCCTACAAACTTCGTAGTCCTACAGCGTTGCTCGAGAGATGTCATCCTTGGCATGGACTTCTTATGCCTCCATGGTGCTGTCATCAACCTAAAAACAAAGTCGATAACGTTATCTACAGAAGAAGCACTACCACCGCGCACGCCGTCAGGACACCATGCCTTGAATGTGCTGGAAGAACAAGTCATCATTCCACCTCGCTCATGCGTCATTATTTCAGTCGGCGCTCCTAAATCACCTGACTTGGAAGGCGTCGTTGAAGGCAGTCAGCATCTGTTGGTCACCCGAAATATTTGCGTCGCAAGAGGAATTGCAAAGCTGCGGGGAGGCAAAGCAACAGTTATGCTCACGAATTTCAGCAATGAGTACAAACATGTGAACAAAGGAACAACGGTCGCATACATCGAAGAAATTGTCGAAGCTACCAGTGCTTTCGCCCTCGCCGATTCTGCGGAACCTGCTGAGAGGAACCAAGCCCCTCCCATAGCTTTCGACGGCGATCCCAGACTTCCGAACGATAAGCAACAACAGCTCAAGGCCCTGCTCCTGCAATACGAAGATTGCTTTTCGTCGTCATCGAAAATTCGGCAGACCCCAATCAAGAAACATCGCATCATAACCGAAGAAAATGCCAGACCACACCGTCAGAGTCCGTACAGGGTTTCGACGCAAGAACGTGAGGCCATGAAAAGACAAGTTGATGAAATGCTGCAGGATGACATTATCCTGCCGTCCAAGAGTCCATGGGCATCCCCCGTGGTGTTAGTGAAGAAAAAGGATGGGACCCTACGTTTCTGCGTCGATTATCGCCGCCTGAACAAAATCACAACAAAGGACGTGTATCCTTTCCCACGAATAGACGACGCACTTGATCGGCTCCATAACGCCAAGTACTTTTCTTCAATGGACCTCAAGACTGGCTATTGGCAAATCGAAGTCGACAAATGAGACCGAGAGAAGACGGCGTTTATAACACCGGACGGCCTCTTCGAGTTTAAGGTGGTGCCCTTCGGCCTTTGCTCAGCGCCTGCAACTTTTCAACGCGTTATGGATACAGTACTGGCAGAATTGAAGTGGCAGACTTACCTTGTGTACACGGACGACGTCGTCGTGTTATCCTCGAGTTTTGACGAGCATCTTCGACGCCTTGAAGCTGTACTTTAAGCCATCAAGACTTCCGGACTCACACTGAAGCCAGAAAAGTGCAGATTTGCGTATGAGGAGCTCTTTTTCTGGGGCACGTTATCAGCAAGTCTGGAGTTCGTCCCGATCCACGGAAAACAGCCGCCGTCGCTGACTTCCCGCCGCCCACTGACAAGAAAGCCGTGCGACGATTTCTGGGCCTGTGTGCCTATAATAGGCGGTTCGTGAAAACCTTCGCCCGCATCGCCGATCCTCTCACTAACCTTACCAAGGCCGACGTGGAGTTTAAGTGAGAAACGCCGCAGGAACACGCTTTCCAGGAGCTTAAACATCGCCTCCAGACGCCTCCGTTACTTGCCCATTTCGACGAATTCGCCGAGACAGAAATACATACTGACGCAAGAAGCGTAGGTCTTGGCGCCGTTCTTGTGCAGAGGGCTGACGGACTTGAAGGGGTTATTAGTTACGCCAGCCGATCGCTATCCAAAGCAGAAGCAAATTATTCCACAACAGAAAAGGAGTGCCTTGCCATCATCTGGGCTACGTCGAAATTTCGCCCCTACCTCTACAGCAGGCCCTTCAAAGTTGTGAGCGACCACCACGCATTGTGTTGGCTAGCCACCTTGAAGGACCCTTCAGGTCGCCTCGCACGATGGAGCCTGAGACTTCAAGAATATGACATTACTGTCATTAACAAGACCGGCAAAAAACACTCCGACGCCGACTGCCTCTCTCGTGCGCCTGTCGACCAACCGCAACCCGACGACCCGGATGACGGCTACTTCTTAGGAACGATAACTACCGACGACTTCGCTGAACGACAGAGGGCCGACCCGGAACTTAAGGCCCTAATAGATTACTTCGAAGGCAGGACCGCCGAAGTCCCAAAGGTATTCAAGCGCGCATTTGCGTCGTTCTTTCTACGAAACGGTCTTCTACAAAAGATAAACTTTTCACCGCTTCGAGCTAAGTACCTCCTTGTGGTGCCTTCAGCTCTGCGATCAGAACTCCTGCAGGCCCTGCACGACGATCCGACAGCAGGGCACCTCGGTGTTTCTCGCACGCTTGCGAGGATACAAGAAAGGTACTACTGGCCACGTCTTACCACCGACGTCACTCGATATGTGAGAACATGCCGGGACTGTCAGCGACGCAAGACACCGCCGACAAGGCCAGCGGGACTTCTGCAGCCAATTGATCCACCTTGCCGACCTTTCCAGCAGATTGGTATGGACCTACTGGGGCCGTTCCCGACGTCGGCTTTCGGAAACAAGTGGATCGTGGTAGCTACCGACTACCACACCCGCTACGCCGAGACGAAAGCCCTGCCAAAAGGCAGTGCATCCGAGGTAGCTAAGTTCTTCGTCGAAAATATTGTCCTACGTCACGGCGCCCCGGAGGTCCTTATCACCGACAGAGGAACGGCATTCACTGCCGACTTAACTCAAGCGATCTTGGCATACAGCTAAACAAACCACCGACGGACGACAGCGTACCACCCTCAGACCAACGGCCTCACCAAGCGGTTTAACAAGACGGTCGCCGACATGCTGTCAATGTACGTCGATGTCGAACACAAGACGTGGGACGCCATTTTTCCGTATGTGACCTTCGCATACAACACGGCGGTGCAGGAGACGACGCAGATATCTCCATACAAATTGGACTACGGAAGGAGCCCGGCAACGACGCTCGATGCCATGTTGCCCAACGTCACCGACAAAGAAAACCTCGATGTGAGCGAGTACCTTCAACGCGCCGAAGAAGCCCGACAACTTGCGCTTCTCCGTATCAAGAATCAACAGACGACCGACAGCCACCGTTACAACCTTCGACGACGCTTCGTGGAATACCAGCCCGGTGAACGTGTTTGGGTGTGGACGCCGATACGCCGACGTTGACTAAGTGAAAAGCTTCTGCGACGGTACTTCGGATCGTACAGGGTGGTTCGACGTCTCGGCCCACTTGATTACGAGGTTGTCCCCGACGGCATCACGAACTTTCAACGACGCTGATCGCGACCTGAAGTCGTCCATGTCACGCGCCTCAAGCCGTTTCATGCGCGTTAACAAACTGAACCAGTGTTTTTTTGTAATATTGCTGTATCGTAATTTATTCATTGTACTTTCTTGCATTATTATTGTACTTTCATCTTTAGTTAAAGCATCGGGACGATGCCTTTTTTCAGAGGGGGGCAATGCCACGTTCCATTTCCCAAGTTTTTGTTATCGTCCCAAAACACCAAACGATTCTCAGCGCAAACCGCGCCTGCAGTTTTCGAGCAGGTTCCGGACTGTAGTAGATCATTTTGATAAGATCATGCCCACTGTGCGAACGGTACAGATTGTTCCGGAACCTACGCCACCGCCAGCGATAACGGTAGAACATTCGACGGCAAGAGTATAAATGCCGACGCGCTTCGCCGCTTGTCAGTTGTTGTTGATCGAAGGCCGACGCTTCGTTCGCCGCTACCAGTCCGAGACTGCTATCTTTGCGGGACTGCTGCTGTAATTGGACTTTCCTTTTACCGGGCCCAGGTTCGCCAAAATAAACAGTTAAATCCCAACTTGAAGTCTCCTGTCTTCGGCCACGTCACGACCCCATGACAATATTCGTGGCTAGATAGGAGGAAAGCGACATATAGATCATTACCACATTCAGCGATCATCTGCTTAGTGTAATCAAAGAGTGTGTGATGGAAGCCGAGGTACAGTCACTATACAAGACACTGGCCAGCTATAGTATAAGACGAGAAAGCTCCTTAAGAAACGGCAAGCGATGAACAAACAAAGAGCTGGTGGAGTTTTCGCTTAGTAAGGCATAGCATAGCGGGAATCTATCATCCTTTAAAAAGCGGAAGGAGCCTAAAAGCTGCAAAGGAAAAACTCTGCATAGGCAAAGATAAGATGTAGGGGTACAATATGCGATAAAGAACGCAAGGTCTCTACGGATAAAGATAGGATAGTTGAGATTCCTGTGGATTTTTACACAGATCTGTACAGCAGCTGAGACAAATAGAGAAATAACGTAAGAAGCACTAAGAGACCATAGGAATCTCACACCACGCAGGTAACGACAGGGAAATTAAACAAAGTCATACAGGAAATGTGAGCAGGCAGAGCTGCTGGATGGCAAAAGGTAACATCAGAGCTGTGGATAGATTGAGTGAGAAGAACGGGCGACTTCATATACCAAGTTTTTCTTGACAAGAAGGGTATCACGATTTTGAAGAATACCTACATCCTAATTCATAAAAAAAAATTTCACGAATTTCAAAAATTACAGGCTGATTATTTCGTGGTTCGTTGACTACAAGCTATTTGCAAAAAATAGCTAATATGTCAAGACTAAACGTGACTTCAATACACCAAAAGGCGAGAAAAGTTTCCTAGAGGATTCTCAACAATATACAATATTCATATTGTCAATAAGGTGATACAGGAATGCACGGAATATCAACAACTCTCTACATCGCCTTAAAACATGAGTATCATGCAGGCACTCTGAGATCAGGGCATCAACGAAGCCTATATAAATATACTGGAAACTTTCTATAGTGGAAATAACCCCAACATAGCCTTTCATAAATCAAGCGACCGAATGCAATGAAGGAGGGTGTGGGAAAGAGAGACACGATCATTTGAATGCTAATAACCGCATGGTTAGGACGTTTTAGGGCCCTAGATTAAGAACAGTTAAGAGTACGACGTAATAAAAAGCATCTTCGAAACCTGCGGTTTGGTGATAATATGGCAATGACGAGTAACCTACGGACAAAATAAAGCTCCTGATATACCCACTTCAGTAATAGCACAATATGAAGTCAGAAATTTGACATGCATAAAGCTAATGCAGGAAAAAGCAAAATAATTGCTAAACCATTTAGGTTGGTGCAGCGTTGAATAGGGTCTGTTTTCCTGGCATATGTTAGAGTGCGCGTATCAATCTGCCACAGATCAGGTGCTTGTGATCGCTACCACTGCTTTTTCATCAGAACTCAACTGCACTTTTCCGTTTTAAATTTAGTTATCCAATTTTCTGATATATACCTAGCAGAAGCAGAACGTCCACTGATTAGTAATACTACCAATAACGGCACACTACGACAAGATGCTAGGTAAGAGTATCACGGAGCTATACATTTGCAGTGTCACGGATTCAAGGAATTATTTCAGGGGAAGGGGGCAGTCGCTTGAAGTAACGCTGGGGGTGAGGAGCTCGGTCCTGCGTTTCTCATTTTTAGTTGCAAGAAAACCCTTCATAGCGTAACTACTGTTAATGTGTGCTCACAGCCGTCCCACTGAAATGTTCTAATTGGTGATAGGAGTGGATTTCAAGCACTGAAGACGTGGTTGGGTGGGGTGAAAGAGGCCTCGAATGGGCCGATTGTCTCCATCACCTTCTTCTTCTCTAGATTATCTATGGTGGCAGTCTATCCACATTTCCCGTTACCGGTCAGGGGAGTTTGAGCGAACATATCAGTGTATTATTCTTGTCCCAGGGGTTGCCACAATTTCACGAACAACTGGTACTGTGCTTAATGATTGGCGGCGATAGGTGCGTAATCAAGATAAAATGTTGGCCACAGTGGTGGCATTAGGGTTACGATGCTCGGCTGTCGACATGAAGGTATCAAGCAAGATACAGGCCGCAGCGGTCACATTTTAATGGAGGCGACATGCTAAAGGAGCGTCGACTAAGGGATGCCTTTTATCGTCAGGTAGCAGTTGTTGGTGTAAACTTCCGGAAAATGCCAAATTGGTGCTCCGAAAACACGGTGCAAGAATACTTTAGGTGAGCGAACTCTTGACTATCCACTGCCCCTTAATGTTCTGCTTGCAAGGTGGCCGAGAGATGGCGCTAAAAATAGTGTCCAGCTTCCTCCTCAAGTTCAGTATAGGAAAGCCCTGTGACTTAGAATAGTAGCCGCAACGCAATCATTTATCCTCGATAGTGGTTGTAAACCTTTCTAGCCAATATTCGCAGTTTTAAGGTAGCGTGGCGGCGGGAAGCTCTGTTGAGATGATTGAAGTGTTGGACTTGCTTCAAACAGCAGATGTTGCTGCTTGTTTTCCCGCGTTTGTGGTCGTTTTTGAAGGTTGTGAATGACCTCGATTATACCGTAACCTTTTGAGTTTTTCAAGTTGAAGGAAAAGTAGAAAAAAATTTTGAGTGATATCACTGCCAGCCTTGACGCTCACAGCCTATATACTCCGGAAGGAGAAGTAAGCCTCCCGTTTAATTTAGGGTCACAAAGAGCCATGAGTGGTTGAGAGGGGTAAATATGGCAGGCAAATAACAAAGGCGCTCAAAATGCGCAGCACGCATTTTGTGTACGAGTACAGCAACTTCAAGGTTTGCAGTTTTCGCGCTTAGTTCTTCTGCTCGATGTCGTCGCTGTGCCAATGGTAGCACAACTAAAATAGAAATGCGTTCTGGCGTTCTGCCTCTAGAATAGAATGAAAGGGCTGGTTTCAAAACTTTCATCACGTCATTACACATCGTAGGCGTCTGCAAAGTGCTTCCAATACATACACAACTGCAGCAACTTGTGTTCGGTCTTACTTGCTGATGGCGCTTTTTTTTTTCGTTTATTCCATGCACCATGGGATCTTTTGTACCTATTAAACACCTAAACATAGACTACTAACGGTAAAGTCTTCTCTTAAACGAGAAACTTTCACTGGTTTAGTTCGTTGATTGCCGACATTATTCTCTTAAGCTCGGTCCTGCGTTTCTTTATGTGGTGTTTTCTTTATTCAAGAAAGCACCACAAATCATATTGCTGGCATTATGACAAGCCTCAGCCGGTGCTTGTGCTTCGGTATTGAAAAACTATTTTTTGTCTGCTTATTATACTTCAGGCTTCTAGGTGAGCTCAACAAATAGGTTCCGCGCAAAATGCAATGCAAGCATAACTGTAAAAGCACGTCACCGAAAATGTTTCTGACATTACTGAAAATTCCTACTGAGGCTCCTACACTCTAAGGCAAAGTTCGGCAAAGTTGGACTAACTGCAGTCGTTAAACAAATGGACAAACAGTTCATCCAACAGGGACTAAATGCACGGCAGTGCGTGTCGTGCGCAAACGCCCGGCAATGAAGAGACCAACGGGGAGGGTAACTGCGCCGCGATCGCCTCCTGTCAATGCTGCACTGCAATGCTCGGCGTGGTCGGCGATCATGAAAACAAGTTATATAGGCTATACGACACTGTGAAAGCGAAGCAATATGAAACGAATAGAAGATGTTATGAGAGGCAAGTAGTACAACACGCAGTCAGTGCACACAACAAGCGCCCTTGCGTTTTCACAATCCCGGCACGGGCGGGCCGAAACCAAGTGAAAATTGCCGAACACGGGCAAGGCGGATAACTCGCTTCAATGTGCCGAATTAGTTCGAACTACGATGAACACTGACAACGCTAATAAAAGTAAGCTGTTCATCAGCGGTCGTGTACCCACACAGTGACCACAACTTCAAAGCGATATATAAAAAAAGTAGGCTTCGTACGTCTTCGGTATCAAGCTGGCTGCCGGTGTGAGTGCATTGCCGGCACAAGCGAAGGAAACGTCGCGTACAAATTCACTGAAAATGTAGCTGAGAAAAACTTATGTCTTTTTTTCCCATGCGACAATCATTATCAAAAATCCAGCGTGTAGGTGATCGTGGATACGACTAATCGTGCGGCGGGCGGTACACAGGGAGCGACTTACCAGCACAATGAAAGAACCGTGCCTGTAAACGGTCTCTTCGCTGTAAGTATACAGATATTTACATCACCCGGTAAGACACCTCAAACATGGGACACTTACCTATTGTTCATTTGTGACAATAAAATAACGACGACGAAAATTTCACGCGAGCCGCATGTTGCGATCACCGGCGGTCGTTAGCCGTACTCGTCGTAAGCCTAGCGACGCCGTCGGCAAGCCGACACGGTATGGCATCGGCGGGGCACCTGGCTGCTTCGCCGGCTTTCCCGCATAAGCGCCGCTGCTATGTTTGTGTTAGCGGACTCGCGCGCCAGCACTGAGAATGCTGGTTCGGCCGACATGATCGAATGCCAGCTGATAATTAGTAGTCTCGGGCTGGAGGCACATTGAAGATTAGATGGATCCATACTAAAAGATCGGTGCGCATCGGTGCTACGAATTAGCCCATGTAAATTTTAGCGCTACGGTATCAATATTTATTGTTTTTTTAAGCCGAGTAAAACTCGCCCACTGGCACTAGATGGGAGGTCAAAATACTGTGCTATATATACCCGATAGTCTGCTCTCATAGTATAGCGCAGGCAGTCAGTGTTAGCGGTGTTTTACTTTGAAATAATAGGGTGTATGTATATATATGTGTGTGTGTTTGTGTTGCATGAATAACACGCTATGTTTCTCAACGCTGAATAAATTGGAATGAACATATAATATACTCCACAAATGCAGTGTCGTGATTTTTTTTTTTGCAATTGGTCCAGACGGTTCAACTGTTAAACCCACTGGAGCATTCTACTGCGACCAACATTTAAACCAAGTGGAGTAAGTGCTTGGGGTAACAGTTGAACCCTTGCAGTTACTCCCGCAGTTAGTTAAAAATTGGTTCAAAATCTGTGGCAGCACATTTAGACCCCTAAATGACCAATAGCATACCCCACATCAGTCATTTTCGGCTTAGAGTGTATAATAATACTTTTGCAACATGACGCCAGGCGTAACGCGCAATTACGCAGAGACAACAATAGGGAGCTTTAGAATTCCAGGGAGCTTTAGAATACCGTTAGCAAACGCTGCGGGCGTTCCGGGCGAAGCGGGTGCCATAAGAGTTTTAGAATAGCGTTTGCCCTGCTGCGATCTGCAACGCACAATCGCAGCGACACCGTAGCCTTGAAACCAGCGCTTGTAGGCCACAAGCGCGCCGCCATCACCGCACGCAATTTCTGAGTTTCTGCGTGCGGTCCGCGAACGCCGACTCACGTTACGACGCATGCGCAGTAGCAGCGACCGCACTGCAAGGGCTCGTGGTGCGCTATTCTAATGTGAAAGCGTACGTGTGCTCACACGTACGCTCTTCACTCCCTAATGTGAAGAGCGTACGTGTGAGCCTTACTTATGACTTTGCGGATATTAATCTATGCAATGTGCTACCCGGCATTTATCTACTTATAATATGTTAGCGCACTCTTACTTTCTCGAAAAGATAAATCGATGGGCCACCGAAGCGCGAAGAATCGCACTCTTCCCCGAAAGTGTTCTTTCCGCTACAGTCTCTTTCGGGGATTAACTCAACGACCCTCATGTTGGATCTACAGTCACGCCACCTACAGGTTGTGAAAGTTCTCAATGGTCGCCACAACACCCTCGCCGCACCGTAAACCTTCTCTCTTATCACCCCCTATTTTGCGATGCCGCTGTATACGTGCCACGTGGTCGATATCGTACGATAACCCGGTTTTCTCATACTCGGAAACCATCGCTCACGTAACAGTTCGGCTTTGCGGAATTTGCCAGCAGCCCGCCATGGCCATCAGTCCGGCGAGCTATCCATCGGCATACCCCAAGGAGAACATATTCGGTCCCTCTCCGCCTAGCGGTCGCTTCGCAGCGTTCGCTCACCCAAATTATTCTTGCACCGTGGCCTCAAAAAGAGAACGTGATTTTGGCATGCTAGAGCCTTTATCTTTCTTTCACTGTTCAGTTGTGCTTGATAATGTCAACATTTTCGATAAGCATGGTTCATAACCAGCTTTCGTTAATTTATGCAAAAACGTTGGCAATGTAATGCTGACTGCTGCTTGCTTGTCATTTTGGGTATTGGCCTGTGAGGGGTGTATTGGCTCACCATTTGTAGTGTTGGCCATTGCTGCATATCTTGTACGATTCTGAGTGAGGTATTAAAGGTAAATAATAGTTGTCTAGCACTGGCTAATGCTAGTTTTTTTTTGGCGACTATCGGGCAATGTTCCTTATTAGCTTGTAATGCATCATGATACTTACTACATGTGCTCAGCTCGGTAGGTGATACGTTAGTTTATTGTTTCTACTACCAGAAGGCTAGCGCCAAGCGAATGGTCTCTATTCGATGAAAGTAAGGGCCACGCGCGAACGTGGCTGTCGAAGTAGCGTAGAACCATATCCATCCATCAAGTGTCCCAGTGTATTTAGCGTGCGTTTTAAGCTATCATTCCGCCAACAACTCGTTTTGCACGATGTCGTCGATGCTCTTATAGCACGTGGCTGAACTTGCAGCTATTCAGTATAGAGAGCTGCTTGTTGCCTCTTGCACAGGACATGAGTTGCATAAGTGCGTGGGACCTGTGGTGCTATGCAGGATGAGTAGAGCTTCACGGGCAAACGAGTTAGCTCCGCGCTCGCTCTGCGGTGGTCTTGGCATGAAGACTGTGCTGGGCTCGTGATAGCAGCGTTGATTAACTTTACGTTTGGCGTCGGGAAAGCATGTGAGGCATTTGCGGCTTTTGAAAAGAAACACCACTTGCGAACACGTCCGCGGCGCCACTCAGTCAACATATTTTTTTTTGCCAGGATGTGTGTGTTGGTGAGTGTCTATCCTTTTTCGAACAGGATCTTTTATTCCACCTGCAGTGCGGAAATTTTCACACTCAGAAGCTGTATGGGTGAAGACGCAGCACTCTCGTGCTGCTCGTTTCGCCTCTATCAAATCTTGCAGATAAATATAAGGACAAGTTGTCAACAGGTGCTCTCTCACCAAGCCGGCAACGTGGCTCTGAGTGGATACGTCGTGAACGCGATGAAATTCAATGCCTCATTAGTCCCCAAAAGGACAAACCACACACCCTTGTAACACCCTTTTGCCTTTAAGTAATTCCCTATTTTGGCTTTACGCCAAGTGTTACGAGAAGGACCAACATTTTTTGTTTTTATGTAAATGAAGTAGCTCTCCACATATAGTAGGCTTTCGTGGCTTTTTGGTTACCCAGGTGGTTAAACTGTAACTCGTAGTATTCCGTAACACATCATTTACGTTGCAGCAGAGACGTAAGTTTTATGAAAACATTTATATATGATACAAGACGATGATATGTCAATATCCTACTTAACGTATCAGCCGTTAGCGTAATCAAGTGGTGTATAAAACGCTCGCATATAGTTGGTTGAATATTAGAAGTATAAATGTAACCTCTAGTATGCTGCTGGTAAAGGAGAGCCCACACTGTCGCCACGATTAAGTGTAAGCTGACATAAGTAACCTCACCTGAGTCATAGGATTAGATATTCACGTTTGTTATGTTGTAAAGAAATTGCATAAACTGCACTGTAATCACAGTTGTTGCCTGACATTACGTCTGCATGTGAACTTTCTTCAAAGCTGCTTTACCAATGGCTAGTTTTGATCCCGGGAGGTCTTCTGTTTCTAACTTTGTATTGCTATTCATATGGAATTTTTATGACGCTGTCACATTCAAATGATCAACCTCTGTTATCGCTGTTGTTGGGAAATGCTGAACTGTTATTGGCCTCTATCAACAAATAGAAGCCCACTTTAGGAGCTGCATATGACGGCGCCTTTACACTAATTCATTCGTTTAATTGAACGTGGGGCTTTGGTTGTATCGTTTCCAATGATACATTCAAAGGCAGCAGGCTCTGTGTGTAGGGAGCTGCCAGCTGGTTAATGCAAGGGGAACGGTCCGTCAGTGGTGTCTCAAATTCAAGAGCCTTCGTACTCAGGTGTGACATACGTACTTGGCCAAACTTCGTGGTTGAGCGTATAATAAGATGACAGCTGTCTCCTGCAGCAGCTAAAATGGCTCAACGAACGTGAGGTTGCTGGGGCGTTACGTTGAATTATTGCTCTTTAACCGCAGCCTGCTCCGTTTTGTCGGTGTCCGTCTGGTCTACACGGTAGCAGCCAGCAGCGTCGGCAGCCCCGCTTCTCCAGTCTATTCCTGAGCGGAATTAGCGAGAGAGTTGCGGAAATCGGCGACCCTCATGCGAAGCAGAGCTTCCTGGTGGGCGACAGCCGTTCGTGCAGCTGTGTCGCCGACGACAGCCGCGTCGTCCGGCAGAACAACCGGCATCCGCAGCCGAGGGGCTGAAAACTGTCCCTCGATCCCTAGCCCGATATCGAGACACAGTTGTCGATGGCCAACCGGTGAAGAAATACGGCCAGCGTATTCTGTCAGTATTGAAATATGTGTTAATATGTTTATTTGGTGTATGCGTTTAATATAAAAGTACAAGATTGGCCAAGTATATTGTTACGGGAGAATAACTTTACTTTATAAAACGAGGAATAAACTCGGTGGTGGACAAGATGGCGCCCAGTTGGCTCACAGATCTGACAACATCGTCCTCCTCTTTGTCTTCTTCGTCGTTCTCATCCTACCGTTACATGATTTCCCCGGCGGCTGGAGCACCGACCCGGTGCTAATCAGGAGGCACTGGAGTAATACGGTTTGAGTCGCGTAACATGCACTACGTCAGTGTGAGGGTGAAGGATGGCGGGGTCCGTAGGGGTGATTTCGTATGTGACGTCAGTTACTTGGCGTAAGATACGGTAGGGACCTGAATAGCGTGGGAGTAACTTCTCCGAAAGTCCAACGCGGCGCGAGGGGAACCATAACAGAACGAGATCTCCGGGTGTGAAGTGGACGTCACGATGGCGGGCGTCGTATACGCTCTTCTGATTGTCCTGGGAGTCCAGTAAGCGTCGTCGAGCAACTTGGCGTGCCGCTTGGGCCTTCATTATTGCATCACGAGCGTACTGAGACTTGTCATTTAGTCCGGCCGGCAGGAGGGTGTCGAAAGGTAGCGCAGGGTCACGGCCGAACAACAGAAAAAAAGGAGAGAACCCAGCGGTGTCGTGTCTGGAAGAATTGTACGCGAATGTTACAAACGGTAACGTAGTGTCCCAGTCGCGGTGATCGGCGGAGACATACATGGAGAGCATGTCCGTGAGAGTGCGATTGAGGCGCTCCGTTAGACCATTTGTTTGTGGATGGTAAGCAGTCGAGAGCTTGTGTTTAGTGGCGCAGGAGCGGAGGAGGTCATCAACCACTTTGGAAAGGAAGTAGCTGCCTCGGTCGGTAAGGAGTTGTCGAGGGGCGCCATGATGTAAGATGACGTCCTCCAGAAGGAAATCGGCCACGTCAGTTGCACAGCTGGTTGGAAGGGCCCGTGTGATCGCGTATCGGGTAGCATAATCGGTTGCTACTGCAATCCACCGATTACCCGCAGCTGACGTAGGAAAAGGGCCAAGCAGGTCCACGCCAACACGGTAGAATGGGTCTTGTGGGATGTGCAGTGGCTGAAGACGTCCGGCCGGAGGGGCATTTGGTTTTTTCCGTCGTTGACAAGGGTCGCAGGCTGCAATATAACGGCAGACGTCGCGGTACATGCCAGGCCAGAAGAAGCGCCGGCGAACTCTGTCGTAGGTCCGTGACACGCCGAGGTGACCCGCTGTAGGTGCATCATGAAGCTGGGCGAGAACAGTGTGACGCAATTGAATGGGAACGACGAGTAGTCTTTCGGGGCCGTCAGGACGCATATTGCAACGGTACAATACACCATCATGTATTTCAAACATTCGAAGACAAGGGTCGGGCCTCGCCGATGTGAGCCTTCGGATAATACCGTCCAAGAAAGTATCTCGTCGCTGCTCGATTCCAATGTCATGAAACGCGGATAGAGAGAAAACGTCGATAGGAAGGGTTGTTTTAGAGGAGTCGCCGTCTGGAGGGTCGACAGGATACCGGGACAAGCAGTCCGCATCTTGATGCAGGCGGCCGGTTTTATACAGGACTGAGTAATCAAATTCTTGAAGGCGCAGCGCCCAACGGCCAAGACGGCCTGAAGGGTCTTTAAGGGACGAAAGCCAGCACAAGGCGTGGTGATCTGTGATTACTGTGAATGGCCGGCCGTACAAATAGGGACGAAATTTACCGACTGCCCAAACAAGTGCCAAACATTCCCGTTCGGTTATTGAATATTTTCTTTCAGCAGGCGAAAGAAGGCGGCTGGCATAAGCAACAACACGGTCTCGTCCTTGTTGTTTCTGGGCGAGGACTGCACCGATGCCATAGCCACTTGCGTCTGTACGAACTTCTGTTGGAGATGAAATATCAAAGTGGGCGAGGATAGGCGGAGACGTAAGCAGACACACTAGATTTTGAAACGCATCTGCTTGCTCAGGGCCCCAGATGAAGCCAGCGTCTTTTTTGAGAAGTTGAGTGAGAGGGCGTGCTACGTCGGCGAAGTTTTTAACAAAGCGGCGGAAGTAAGAACAGAGGCCAACGAAACTGCGAACGTCTTTGGTACAGGTTGGTACAGGGAAATCTCTTACTGCGCGTATTTTATCTTGATCAGGGCGAACCCCCACGGAATCAACGAGGTGTCCGAGGACAGAAATTTCACGACGGCCGAAGTGGCACTTTGCCGAATTGAGTTGCAGGCCCGCCTTACGAAAGACAGATAAGATTTTCGATAGCCTTTCAAGGTGCGTCGCAAAAGAAGGCGAAAAAACGATAACGTCGTCCAGGTAGCACAGGCAGGTGGACCACTTGAAGCCGTGCAACAGAGCGTCCATCATACGTTCGAATGTGGCGGGCGCATTACATAAACCGAATGGCATCACTTTAAACTCGTAAAGGCCGTCGGGAGTGATAAACGCCGTCTTCTCACGGTCCATGTCATCAACGGCAATCTGCCAGTACCCAGAGCGGAGGTCAATGGAGGAAAAATATTTTGCGCCGTGAAGGCAATCCAGGGCATCGTCTATGCGTGGTAAAGGGTAGACGTCCTTCTTCGTTATTTTGTTTAAATGGCGATAATCGACGCAAAATCTCCAGCTGTTGTCCTTCTTCTTTACAAGTACAACAGGGGACGCCCAGGGACTGCATGAAGGCTCGATGATATTCCGAGAAAGCATTTTGTCGACCTCCTGTTGGATGATGCGCCGCTCTGCATGGGAAACACGGTAGGGTCTCCGATGGATTGGACTCGTATCGCCTGTATCAATCCGGTGCTTAACAACGGACGTCTGGCCGAGTGGGCGGTCGCCAAGGTCGAAGATGTCCCAAAAAGATGCAAGCAGGGAACGCAGGTCGTTAGCTTGTTCTTTCGGCAAGTCGGGGGCAATCATCTTGGTTAACACACTTTGGTCTGATGGAGGAGTAGACGAAGTTTTTTCGGCACTCGGGATGCTGTCATAACTTAGAGTGCAAATATGGCACTCTGCCGCCGGCACGATCTCGGCTAGAGATATACCACGAGGGAGGACTTGTGTACATAGTGAAAAATTCACTAAGGGTAGGCAGGATGCATTGGCCGTAATAGTGATGACGGTGTGAGGAAACGCAACGTTGTGCGAAAGCAGGACGTCAACATTGGGGGACACAATATAAACACCGTCTGGGACAGGTGGAACAGGGGAGACGCCTATGTAAGCTACTGTTCGTTGAGGGAGACGCAGGTGTTCTGTAGAACAAAGCCGACTTGGAGGGCAACTTGGAGGATCAACAACATTAGGTAGAGCGAGTTGCACTATACCGGCAGAGCAGTCTATCAAGGCCGAATGTTCAGACAAAAAGTCTTGGCCCAAAATTATGTCATTAGGGCAGTGTTCTAAAACATAAAACAGAACTGATGTGTGGTGTCCGGCGACGCTGACGCGAGCTGAGCACACACCAATTACGGCGACTTTTCCACCATCGGCCGTTCGGACCACAGGAGTTGGGCCAGGAGTAAGGACTTTCTTCAGCCGTGCTCTAAGGTCAGCGTTCATGATAGACACGTGTGCGCCAGTGTCAATGAGGGCTGTAGTAGGTACACCGTCGACGTCAACATTGATAAGGTTCTGATGTGCGGGCAAGGTCAGTAGAGGATTTTGGGATCGGGTCGGTATTGCAGCATCACCTCCAAGAGCTGCTCCCGTCAGTTTTCCGGAGGTGAACGCCGGAACGAGCTTGGGGACGGCGATCGGCGAGATGGGGGCGAGCGGGAGAAACGGCGTTGTGGCGAAGGGGAGCGGCTGGATCGGGGGCGCGAGGAATTCTCAGGCGTTAGCGGCTCTGTTTTCGGTGATGAGCGTGAATTCCAGACAGGTGGGCGATGGGGCGGAGGGTGAGGCCACGGAGCAGAGCTGGACCAAGCACGGCAGTGACGCGAAATGTGGCCTATACGACCGCAATTGAAGCATATCGGCCGGTCGTCTGGGGTGCGCCATACCGCCGGGTCGCGATAATGTGGGCTGGCAGAAAAACGTCGGTTGGGCGGGACAGTCACGGGTGGATTTGGTGTGGCGTAGTCTGGACGATGAATGGAGCAGACGTTTAAGCCGGCGTTGGCCAGTTCTTGCCTCACGACGGTCTGTATGAGAGAGACGGTGGCGTGATAGCTTTCGGAGTTGGGGGAGGCTGACACGAGTGGAGCTGCGGCTTCTATTTCCCGACGGACAATACGGACAACGTCACCGGGACTTTCCGTAGAAGGCAGGCGAGGGTCTTCGCATGTGGACGTTGCAGCCGTGTTTGGAAGCCGGGCAAACTGGTGGAGAACACGGCGGCTCTTCGCTTCTTCAAAGCGCCGGCATTCAGAAATAATGTCGTGGACCGTAGATGAATTCTTGAACACAAGAAGGTGAAAGGCGTCATCTGCTATGCCCTTAATAATATGGCCAACCTTATCGGCTTCGGACATCTGCGAGTCTACCTTGCGGCACAAAGCGAGCACGTCCTGAATGTACGTGAGGTATGATTCGGTGCACGTCTGAACTCGACGTGCGAGCTCGTTTTGGGCGGCGCGTTGACTTCCCACAGGCCTGCCAAATAGCTCCCGGAGCTTTTGCTTGCATAACTCCCAGCTAGTCAGTTCTTCCTCGTGCGTCTCGTACCAGACCTTTGCGGTACCTCTGAGATAAAAAATCACGTTGGCCAGCATGAGCGTTGGATCCCATCGCATACGTACACCCACTCGTTCGTATGACTTCAGCCAGACTTCTACGTCAATGCCATCAGTGCCAGAAAAGGTACCTGGATCTCTCGGGGGCTCCAAGATGAGGGTTGACGGTCCAGTTGGAGAAAGCACGGACGTAGTTGGAGAAGGCACGGTAGACGGGGAAGGGTCGGCATTGTTGACTGCAGTCGCCATGGGGGAGACCACTAGGCGCCCGCTACGAAGCTCCGTTTTGCGTGAAGTGAGTACCCCGCACCTCCCACCAATGATGTTACGGGAGAATAACTTTACTTTATAAAACGAGGAATAAACTCGGTGGTGGACAAGATGGCGCCCAGTTGGCTCACAGATCTGACAACATCGTCCTCCTCTTTGTCTTCTTCGTCGTTCTCATCCTACCGTTACAATATTTCACTGTCAGCTTGCCTTGAAGTCAGTATGTGCTTATTTTAGACAAGTGCGTAGAAGAGAAGAAATGAGTTTTGTCTACTTGAAAGCGCGAACTGCTTACTTAAACGCATGTGTGTCCTTTGTGCTGTCTCTTGGATCGCTAAATTAGAATGCGCCAATACTAATTAAAAATAACATGAAAAGTGTGTGAAGAGGCGTTAGAAAAATTGATAAAAGGAAGAAAAGGGGGTGTATTCTGTCACATCACGGAGGTAACTACAGAGAACTAGCTAAAAAACGGTTAAGTTTGGAAGATAAATACAGCTAAATTTTTCACGATGAAAGCCTTCAATCTCAATCGTTACCCTGTGTTCTCACCATATCGGACAGATTCGGAAGCTTCCTTTAAAAGGTTTATATCACAAGGCAGGTGTGCAAAAAACCCTTGAACATTTTATATATAGACATATTCTTCAGTTCTTCCAACTACAAAGACATCTTGAAGAAGTTTGAAACAATTACATCTGTTGAAAGAAGGACTTGTCGGTGGATTTATTTTACAAGCATTCGCTTATCATTAAAAACGCCGTTAGGTTGGTAGGTGACCTTCCGGTATATAAGAAACTAAGGCTCCTTTATATTGATAAAGGGGCTTTAGGGGAAACGCTTTTCTGCAGTGCCGGGTGCTTCATAATATTTAGTAATAGTTACGAAAATAATAAATTTGGGAGCACAGTTGGATTCATGGACGCCTTCATAATGAAGCGTTAAACGAGGGTTCCCGGTTTTCTGGGTCGTAAAATAAAAGGAAAATTGTCATGAGACATTCCATTCGAAGAATCGAGCGTTTTCATGCGTGCTAGTTCACCGTAGCAGTTTTTGTTTACTTGATAAGAATACCGAACAGGAGAGTTATGATTCCAAGATCGCGGTGCTTGAGCGGAAGACGCATATAATCAATAAATGATTCAGGCTGGTTGGGCTACAGTTATGCGTGTGTTGTTCTAGCTAGTGCTGGTAAGGCATAGAAGTGGCGTGATACGTCTTCAGCCTTTTTTAGCACGAAGTGCGGGCAATTTCTTTCAAGTATTGTTGTCCTCGTAACACGCAAGGTGATGTGCGTGGTCAAAGTTGCCGCCACGCATACTAAGTGCGGATCACTGTGTGTGGGCCCCGCGTTCCTATGGTGACATGTCGTGTGTAACATGCTGTAGTAAGCGGTGGCAACGCTTCTTGTTTAACATGTTGAGCGTTCTCTTCGGCCAGTGAGAAGACTTGTTCTTCGAGTGCATCAATATTTATGATCTCTTATCACAATCAGAGGACAACTACGCGTAAAAAAGGCATAACTACACTTATTAGAAATTGAAAAAGAGAGGAGTCAAATGCGAAATAGAAAGAAATGGAAAAATGGGAAGATAAATTGAAAGAGCAAGATAGAGTAAAAAATACGTAAAGTGAAAGGTAGACAAATAGAAATAAAGAGGGGAAACAAAGACAGAATAAAAGCAGAGAAGATTAAAAACAGCGAAAATGAGTAGGGATGAAAAATTGGCCCCATATCTGCATGTTACACTGCAAATGTCGTCGAAAGACGTTAGTTTTGCGTCTGGCCAGAGGAAACAAAACGTTTTTTTTTTATGTTATGCGCAAGAAAATTGGTGATTGGCATTCTTGAGGCGCTGTGTTCGAGTGCCTAGAGCGTGCAGTGGAGGGGAGCGAGTGCATCAAGTCAAGTCACACGGGAGTTATGAGCGCTATCTGGCATTTGTCTTGAAAAACAAAGCTCGTGGCGTGCGCGCCCGTCTCGGCGGCGAGAAGGTGTAAAATGCAAGGCGACGGGCAGGCGCCACCACCGTGTTGGCTTGGCAAGGCGTTGGAAACACGCCTTTTCTTGCAAGCGTTGCATCATCAGCGCTGTGTGATAAGCGCTACGGTCCTTAAAATACTTCTGTATGCCTTTTCTAGTAAAATGTTATAGTTTATGACAGCATAAAGGTAATATTTGTTTACCATAGCAAAGCATTGCATTTTTGAGGTTTTATGAAGATGGCCTCTCCTGATAAAGTCTAGATATGCGAGGTAATTAACGTTTTACCAACTAATAAAGATGCTCCTTGACCTCTGTTTTTTTATATGGCCAAGAACGGCAGCACAGAAGCCCTAAGGCCAGAACAGCCTTTTTATCCTCAGTAAAACCGGGTCTAATGATTGCGCAGGGTAGATTCGTCGTCAACACACATGGTTCGCGCACTGCCAGTGTAGCAGCTTACGAGAAGAGAGCCTCTGCAAGCCACCCAGAATGTCCCTTCAAGGCTTTCGTTCTTCTGTTTCAGAGGGTGCGAATGCATACCAGGCCAATTAGGAGACTGTTCATAGGCTGCCAAACAGAAAAGGAATAGCTATCAGTACTTTTTACGGGCGACAGCCTGCCAACGACAAACGGAGAGGCATACGACAGTTCAAGGAAGCCCATGCAGCAACAACTGGAACATAGTGTGCATGATGGATCACCTGAGCTTAGTCCCTGCAGTGGATTCTCATGAACACAACGGCACTAGAAATAGCGCTGTAGCGGCACCGGAGTAGGAGGCATTTATCACATTCCATTGTGGTCCAGGCCTCGTTTTTTGGTATGATGCAACATTCAAGTCCAACCTACTAGACCCTCAGGCCACAGCTGCTCAACATGGCCAAAACACAGAGGTAAGAGAGTGCCAAACAGGCGCAGCATTTCGAGTACAAGGCAGAGTGCGTCGACCTAGGAGCGTAATGCTAGTCATAGTTGTGATTGTCTTGCAGTTCGAAGTGAGGTTGACTAGTAGTCAAACTCGCGCTTTGGAATTTCTGCTATATATAGCTTTAAAGCAACCATAATCTCAAAAAATAATGTAATTGCTCTTGATGGCACGCTAAAATGACACACTGCAGTCGGCAGCGCATTTGTACTGATGCCTCGTTTGATTCACATCTTGCAGGCGTTGTTTATTCACTGGAAAATTCACCCCAAAAATAATTCACTCTAGGTACGTGAAACAGCCTTAGATTATACCGCATAGATAACTAACGAAATAGTCCGAAGTTCATTGAAGAACTCCTTCACAATTCTTATATTTTGAACTTTTGGGAGGGCAGTGCTAAGGCGCACACGAACAGTGACACATGGTAGGCATCACGGCCACTTTGGTGTCTGCTGTCCTAGTGTTCTTTAGGGCTGCCACTAAAAAGATTGATCATGAACCAGCTCGCCCAAAACAAAGTTCTCCTAGAGCGAAATTTCCCATATTATTGCGAGGGGAACTATAAGGGCACTCAGCTGGGATTGGCCGCTAGCATTGGTGTCGCCGTCATTCACCGTATATGTATACGTATCAATATATTTGAAAACGGAAAAAAAACATTCCACAAAAAGACTCTGGTGCGCATAGTCAACCGTGGGACCTTTGATTTGTGAGGGTGAGGCGTTAGCATCTGAGCCACGGAGAAGCCCCGCCTTGAATCCTCAAATGGAGAGCTATTTCTTCCTTCCACTTACCGGTGGTGATGTGCATCTCGGGGGGAACTATCACGTATTTAGCATTACAAGCGAGATGGCGCAATCAGCGCGCATCGCAACGTCGTCACGACGTGGCAGCGCACGCTATCATCTCCCACGCCTAGAGGAAGCAGGGATGACTCTCATGCGGGCGGTGTCTTATCTAGCGGTGACGACAATCGTTCGTTTCGGGCTTTTACCGGAACGACTCTATTGCAGTTTTTAGGCACACAAAGGTGGCTGCATTTGTTGCAGAGTCTACGTTTGCGAAAAAGGTGCACTTTTCAGGGGCAAACTAACAACTGAGATGCTTATTCACGTTCAGCTCTACCTGGTTGTACGTTTTGTGCGTAACAAACGCGGGGCACGTTTTCACCTGCTTGCCATTTTGTGCATGTACGGTAGCAAACGTATGGTAGCAAAGCGAAAATTAAAACCAGCACTGATGATGTTTACATCATCAGAGGCAAATAATTCGGATATTATGGCGTCACTTTGAACAAATGTCTTAGGTCACTCGTTGAGCAACCAAGTTTAGACCTCTGGGTCGTTTAGTGCTTCTATAAAATGTTTTATTCGGTGAGTGGAGGCAAACATAATGAGGGTTGCCTGACAAGGTTAATTATATCGCCTTCCTTCTCTTCAGTACAGGGGCGTGCAGGCAGCTGTGCTGTATGATTGTGTATTGTAGTCATAGTGAAATGTAAACTTCGAAAGAATCTTCGCCGAGCAAGATTGGCACAAATATGCTGTCTTATGCAGCCTACTGCTGCGTAACTGAACCCCCGAGTGTCACGAGTCCTTAATGTGAATATATAGCAGCTTCGATTTCCTGCAGCTCGTTAGATGTAAACCGTCGTCGTCTTTAGATGTAAACGAGTAAATGACAAATCAAAGAGTTATAACTTCTGTAATTACTGGCGTAATGAACCCACCATTCAGAGAAGTTGACGCTAATTAAGATGGAGGGTTCATTACGCGGGAGAAATAGTCACGGGAGTTATAACAGTGAGAATTTTGCGTGACGACCTTGGCTGTTTTGGCCCTTGAAATGCGTGATAAATCTTTTTTTGTAGCGCTAAGCTGTGTTTGTTTCCTCACGTAAGGAAAGTGCACGGATCGACGGCGAAGTGCTGTCCAGCAGCTCGGTTGCAATGCTCCAGCGCATGCTGTTTGTAAACAGCGAGACCGGAGTTGCTCTGACTGTTTCTCCTAATTGTTGTTTTTTTTAGTTCCTGACCAAACGGATCATTATCTAATATTTTATAAAAGATACGCCGCATGGCGACAAATGAAATGAGGTACCGCTTTCAGTCCCATAAGACTGGATTAAAACATTCCATATGTAATTTTCTTACAAGACTGTCTCCCCAAGATTCAGTGACAGGAAAGTTATTGATGCATTGCGGGAGTTCAATAAAAGGTAAACAAACTCAGAATGTAGACCTGCTTATTCCTCCTCAATTACTCCTTACAAATTGCTTTTTTATTCGTGTATACATTGCTGTTGAAATTATCTGCAACTTTTTTATATCAATATTGTATTTGTCAAATTCTAATATTTATTTTTTTCTTGATTCCTCTCAATATTTTAAAAGCAGTAAGCTATCAAAATAAAAGTATTTTGTTAGAACTACATGTTCTTGGCCAATTCTTCAGCGAGGATTTGGGCCACAGTTTTAAGGCTATTCTTCTTCTTGATTAACAGCGTTACATAAGTTTAGATTGGTGGATGAGCCCTACGGGATCATAAAGAAAACCCTCGGCAATTTTGCGGATGAATGAATATTTAGAGCTGGTAGTGCATCAACACGTGCTAAAAAAGCCACACGGTTACCTCAACAATTGAACACTGTACACTTCATGCTGATACCAAAGCCAGGAAGGTGGCTCTAACTAGTGAGAGAAAGACCAATCTCGCTAACTTCGTGTCTTCGGAAAGGGATGAAGCAATCGGTCGTTATCACGTGGACAAACTACTTCAAGGACCACTATATGCTTCACCTCTCTACGATGTGCCTCAGGAGGAGCCTCCCTGCGCAGGGCACTGCCCAGGGGAATACGATAGAGCGCGGTGCTTCACAACGCCAACTACCTCAACAAATGCGACCTACTTACCCATACTACATGTTAAAATTCATGGAAGCCTCCTTACGCAAGACGTGATGATACTATCATAACACGAGGCGATTGATAGTCCAACTAAGTCCACATATATTATACTTGGCTTTTACTGAAGGGCCTTTGACAACGCGACGATTTCAACCTTACTGGCCAAACTGCAGGAACTTCGCCTCGCCGCACAAACGTACAACTAAGTTCGTGATTTTCTCAGGAACAGAAATACCATGCTTACCTTCGGGGAGCTTACTTCTGAGCTGCTGGATAGCGCTGGTATACCACAATGGTCTGTGATATGACCCATGTTTTTAACCACAGCTCTCTGGGGTTGAAAGCCAAGCTGCAAGAAATTGAAGGGTTCACTCGCAGCATTTACGCCGACGAAATACATGTGTGTGTTACGTGGAGCTTCGATGGTCAGGTAGAACAGACGTTCAAACTCGCGATGCTGATAGTTGAACAATACCTAATGATCACCTGCGTGAGCTGCTGTTTAGAAAAATTGATACCTTTAGCTTGCAAACCCACGCGAAGAGGCCCCAAGGCCACACAATAAGCTAAACGATGAAGATCCCGGTAGGAACAAAGGACTAACGAAGTACGGTGGGTGAGCAGTACCCATCGTAGATAACATTGGCGTTCTGGGCTTACATGTTGCAAACGGACACAACAGCGAGACCATAAGAAGACTAGAAGGTTCGATCGCTCATAACAACAGCTGACTGATAAACAATATCGACTGACACAGCTGCATGAAAGCGAACAACGTGATCTGGCTTTGCCATGTGCTCAGTAACGTACGTGCCTCATCCCCCTCCCAGAATTGTTAGGTCGGGGAGAAGACATCGAAAGTGATGAAAGTGATGAGTAGGTTACTGAAGCTGTGTAATAAAAAAACATTGGGAGAATGGATAGAAGCACAAAATCAACACAGCATGAAAACTTTTCTCAGAGCATGACGGCCAGATGGGTAGGTAAACGCTGTATGGAAGAAAAAAAATTTCTTTCCAGACGGTAATTACCAGCTGGGACACGCTCCATCTCTAGACATGACGTCACTACCAAAAGGAATAAATGCAACGCGCAAGGATGACAAGGCACCTTTTACAAAGATAGGTCCGCTTATCGAAACGTCGCAAAGGCTATTTGAGGCACTTTCTCTCTTTGTTCGACTTATTCCGCTTTGCCCCGGCATGATTACGCCAATGAACGCTGCTTATGCTATGCACATATGCGCACAGCATTCTGCACTTCTTTATTATAATATTGGCATGTTTTTATAGTCATAGCCTATTTAACGCCAAAACACATGCTCTGTACACCCTTTAGACACCGATGCATCATGTCGACGTGCTTTGTAAGCCCATGACATAGGCACAGCATTCCAGTTTAGACAAAGACGTTTATCCACCTCTCGGATGATTCAGATCAAGATTGGTTAATTAACTCCATATTTGGTTGAAATTTAGTAAATGAGGCGTACGTGTGGGACACTTCGCAGACTTCTTCGCATGACATTGACTCTGACAATGCGTGGGATCTGCGATAATTTACTGTGGGTGCACCTGTGCATAATAGTAAAAAACAAAGACCTAGCTGATTTCTACGTCTTAAAAATCGGTATGACACGAAAGGGAAGCTTCTCCTACAGACGTAGTTCATTTTACTGTCCAATAACATAACTCTCACAACGTCTCTCGACGTTTGACAGCTAAATCCTCGTTTAATGTGAATAAAATATACTGACGCTTCGCAAACGACTCTCACGATCAAAAAACAAGCTTTTGCAGTCCTAGGCGCATGTCGTAGTTGTAATTATCAACGGTGAGAGCCGAATGAGAAAGAGTGAGCTGACAACCAAGAGAGTCGTCATCAACGGACGCTGAGCTAGAGCTAAGTTTTTCTACTCCTAGCATGTTAGAGTATGAAACGCCATTTCCTGACTCACGAAAACCGCAACGCTCTCGGAGGCTACGGTGATGGCCGGCTACAATTTTTGTAGAATAAGAAGGGTCTTGTTTTTTTTTTTTTTGCCGGTCGAACCGTTTCGCCCATGTGACCGATCCATCGACGTCAGAAAGACATCAGGGTATAGTGGCTACAAAGGTTTTCCTAGTGTCATGAACGGGCGCCCGCCCAAGCGGCGGCGGAGAAATATTTCATTCCCCACGACGCGGCGCTGTTTGTTGCTGGCGCGCTGGTGAGTGACGGGGGTGGTTGATAACAGCGTGCAGCTGGCGGTTGTGAAACCGCGTCCCTCCAACAAAAATGCTCCCCGAAACACCTATTTTACCTGTACATATTATCACTAATTATCTTTGCGACAGAAATAGAAGGAAATAAAAATAAATTTTACTATTCATATAGCCTTTTACAGATGTTTAAACTAGAAGTTTGACGTATTTTCGCCGTGAGTACACCATTTTAGTTATCTTAAAATGGCATCGACCTCACATTACAGTTTTACCAGAGTTTCACCTCCCCCTAATCAAGGTGGATGTTTTGGTTGACAAAGGCTAGAATAGCCAAACTAATAAAGCAAAAACGAAAAAAAAGTATGCAACACAGTAGCCCCCTTTTTTAGAGCTGCATGTACCCGTTGTTGTTATTTGGGTATACGTACCGGCCTCATTGTGCTCTCTACTCACGCTCGAAGCAGCTGAGACAAAGTTCTTCGAAAATCAGCGTGCCATTTGCTTAGGTGTGTGCATGTGGAAGGGGGGGGGGGGGGGAGGGCAGCCGGCATCACAAAAAGAGGGTAGTGGGAGGGCGCCAAACTTGTCTATACATTAAATTATTAGTGAGGGAAGCTGCTGCGGCAGACCTCCACCCTCTTCCATGGTGGATGATTGAGCTGGCAAAGGCTGCAATGGTCATATATAGTAACTGCCGTACGGAAAAAGCAACAAGCAAAAAAGTGCACAGCCAACAGGCCGCAGCTTTTTTTTTTCACCTGAGTTAACTGTCTTTGCAATGTGTTGAATTAGGAAATACACGCGCTTTATTGTGCTGTTCTGCGTACGCAGAAAAGAGCAGCGACAAAGTTATCTAAAGACCCATCTGTGATCAGATTTGGGTGCACGTTAAAGAACACCAGGGGATCGAATTTTCTGGAGCCCTTCACTATGGCGTCTCTCATAACCATATGGTGGTTTTAAGACGTTAAATCTCACATATCAATCAATCAATCAAATAATCAATCAATCAATTGACCAGTATGTGCAGCTTAAATCATAGGTAAGTGGAAGGGGATTGGGACAGCCACAATCACTGGAGGGGGGGGGGTGTCCTGTTTCAATTTTGATTTTGTTTTTGCAAAGTCTCGTTTTAAAAAGGCGCGCAGAGAAGTCGAAATTTGCATTCAGCCATTTCTTGGCTTTTCTCTATTTTTTCCGTATTTATTATGTCGAAGTAAATACATCTATTTCGTTTGTCGCAGCTTCCTAATATGTTCAATACTTCTTCCTCATGTGTGCATGAATTCCAAGTTATTGTCTGCTCATGCTCATTTTAGTGTATTATTTATTGTTTAGTTGTTACTGCATTGAGGCATACCTTTCTTCTTTTTTTTTTACTGTTCACTCACATTTTGCATCAAAACATTTATTCTTGCGCTTTTTATCTGGTTGTCGTATTTTGTTTTTATGTAACATATATAAATATATAGGGATGTTGATGTCAATATACTCAAACGCAACTGTGTGGAAAAAGATGTCAATAAACTGGTACTGAAATCCTTAATCTCCTACATCTTTGTTCCGTGCATGACATATATCCCGCTCAACTTTTGTAAGTGTTGTTCAGATGAAGATAACCTGGCAGTATGCTCTGAAAATCATTTTTTTCTTCGTTTACAGTTTATCCGCGCCCTTTGTGACGAGCGCAGCGACTTGGTATAGTTACCGAAAAGCTTGTTTGAATGAGTAACGCCAGAGAGCGCTGACTCAGACGCGTTAATGCTGCGCGAGCGAGCGGTTGCGCCCGCTGGAGCCCTTGTCGTAAAATCTTTCAGCTTTTCCGCCTCATTCACGACACTAGGAAACAGTTTTATAGGCACCATAATTAGTGCTGCCGTGGGGCTTTTTTTTACCATTCGCAGTCCGTTTGAAGTGGTGACAAGCTGGGGCGAGGTGAACAAACTATGAAAAGACTGTGTGAGGTGATAACCACGACTAAAGAGATGGCAAGAAGTGTCGAAAAAAGCCTGAGCATGATTTCCTCCTTTGAAGTGAAACAAACGAAAATACGCAAAAGGCACGTTCAGGGTCACATCCGTCGTCATAGAGGCTTTTGCGTTCTGAGAGGTGTTAGCACTTTGTTTCGGGTCACTCGTCTGTCTACACAAACACGTGGAGGTCACTTCAGTGGTAAAGCGGTTTGTGCTTCTTGTTTTCGGAAGTATCCTTGCAGTGAGATAGCCGGCCAGCGCCGTATGCCCCTTGTTGAGTCATTTATTCGCAACATCTGACGTTAGCCAATGACTGCATCCGCTGCTTCCGATTTGTACGGACAAGCGCGTACTATTACATGCTGCTTATGTAAGCAAGATAGGTTGGGGTGTTTTGTGGTGGAATGGTGCAAAAGTGTTACTACGCATTTGTTTTTTGGGGGTCATTTAAGGTGAAAACAAGCTGTAGATGTGGACGTGTTATTGCATCGATGCTGCAAAGTATTCGCGCATGTTCGATTAGTTTGGCCTGGAAAGAACGTGCGAATGCATCATGCGCTGTCTTGTGTGAACTCACACCTTTATCAGCAAACTGATTGTACCAGATGATTCTTTTCGCTGTTATCTCTTTGGTCGTTTTCCCATCTCACAATTCGAGCACGTGCATTGTTTGAATCTCGAAGACAGGGCGAGACAGTTCTCTGTGTACGTTTTCTCGAGGGACGTTCAGATTATGGTGCTCGTAACAGCATAGACGCTTCCTCGATTGATTTGGTTGGTATGTGGAGTTTAACGTCTGAAAACAATGATATGAATATGAGACATAGTAGTGGAAGGCTCCGGAAGTTTTGACCAATTGGGGATTTTTAACCTGCACACCAATCTGAGTGTGCAGACCTGCAGCATGTTCGCCTCCAGCGAAAATGCAGCCGCCGCAGCCAAGATTCAATCATGCGATCTGTTGTTAGCCACCAAACCATCAAGGTAGGGCTGCTCGCTTCGTCGAGGTATTTACTGTACTATATGACAGTGCATGACAGCTGAAACTAACATGCAACCATACGTATATTTCGTAACTTTGCTCCTGTTTCTGCAAATATTTATTTCCTGTGGAGTTCCAGGATTTTTAGTGAGAAATTACGCTGTGCCCTTTCGCGCTAGATATGCCGTTTGTACTGGTGTTGAATGCCCACAAGGATTTTTTTTTCTTTTTAGTGAAGACAATCAAAAGACACGTATTTGAATTCCTAGCGAAATAATCAGTAATTCAGGGGCACATGTTTTTTTATTGCATATTTTCAAACACTTGCCACTGTAAATTTATAGCAGCGTGCAGACTTTCTTTGCCTCTTGCTATGTACGTAGGTTAATTAAAATGCGTCGAAAATCACTCAACAGCTTTGTAGGGAGGCTGAGAAAAACCTTTGTAACTTTAGTGCTAAAAGTAGCTTTCATGAGCCATAAACAAGCAGCAGTTTACTGAGATGCATTTGTGAACTCCGCAATTCAGTATCATGTTCTCATGAAGTAATGTAGGCTGTGACACAGTTGGGAGCACTGAAACATGCATATTTCGGTAAATTGTTTGCGTTTCCTAGCAAAAGTTTGACCAGAGTCCAGCGTAGCTTCATCGATATATTTTATACATCATGACCTAGTGCATTTATTTTGTTCCTGTCTTGAAGTACTCGCATGCCTTGTATTTTTTCATGTATTTAATATCCCAATTATTAAAGTGAATTGTGCAACTTCTGAAACAACATGCTTAGATAACAAAAAAAGTATAGACTAGCAAGGCTGTAAGGTTTTGCCAAGCAAATAATTGCTGTGAATACTTTTACAGCTCTAACAAATTATTGAATTAGCTGAACACTTTTGCTACTCGACTTATAAAGTACTCATTTTTCCTAAAGCAGTTAGGGTGTGGAACAGCCTTAACCCAGCAATATGAAGCAGTTATTCACCTTTTGTGATGTGATCAAGTATAAGCCCCAACACTAAAAAAAAAAACAGTTTCATATTTGCGCCAATTTCTCTTTTGTTCTTTTCATGATTTATAGTGAAATAAATTGTATTAACCTCGATTGTTTCATTGTAAATATTAATGCTGTATTATAATGACACTTCGTTGTATAAATTGCAATGCGTCCAGCAATGTGTGCATTTTTGTATGCTGATGTTGTTATCTGTATGCCCATCTGCCTGAGTCTCCAAAGAGACTGGTTGTATTGAAAATATGTAAAGAAATTACTGCACCAGGGACTAATGTTTATTGACTTCGGGCATGTCACCCGCTGTATACGAAATTGCCCTACCATTTGAGCATGAGTTGTGCCGTAACGATATCACACTGCATTTACAGTACATCTATATACTGCCCTGTGCCACAGTAAAAAAAACATATCACGGACCGTCATGATACTACATATTGCAAATTCTTTAGGTGTTTTGGTATTGCGATAAGTTTCAACGAACAATTGAGACAGACAGGTATGTATGTACTGCTGCATTCCTCTATTTATTTTCCACCCTCTCACTACGTAATACACGTCTGCTTGTCTTTTATTGTAATGAAGGAAGCTTTGTGGTCGGAAATATGTTCAGCTTCAACACCATCGCCTGGTTCTCAAAGAGGAGGTCTATGAGCTGTTTCGCAAGGTCATCACAGTAGTGGAATCATTCACGATGTAGTGGCATGAAGGTCTCGTTTATCTTTATGTAAAAATTACAGTCCAGTCAACCACAGCTAATATTGGTGTTGGTTCATGTCTGGCTAATGCGAGGCGCAGGAAGTGCCCGATGGCTTCGGTAAGCGCAGTGAGCAGCAAGCGATTGTCCTGTTTTGCGGAACACAGTTTACCAACTTCATCTGAGCTACGCAATATTCCAAGGGTACAGCAGAGATTTCCGAAAGGAACTAAATAGCCATCCCTCCCACTCTGTGGTAGGAAATCAGCAGTATACTGGTATAGGCTACGACTTCGAGGGATTGTTCTTAATCCATACATGTTTCATCAGAGAGGCAATGTACAAAGCAATGCTAAAGAATGGGATTGTGAAGTATGTCCTTGGCATGATCGGCCAGAGAGAAAACATGGAGCGATAAGAAGTGTGACTACTCATTAATGGCGTACCTTTTTGCGGTTTCGAGTTTCTGAGACAGCAACCTATACAAAACTCATCGGCTAGCATTATGTCCGTATTGCGTTTCCCGAAGTGGGATCTGACTTCGTTGTCTACTGTCTACTTTGGTGAGAAAATGATGCCTGTTGAGAATAATTTTCTTCGCTTGCCCAATACATGTGGTGCACACTTCTGTTTCCATTGGACACTTACACGTGCGATACACGGCAGTGGCGCTTGCTCAATGTCTGCGGAATTCACTGTTTTTGCGGTTACGCCATTGGCAGTGATGTAGCCTAGTGCAGATACGGGCACATAAACGCTGTGGTATGAAACTGCCTTGGTTAAGCATGCTAACTGGTTAGGGGTGAAGAGCGTCCTGGGAAACATAGCAATTCAGACTACGTTCGAAATAAATTGCTCACAGTCCCACATCAAATTTCGTACTGTACAATTGCCATCCTGAAATACAGATTACTTATTCTGGTGACTCAACATCGAAAAAAAAAGAATCTTTCAGACTGAAAAATGGCTGTTGGAAACAAACACAGTTGATGTAAGAAGTCATGCTAGGTGAAATTTGGTGCGGTCTGGCAATACCAAAATCTTTTTCAGGGATAATAGTACATGATCCTGTGACATGAAGTTTTCAGTGTGTCCCCCAGTTCACTGCCCCTAAACAGATGTCAGAGCTAGTCTAGCACTGGTTTATCATTGAATATTTTCGAAAAGCCTGCCTTTGCATTTTGTTGAGCTCACGGCGTATCGAAAATAGGAGCAACTTTAGAAAGTATACGTATGGTTGCCTCTTAGCTTGAACTGATGCGCACTGTCATATCTTACAGTAAATACCATGAGGAAGCGAGTAGTTGGGACGGACACCAAAACACAACATTACTCGGAAAACGTACACAGGGAACTATCTCATTCTGTCTTTGGGATTACGGAAATGTTGTAGGCCTGTGTACTCAGATTTGGGTGCACGTTAAAGAACCCCAGGTGGTCGAAATTTCCGGAGCCCTCAACTACATCGTCTCTCATAATCATATGATGGTTTTGCGTCTCTCATAATCATATCATGGTTTTGGGACGCTAAACCCCACAAATCTAATCTATCTATCTGTCTCTGCGATTAAAACAACTCCCGTGCTGGTATAATAAAATGGGGAATTCTCCAAAGAGACCAAAGAGATAACAGCGAAAGCAAGCATCTACATGGCGATCAAGGCGCTGAATAGTTTGCTGATAAAGATGAGAGTTCAACAATGCAGCGCACAATGCGTTCGCACTTTCTTTCCAGGCCAAACTAATAGAACATGCGCAAAAGTTTTGCAACACCACGAAATATTGCGTCCACAGCTATTGCTTGTTTTCACAATAAATGACAGGCGAAAAAAAAACCAATGGCGTAGTAACACTTTTGCACCCTTTCATCACCAAGCACTCCAACATGTCTTGCTTACATAAGCAGCATGTAATAGTACGCGCTTGTCCGTACAAATTGGAAGCAGCGTATGCGGTCGTTTGGATACGCTAAACACTGCGAATAAGAAGTCTTAAAACGGGTCGTTACGGCACTGGCTGGCTATCTCATAGCAAGGAGACCTAACAAAACAAGAAGCACAAACAGCTTTGCCACCGAAGTGACCTCCACATGTTTGTGTGCAGAGAAGGCTGACGCGAAACAAAGTGCGAACACGTCTCAGCAGGCGAAATTTCGATGACGACGGTTCTGGCACGGCAAATGTTTTTTACCGACTGTCGTTTGCTCCACAGAGGAACGAATTTTTATATCCAAGACATTTTCTGACTCTTTTTGACATCTCTTCTGCCGTTATATTGTTGCCTTAACCCCAGGTGGTCAAAATTTCTGGAGCCCTTCACTACGGCATCTCTCATGTTCATACGGTGGTTTTGGGAAGTTAATCCCCAAATATCAATCAATCAATCATACTATTGCCTTTATCACAGACTCAGAGTCTCTTTATAATTTGTTCACATAGCCCCGGCTTGTCACAACTTCAATAGGACTGTGAATCGTAAAAAAAGCATCACGGTACAGTGTACAAGAAGGGGCTCTAGCCGCGGCAGCCTTGATAATTTGATGACGTCAACAAATTGGTCACATGGGCGAAACAGTTCGACCTGCAAAAAAAAAAACATCCCGGATGAGACTTTACGGAGAACGTAGATTTACAGCCAGGCGACGCATAGCTTTTTTTTTTGTATGGGTGGATGCTTAGAGCGAGGCCAAAGTAAGGGTCTTGTGGGCACCTGGAGTTGCGGTGTTATATCGATGAATTGCAGTTATCCTATCGGAAATGCGCCGAACAGGATGAACACGTAGAAACGACACGTTGAAGAGAAGAGTCATTGCTGTCATGGTGATGACACATTCCTTCACTTTAGAACGGTCGCTGCTAGATCACAGTGTTAGAGATAAAGGGCGTGTTTGTGAGCGTCCAAGGAGTGTGGCCTTGCCTCAGTGCATAGCGTGCCAGACATATGTGGCTTGTTACCGACAGGTAATGGGGCCGACTCCTCTTGACGGAAGTTTCGGCTTCACTTCCTGATAAGGCTTATTTTTGTGAGTCATTTCCATGACAAATATATGTCAATGCAGACATGGTGGACTCCCGCATAAAACATTTTGGGCTTGAAAATTACGAAAAGATGCGAAGCAGCAGTAGAGCGCACGGCGTTGACCCGATTTAAAGGGCCGTCGGCACGTATGCTTGAAGAACGATTTGAAGCGAATATCGGTGTAGCATTTTCTGAAGTAATCGTTTGAAACGCATAGACAAGGGAGGCGTTTTAGGTTACATGTAAGCCTCATTGCAATCAATGAGCCGAAGGAGTAGACAGATTTAGTTGCGCGTCCGCAGTAGCCGCACGTATGCAGCCCGCCATTGCGAATTGCTGGTGTGCTGCTTCTGTATGGCTGAAATGGACGCGCAACTAAATCTGTCTAATGCTTGCACTGGACGTGCGGTTGAGTTTTGCGCGTGTGGAGAGGGTAAGGCAAGAGAGAAGTGTGTTGCGAGCAAGTAGTTGGTTGCCAGCGTGCGGAGAGGCTGAGAGCTGATGCGGCTGAGGAGGAGAGTGACGTCAGCGCAGCTGTTACTTGACCTACTTGGCCCCGCACCAACACCTGCGACGAGACGTTTCGTACAGGCGTACCGAACTGCAATACACTGGCCAGTCAAAGAGCTGCTCCGCATCTAACATTCACTGCAATATCCACAAAGTGGATGTTAGAGGAGCTTGTTTGGATGTTCACGGGGCATATTTTTCGGCGAGACCATTTCTGTAGTAATGCGTGTTAACGAGCCGGCGCATCCTGTGTACCTCGAAGGCGGCGTTGTTGAGTACGTTATGTGGCAGGAAATGCACAATGTTGGCCACGGTCATCGGCACGCTAACCTCCTGCCCCTCTATGCGATACGAGTGTTGAAGATTGGGCGAGTTGGTTCGTCGTACTTGAACCGGTATAGCGCATTATGGAGAAGAAGAAACGGCCGAGCAGACCGACACAAGAGGACCGAGCGCTAACTTCCAAGTGAGCTTTGTTGTCAAACTGCATCAAATATGTAGACCGGCGCAAGCATACAAAACCACCCTAACGCAACGAGAAGATAACACACAACACCACACGGTCACATATCAGATTCATAGGCGGTTATCCTGATTAAGGAAGGCCACTTAATGTTCCGATAAAGCACGTGTATTAGCGCCCCTTCTTTGGTTTTATCTGAACATGAAGTGGCCTTCCTTAATCAGGATAACCGCCTATGAATCTGATATGTGATGGTGTGATGTTGTGTGTTATCTTGTCGTTGCGTTAGGGTGGTTTTGTATGCTTGCGTTGGTCTACATATTTGATGCAGTTTGACAATAAAGCTCAGTTGGAAGTTAGCGCTCTGTCCTTTTGTGTCGGTCTGCTCGGCCGTTTCTTCTTCCCCATAATGCGCTATAGCAGTTCAAGTCTATGCGATAGTTGCTGTTGCCGTGAGTCAAGTGTCTAAAACGCTTATAAAGTGGAGACGTGGAGCTATCAGGCATTCTTCATTTGTTGAGAGCAGGCAGGTGAAGAGGCTTGGCAGGATATCGATACCCGTGCCTAACACTGATGTTAAAATTTTGTCACGTGCTGCCGTGGCTGCGAAGCGACGAGAAAATAGTTTTCATAGTCGCGAGGATCCTCCTCACCCAGCTGGCTTGCTTCACGTTGCTCTTTTCTCTCCTCTCGGTGAGGTGGCAGCGCGCGTTCTCGCAAGGCCAGACCAAACACCACTGTCATGCTGTTCTTTTCCTCTCTGTTTCACATTCCTTTTTATCTCCCGCTTCTCGTCCTCCTATTTGCGTTGTTGAATTGGCCACTTGAGTTGGAGACAGTTTTGACGCCACGCTTCTCTCTTCGCTTCTCTTTGTTTCAAAGCCACTTCGAGTAGGCAAGCACGCGGTCCATGGAAAACCGACAACTTGTCTGGGTTGAAAGGGGTTGATCGTGAGCGCTGACCGCAGAACTGCACACTCTGGCAACACTGCTGTACGCGCCAGAAGCAACCGTATAACAAGCCACGAGAAAAAAGGAGCAAGCTTTTAAAAATTCACGCATCTCCACGAAGTCAATGAGGAAAACTTGGTGAAGCTTGGCCCAAAGGTCCACCATGTCAAAGTTGAAGTATCTGACAAGTGTAAGGGACCTGAACTTGTAGGTTTTTATAAGGTTTTGCTAGAGTATGATCGCTATTAGTGCACTTTAAATGTCTTTTGTGAATCAAATATGTAATAAGAGCATTTTTCCACACAATGTAGTTTGAGTGACGTAAAGCGACATAAGGTCGACAACAAAGCTGTCTTGAGGTTCACATTGTTTACGTTGTAGTCACGGACTAGTATAAAGCGTTTGTGCTTTCACAATTTTGAAGTGCTGTTTTCACAATTTCATTTGTAGCTCATTTGTTGAAACTTGGTTTTATTCAAATACAATCATGTTTCCACGATAACCATATTTTCTAACCACAATGTCTGCGGAGTGAGCTTTGGCGATAAAGCTAGACATAATATGGACGTTGAAGTCATCGTCAAGGGGTTTTATAATGATTGGTAAAAATTATGAATAGTGTCAGTGTAGAGTCAATCATTTTTTTGTCTTTCACGTACACGAGTTTCCCCATCACGGACGTAAACAACGATAAGAGCAGGCGCTAACTAGTTTCAGCTGTACAAATCTCACAAGCTATTGATGCATTTGACTAAGTCGACTCCAAGGAAAAAAACATCAGCCATACCCCGGGAATGTTTCATGGGCTATGTTCAAGCGTTTCAGCCTGTTGTCTATCCACATACCGTGCTGCCGAATGATGAATGGAAGAAGAACTGTTAAGCTCAGATGAAAAAATTTTGAAGGGCCTTCGTTCTCTTGTTTGTCGTGCAATGCTCAGCGCCGTGGTAGATATACCTGTTAAAATCCTGCATGGTTTATTGTATGTCGAACTTGAGAAGCATGTCCTTTGTTTGTGTGCTCTTGCTCGCTATTTGCGGCGTTGTGCCTGGACGTTGTGTTCTTTCATCTGGATGAATGGCCAGAGGCCAGCAGTGCTGGTTGCCTTCACTTTTCAGCGTGACCTGGAGGGGCACAAGGTCAAGACTGCTCATATGAGCGCCACTTGTTTTGGAACAGTGCGTTCCAGAGAATGGAAACCATTCCAGAAACTGTGGCTTTTGTGTCGTACCATCGGGTAAAAACCTTACTTGAAGCCACAGCAGTAGGGGGAATTTAATGCCTCAATCACCAGCTGGGAATCGAGGCACAATTTTCAGTCGTAAACAAGTGCAAAAATATGCTCAACGTACGGCACTAAATCAGCAACATACCTGATTTATTCCTTTATGTGTGCTACTGAATGACACCAAGCGATTGCCCAGCCTATCGACTTTGCTTTCTTTAGTGTTACTGTGTAGTAACAAAACGAAAAAAAATTCCTCTAAGAGGCACTATGGCTGAAGCCAAGTTTTAGACAAGGGGTGGTGTCTTCTTCAAGCCAGTAACTGCCCACGTTAGTGCGAGTATCATTGTGCTTCTCTCTCTCTGATCTAACTGTTACGGTGGTCTATTCGTTATTGGGCTGGAACACTGAGCGAAGTTAGCCTTGCGGAATACCGGCCACTGCGACTGGATTTCGAGAGAGCAGAGGTACTGGCTTAACTGCCGCTGTGGTTAAATTAAGGAGTATGTTTAACAAACAGAATGGTCAGAAATTTTCACAGCTCTTCACTGCGTCGTCTCTCAATATCATATCATAACTAGCCGACGTGAAACGTCAGTTGTTGCAATGGTTATCGATGTAAATAGTAGAGGAAGAGGAGGCAAAAGCGAAATAGAGTGGTCTGTTTGGAAGAGGGGCGAGAAAACACAGTCAGAACGTACACACCGCCAGAGAGTCAGCATTTTCACGGGTGTTTAATTAACCCGGATTCCTTTTGAACTTTAAAAACGCAAGAGCAGCAATGAAAGCCTCAATACAAGAAAATATTTACATGTTTAAAAACGGTGAAAACTTTCGTCTATTCTTGGATACTTGGTACCCCAGTAATGAAGAAATACGAATATGACTGAGTTACGTGGTAACGTAGAAAAGTTAGTGAAAATGGGTGAATAGAATAAATGTCGTGCTTGTTTGTAAACTTCCATTCCCTGCAGCAATGTAAAATTACTTCCTTAATAAGCTATGTTGTGTTTATATTGCGCGAGTATTTAAAAATTACTTGCAGCAAGTTAGCTGACCCACCATAATGAATATATACATGGTCTCCTTGCTATCACTCCGCACGATTTCTTGAAAACAGAAACGTCCTGTCGAGAAGCAAACCCAGCCTATGTTGTTCTTAGTGTACTGCCATAGAAACTACCATCTTTGTTAATGATGTCAAGGTAATTACTACTAATCTAGTGATTAATTCAAAATGGTACTTTCCTAGTCATCAAAATTCCATCGAGGCGTATGTGGCAATGACCTTTTTAATGTCTTAACTTTATTAGTAGAAAATAAGAGGTGCAAGAAGGCAGTCGTGAACAACTTCCAGTGGTTCAAAAATATCTTTAAGGAAACTAGACCGTTTACTTGGCCTTGAATACACCAATACGACATTTATGAGCAAAGAAACTTTGTTTTTGATTGCTAAAAAAATTCACCTCTGCCCATAATTTGAAGCTACTCAGTATGCTGGTTATTTTAACTGTTCTTCACCGTGCTGTCTGTTCTCTGATGTTTGCAGCCTGATTATAAATTATATATCGTACAACTTGCTTAGCATTTCTTGCAAGGCAGGTTTCGACACGCAGCTTCTCTTATTCTTGAATCCCCAGAAGAATCCGAGTTTTTACATAAATTAGAATAGCTTTTTTACGGTTAATCTAGATTACACCTTTCCACCTTTACGGTAATTTTATATACACAATGCTCTTGGATAAAATACCTTACAATCATGGTTCCATAGCGCTAACTTTGATCTGACCATTTGAACAAAGCGTCATATAGGAAGTTTTCAATTCCATTCATTCATTCATTCATTCAATCATTCATTTGTTCATTTGTTTATTTCCATTGTAAACATCATATACAATTGCAGAGGGCTAAAAAAAGCTGCTCTGGCTCTTGTACTACATGGTGGCAGCGTATTCATAGTTTTCTTCAAATTCAAATTTATATAAGCAATGGAGAAGCTGGTCACTGAATTCAACGGGCATACAACCTCGAAAAGAAGAGAGGGATATCGTCCCCACTTGTACTTAGAATAAGAGTAAAGCTGCTAGAGTTGTTTATGCCGGGACTATGGAAAGTCAGTTACACCTGAGAAAAATATTGGTTAAAAAATGAGTGGGAGATTTCGTCTTGACACATAATAAATGTTTCTTGTTCGGCCAATTCTACAAACGCTTACCAATCATATCGGTTTTCAGACCCGATGTAAAGTGATGTAAGTTAGCGTACCAGCAATATATTTTTTTCTCAACACAAATTTACGCAATCGCGAGGTGTAGAATATGAATATGCTGGAAAATTTGCATTGACTGAAGAAATTGCAAAGTTGACCGGTACAGGAACACGCAAGTTTAAATTTCACATTCTATATATTGGCATAGCATCGTGTTTTACCCTATGCAGATTTCTCGAATAAATAAATACTACGAAGACGCTGTTGAAACAAGTAAGACTATATAAAAATGGCAGTAGATATGAATATTCTAAATTTTCTTTTTTTTTGAAACAGAAGTTTTTCGATATATTTTTGTATGGAAAAGCTACGTGATGAATAAAAATGAAGACTGGAAGTGGGGATCATCATCAAGAGACTCGGCTCACGTGCAGGCGGCCAAAAAGTGTTCTAAAGCCTTCGGCAGGTTTTTTTTTTTCGATGCCTTTGAGGGGTTTCGGTTCCATACCTGGAATCCAAACTATGGGGTCTTCGTCTCCTTCTACCGTGATGACGGAAACGCCGTTACCTCGCACCGGTGACTGTTTCCTAACGGGAGAAAAGGAGGGCCACGTCACCTACAGCACGCCTCTGCAGCAAGAGCGGGAACATGGCATGGGCGCCTTGGATCAACCTTCATTTGTTCCTGCACAGAACGTCTTCAAACGCACAGCCGATCAATGCAGATTCGCATCAGCACTAGGCTACGTAGCTTTCATCGGTGTCCAACACGATCCAAGCCTCTTCGTCTGCCATGATGCAGCACGTAATTCCTGCCGATCCCATTCCAAGGGCAGACCTGCTGACCAGGGCTACGCCATTCAGGTTAGTTCCCTGATACATAGGCGCAGCCTTTTCGACACATAGTAGAGTGCGCGTATTTTACAGCGTACTATATCAAGCCACAGTATTATCTTTGCCAATTCGCCTCTACTCAACGTGGCTTTCGGGTACATATAGATTTGTTAACAAGATATAACTGTAAGAGAACTTGAATCTCTTACATTTAAGAACAGTGCAACTGAGGATAACTGAGCTCATATGTGCTAACAAAGTCTTTTAAAACAAAAAAAGAATACTTGGCTCATTGCACCACCGTTCCGATATTCTGCTTACGGCGTTCGTTTGCGTACCTGACCATAACGGGTTATATCACTGTCGTGCGGTTACGTTTCTGTGGAGGGGAAGACTAGAGGACCCTCCCGTTGCGCGATAACTGCACGTCTAAGTTGGTGTAAGTTTCTGGAGTCCACCACTATGGCGTGCCTCGTAATTAAAAGTTCTTTAGTATGAAAAAACTTTTAAATCATTCTAATGAATAACTTCGGGTCTCACCGGCCACCAGCGAATATCTCGACTTTATTTGAATAATCGCAATAAAGTGCTTGCCACCGTTTTCTAATTTTGCCATACTCTAACCTACATCTATAGATATTGGTTGCAGACTTCCATTGTGTTCTGTTAGGTTAACTAATGTCTCAATTTGTTGACGCCAAACATTCTCCAGCGCAGTGTTGGGGACATTATGTCACTTGTGTTTGCTTACTACGTTTACTATATGCGTTTAGGGGGTATGCTTGATTGATTTTTGGGGTTTAACTTCCCAAAACTTCCATATGATTATGAAAGACGCCGTAGTGGAGAGCTCCGGAAATTTCTATCACCTAGGTTTCTTTAACAAGCATCAAAATCTCAGCACATGGGCCTACAGCATTGCCGCCTCCATCAGAAATGCAGCCACCACAGCCGGGATTCGATCCTGCGATCTGCGGGTCAGCAGCCGAGTACCTTAGCCACTAGACCATTGTGGCGGGACCCGAGGTCGAATAAATGCGTCGCAGAGTGTCCGGGTATGTTGTGAATGTGTCGGAATCGGGTATGGCTGTGGAATGATGAATTGTTGATTGATTGATTGATTGATTGATATGTGGGGTTTAACGTCCCAAAACCACTATATGATTATGAGAGACGCCGTAGTGGAGGGCTCCGGAAATTTAGACCACCTGGGGTTCTTTAACTTGCACCCAAAGATGAATTGTTATTTCGTCTATATTAGTCTTACTTATTGAATGAACGAGAAGCGTTGCCTTCAGCGAGTAGTGGGACGCTGATGTGCGATCGAAGATCTACATAGACAGGGTGGCCAGTAAACGATTGCGCAGCTCGAGCAGTCGATTTTTACTAGCACACGCTGCCTGCGTCAGCCTTGCGAGGCTAGAAAAGGGGGGGGGGGACAGTTGGCGCAAGACAGAAGCATGCAGCCCATGCGAGCATTCGCAGTGGGGGTGTTGACATCACCGCTGACACACGACGCGTGACATCGTGCCTATAAGAAATGCTCGGAATTCAAAATTGTGTAGGATAAAAGGCACAAAAAGTAAGTCATCGCTGAGGTCACGTAGGTTGTTATTTGGAAACTAAAGGTTAAGTTACCCGCGTTTTTAAAGGGACCATTTACATAGGTTTGACTCTTGTGCACTGGAACCCGAACTATTAATAGCCGGGCTAGTGGCGATGCCTACACAGGAAACTGCAGTGAAACTTTGTTCTTGCTAGTGTGTGAGAGCCGAATATTCGTCTCGTTCACCCGCAGTCAAAGTGATGATGATTATCATGCTGTTATGATGATTATGAAACACACATACTTATGGAAGCGATGTTGAAGGGCATGGTCCTTAAAGGCCCTCCCCGTACAAACACTCGGCTGGCTCCCTCTTTCGGGAGCCCATTTGCGGCAGCCACGACTCGGGATCGCTCAACCAAGGCCCGTTGGGCCGTCAGGTAAGGGCAGTGCGAGCAGGGTGGCCTCCCAGGCCTTCCGGGAAGAATCGGGTAGAAGGGTGAGGTTTAGGGTTGTTTGGCACGCCCACACCATGTGAAAAAAATCACAGGAATTCTACTCGCAGCGTGCGCACCTCCCAGTAGAAGCGAGGTTAAAGTGCTTCGGACACGTATTCAGCATTGTGTGTAGGCCAGATTTCATGAGTCGATATTGTTGTTGTCTTTTACTTTGTTACTAATTTTGGGCCCTGAGACGCGTCTATAGCGTACAGTAATTTGGGGAAATGTTGAGGTAAAGCTAAGATTGGTTTGTGAATATGCTCTTTAGGATTTCTGGGCATATTAGAATTTTAGTGTAAAGGCGAAGAAGGATTCGCTCCACCGTCTTTGTGAATCCCTTACACGGTTGTATATATGTGTGAATATTGAATTCGAAATATCATGCAATTTTCTTGAAGGTGTAGGCGTGATTGGTTTTGAGGTCTGTATCGGTGCGCGGTGGCGAATGGTGCCCGGGGAGTGAGTGCGTGGTCCGCCGAATTGACCGCCTCATTACCACCGACGCCTGTTTCAGCCATATAGACGTCAGACTTTTTTGAGCTTGGTCTGCGAAAAACGTCGTTCTCAGCGCCCTCATCGACGCGCCGGCCATGAATGGGTAGTGCAAAGCGAGCCATCCGCAATTGAACGCGCATAGGCCCGTCTCTTTTGTTGGCATTGAGGCGCGGAATCCTGATAACGGACCTGGCAAGCTGCTTACTTCAATCCAACCTCGCTTCAGAAAAGTAGGAAGCTCATCAAATAAACTGTGGGTACAATGCGAAAGTTGTTTCAGTTAATTCGGCGTACTGCAACACGCACTTGCAAACGAACATAGCATGACATCGAGTTGCAGGAAAGCACTCTGATGTTCGTTTCATAAAGCCTAAATGCATTAAACTTGGGAATACACTTCATTTCAAAACGATTAGGGGCATACACGAGCAATCCATCTTACGATTAGTGGTACCATGTTCACTTTATTCGGCCCCATTTCGTCATTGCAGTTGCATATGCTCCATTGGTTTTTTGCTTTTTGTGCGTTGAACTGTTTTAATACGCATGATAGAATGTTCTGTTTACTGTTGTCATCCGTTTGTATATACTGTAAACGGGCATGCATGCCTTTCCACTTTCTCGGTGTACAACGAATGCAAAACCGAGGCCTCCGAGATAGCTCCGACAATCGCCGAGACCAATGGCAAGAAGAAAAAAGAAAACTCATTGTGGTGACCATCTTTTTGCGATTTACCTGTATGACGTGTATGCTCGCATTTCTGAGATAAAGCCGGAACTTAGAGCCTTGAATGCCCTCAGGCATAATGCTGTGGAGCTTCAGGTTATCGGCAATCGTGGCGTGTGCGAGGTTTATCGCGTGTGTCACTTGTCTACTGCTGCATGGTGCGCACCGCAGTCAGAGGCCCTGTTAAGCTTCATTATCAAAGTAATGTTCTCTTTGATACCAAAGCTACTCAAAACAATATCAGAGAGACCAACATTATTACACTCTCAAGCGAACGGCTGTAGACAATGCGAGTGATTCGCTTACCCAATAGCACAGAACATGTTCAGTGCTCTCGCAGTTCTGCTTCACGAAAGCTGCCGATAACAGCAAAAACGAAGTTTTTAACGTTCGTAACAATTCACAACGCAACTCTAGCGTCGGCTGGGGTCATTTTTTTGTTGATCACGCATCTGTTTGCGTCTGCTCTTGTATTCGCCGTCGTTCTGGCGAGTGAACCAGCAAGCACTTCACCGTGGTTCGGTGACGTGCATGACTAGCGGAGAAAAGCTCGTAGCTCTTTTTCTAAGTGTCAATGCTTAAATACACCTAATATTTTCCTTGGACTATACTTGGACCATTGATAAAACTATAGGTGCTCTATGATCCATTTTTTTCTAACAAGGCAGAATGCCCCTTGTAGGCATCACATTTTGTTTTGAACACGCAAAATGCAGTCTTTATACAAGAAGAATGGCTACAAGTGCCATTAATTAAACCAGCACAGTTGTCAGTTATTGTAAACGGAGGCACGTCGTCTCATCCGACTTATAATAAAAGTGACAATACCAATCAAATCAAGAGATAGCCATCCATCAAAGCTCGGTGATTCTCATAAAATTTTGAAAGATTCTATGCTCTTATGTGACTTATTTTTATTGCTCCTGTACTCCTGTCACGAAATGCTAATATTTGCTTGCTTCTGTGAACGTTGTTACTGCAAATTCTTGAATGCACAAAATTGTTCACACGTGTGATGGAAATAGTCATTCCCTAATAAAATTTGTTTTTATGCTAGTTTGATTTTTGATCATACTGTAACTGCATTTACCCCAACTTCCATATGCCTAAAACACTCACAAATGCACACACTTTCCCGTTCGGGAAACACACAGCTAGGCACAACCTGTTTTTTGTATTGAGCTTCAATATTCGATACAAGAGTGAAGAGCTGCAGTACCAGAGTGCGTGGTGTGCACACCTGCTGCCTTCGAGAGTTCAAATTTACATGCCGCAGGGGGAACGAACTGGTTTGTTCGAAATAGGACAAAAACGCGCGATTATGTGTATGGGTTGAGCGATGTTCAGTTGCAAATAAAATAATGCGACATGCTCGCTGGCGTTGCAGCATCGCTGATACGTTTGCTGAGTGGTGGCGCTAACGCGCTTGCACGCTGTGTTCAGTAGTAAACGTCTCAATTGCCGCTCATGCGTTTCTTACTCCACGCGCGTTTTGAAACAGCGTTACACAGCACTGCTTTCTCGCTCTCCGCATTGTGTGACTGTCATGACCGCGCAAGGTAATCTCGAGGCAAATTTGTGTGTTCGAGAATTTCGGGCCATCCTACATAGAATGCCTGATAAGGCTCTATTCTTTGTTTCTATAAGAATAGTTATACCACATTCATGAAAACATCAGGTTGGGGAGGCTTCACGTACATGAAAATTTCGCTTGCCAGCATATTGCGCACGTTTCCAAATAACAAGACCTGTTGAAATGAATGGATGGCATAGTACAGATGACCGGGTATTTATGTAGCAGCAAAAGCCACATTTTTCTGAACACCAGCTGTTGTGTTTTCATCTCCTTGTTTTAAGTTGCCAGCAATGGCGAAAAAAAAAAACGCGAGAGGGATGCGCGGAGCCTCACTTTGCACATTTCCGGCACCATTGGAGGTCCTGTACATTACTGGGATCGGTTTTAACGCGTTTTTATTCTCAAGCCTTAGAGTTACGGGAAGACCACGTGATCTGCGAGAAAGGCCAAGTTTAGATTTGATATGCAGCAAGTGTAGAACTGAAGAGTGCCAATATTGCGTGGCAAAACTCCTACGTAGAGGTAGGAGTTGTGCCACGCATTATTCCTCATCTTGCATTAGGGGCATCAGCCCCGCATGCAAAAGGTCAGTGGTTCAAATCGAGCACCGGATAGTTTTCAAGCACTCAAAAACGAAAATCTACAAGGTGATGAGATTGCAAGAAAGAAAAAAAAACGGCAGGCGTGTCACCTCTATGTCGACCACAGCTTGTAAAGCACTCCCACACCATAGAAATACTGGTCACTGTACCTCTCGTATAAATACACGAATCATTACGCGGCCCTCATTCTCCACGACTGCAAAGCACCTGACCAGTGTGGTAGCCAGACCTCAACGTAGCGCAGAGCGCTAAGAGTTTCTGGTTCCATAATAGCCTGAATTAAAATCTGAGAATGGCCATGCTTAACGCTTGTACGTTACCTAGTAAGGCGAGTCTAGCCGTAGTTTTGGGGGAATAAGAGGGTGTACAAAGCGGTATACTGGGCATTAACGAAGGTAGAAGGACACATGAGGCTTCTACACAGCTGTAGAAGGGATATGCAATCGCGGCCTAGATTATAGAACTAAGTGTGGGATTCCTCATCTACAAAAATATTGCGGGCAACGTGGCTTAATGCTAAATTAGTGGGAAGGTGGCAAGTATCGGAATTAACTTTAATGAGAGGTAAGCATTTGACTGTACGCTTCCACGTAGACGTAGAGCCGGCAACGAGTAACGAAAAGACGCAGTAAACGGTACCGAAAGGCAAGTTTATTGTCCTGCTAGGTAACAAGCAGGCTGGATAGCATGCAGTGTGGGAAAATGGAATCGGCTTTCAAAATTTCACAGTAATAAACGAATAAATTACAAAAAATGTACAATCTCTACCGAAAAGAAACTAACCTTAAGAGGCAGAGGATCCGAAATAGCGAAAGTGAATAAAAAGAACTTGATTACATGTGCACACCCGGGCAGAGTGAGCAATGTAGATGTAGTGGGGAAGATTCAATGCGGTAACCATAGATATGTGAGGTCTCAAATTACCGTAGATTAATAATAGCAAGAGCATAAACTGATACACAAGAAGGCAATTGACGAGCTCCAGCTGAAGGGGAAAGTACAGGAACGCACTTTCACTTTACAATATAATCGCAGCAAGATACCAGTTTGATTGATTGATTGATTGATATGTGGGGTTTAACGTCCCAAAACCACCATATGATTATGAGAGACGCCGTAGTTGAGGGCTCCGGAAATTTCGACCACCTGGGGTTCTTTAACGTGCACCCAAATCTGAGCACACGGGCCTACAACATTTCCGCCTCCATCGGAAATGCAGCCGCCGCAGCCGGGATTTGAACCCGCGACCTGCGGGTCAGCAGCCGAGTACCTTAGCCACTAGACCACCATGGCGGGGCAGCAAGATACCAATGTACCGACATCTATAGCATCACCACAATCAGCTATCATCTGCCAAGTATAATCAAGGAGTGTGCGATGGAAGTCGAAGTACAGTCAATTTACAAGACACTGGCAATCTGTACTAGAAAACGAGAAACCTCCTTAAGAGACGGTAAGCGATAAACAGACAAAGTAGAGCTGGTGGAGCTTTCGCATAGCAAGTTATAGCATGGAGAGAATCGATGACGCTGTAAAGGACGCAAGGAGCCTGAATGTTGCGAAGGAAAATCTGCATATATGCAAAGATCAGATGCAGGCATACACTATGGGACGAAGAACGCAAGGTCACAACAAATAAAGGTAGGATAGTTGATATAGCTGTGGATTTTTACACAGATCTGCAGAGCAGCTCAGTAAAATAGAGTGATAACGTAAGAAGCAGTAAGAGACCATTAGAATCTGACACCACGCAGGTAACGACAGGGAAATAAAGAAAGCCATACAGGGAATGTGAAGAGGCAGAGCCGCTGGATACCAAAAGATAACATCACAGCTGTGGATTGTTTGAGTTTGAAGAACGGGCGACTTAATATACCAAGTTTTTCTTGAGAGGAAGGGTATAAGAACCAACCCTCTACATCGCCTTTATAGGTTACGAGAAGGTATTTGATTGGGTCGAGACATGAGCAGCCATGGAGGCACTGCGAGATCAGGGCATCAACGAAGCCTATATAAACCTACTGAAGGTTTTTTACAGTGGAACAACCCCAACAAAGCTTTTCATAAATCAAGCGTCCGAATCTATTGAAGGAGGGTGTGAGGAAGAGAGACACGATCATTCCAATGCTAATCACCTCCTAGTTAGGAAGTTTTAGGACCCGAGATTAGGAAAAGTTAAGAATACGAGGTAATAAAAAGTATCTTAGGAACCGGCGCTTGGCAGATAATATTAAACTGACGTGTAACCCACGGGACAAATTAAAGCTCCTAATTTCCGAACTGTAGGAATAGCAAAATATGAAGTCGGAAATTTGATATGCATAAAACAAAAGTATTCTGTATAAAGGTAAAAATAATGGCATAACCATTCAGGCTGGCGTAGTGCCGAATAGGTGTAGTCTTCCGGGTATATGGCAAAGTTATGACCATCTGTATAGGGCATATGAAAGAGATATGCCCTATCTATTGCGGATCAGGTGCTTCTAATTGCTACCGCTGTTTTTGCAGCTGCTCTCAACTACACAATTCTGTTTTTAAATTTAGTTATCCTATTTTCTGATATATACTCAAGAGAACAAGAACGTTCATTGATTATTAATACTTCCACAAATTACTCTCTACGACGTGATGCTACGTAAGAGTATCGCCTATTTATACATTTACAGTGGCTGTTATTATAAGACTACCTCTAATGAGGCACGGATCTAAGGGCTCATTTGAGGGGTAGGGGGCAGTCACTTGAAGTAACACTGGAGGGGAGGAGCTGGGTCCAGCATTTTTTGTTTTTTACGTAGATAGAAACCCCCCTCATAGCGTGAATATTGGTATTGTGCGCTCACAGCGGTCCCACTGAAATATTCTAGTTGGTGGTAGGAGGTGCATGTCAACACTGAAGACGTGGGTGAGTGGGGTGAAAAAAACCTCGAATGGGGCAAATGTCACTACCGTCCTCGCGCCTTTAGAGTCTCCATGGTGGCGCTCTATCTACAGTTCCCGTTATTACTCATAGAAATAGCGAACATGTCAATGTGGAATTTTCGTCACAGGGGAGCCACGATTTTACGAACTACTGGCAATGTGCTTCAAGATTGGCTGTGATAAGATGCGTAGTCAAGATAAAACACTGGCCGAAGTGGTGGCATTCTGGTTACGGTAGTGGGCTGTCGGCAAGAAGGTATCAGGCAAGATACAGGCCACCACGGTCACATTTTATTGGAGGCGACATGCTAAAGGAGCGTGGACTAAGCGACGCCCTTGTTCATCGGGAAACAGCTGATGGTGTACTCTTTCGGAACCTGCCAAAAAATGAGTGCTTCAAACACTGTGCAAGAATACTTTAGGGGAGCGAACTCTGCGACTATCTGCGGCCCGATAATGTTCTTCTCGCAAGGAGGCCGAAAGATGGCACTACAAACTTTGCCCAGATTCCCCCTCCCTTTCAGTGTAGGAAGGCCCCATCACAGAGGACAGTAGCCGCAATCATTAATCGTCGATAGTAGCTACGAACCTCTCTAGCCACTATTCACAACCGCTAAGCACCGCGGCGGTGCTGAGCGCTGACGCCCGGAAGCTCTGTTGAGATGATTGAAGTTTTGGACCTACTTCAAACAGCAGATGTTGCTGCTTGTTTTCCCACGTTTGTGCTCGTTTTTGAATGTCGCGGATGACCTCAATATTACCGTAACCTATTTAGTTTTTCAAAATGAAGGAAAAGTAGAAACAAAAAAAATCTGACTGATTCCACTGCGAGCGTCGACGCTAACAGCCTATATATATATTGAAAGCAAAAGTGAGCCTCCCGTTCAAATCGGAACCCCCAAAATCCTTGTGTGGTTAAGAGGGTTAAATATAGCTGGCAAATAACCAAGGCGCATGAACACATATGCAGCAGCCATTTCGTGTACGAGTGCAGGGACTTCAAGGTTTCCAGTTTTTTCGCTTAGTTCGTCTGCTTAATGTGGTCGCTGTGCCAATGGTACCAGAAATTAATTAGTTATGTGGCCTCGCCACGGTGGTGTAATGGCTAAGGTACTCGGATGCTGACCCGCAGGTCACTGGTTTGAATCTCGGCCACGACGGCTGCATTTCCAAAGGACGCAGAAATGTTGTAGGCCCGTGTGCTCAAATTGGTGCACGTTAAAGAACCCCAGGTGGTTGAAATTTCCGGAGCCCTCCACTACGGCGTCTCTCGTAATCATATGGTGGTTTTGGGACGTTAAACCCCACATATCAATCAGCCAAATTAAAAAAGTGTTCCGCCTCTAGAATGGAATGAAAGGGCTGGTTTTAACACGTTCATCACGTAATTACACATCTGAGGCGTCGCTAAGTGCTTCCCAGACCTTCACCTCGGCAGCAACTTGTGTTCGGTCTTACTTGCTGATCACGCTTTTTCTGTCGTTTATGCCATGCACCATGCTATTTTTTGTACTTCTTTAACACCTAAACATAGACTAGTAGCGGTAACGTTCTCTCTATAACAATAAAATTGCACTGGTTTAGTTCGCTTTTTGCCGAAAATATTCTCTTGATAATCTATTGATGTTTTCTTTAATTAAGAAGGCATCATAAACCATATTGCTGGCATTAGGACATGCCTCAGCTGGTGCTTGTCATTCGGTATTGAAAAACTATTTTTGAAATTGTGAGATAAAGCATGTCACTGAAAATATTTCTGATGATACTGAGAAGTTTGCACTGATGCTCCTAATATAATAATTTTACAACATGACGCCAGGCGTCACGCGCGATCACGCACAGCCACCAGTGTGAAGAGCGTATGTGTGGGCCTTACTTACAATTTTGCGCATATTTATCTATTCAATGTGCTACTCGGTGTTTATTTACTTATAATATGTTAGTGCTCCCCTACTTTAGCAAAAACATAAATACAAGGGCCGAAGAATTGCACGAAGAATTGCACTCTTCACCAAAAGTGTTCTTTCCGGTACTGTCTCTTTTAGAGATCATCTCAACGAGCACCATTTTGAATGCACAGTCCCGGCACCTATAGATTGTGAACTTTGCGAATAGTCGCTACAACACCTTCGCCGCACCGGCAACCTCCTCCCTTATCACACCCTGTTTCACGTCGCCGCTCGGTGCGTCTCGCGTGGTCGCCATCGCGCGATAGTTCGGTTTTCTCAAATTTGTGAACCGTCGACCAGGTTCCGGTTGAGCTTTGTGGAATTTGCCAGCAGCCCACCATGGTTCTTCGTCCGGTGAACCACCTATCGGCATGCCTCAAAGAGAAGATAAATCCTCCTCCGCCAAGCGCTCGCTTCACGGCATTCGCTCAACTAAAATATTCTTCACCATGGCTTCAAAAGGAAAACGTGATTTTGGGAAGTGAAAGCCTGTATATTTTTTCAGTGTTCAGTTGTGCCAGATTATGTCAACATTTTCGATAAGCATGGTTGATAACCAGCTTTTGTTAAGTTATGCAAAAATGTTGGCAATATAATGCTGACTGTTGCTTGCCTGTCATGTTGGGTATTGGCATGTTAAGGAAGTATAGACTCACCGTATTGTAGCGTTGGCTATTGCGGCATTTGTTGTACGCTTCTCAGTAAGGTGCTAAAGGTAAATAATAGTTGGCTAGCACTGGATATGCTAGTTTTTTGGCGACTATCAGAAAATGTTCCTTATTAGCTTGTTTTGCATCATGATATGTACTACATGTGCTCCTCTCGGATGGTGATACGTTAGTTTATTGTTGCTACTACCAGAAGGCTAGCGCCAAGTGAATGGCGCATGCATCTCCACTCAATGAAAGTAAGGGGCACGCGTGAACATGGCTGTGGAAGTTACGTAGTACCGTATCCATCCGTCAAGTGTCCCAGTTTATCTCGCGTGCGTTTCAAGCTATCATTGCGCCAACTACTCGTTTTGCACGATTTCGTTCGTGCTTCTGTAGCACGTGGCTGAACGTGAAGCTATTCACACTAGAGAGCTGCTTGTTGCCTCTTGCGCAGGACATCAGTTGCATAAGTGCGTGGGTTCTGTGGCGCTATGCAGGATGAGCAGAGCTTCTCAGGCAGACGAGTTAGCTCCGAGCTCGCTCTGCGGCGACCATGGCACAAAGACAGTGCGAGGCGCGTGATAGCAGCATTGATTCGCTCTACGTTTGGCGTTGGGAAAGCATATCAGGCATTCGCGGCTTTTTAAAAGAAACACCATGTGCGAACCCGTATGCGCCGCCACTAAGTCAACATTTTTTTTTGCCAACATGTGTGTGTTTGTGAGCGTTTATCCTCTTTCGAACAAGATCTTTTAATCCACCTGCAGCACGGAAATTTCCACAATAGAAGGCAGTAAGGGTGCCGACGCAGCACTGCCGTGCCGCTCGTTTCGCTTCTATCAAATCTTGCAGATAAACATAAGGACAAGTTGTCAACAGGTGCTCTCTCATCAAGCTGGCCACGCGGCTCTGAGTGGATACGTCGTGAACGCGATGAAATTGAATGCCTCATTAGTCCCCAAAAGGACAAACCACACACCCTTTTAACACCCTTTTGCCTTTCAGTAATTCCCTATTTTGGCTTTACGCCAAGTGTTACGAGAAGGACCAACATTTTTTGTTTTTATGTAAATGAAGTAGTTCTCCACATATAATGGGCTTTCAAGGCTTTTTGGTTACCCAGGTGGTTAAACTGCAACTCGTAGTATTCCGTAACTCATCATTTACGTTGGAGCAGAGACGTAAGTTTTATGAAAACGTTTATACATGGTACTAGACGATGATATGTCAATATCCTACTTGACGTATCAGCCGTTAGCGTAATCAAGTGGTGTATAAAACGCTTGCATATAGTTTGTTGATTATTAGAAGTCCAAATGTAACCTCTAGTATGCTGGTGGTAAAGGAGAGCTCACACTGTCGCCACAATTAACGGTAAGCTGACATAAGTAACCTCACCTGAGTCATAGGATTAGATATTCACGCCTGTTATGTTGTAAAGAAATTGCATAGACTGCACTGTAATCACAGTTGTTGCATGACATTACGTCTGCATGTGAACTTTCTCCAAAGCTGCTTTAACAATGGCTAGTTTTGATCCCGCGAGGTCTTCTGTTTCTAACTTTGTATTGCCATTCATATGGAATTTTTATGACGCTGTCACATTCAAATGATCAACCTCTGTTCTCGCCGTTGTTGGGAAATGCTGAACTGTTAATGGCCTCTATCAACAAATAGAAGCCCACTTTAGGAGCTGCATATGACGGCGCCTTTACACTAATTCATTCGTTTAATTGAACGTGGGGCTTTGGTTGTATTGTTTCCAATGATACATTCAAAGGCAGCAGGCTCTGTGTGTAGGGAGCTGCCAGCTGGTTAATGCAAGGGGAACGGTCCGTCAGTGGTGTCTCAAATTCAAGAGCCTTCGTACTCAGGTGTGACATACGTACTTGGCCAAACTTCGTGGTTGAGCGTATAATAAGATGACAGCTGTCTCCTGCAGCAGCTAAAATGCCTCAACGAAAGTGAGATTGCTGGAGCGTTACGTTGTATTGTGCGCTTTAACCGCAGCCTGCTCCGTTGTGGCGGTGTCCGTCTGGTCAACACGGTAGCAGCCAGCAGCGTCGACTGCCCCGCTTCTCCCGTCTATTCCTGAGCGGAAGAAGTGAGAGAGTTGCGGGATTCGGCGACCCTCATGTGGAGCAGTGCGTCGCGGTGGGCGACAGCCGTTCGTACAGCTGTGTTGCCGAAGACAGCCGCGTCTTCCAACAGAAGCACCAGCGCCTGCACCAGAGGGGCTGAAAACTGTGCCTCGATCCCCAGCCCGATATCGAGACACAGATGTCGATGGCAAAATGGTGAAGAAATACGGCCAGCGTATTCTGTCAGCCTAAAAATACGTGCGAATATGTTTATTTAGTGTACGTGTTTAAAATAAAAGTACATAATTGGCCCAATTTGTTAAACTGTTTACTAGCCTTGACCTCAGTATGTGCACATTACAAATCAGTACGCAGATACGTAAAAGAGAAGAAGTGAACACTGCTTGAAAGCTTGAACTGCCTACATTAACGCGTGTGTGTGCTTTGGGCTGTCTCTCGTATCACGAAATTGGAATGGGACAAGACTAATTGAAAAAAAAAACATAAGGAGGGTAGGAAGTTGCGTATAAAAAAAAGATAGAAGGGAGGAAAGAGGGTGTATTCAACCGCATCGCGTCGGTAAAAAGATAGCTTTAGCTAAAGAACTGTTATTTTTATTTGAAAAATGCAGCTAAATTTTTCACGATGAAAGCCGTCATTCTCAATCGTTCCCTTGCGTTCTTACCATATCGGACAGATTTGGAAGCTTCCTTTAAAAGGTTTATATCACATGGCAGGTGTGCCAAAAACCCTTGAACATTTTATATATAGACATATTCTTCAGTTCTTCCAACTACAAAGACAACTTGAAGAAGTTTGCAACAATTACATCTGTAAAAAGAAGGACTTGTCGGTGTATTTATTTTACAAGCATTCGCTTAGCTTTGGAAGCGGCCGTTAGGTTCGTAAGTGACCTTTCGGTATTTAAGAAACTAAGGCTTCTCTATATAGATAAAGGGGCTTTATGGGAAACGCTTTTCTACAGTGCTGAGTGCTTGATATTATTTAGTAATACTTACGGAAGTAATAAAATTGGGAGCACAGTTGGATTCATGGGCGCCTTCATGATGATGCGTTAAACGAGTGTTTCCCGGTTTTCAAGTCGTAATATGAAACGAGAAATGTCATGAGACGTTCAATTCAAAGTCTCGAGCGCTTTCGTGTGTGCTAGTTCACCGTAGCACTTTTTGTTTACTTGATAAGAATACCGAACAGGAGAGTTATGATTCCAAGAGAGCGGTGCTTGAGCGGCAGCCGCATATGGTCAATAAATGCTTCAGGCTGGCTAGGCTACACTTAGGCGTGTGTTGTTTTAGCTAGTGCTAGTAAGGCATAAAAGTTGCGTGGTACGTCTTCAGCCTTTTTTAGTGCGAAGTGCGGGCAATTTCTTTCAAGTATTCTTGTCTTCGTAACACTCAAGGTAGTGTGCGTAGTCAAAGTTGCCGCCACGCATACTAAGTGCGCATCACTGTGTGTGGGCCCCACGTTCGTATGGTGACATGTCGTGTGTAACATGCTGTAGTAAGCGGTGGCAACGCTCCTTGTTTAGCTCGTTGAGCGTTCTCTTCCACCAGCAAGAAGACTTGTTCTTCGAGTGCCAGAATAATTATGAACTCTTATCACAGTCAGAGGAGAACTAGGCGCAAAGAAGACATAACTACACTTATTTGAAATAGAAAAAGAGTGGAGTCAAATGCGAAAGGGAAAAAGGAGAAGATATATTGAAAGGGCAAGAAAGAGTAAGAAATACGTAAAGTCAGAGGTAGACAAATAGAAATAAAGAGGGGAAACAAAGACAGTATAAAAGCAGAGAAACAGTGCAGCAATAGAAGAAGAGAAGAGAAGCAATATAAATGGTGAAAATTACGAGGGATGAAAAATTGGCCCGTATCTGCATGTTACACTGCAAATCTCGTCGAAAGACGTCAGTCTTGCGTCTGGACAGAGAGAAAAAAACGTATTTTCTTATATTCTGCGCAAGAAAATTGGTGAATGGCATTCTTGAGGCGCTGTGTTCGAGTGCCCAGAGCATGCAGTGCAGGGGAGCGAGTGCATCAAGTCACGTCAATGGTGAGACATGAGCGCTATCTGGCATTTGTTTTGAAAAACGAAGCGCGTGGCGTGCGCGCCCGTCTCGGAGGCGAGAAGGTGTAAAATGCCAGGCGACGGGCAGGTTCCACCACCTGCCCGTCGCCTGGAAGAAAAGGCAAGGGTTTCCAACGTGTCGCTAAGACACGTTGGGAACCCTTGCCTTTTCTTGCAAGCATTGGGTCCTCAGCGCAGGGTGATAAGCGCTATGGTCCTTAGAATTACTTATGTATGCCTTTTCTAGTGAAAAGTGTTTTCCAGTAAACCTTTAGAGTTTATGATGGCATAAAGGTACCAACTGTGTTTAAAACAGCAAAGTAATTGTTTTTTTTTATTTTTTGTGAAAATAGCCTCTCCTGTAAAAGTCAAGCAATGTGAGGTAACTAACGCTTTACCAACTAATAAAGATGATCCTTGATCTTTTTTTTTGTCCTGTATGGCCAAGAAGAGCAGCTCAAACGCCAAAACTCTAGAACGGCTTTTCTATCCTCATAAAAGCCAGGTCTAACGGCGCAGGGTGGATTTCTCCTCAGTCTGTGAACACCTTTAGAGACCGCTCACCACGTTAGAGTATTTCGGGCTAGATATTGTAATGCATGCACTTGGCGCTGAAGATTACTTCTGCCGAGATTTTCAACATTGGCCGCCCCGGAGAGAAGTGAAATGTCAGACTGAACACCGCTTGCCCTTCACCTCACAGGTGCGTGCACGAAAATAAGGAGGTCCTGTGTACGTCACGGTAGCACGTGACACTGATAAAAGAATTCGAGGTCACATGCGTTATCTGTTCAATCTTTTGATTGGAGAGAAAACTAAAATGAATCTAAGCACTGAAACAAACAAGAACGAAATCCGTGCTTGTTAATAATATTGCTAAAAATGTTTTTCAAATCGACCGAGATGCGTAATTATCAATTCAGAAACTTGGCCCGAGCAGGTTGGTAAAGTTTCGTAATGAAATCGCTAGGCCGACAGAAACAGGGGAAAAGAGGACACACAGATTGCTACTTCCACAATGTATTAAATGGCACGAAAAGATGCCATACATTTAGGCTCTTTGCTCAAGAAATGGCACTTTGGATGATTGAGAAGTTTCCCTTTTATTTCTATGCTCTCTCCTGTCTGTACATTTCCTGTCTTTTGACGCGGACGATTACAGGCTCATCGCCAATTACTTCTTTTGAAAACTGAAGTATCCCGAAAATGATTTTTTTCCTGCGAGGCGAGATCACGCAATGTAGTACGCCGAAATTTTGTATGCGTACAAGGAATTATCAATAGGCTCAATTGAACATTACCCGGAAAGAGCAGCATTTAAGACTAAAATTTTACTTTCTGATATAAATATTTTACACACAATCTTGACCGAGTGCCGCATTTTTCAAGAAAAATACACTGGTGTTCGGCCACCCTGAAAGCACCGCGTTATAAGAAATATTTGCGAATTTTATAGTTAAAACTGCTTTCTCTAGGAAGCCACAATAACTAAAGAACGATTACATAAGCAAAGACTATGTACGAGAAAAATACGAGCAAAACGTATGGACCTCAGAGGGAATCGTCATCAAGACACATAGTTCGAGCACTGCCAGCGTAGAAGCATTCGAGAAAAGAGCCTCTGCAAACCACTCAGGATGTCCCTTCAAGGCTTTCGTTGTTCTGTTTGAGAGCGTGCAAATGCATACCAGGCGAATTAGGAGACTGTTCATAACCTGCCAAACAGAAAAGGGCTAGCTATCGGTACTTTTCACGGGCGACAGCCTGCCAACGACAAACGGAGAGGCATACGACAGTTCAAGCAGGCCCATGCAGCAACAACTGGAACATAGTGTGAGCACAATGGATCACCTGAGCTTTGTTCCTGCAGTGGATTCCCATGAACCCATTGGCACTCGAAATAGCGCTGCAGTGGCACCTGCGTACGAGGCATTTATTACTGTCCATCGGGATCCAGGCCTCGTTTTTCGGCATGATGCAGCATTCAAGTCCAACCTACCAGACCCTCAGGCCATAGCTTCTGAACATGGTCAAAACACTTTGGTATGAGAGTGCCAAATAAACGCAGCCCTCCGAGTACAAGGTAGAGTGTGTGGACCTAATAGTATAATACAAGTCATAGTTGTGATACTCCTGCAGTTCGAAGCGAAGTTGACTAGTAGTCAAACTCGCTCTTTAGAATTCCTACTACATATGGCTTTAAAACAACCATAATCTCAAAAAAATGTGATTGCTCTTGATGGAATGGAATGAAAAAAGCTTATTTCAGTCCTGCAGGACGCGCTTAGCGTGTAGCGGGCATCTCCCACGTCGGGACCGACAGGGAGTACCTGGCGGCCGCTTCGTGGGCCTGCTGGACAGCCCATTGCTGGTAGGCGAGAAGTGAGCTCCTGAGGGACCTCTCCCACTTGCTTGAGGTAGAGTCGGGAGGAGTTGTTCTACACTCCCAGAGCATGTGTTCGAGTGTCGCTGTGTGTCCACATGATGGGCATGTGTCGCTGGGGTATGCATCGGGATAATAAATGTGAAGCGTGGCAAGGTTTGGGTACGTGTGTGTCTGTAATAGGCGTAGGGTTAATGCCTGCGGTCGGTTAAGTTTCGGATGTGGGGGTGGAAAAATGCGGCGTTTCAAGTAAAAGTGCTTTGTAATTTCATTGTACGTGATTGGTGCATCCCGATTTGTATCCAACCCAGCAAGATGAGGTTGCCCTGTGGCAGCGCGGTCGGTAAGTGCGCGCGCTGCATCATGGGCGATCTCGTTGAGGTTGGATAGGGCATCCGGCACCTGGCCGAGATGGGCGGGGAACCAGATGACAGTGTGGTGCTTCAGGGCACTTGGGTCCGCATTGCGCAGGATGCGTAATGCCTGGTCGGAGATGACTCCGCGTTTGAAGGCTTTGATGGCCGGCCTGGAGTCGCTGTAGATGAATTCCCGTTTGCTGTCGAGCATAGCTATAGCTATAGCTACTTGCTCCGCTACTTCGGGGTTTCAGGCGAGGATTGTGGCTGAGTTAACAGTCTGCTGCGCGGATGATACCGCGACCGCGGCGAAGGCTTGGTTGTTGCGATAGGCAGCGGCGTCCATGAACGAGACGTTGTCCGCTTCCATGTCTATGCGCTTGAGAATGGCGGTCGCCCGCGCAAGGCACCTGCCTCTGTTGTATTCGGGGTGTGCATTTCGTGGTACGGGAGCGATCGTGATAAGGTCGCGGATTTCACGGGGAATTAGAGTCAACTCTGGGGGGTCCCTGGCCCTCGAGGAAAAGAAGCCGAGCTCGCGCAGAATATGGCGGCCCGCCTTGGTGGTAGTGAGTCGGGTCAATTGCACACGTTCCTGAGCTTCGGCGATCTCTTCTAGTGTGTTATGTACACCAAGCTCGAGGAGTTTGTACGTTGGAGTGGTGATAGGAAGGCCAAGGGCTTGTTTGACCACCTTGCGAATAAGCGCATTGAGTTGATCGTGCTCAGCACGTAGCCACTTGTATATAGCGGCAACGTAGGTAAAATGGCACAAAACAAACGCGTCTACGAGACGCAGCAGGTTGTCTTCTTTGAGGCCATGGTGCCTGTTGGCTACTCTACGTACGAGTCGTATGGCATTCTCAGTCTTACTCCTGAGCTTGTGTACTGTTTGGGTGTTGGTGCCGCGGGACTCGATGATCATGCCGAGAACTTTGATGGTGTCTACCCTGGGTATAGTACGACCATCTCTGGTGTGGAGGGTGATATTGCGTTCCGCCGGAGGTTTCCACCCTTTGGGCTTGGCACCCCGGCGTTTGGGCAAATATATCAACAGCTCCGACTTCGCAGGTGAGCACCTGAGACCGGTGTGGTTGAGGTAAGACTCGGTGAAGTCGATAGACTCTTGCAGAACGGACTCAATGAAGCCATCCGACCCTGTGGAGCACCATATGGTTACATCATCCGCATAGATAGTGTGATTTAGCCCGTCTATTTTTGAAAGTCGTTCGGAAAGCCCGATCATCACGAGGTTGAAGAGCGTCGGTGAGAGGACGGATCTCTGAGGAGCGCCCCGCTGTCCGAGCTCCACTTTTTCCGACACTAGGTCTCCTACGCGGAGGACGGCACTGCGTCGAGTGAGAAAAGAGCGGATAAAGTAGTAAAGTCGATCACCTAGGCCGAGGGCTGCGATCGCTTTCAAGATTGACGAGTGCGTTATTGTATCGAAGGCCTTTTCTAAATCGAGACCGAGTATTGCACGAGTGTCCCGAGTGTTTCCGTCATCTAGAATTTGATGCTTTAGGAGTAACATGGCGTCTTGAGTGGATAACCCTGGTCGGAAGCCAATCATGTGGTGCGGGATGTAGTCGTTATCTTCGAGGTATCGACCAACCCTGTTGAGGACGACGTGCTCAGCCACTTTGCCCACGCACGACGTGAGAGATATGGGGCGTAGGTTATCTAGGCTCGGCGCCTTTCCCGGTTTGGGTATGAGAACCTTGTGAGCTAGTTTCCAAGCATCGGGTATCTCACCCTTTTTCCATATCTCGGTGATAGTGTCAGTGAGGTAAGTGACGGAAGAATCGTCCAGGTTGCGTAGAAGCTTGTTGGTGATGCCATCGGGGCCAGGGGCTGAGCGGCCATTGAGCTCATGGAGAGCTCGGCGCACATGATTGCTCTTGATCACACGCTAAAATGACACACTGCAGTACGGCATCGCACTAGTACTGACGCCTCGTTTGATTCACATCTTGCAAGCGTTATTTATACATCAGAAAAATCATCGCACAAAATAATTCACTCTAGGTACCTGAAACAGCCTTAGATTATACCACAAAGATCATTAACGCATTAGTCTGAAGTTCATTGATGAGGTCCTTCACAATTCTTATATTTTGAACTTTAGGGAGGGCAGTGCTAAGGCGCACACGGGCAGTGACACATGGTAGGCACCACGGCCGCTTTGGCGTCTACTGTCCTAGTGTTCCTTAGCGCTGCCAATAAAGAGATTTGTTCATGCACCAGCTCGCCCAAAACAAAGTTCTCCTAGAGCGGAATTTTCCATATTATTGCGATGGCCATTTTAGGGCACTCTCAGCTGGGATTTGCCGCCGGCATTGGCGCCGCCGTCATTCACCGTATATGTATACGTATCAATATATTTGAATACGGAATAAGAAAAAAACATTCCACGAAAATACTCTGGTGCACATAGTCAACTGTGGGACCTTTGATTTGTGAGTGTGAGGCGTTAGCCTCTGAGCCACGGTGAAGCCCCGCCTTGAATGCTCAAAAGGCAAGCTATTTCTTTCTATCACTTACCAATGGTGATGTGCATCTCGGGGGGAACTATCACGTATTCAGCCTTACAAGCGAGATGGCGCAATCAGCGCGCATCGCAACATCGTCACGACGTGGCGGCGCACGCTATCATTTCCCACGTATAGAGGGAGCCGGGTGAACGCTCATGCGTGTGGTGTCTTATCTAGCGGTGGGGACAATCTTACGCCTTAGGCTTTTTCCAGAACGACTCTATTGTAGTAGCCGGGCGCACAATGGTGACTGCATTCGTTGCAGAGTCTCCGTTTGCGAAAAGGGTGCGCTTTTCAGGTGCACCAAACGAACAGGTGAGATGCTTTTTCGCGTTCAGGTGTACACGTGAGTACGTTTTGTGCGTTGTTTGTGCGTAACAAATGCGGGGCACGTTTTCATCTGCTTTCCACTTTGCGCGTGTATGGTAGCAAACGTACGGTAGCAAAGCAAAAAATAAAACCAGCACTGATGATTTCTATATCGTTATAGGCGCATAATTCGGATAATATTGCGTCACATCGAATAAATGTCTTGGGTCACTCGTTGAGCAACCATTTAGACCTCTGGGTCGTTTAGTGCTTCTATCAAATGTTTTATTCGGTGAGTGGAGGCAAACATGATGAGGGTTGCCTGGCAGGGTGAACTATATCGCCTTCGTTCTCTTCAGTATAGGGGCGGGCAGGCGGCTGTGCTGTATGACTGTGTATTGTAGTCATAGTGAAATGGAAACTTCGAAAGAATCTTCGCCGAGCACAATTGGCCTAAATATGCTGTCTTATGCGGCGTACTGCTGCGAAACTGAACCCCCGAGTGTCACGAGTTCTTAATGTCAATTTCTAGCAGCTTTGATTTCCTGCAGCTCTTTAGATGTAAACTGTCTTCGTCTTTAGATGTAAACCAGTAAATGAAAAACGAAGGTGTTATAACTTCTGTATATACTGGCGTATTGATCCCACCATTCAGAAATTTGACGCTAGTTAAGATAAAGGGTTCATTACGCGGGAGAAAAAGTCACGAGAGTTATAACTCTGAGCATTTTGCGTGACGACCTTGGTTGTTTTGGCCTTTGAAATGCGTGCTAAATCTTTTTGTAGCGCTAAGCCATTTTTGTTTCTTTACGTAAGGAAAGTGCACGGATCGATGACGAAGTGCTGTCCAGCTACTCGGTTGCAATGTTCCAGCGCATGCTGTTTGTAAACAGTGAGACCGGAGTTGTTCTGACTGTTTCCCCTGATTGTTGGTTTTTTAGATTTCTTGACCAAACCGATCATTATCTAATATCTTGTAAAAGGTACCGCTTTCAGTCCCATCAGACTGGATTTAAACATTTCATGTGTAAGTTTTTTAGGAGGCTGTCGCCCCAAGATTCAGTGACAGGAAAGTTACCGATGCATTGCAAGAGTTCATTAAAGGGTAAATTGACTCAGACTGTACAACCGCTTATTGCTCCTGATTTACTCCTTGCAAATTGCTTTATTTTTTACATTTATTGATTGCAGTTGTTAAAATGATCTGCAACTTTATATATATCAATAATTGTTTTTGTCAAAGTCTATTATTTATTTTTCTTTTGATCCCTCTCATTATTTTAAAAGCGGAAAGCTACCAAAATAAAAGTATTTCGTTAGAACTACGTGTTCTTGGCCAATACTTCTGCGAGGGTTTGTGCCACAGTTTTAAGGCTGTTCTTCTTCTTGATTGACAGCGTTACATAGGTTTATATTGGTGGATTAGCTCTACGGGATCACAAAGAAAACCCTCGGCAATTTTGCGGATCGATGAATATTTAGAGCTGGTAGTGCATCAACACGTGCTAAAAAAACCAGACGGTTACCTCAACGATTGAACACTGTACACTTCATGCTGATACGAAAGCCAGGGAGGTGGCTTTGGTATCAGCATGAATCTCAGACCAATCTCGCTAACTGACGTCTGCGGAAAGGGATGAAGCAATCGGTCCTAATCACGTGGACGAACTACTTCAAGGACCACTATATGCTCTCACCTCTCTATGATGTGCCTCAGGAGAAGCCTCCCTGCGCACGCCACTGCCCAGTGGAGTACAATAGAGCACGGTGCTTCACAATGCCAACTACCTCAACAAATGCGACCTACTTACCCATATTATATGTTAAAATTCAGGGGAAGCCTCCTTACGAAAGACATGATGATACAATCATAACACGAGGTGATTTATAGTCCGACTAAGTCTACATATCTTATGCTTGGCTTGTACCTAAAGGCCTTTGACAACGTGACGAATTCAACCTTACTTGTGAAACTGCAGGAACTTCGCCTCGCCGCACAAACGTACAACTAAGTTCGTGATTTTCTCAGGAACAGAAATACCATGCTTACCTTCGGGGAGCTTACTTCTGAGCTGCTGGATAGCGCTGGTATACCACAATGGTCTGTGATATGACCCATGTTTTTAACCACAGCTCTCTGGGGTTGAAAGCCAAGCTGCAAGAAATCGAAGGGTCACTCGCAGCATTTACGCCGACGAAATACATGTGTGTGTTACGTGGAGCTTCGATGGTCAGGAAGAACAGACGTTCAAACTCGCGATGCTGATGGTTGAAGAATACCTAATGACCACCTGCGTGAGCTGCTCTTTATAAATAATTGATGCCTTTAGCTTGCAAACCCACCCGAAGAGGCCCCAAGGCTACACAATAAACTAAATGGTGAAGATCCCGGTAGGAACAAAGGACTAACGAAGTACGGTGGGTGAGCAGTACCTATCGTAGATAACATCGGCGTTCTGGGCTTACATGTGGCAAACGAACACAACAGCGAGACCATAAGAAGACTAGAAGGTTCGATCACTCATACCAACAGCTGACTGATAAACAACATAGACTGAAACAGCCACATGAAAGCGAACAACCTGATCTGGCTTTGCCATATGCTCAGTAACGTACGTGCTTCTGCCTCCTCCCAGAATTGTTAGGTCGGGGAAAAGACACCGAAGTGATGAAAGGTTTAAACAGAAAGGCTAACAGAAAACAAGTGATAGACCTACTTATAAACACGAGCATGAGTAGGGTACTAAAGCTGCGTATTAAAAAGCATTGGGAGAATAGATAGAAGCACAAAATCTACACAGCATAAAAACTTTTCTCAGAGCATGACGGCCAGATGGGTAGGTAAAAGCTGTATGGAAGAAAAAAAGTGTTTCCAGACAGTAATTACCAGCTGGGACACGCTCCAACACGACCCTCAGGTCGCGGGTTCGATTCCCGGCTGCGGCGGCTGCATTTCAGATGGAGGAGGAAATGTTGTAGGCCCGTGTGCTCAGATTTGGGCGCACGTTAAAGAACCTCAGGTGGTCGTAATTTCCGGAGCCCTCCACTACAGCGTCTCTCATAATCATATGGTGGTTTTAGGACATTAAACCCCGCAAATTAATCAACAATCAACGCTCCACCGCTAGACATGACGCCACTACACACCGCATTAAATGCAACGTGCCAAGGATGACAAGGCACCTTTTACAAAGATACGTCCGCCTATAGAAACGTCGCAAAGGCTATTTGAGGCACTTTCTCTCTTCGTTCGGCTTATTCCGCTTTGCCCCTGCAGGGTTAGGCCAATGAACGCTGCTCATGTTATGCACATAGGCGCACTGCATTGTGCACTTCTTAATTATAATGTTGCCATCTTTTCTATTATCAGAGCCTATGTGACGTCGAAACACACGATCTGTAGACCCTTTAGACACCGATGCATCATGTCGACGTGCTTTGTAAGCCCAGGACATAGGCACAACAATCCAGTTTAGACAAAGACGTATATCCACGTCTCAGATGATTCTGATCAATCTTGGTTAATTAACTCCACATTTGGTTGAAATCTAGGAAGTGAGGCGTGTGGAGCACCTCGCAGACCTTTTCGCTCGACATTGACTCTAACAATGCGTGGGATCTGCGATGATTTACTTTCGAATGGACCTGTGCATTATCGTAAAACAAGAAATACCTAACTGATCCCTGCTTCCTGGGATCGGTATGACATGAAAGGGAAACATCTAGAGAAGTAGTTCAATTTACTGGCCAATTACGTATAAGAGCTCTCACAACGTCTCTTGATGTTTGACAGTTACATCCTCGTTTAATGTGAATAACATCACACTGACGCTCCGCAAACGACTCTCACGATCAAGAAACAAGCTTTTGCAGTCATAGACGCATGTCGTAGCTTTATATATTAACGGTGACAGCCAATTGAGGGAGAGCAGGGTGACAACCAAGAGAGTCATCTTGAATGGGCGCTGCGCTAGAGTTAAGTTTTTTTTTTTTTACTCGCGGCATGTTGGAGTGTGAAACGCCATTTCTTGACTCATGTAAAAAGTAACGCTCTCGGAGGTTACGGTGATGGCCGGCCACATTTTTTTTTGCGGGATTAGAGGGGTCTGTTTTTTTATTTTTTTTTTGCAGGTCGAACCGTTTTGCCCATGTGACCAATCCGTTGATGCCAGCAAAACATCAGGGTACAGTGGCTACAAAGGTTTTCCTAGTTTCATGAACCGGCGCCTGCCCAGGCGGCGGCGGAGAAATCATATGCACCACGACGCGGCGCTCTTTGTTGCTGGTGAGTGACGGGGGAGGTTGACGATGGGGTGCAGCTGGCGGTTGTGAAACCGCGTCCCTCCCGCAAAACCGATTACCTAAACACCTATTTTGACTGCAGATATCCCTAATTATCTTCGCGGCAGAGATAGAAGGAAAGAAAAATAATTTTTACTATTCATATACCGTTCTACAGATGCACAAACTAGCAGTTCGAAATATTTTCGCCACGCGCACACAATTTTAGTTGCCTTAAAGGGCATCTACCTCACAATACAGTTTAACCAGAGCTTCCCCCTCCCCCTAATCAAGGTGGGTGTTTCAGTTGACAAAGGCTGGAATAGTCAACAAGTAACTGCCAGACTAATAAAGCAACAACGAAAAAAAGTATGCAACAAAATAGCCCACTTTTTTAGAGCTGCATGTACCCGTTGTTATTATTTTGGTAAACGTACCCACTTTATTGTACTCTCTACGCACGCAGGAAGCAGCTGTGACAAAGTTCCTCGAAAATCAGCGTGTCATTTGCTCAGGTATGTGCAGGTAGAAGGGAGGAGGGCAGCCGCCCTCACTAAAAGGGGGCGGAGGGAGTGCGTCTACTCTGCCCGATACATTCGAATAATAAGGAGGGAAGCTGCTGCGGTAGACCTCCACCCTCTTCCAAGGTGGGTGTTTGAGCTGGCAAAGTCCGGAAGGCTCATATATAGTAACTGCCAGACGGATAAAGCAACTAATGCGAAAAGTACACAGGACAGGCTGCACATTTTTTTTTTCACCTGAGTTAGCTGTCTTTGCAATGTGTTAATTTAGAAAATGCACGCTCTTCATAGTGCTCTTCTGCGTACGACGAAAAGAGCAGCGAAAAAGTTCTTTAAACATCCCTATGTGATCAGATTTGGGTGTATGTTAAAGCACCCCAGGTGATCGAATTTTCTGGAGCCCTCCACTACGGCGTCTCTAATAACTATATGGTGGTTTTGGGACGTTAAATCTCACATATCAATCAATCAATCAATCAATCAATCAATAAATAGGCCAGTATATGCAGCTTAGATCATACGTACGCTGAAGCGGATTGAGACAGCTGCCATCACTGGAGGGGGGGGGGGGTCTTGTTTGAATTTTGATTTTGTCTTAGCAAAGTCTTCTTTCAAACAGGGGTGCAGAGGCATCAAAATTTGCATTCAGCTATTGCTTGGATTTCACCTACTGTTTTATCGTATTTATTATGGTAAACTAAATACATATATTTCATTTGTAGCAGCTTCTTATATGTTCAGTACTTATTCCTCATGTGTGCATGAATTCCCAATTATTGTCTGTTCATGCTCATTTTTAGTGAATTATTTATTATTTAGTTTTTACTTTATCGAGGCATACCTCTCTTCCTTTTTTTCACTGTTCACTCACATTGTGCATCAAAACACGACGGTTTTTTGTCTATCTGGTTGTGTCAATTAGTTTTTTATGCTATTTATTGTATAGGGAAGAAGACGCACGTACGAAGTGATTTTATTGACGTTTCGGCCGTGGGTCCGGGCTTCATCAGAATACAGTTTATGGCACGAGTGCTGTTTATGTACTTGTGCATATCAATAAGATACAAATATGAAAACCGGCATAAAAGGCGATATATATATATATATATATATATATATATATATATATATATATATATATATATATATATATATATATATATGCAAGTCACACAATATGAAGGGCACCTAATCTACGAGTAAAAAGATATTTCTTCCATGCGCGAGCACGTGGCGAGCACGTTGTTTACAAATAAAAGATGAAACGCATAAAAGATAAAGCACATAACATGAAGAGTAGTCCGACCGGTGAAAGCAAGGGAAAAAACTATAAAATACTAATAAAAATGACAAAGACGTTACAAAGCTGCTACGTAATCAACGGATACAGACAATGTAGTGCGACTTGCTGAGCAAGGTTGAAAAAAGATGGACAGGGTGATACAGGTTACGCAGATAGGCAACTAAGTTTTTCTACGTTTTCATTCAGACCAGATGCAACGGCGTTGAACTTATAGATGAGGAATAATTCACGGGCTTCTCTATCATAATTTGTGCGGAAACCAGATTCTGATTGATTGATATGTGGGGTTAAACGTCCCAAAACCACCATATGATTATGAGAGACGCCGTAGTGGAGGGCTCCGAAAATTTCGACCACCTGGGGTTCTTTCACGTGCACCCAAATCTGGGCACACGGGCCTACAACATTTCTGCCTCCATCGGAAATGCAGCCGCCGCAGCCGGGATTTGAACGCGCGACCTGCGGGTAAGTAGCCGAGCACCTTAGCCACTAGACAACCGCGGCGGGGCGAAACCAGATTCTAGTATTGTGACCTGTAGATTTTCAAAGGAGTGGCCAGAAAGGTGCACGTGTCTTGAAATGGGCAAGTGCGGCAAGGTGTTAGCATGATATTTATGGTTGTTAAAATGCAGTCTAAAAGGCCCTTCTGTTCGACCAATTTACTGTATTTCACATAGCACACATTCTATCATGTATATCACGTTCTTAGAATCGCAGTCAAGATTGCCTTTGATTTTTAAGGAAAAGTTGGAAGCAGTACTGGTGACCTGTTGGCATGTGCGCATGTACGGGCATACTTTTGCATCGCGGTTTTTGGCAAGGATGGCACCCGATCATGTCAGGACTGTCTGCTTTCGACGATGAAGACGATGAGAGTATGTCTCGAATAGTTTTAGCTTTGCGATACACTGCTTTAGGTGGTTCGGTGAAAATGTTTCTCAAGCGTTCACTTTGCATTAGAATATTGTGGTGTTTTCTCAGCACATTCGAAATACGCGGAACTGACGCAGAATGGGTAAGGACTAAGTTTGTCTGCGGTAAGGGAGTTGAGTTTTTAGCAGCGCACAACAGCATTCTACGATTATGCATGTCGGCACGTTTTATTGCGTCATCAATTAATTGCGTCGGATATTTTTGTTTGACTAGAGCATCCTTTAGTGTTCTGCAATTTTTTTGAAACTCTGATTGCTCTTAGCAGAATCTTTTAAAGCGTAAGGCCTGACTGTAAGGGATGCTAGTTTTGCAATGTTTCAGGTGGCTACTGTCAAAGTGCAAATACTGTTGCCGGTCTGTAGGCTTCCTGTATAGAGCACTGGAGAGCTTATCATTTAGAATCGATATGCTTACATCAAAAAAACTAAGCGTTGATGTGGAATAGGTATGAGAAAATGATATTGATGGATGGGCATCATTAAAGTCAGATATGAAGGAAAGCAACTTCTGTTCACCATGCGGCCAAATAAGGAAAATGTCATCAATATAACGTTTATATTAAAAAGGTTTCAGCGCGCGGGTTTGCGAAAATTCACTTTCAAGCTGGCCCATAAATATATTGGCGTAGTTGGGTCCAATACGTGTACCCATTGACGTGCCGCTTACTTAGACATAGTGTGTCCTTTCAAATTGAAAGTTATTTAGCTCTAAAATGAGCCTGAGCAATACTGCTAATGTGTTGCTGTCGATAAATTTACCCGGTGATGCTGCTTCATAGGACCTGGCGACTGCCGCTATTCCGTGTACATGCGGAATGTTGGTGTATAAAGACGCTACGTCTAGCGTGACCAAAAAGGAACCTTGAGGAACAATCAGATCAATTATACCAGAAACAAAGTCGGTAGTGTCCCTTACGTAAGACGGAAGGGATGCTGGGATACTACTGATCAGAGAATCGACATAGCTGGACAATTTTTCTGTGACAGTACCTATACTTGAAATAATGAGACGGCCGGGGTTGTTTATCTTGTGTATTTTAGACAAAAGGTAAAAATGACCAGGAAAAGGACTTAAGAGAACAAGACAATGAATCGCATTGTCAGGCACCTTTTTGTTTTCCGGAAGCTCTAGCAAAGTGCTCTGGACAAGAGATTTAAATTGTTCAGTGGGGTCGTGATCCAGACGCTTGTAAAAACTCGTGTCTGCGAGCTGTCTTTGGGCCTCTGCTTCGTAATCAGACTTGTTCATTACGACAACAGCTCCACCTTTGTCCGCAGGCTTGATGACGATGTCATTGCGACAGGACAAGGCATTTAATGCTTTCATTTCACTGGTGGTTAGGTTACGGCAAAACGGCGTTTGCTTTCGATACGACTGTAGTAGGTATCGTTGTACAGCTTTGATATACATATCTAAGTATCTGTATCGTTGTGAGGGAGGTACCCAACGTTTTCCAGAAGGTAATGTGCTTGTCGAACCATTTGTATTTTGCCGGTCATGAAAAAGTTCGCGCAAGCGTAAGTTGCGGGCAAAATTATCCAAGTCTTTCAGTAATTGAAATTCACTGTGTCCGCCTGTGGCAGGACAGAAATTAAGACCACGGCACAGAACACTGTGCTGCTCAGCAGTTAGTACAATGTTCGAAATATTTACTATATTGTTCTGCTGCTTGACGATATGTTTGTCAATGGAAGGTGACAAAGAAGTATCGGGGTAAGCTTGTACCGGATTCATTTGCAAAGGGACGTAATTGCATGCATTGTTCTGGCTAGGGCACCAAACACCGTCACGTGACATTTTCTTGACTTTCAATGCGTAAATTTTACGATGCTTTTTATATGCGAATGCCTCTAGTGCGGCGGATTCATTAGACGAGAGGCTTAAATTTGCTGACATTTGATTTTGTTGGTGCAAGATTTTTTTGCTTGAAGAACGATAATGATCAAGAGTAACTCGGGTGAGTTGTAGTGAAGCGTTTCTTAATATGTCGTCCCACCTATCTATATTTTGCTGAGACATGTTAGATAGGGCTTGTTTCACAATGATACGTAGACCCTTCGGTGCAACAGACGCGGTTAAGTAGGTGTTCAAAGTATCTACATGTAGGTCGTTGCGAACACGTTTTTCTACAACTTTCCGTAACCTTAAAAATTCCTTTGAACAGAGGCAAGAAGTGTTTTTACCGGGTGACAAAGTCTGTAGTCAATCAGCAGGTCCCTGTCGCACGGTTTGGGTATGGCTGCGAAGCTTGTAGCGGTGACCACTGGCTGAGGGATCTGGAGGGTCTTTTGCTGAATGCGAAGGTCCAATTGACGAACCTCTCGTAGCGGAGTCTGTCGGGCAACTTTTCGAAGGAACATTGTTGCAATAGTCCGGCGTCACTCGCTCGTGGGGCGATGGTGGCTTCTGAGGGGAAGCAGAACTTCTTGTTTGGCCAGTCACCAGTGCTGTGTCAGACGACTCGCGCACAACGGTATGCCTCCTTGCGTGATGCTGAGGTGGATCGGTGGGCACACTGTCCAACCAGGAGTGCGACATTGCGCTGGATGGCTTGTAACAAATGTGCCGAATATGGCTCGCCATGAGCGAAACCCCTTCAAAATTAGGATGCAAGCCATCAGCGGCCAGTACGCGGTGCGAAAGCAATCATTCGAAGCCGTGATCCAGGAAAGATACCAGTCGAGAGCGGCGACACAAATTCTTTAGCAGAGCGTTAAACTAACACGCTTCACGGTTGAAGCGACGCACGAAAGTTTCACTGGGGTGCCATCGTCAGCGGTTTCTGGTCCTTGGTAGGATGAGGGTGGCGGAGATCAAGGTGACTTCGGGTCGTTCCTTGGCAATATGGTTGATAACTTTAAAGTAACTGTCGAAAGCTTTCTGTGCTGAGGCTCGAAGTAGGTCGTCGGTAACTACGTGTAGGGCGATTGTAGTGGTGTTCCGAGGCACGAAATCTAATAGAGCTGGCACGTCAGTGATTAAGGCACCGCACTGGGACACAAATGCTGGAGTATCAGCCAGCGCTGGATCGAAGTACTGATGAATGTGCTTCGTCTGAGAGTCTCCTACGACAGTCATAGATGGTACATTCTTTGGGCACTTCCAGTAAATGTGCTTCGACGTGGTCTGCTCCGGAGCCATTGTTTCAGTATACCAAAAACAAAAATGATGCTGGGTCCGGGAAAGATTATTCGTATAGGCAAGAAGACGCACGTACGAAGTGATTTTATTGACGTTTCGGCCGTGGGTCCAGCTTTCATCAGAAATTGTGTGGTTTCCGCACAAATTATGATAGAGAAGCCCGTGAATCATTTCTCAACTATAAGTTCAACGCCGTCGCATCTGGTCTGAACGAAAACGTGGGAAAACTTAGTTGCCTATCTGCGTAACCTGTATCACCCTGTCCATCTTTTTTCAACCTTGCTCAGCAAGTCGCACTACATTGTCTGCTCTGCATTGTCTGCTCTTGGCTATCACGTGGTACGGGAGTGCCAGCGTCATATTCGAGAGTAACGATGTTTTGATTAGGATTGCACTGTAGTTTCGAGCTCCCATTTTTCTCCTCAAAGTTAGGTTGTGGTACGGGTGGTCCCTGGCGTTCTTGTACGGCCTCATTCCTACTTTCCTTTTGCAGAGCAGTGGAGCTTCTGCAGTCCCGCTTTAGTTTTCTGTATTCTACTACTGAAATTTCGCGTCTCTTTTTTAGTTCATATCTTTCCAGTTCTCTTGCCTCATGCTCTCAGAAATTAGATACCAATTTCTGCGTGGCCTCCGTGAGATTATATTCGGCGGCTTACGCTCACTATGGTCCGCAATGACCCGAGTCAGTTGCAAGGACGCTTCTAGTTATATTTTTTCCCACTTCCTCCTTTCTGTTTCACTTAGTGTAGACATTGAGGGGTTGCAGGCTAGGCGCAGGCCCTTAGGTGCAATTTTTTGAGATAGATATTTGGTTAGTTGTTCCGCATGTTTTTCGTATTGCACCCGCTTTTCAGTGATTTTCCTAATCGATAGAAATGAGTGGGACCATGCGTGTTTAAGACTGCCCGTACCTTTTGTTTCCCCGTGTCATTTGGAAGTCACTGCCTACACAATACACAAGGCAGGCAATCAGGGACGTCCGATAGTATTCAGTAACAGCACATCAACAGAAAATATATCAGAATTCATGAATTCCTTAATAAAAACCGTCCCCCCAAATTTTTCCTATTACCTAAAGGACACAAATCACTTCATCTGTGAAACTTCAAGTTTCGACATCCCAGGTGGCAGTTTTCTGGTGACCATGGACGTCTGCTTACAGTACACCAACATACCCCACCATGACGGAATAGCGCCTATGGTTTCTGAATATCTAAAATCGATCTATCAACAAGTGTAAGTGGCGAGGTACTGTTTACACTTCTTGAACTAGTACTAAATTATAACTGTTTTGAGTTCAATGACAAGCATTTCCTTCAGGTTGGTGGCACTGCAAAGGGCACGAAAATGGCCCCAAACTTCGCGAGCACCTTTGTGGCTTCACTTGAAATCCCATTCATTGAGGGACGCACCTTGAAACCTTTCTACTACAGAAGATACTTGGACGATAATTTTATGATATGGAACCATCATGAGGGAAGGCTTTTCCGCTTCATAGAGAATTTTAACAAGCGCCACCCGTCAAATGAGATCACGCACAAAATTTCCAAAACTAGCATTAATTTTTGGACGTCACTGTGGCGGTCAAAAATGACCGCTTGTCAACAATCCTTTACAAAAAGCCTACAGACCGTCAAATGTACCTACATTTCAACAGCAGCCACCCAAAGCATTGCAAAACGGGTATTCCATATTTTCAGGCCTACCGGGACCGAAGAATATGCACCGATATGCGGGAATTTGACAGACACGCGGAACACCTAAATCTTTCCTTATTGAAACAAAATTATCTGGAAGACATTATTGACGATGCCATACTACCTTCTCGCAACGTGAACAGGAATGATATAAGTAAGCGACCAAACAGAGTATCTCAAACGACTTCCCAAACGCACCTTGTACTAGCTTACTCCTCATCAGCACCACGAATCAACAACATACTTTCCCGCCATTTCAACATAATCAGGCAAAGCAAACGACTAACTTCTATTTTCGTGAAGCCACCTCACGTGGTGTACCGCAGGGATAAAAAGCTGAAGGACATTCTTGTCAGAGCAAAAACAAACACCCAAAAATTCAATCAGGGTGCCATCCCTGCGGAAACGCTCGATGCAAGGTATGCCCTCAGATGGTCACAACACGTGAATCCAAAGTGAACTTCTCGGATTTCAAATTCTGCCTGACTGAAAGCCTTGATTGTGACTCCAGTAAAGTAATATACATGCTGCATTGCAACATCTGTGGACAAGAATATAGCGGCCAAACAGACACGCCATTTCGGCTGCGGTTCAATAATGACCGGTACCACGCCACTTCACTGCCGAAGCTACCTTTATCTAGACATCTGCGCCTGCCAAACCACAGTTTTGAAAATAGCAGCGTAACTCTTTTGCAGTCCGGTTTCTCAAACAGGCGCGAGCGCGAACAGCGTGAGGCATACTTAATTTTCAAATTTCGAACATTAGTAGCCAGCATCAACGAGGACCCCGGAAAACTCTCCTGCTTCCGAGAAGTAAGCCAGGAGGAAATTGGTGACAAAGATTGATAGCTAGAGACCATGCTTGTTTTTTCTGACTCACTGGTGCGTGTACACTGTCCTTTCTTATTTTCGTTTTTCTTCTTTTTTTCTTTTTTTTTTCTTTTTTTCACATGCACATACAAAGTGTTTATGTTCTCCTACCACTTGATGACCATTGAAGGGAAACGGACGAAGAATAAAGGTAAAGAGCCGACGGACCCATTAAGGGGAAACCCTTTCTTTACGCACGCCGCCATGGACCCCTCCCGCCACCGCGGCGACAATCTTGGGTGGCCCGACACACGTCGAGAACTGAACAGCACGTGATAAGAACCGGATGTGGACGTATACGGACAGTTGGTTTCGTTCTCAGTGTTGACAGTGGGTCTTCCTCCTCTTTACTTTCTTTCTTTTCTTTCTTTTTCTTTTTTTCTTTTCGTCTTTTTTCTTCCCCTTTTTTCTTTTTTTCTTTCCTTTTTTAGTTCCCTCTTACTCTCGCAAACATCTTTCAAGGCGAGAGGGATGCGGCAGCAACGAAGTTTGGAAGTTCATGTCAGTATAACTCATCCCCTGAGGAAGGGAGGACCCTTCCCGAAACTGTTAGGAAATAAATATATTTATCCTTGTTGACAACGCTCCCGTTGTGCAATATCCCATACCTCTCTCCCTCTCTCTCTCTCTCTCTCTCTCTCTTTATATATATATATATATATATATATATATATACACATGAATATCGATGTCTATATACTCCAACGCAACTGTGTGGAAAAGAGTGTCAATATAAACTGGTACTGAAATCCTGCATCTCCTACGTCTTCGTCCCGTGCGCGATATATATCCCGCTTAATTTTTCTAATATCTCTTACGATGAAGCTAACCTGGCTCTGAAGATCAGTTTTTTCCTTCGTTTACAGTTTATCCGCGCCCTTTGTGACGAGCGCAGCGATTTCGTACCGTTACCAAAAAGCTTGTTTGAATGAGTAACGCCAGAGAGCGCTGACTCAGACGCGTAAAGGCTGCGCGAGCGAGCGGTTGCGCCCGCTGGAGTCCTTGTCGTAGAATCTTTCAGCTTTTCCGCCTCGTTCACGACACTAGGAAACAGTTTTATAGGCACCATAATTAGTGCTGCCGTGGGGCTTTTCTTTTACCATTCGCAGTCCGTTTGAAGTCACGGCAAGCTGCGGCAAGGTGAACAAACTATGAAAAGACTCTGAGTCTGTGATAACGGCAATAGTATGACGGCTGAAGAGATGTTAAAACGTGTTGAAAAATCCCTTGGATATGAAATTTTGATCCTCCGTGGAGCGAATGAAAGTCGGTAAAAAACATGTTCCGTACCAGACCCGAGGTCACCAAAGTTTTCACCTGCTGAGACGTGTTCACAATTTGTTTCGCGTCAGTCTTCCATGCACACAAACAAGTGGAGGTAACTTCGGTGGTGAAGCGGTTTGTGCTTCTTGTTTTGGGAAGTCTCCTTGCTGTGAGATAGCCGGCCAGTGCTGTAATGCTTCGTGTTAGGACTTTTATTTGCAACGTTTGACGTTAGCAGACGACTGCATCCGCTGCTTTGACCTTGTATGGACAAGCGCGTACTATTTATTACATGCTGCTTATGCAAGTAAAATATGTTGGAGTGTTTTGTGATGAAATTTCGCAAATGTGTTACTACGCCATTAGTTTTTTTTCGGGGTCATTTAAGGTAAAAACAAGCTATAGCTGTGGACGTGTTATTACGTCGATGCTGAAAAGTATTCGCGCATGTTCAATTAGTTTGACCTGAAAGGAAAGTGTGGATGCATCGTGCGCTGTCTTGTGTGAACTCGCATCTTCATCAGGAAACTGTTCTGTGCTTGATCTTTATGTAGATGCTTGTTTTTGCTGTTATTTGTTTGGTCACTTTCCAATCTCACAATTCGAGCACGTGAATTGTTTGAATAGTGAAGACAGAACGAGACAGTTCATCGTGTACGTTTTCTCGAGACACAATCACATTATGGTGCTCGTAATAGCCTAGTCGCTTCCTCCATTGATTTGACTGATATAGGGGGTTTAACGTCCCAAAACCATCATATGGTTATGAGAGACACTAATGTGGAAGACTCCGGAAGTTTTGACCAATTGGGAATTTTTAACCTGCTCACCAATCTGAGCACGCGGACCTACAGCATTTTCGCCTCCATCGAAGTTGCAGCCGGCCAAGCCGGGATTCAATCATGCGATCTGTGGTTAGCCACCAGACCATCGCGGCGGGCCTAGTCGCTTCGTCGTGGTATTTGCTGTATTATATGGCAGTGCATGACGGTTAAACTAACATGTAACCATACGATATTTCGTAATATTGCTCCTGTTTATGCAAATATTTATTTCCCGTGGAGTTCCAGGATTTTTTGTGAGAAATTACGCTGTGCCCCTTCACGCTAGATATGCCGTTTGAATTGGTGTTGAATGCCCACGAGAGATGTTGTTTCTTTTTAGTAAAGACCATCACAAAACACGTGCTTGAATGCCTAGAGAAAAAATCAGTAATTTAGGGCGCCAATAGTTTCATTGCATTTTTTTCAAACACTTCTCACTGTAAATCTATACCAGCGAGCAGACTATATTTGCCTCTTGCTATGTGCGTGAGTTCATTGAACTGCGTCAATGATCACTCAACAGCTGTGTAGGGAGGCCCAGAAAAACAATTGTAACTTAGAATGCGAAAAGTCGCTTTCATGCGCTCTAAGCAAGCAGCAGCTTACCGAGATTCCTTTGTGAACTCTGCAATTTATTTTATTTTCTAATCAAGTACTGTAGGTTTTCACAGGTTTGAGTGCACTTAAATATGCATATTTTGGTATATTGTTGGCGTTTCTTAGCACAATTTCGACAAGAATCCAGCATGGCTTCCTTGATATACTCTATACATCATGACCTAGTATATATATTTTTGTTCCTGTCTTGAAGTACTCGCATGCCTTGTATTTATTCATGCATATATTATCCCCATAAATACCGTGAATTGTGCAACGTCTGAAAAAACCTGCTTAGATATAAAAATATTATAGACTAGCAAGGCTGTAAGGTGTCACTAAGCAAATTATTTCCGTGAATACTTTTGCAACATTAAGAAATTATTGAATTAGCTTAACACCTTTACTACCCGACACATTAAGTTCTCATTTTTCCTTCTGCAGTTTGGGAGTGGAACAGCCTTAACCCAGCAGTATGAAACATTTATTCACCTTTTGTGATGTAATCAAACATGAACCCCCAACATGGAAAATTGCAGTTTCATATTTGCGCCAATTCTTCTTTTATTGCTTTTATGACTTCTTATTGAAATAAATTGTATAAACCTCGATTTTTTCATTGTAAATACTAATACTGTATTGGAGACGATGACACTTCGTTGTATGAAATGCAATGTGATCTGCAATGTGTGCATTTTAGCATGCTTTGATTGATTTGTGGGGTTTAACGTCCCAAAACCACAATATGATTATGGGAGACGCCGTAGCGGAAGGCTCCGGAAATTTCAACCACCTGGTGTTCTTTAACGTGCGCCCAAATCAGAGCACACGGGCCTACAACATTTTCGCCTCCATTAGAAATGCAGCCACAGCAGCCGGGATTCCATCCCGCGTCCTGCGGGTCAGGAGTCGAGTACCTTAGCCACTAGAACACTGTGGCGGGGCCATTTTAGCATGCTGACATTGTTATTTGTATGCCCACCGGCCTTGGTCTCCAAAGAGACTGGTGGTATTGAAAATAAGTAAAGAAATTACTGCACCAGGAACCAATGTTCCTTGACTTCAGGCATGTCCCCGCTGTATACAAAATTGCCGTACCACTTCAGCATGAGTCGTGCAGTAACGATATCAAACTGCATTGACAGTATATCTATAGACAGCCCCTGTGCCAAATTAAAAAAAACATATCACTGACCATCACAATACTTCTTAATGAAAATTTTTTAGGTGTTTTGGTCTTGCGATAAGTTTACACGGACTGTTTAGACAGACAGGTGTGTACGTATTGCTGCATTCCACTATTTATTTTCCACCCTCTCACTAGGGAATATATGCCAACTTGTCTTTTATTGTAATGAAGGAAGCTTTGTGGTCGGAGATATGTTCAGCTTGCACACCATCGCCTGGTTCTCAAAGACGATGTCTTTGTAACTGTTTCGCAAGGTCATCGCAATAGTGGAATCATTCACGATGTAGTGACAGGAAGGTCTCATTTGTCTTTATGTCAACATTAAAGTCCAGTCAACCACAACTAATATTGGTGTGGGTTTATCTCTGGCTAATGCGAGGTGCAGGAAGTGCCTGATGGCTTCGGTAAGCGCAGTGAGCAGCAAACCATTGTCCAGTTTTGCGGAACACAGTTCACCAACTTCATCTGAGCTACTCATTATTTCATGTGTACAGCAAAGATTTCCGAAAGCAACTAAATAGCCATTTCTTCGTCTTTGTGGTGGTCTCCGGTAGGACATCAGCAGTATACTGGTATAGTTTACGACTTCGAGGAGTTGTTCTTAATCCATACATGTTTCATCAGAGAGCCAAAGTACAGAGCAATGCTGAAGAATGGGATTGTGAAGTATGTCCTTGGCATGATCGGCCAGAGAGAAAACCTAGAGCGAAAAGAAGTGTGACTACTCATTAATGGCATAGCTCTTTGCGGTTTCGAGTTTCTGTGACAGCAACCCAGGCAGCACAGAAGGTTGGCCCAATATTGGGGATAGATCGGCATTGCCTGGCCCATGAACGGCCCAGTTTTCACAACGTACCGCCAAGATTGGCTATGCCAGCCAAATAGAACGGCGACGTTGGACCAGCGTTGACAACGTACCCCCAATATTGGTTCTGCCAGCCGAATAGAACGGTTATGTTGGACCAGCATTAACAACATTCCGCCAATGATGGCTGTGCCAGTCTATTAGATTGGTTATATTGGGCCAGCTTTCAGAACTTTCCGCCCATATAGGCTGTGCCGGCCTATTAAAACGGACACATCGGGCCAGGTTGTACAAGTAGCAGCCAATATGGGCGGAGCCATCCAATAAGACCGGCATTATTGGCCCGCCGTTTGAACGTTATTGCCGGCGTCAGCTGAAAAGTCAACATCACGATGTCATAATATTAGAATATGAGCCAATTTCTGCGTGTGCTGCTCTTTGGCGCTGTTCTGGCCCCAATTCACGCGCCGATTTTTCAAGTTAGAGAGAGAGTAATATATGTGCCGGGCACAATATTAGAACTATCTTTTCGTCATTAAACCATACCCCGCCGCGGCGGTCTAGTAGCTAAGGTACTCGGCTGCTGACCCGCAGGTCGCGGGTTTGAATCCCGGCTGCGGCGGCTGCATTTCCGATGGGGGCGGAAATGTTGTAGGCCCGTGTGCTCAGATTTGGGTGCACGTTAAAGAACCCCAGGTGGTCGAAATTTACGGAGCCCTCCACTACAGGGTCTCTCATAATCATGTGGTGGTTTTGGGACGTTAAACCCCACATATCAATCAATCAATCATTAAACCATGCACAGATCGTTGAAATTCATAATCGTTGGTTGAAGTTGTGCAAGGTAGACTTTTTAAGTGAGAAAAAATTACCGATCAAGTTTCTCTGTCAGACGTGACGTCCGATGCAGTGCTATCCGTACGTATGACGAAGCTGCTGCGGATACCGCTGTCTTACGCGTGCATGTACACGTCGAACATCTGACGCAAATCTTATCGTATCATGTGTCGGGCTAGCTATCTACGCGACCTATTCGAATCTGTTTTGCGTTCACAGCACAGTACGTGTTAACGGCACTTGCTGCTGCTTGACGTGTGGGAAGAGCGGGGGTCGTCAGTTGCGTTATGGTGACTGAATCATACAACATATGCAGTTGCCGTGATCTAACACACAGACGCGCGTGCGCACGCACGCACGCGCTATATTCATGCAACGACCACACGAATTCCCAACAACATCGCAGCGAACGGTTGGTAAGGTGTTGCGGAGTGTGTGGGCGTCGTAGGGCACCCTGTCGGTGCCCAGCTCGTTGCGAACGCGAATTTCGGCGTGGAACGCATCTTTTTTATGTACTTTTTTTACGTGTGCCCAAAACGGTAGGCTGCGCGATACGAGAAGTACGACACACAAAAAAAGAAGAAACGTGAATGCGTAGGGCAAATCGTTAATAACAAAAAAAAAACACGCACGCTCACGCCACTGCAGTGGCGTGAGCGTGCGTGTTTTTTTGTTATTAACGAAGCACATGTGCTTCCATAAAACCTGACAGCCAAGAATGATGAAGTATTCATTTACATACAAATTACTATGAGTTGCTGAAACTCACGCAAAAGAACATAATTTTCTTCCTTGGATATTGATCGAGTGCCTTGGAATTATGCTATGTGAATTTGACACATCAACAAACAGGTGTAACCGAAAAAAGGTGCACCTGCAGTTTTAAAGTTTAAAAGAAGCAATGACATGCCAACCATCCAAAATAGAACGCCCGAGAAAGGAGCATCAATAAGTATTACAGCAGCTAAAAGCCTGCTAACAGCTGAAGGTAGTCATGCTGTTCTTGCATTCAAGTATAGTGTACACTGAGAAAAGATACTGAAGATACACCATCAGCAAATGACAAAAGCAATACAGACAGAGCTTTCTCTTATAATACAAAAAGTCTTTAGCTGAGGAGGCAAATAAGTCATTGGCACACAATAAGTGCACGAAAAAAAAAAAAGCTGTCGCACGAGGCTGTCAGCGCTTAGACAACACAGGCAAAAATACAGTAGACTGAAGAAGGGAAAACCCATAGCAAAAGTTACCATACTCCTGAGTTCTTGCTTTCCGTGCAAATGAAGCTAGCGTGAAGTTGAACACTAGATTAAAGCACCACAATCAAAATCTGGAAGTCAATGCTTTAGGAATAATACAAAGTACTGAAGAAGCATGCAAAGAGCATTCCTGTGAAGGTAAATATAAAAAAAGACTGAAAGCTCTGTGGCCCTGAACAAGACAACACCACAACCAATCGAAGAGCCGTTCGGACACACCAGCAGTTCTGGCCAACACTAAAAAGTCACAAAAACATACCTTTAATGCCTTTTTTACAAGAGAACTTCAAAAGAAATGTGCATACACCAATGCCAGAAGTACCGATGGAAGCTATTACTCATATTCAGCTCTTCATTGAAACACTAACAGAAGATACTTGTAGCTGGATGCTTAAATACTTTGGTACAACACAAGAGCGTCGACGCCAAGTGGCAAAAAAATTATGATGGAAGACTACAATGTGATCAAATGCACACGTCAACCACCAACCAAGGTCCTATGCTAGAGTGAATATCGCAAAAAGTCTTGAACGCCTAATGTCACTGGCTCATACTCAGTGTTCTCAATCAAAATCTTGACCTCCCACACAGTATATTATTTCAACAACCTGCCACCTCTCACCATGTCATGAAACAAGCTCGAGTATACACAAACCCTCCTCACCGTTAGGTAGTTAGATAGCTCCACTAGTGCTTCACTCTCGGAACACATAGACCAGGGCCGTAACTAGGCGGGTAGTGAGGAGGTTCTGAGCCCCTGAAGTATTTTCATGCTCTGACTTTTCGTCAACAATAGCTTAATCTGGGCAAGTTGGTTCATCGTGGTTGTGTTCTAGTAACAGTGAGAGAAGTTCAGGAAGAGACAAAAAGGACAGGAAAGAGCGCTTACTGCCAACTAAATTTTATTGAAGGTACTACGCCCACTTTTTTACAGAGTACAAGAACAGTGCTCATGCACAACGACACATGTGAGACCATGATAATATAATATTAACTGAGAAAAGAATACTCTCTCTCCGAATGGATGAGTGAAGGTATACTGATGCACTGATCCATGGCCTTCCTGACAAGAAAATGCTTTCACAGTCTCTCTTTCATTTCTTATTCTTGCTTTTTTCAAAAACAGTGTTTTATGAAACATAGAGCTGCACTTACATTCTTTACGGTGTATGGCCATGCGACTACCATAGCCATTCTTAACATTTTAAGCATGCTGTCTTGCTCAAACATTGGGGCATTGCCCAGTTTGTCTTATGTTTACATTTCCACGTGTCAATAGTATCTCATACACAACATTATATTGGCATTCAGTATACCTATTCTCGTGACGAATGGTGAAATAATGGCTATTCCTGTTGCTTTTTAGTACACACACTTTTGAAAACTTGCAAGGGATGGCAAATAACAAGATAAAATCATATCGGCTCGCTATTTTCTTTATATTGTGAAACACCTTACGTACGTACGGTATAGCATGCAAAGATCTTTGGTCATTCTGTTTTTATTTTGGTCCTGTTTTGTTTAACTTGACTTTCTGCAGGAGGGTTTAGCACACGGGTGTGATGGTGCTGTTGGGATATCCAGCATCCTTTAGTCTTTTAATCTGGTTTTTAAGGCTTACCTCCTCCTTGTGCTCACATGACTTCTGAAGGGTGGCCTCAATGCACGTGGTGGCAATTCCTCTGTGTAAATTGTGTAAATGTTAATTATGTGTTATGATGTACTAAAAAAGATGTCCCAAGAATCAGAATAAGTGACAGTAGTCAAAGTTTTTGTCACTGCCTTTATACAAATACCAGTTTATTTGTTGCCTCCTGCAGTATTTTAGGGCCTCTTATATAGATAGGGTGTTTTCTCACTTTTATTACATTTTTGTATTGATGATGCCATATGCTCAGGAGGTAGAATGTCGTTATGTTCTTTCTGATAACTTCTAGCTTCTGAGCAAAGATAATGTTTCAGAAAAATGAAAAAAGGCTAGCATAATATTAAGACATGAAAAGAAAGCAGAGTTTATCATAAATGAATGCATTAGTTGGGAATGAGAAAAAAAGATGGATGACAGGTCAGTAATGTCAATTAATTTATATTAGGACACATGAAATGTAGCAGAGGATGGCAGGTGATTAGTTCCAATGAGATCAAGAAATTATCAGCCATAATATGAAATTGGCTCATACAGGACAGGGAACATTGATTGGGCTTCCACCCTGCAGTGGACATATTATAGGCTTAACGCTAACAATGAGCAAAGCCTGTGAAAAAGGCTCCATGAAATGAGCAGTACTGCACAGATTGCTGTGCTAGACTTCCCATTTTGCTTGTTTTTACCAGCTTATCCTGCTCGCTGTTCAGACACAAAGCTTCACCAGAAAAACAATGTTATACTTGGTGAGGATAATGCCAGTGAATCCAGTGTTTTATCTACACCTTTCCTTGCTTAAGTCCTCCTCCAAACTATACGATTTTTCTTGGAAATGTTCTGGTTACAGCACACCAACCGATCAAGTGAAACAACTTTATTGGGGTCCTGCAAGACGTGCCCTAGTATGCAATCACCATTTCACTTCACGTTACAACATACTGGTGGTAAAAATATTCTCTGGCAGGGTACAGAAGTGCATGCACTGAGCTAGCTTGTGCAGCGCGGTCTATTCCAGAAAGCTGAACCTATGTTTGGTACAGAATTTTGTAACCACACGATGCTTGCACAGCCACACATAGCAACTTCTGAGGTTTTTTATGAAATGATCTCGCAGTATCTGAAAACATTTGTTTTTTTTGTTTACTTCATAGTTCCCAGTGAAATATTTCTCTTGTTCCTCTCATTGAATAATGGCATTTGGTGTGACTAAGGTGTCCCTAATGCCTCACTATGAGATCAAAAAAACGATTCTCCTTGAAATTGCTTCACAAGCATTTCCTAAGATATTGAATGACACTGCTTGCACATGTACAAACATTTGCTAGTTTTATTGAGGGTTGATGATAAAGGGAATCAGTTGGTGCATCCAAGCCGGACAGAGATTGACTGGCCCTGAAAAGGGCCGTTTAGTTACATATCTTGCAGCTTGTTCCAGGTAGACAGGGCTTCATTCTGTAGAAATGGTAACTCATCACACTGGTTCCCCAGCATGAAGAACATAACTTGATGCTAACACTGACTCAGATGTTCTGAAATGTCATAGAGGGTACATGAAGGCTGGGTACATGAAGGTTGCAGTTATACTAACTGTACAGTCAGCATGCTTGTGTGATATGTGCATAGCTGCATCAAAGCCACGTGTGATAATTACGTGAACAGCTGAAAATCTCAATGGCAGCATAGCTTAAGAAGTCTGTCATCCCTTTTTTGCCAGTTTCCAATATCATCCTTCCCTTTTCATGCATCTTCTTTCAATATATCTGGGGTTTTAATTCCCAAAACCACAATATAATAATGAGAAGCAAATTTTGAACATCTGGTGTTCTTTAACATCTTCACTTGTTTGCAGCGCAACACCAGAAACACAGGACAGGGAAGGAGCAAAAGAGAAAGAAAAGACGGCGCCGATTCTGAAAAAGACGACACTGACATCATGACACGCACATGTCGTGATGTAAGCTGCCCAAAGAGTGGCCTCCCGTGAGAATAGTGAAGAATTTGGAATAGGATCTACCAGTAAGGGCTTTGTGTGCAATTCACAAACAGTGAAAAAGATCCACCAGGGGTGAACCACAGGTACATGGTGCACTCTGGTTGAGAGAGAGCAGAGTAAAACAGATGTGCCAGACAGGAGATTATAAATGGTTTTGTCTGGAGCTGGTGCCAGACCGAGCTCTGATTAAAAGGGAGTATTGAGCGCCAGGCCAATCTGATCCCATTCCTGTGATGGGGTGCAATATGATGACAGGTGCGAATTCCATTTTCTTTTTTTTCCATGGGTTTAGGGAAATAATTTTTCAGGGATCAGATGAAAATACCTCCGACATACATAATAACATGCTTATTCTTGGGCGTAGTCATGCCTAGCCACCAGATTGGGAGAAAAAGGAATGTTTACTGAAATGTGCGATAAAGTGTTTGGTGCTACGCCTTGACGAAAGTATTGATAGGTGCTTTGGAAATCGGTACGCCATTTCTGTAATCGTTAAATATGCAACTGCATGTGCCACTGCTAGGGATAGCGTGACACTCCCAGCCATTTCGGGGTAAGCCGTTTTAATCTACATGAAGATGTTAATGAGTACGTTCTCCATCACAGCAGTAGCTGTGGCCATTCCTTCAACTAGGCCTACTGCAACGCCAACTAAACGTCTGCATGAATTTAGCGCTAGTACCGTACATAATAATCAGCACGTGCCTTGGGTTCACTTCGATGGTGTTGTGAATTCATCTTGTGTGACAATGGTTTAAGTTGCATGCGTGCCTTAATCATTATTGCAATAGGAGACCATGATTTATCGTCACGCATGGTGTTGCTTAGCTCGGTCCTCAGTGTTCGAAGCAGGTCCCGCCTTGTGAGTGCATGAGAGAGGCACAAGAGTTGATTTCTGCTCTGTGTTTCTATAATTCCCTAGCCTTTATTATACAGGAAGCGGATAGTGCTGGTGTGCGTCAGCTGTCTCGGTGCGCTCTCAACCGCCTGCCTGGTAAGACTGATAGCTCATTCTATCAGCGCCTTGTCGTACTCCCTCCTCACACTGCGGCATGTCCTCCACTTGGAGGACATGATGACGGAACAAGATGATACGAAGCCCAAGACCGCAATGTTTGCAAGCCACAACCCGAGCAAACAATTCAACGGTGAGGCCAGAAAATCTACCTGACTAGGCCTGGAGCAACAAGCCAGAGAGCCTATTCTTGGCTGGATAGATGGACGGATGTGGCTGTACCCTTTAGATCGGACGGCGGCTAACGTCACCTTGCCGTAATGTTTAGTGAACTAACCACAAGATTTTTTTTCCCCTTTAAATAGTAAAGTTGGACGGGTACTTTGAAGTGAAGGGTTTAATTATCAATCGTGCCTTGACTTTAGCCACCAATCAGATAACCTCCTTCTAGTTAAGTCTACCCGCTTAAAGTCTATTTTGCCCTCCCTGTCCCTAAATACCAGTGCTTTGAAAAACTCTGCGCCATCATCTTGAACTATAAGGTGAAGCCCTTTACACAGCATTGTCAAGTGTTCGGCAGTTTTTTCTTTCTCTTAGCACGCACTGCATATTGTGTCTACCTCTTCATATTTGGCCCGATATGTCTTGGTTCGCAATACTCCTGTCCTGGCCTCAAACAGTAGAGAACTACCCTGAGTATTATCATAGATTCTTTCTTTGGCAATTTCCTGCTTAAAAGTTCGATAGATCTCTAGTGCGGACTTCTTAATTATGCCAATTGTACACATGTCAGTCTCCGTTTCCTGCAGTTCCTTTTTAACCGATAGTTCTTTCTGGTTTGGCCACCTGCTGTTTTCTAAGTATTTACCAGTCAATTTCCTGGTTCACTTCCTCCATTTTGTATTGACATTCTTCATGTACAAATAGCTGAAAACCTTCATAGCCCAACGCTCCTCCCCCATTTCTCTCAATCGCTTCTCAAATTTTATCTTGCTGCTAGCTTCCCTGCCATCAGATGATGTCCATCCCATATCACCTTGTACTCCCTGGTTTGGTGTATTCCCGTGAGCTCCTAAAGCTAGCCTAAATATTTCACGTTGCCTAATTTCTAATCTTGCTTGAACTTCTGACCTAATGCACAAGACCGCGTTGCCGAACGTCAGCCCAGGAACCATGACCCCTATCCATATTCCTCTCACAACATTATACCTATTGTAATTCCACAGTGCCCTATTTTTCATCACTGCTGCATTCCTGTTATCTTTAGTCGTCACGCATATTTCGTGTTCCCTCAGGTGCTCGGTCCCATTGCTTATCCATACGCCCAGTTATTTGTATTTATCTGTTATCTCTAGCGTGACTTCCTGTATTCTAAGCTCACTACCTTTGTTATCATTAAAAATCATGACTACTGATTTTTCCTAACTGAATCTAAAATCTAACCTATCTCCCTCATTACCGCAGATGTCCATCAACCTCTGCAAATCTTCCTTGTTGTCGGCCATTAGCACTATATCATCTGCGTAGGTTAATGCTGGTAGTGCCTGATCAATGAGTTTTCCTTGTTTGACCTAAGAGAGGTTGAAGCCAAGTCCCCTTGCCTCTAATTTCGCCTCTAATCCTTGTAGGTACATCATGAATAAGAAGGGTGACAGTGGGCACGCCTGCCTAAGTCCACGTTTCACCACTGTGGGCTTGGATACCTGTTTTTCCCACTTTTTAACTACCTTGTTAGTTTTATAGATTTCCTTTAAACGATTAGTGACTCCATCTTTTACACCCAGTGTGTCTAGTATTCCCCACAAGTCCTCTTGAACCACGCTATTGTACGCTCCCTTGAATTTCTGCAGGCCGGTAGGAAGCCTCACAGCGCAGCGCCTGATCTTGTGAAACGGCGCAGCCATGCAGGCAGGGCATTCAATTCCCTCCCTATTTTTTGTATACTACTGTCTTTGTGTACATCGTAGAACACATAACAGTAATGATAGCAAACAGATCATTGATTCGGGTAGGCTTGGTGTTTTTATTTAAAATGGAACAACGAGGAAGCTGCTGAAGCTCGTGCCTGTATACAGCTGCTTTATATGGAGATGAAACTTTAACGAAAAAAAAAATGTAATGATAAACAGTAGGCTCATAACAAACAACATTTCTCTGAGGGTGCATGGAATATATGTCCCATGCAAGGCTATGCATTGCAGTCCTTACTGCATTAATTATGTACACGTACTGCAGGGCATGCAAGTGTATGCAGACACACGCTCACGAAATGACATTTTTTGCTACATACAAACGTGCACCACACCAAATAAGACGCACGTGTTTGTATAGTCAGGGAACACTCGTGAATACTGATGAAATCACACAGCTCGCTTACAGTATAAAACAAACACAATTGCGAACAATAAAATGCGACGCTGTTTAAAGAGGCGGACCCAGGTTACGAGGAGAATTATCAGTATGGCATACACACCACGTGTCAAGCTTTTGCAACATCTAAAGAGACTAAATATGGAAAGTTGCCTTTTTAAGTTAACATGACAGTACCAAATGGAGAAGCCACACGAGAGAATAATTCATCGTGGGCTAAAGAATGTGTTTTAAATATTATACACAGCTTTGCAAGACAATATCGACGAGTTTTACTCGTCTAGGTGTGGGAGGTGTAGGCCTGATAAAATGCGATGTTGCTTCAGAGCCTTTCTTTCGTAATATTGCAATTTTATTCAACTCTTTCAAACGCGGCCCCATAAATTTCTACTGGGTGCTCGAACACGGCAAGCAGGTCGCGGGGCAAAATCTTTGTAACATTTTATTACCGAAACAGCGATACTAGCAATGCTTGAGCTGCACTTGCTGTTTTCTAAATTGTAACCTCCTCAATCTCATTACTGTGATCAGGAAACAGAGAGGAAAAGTACAGCAGTAGTACGTAGAGAAATATTTAATTTCAAGCCCTTTAGCAATATCATCTAAACAAATTGCCAGTTCACTATTGAACTCTCGATGGAAACAAACAGCTGATCAGGGACGCAAGCTTGGCTTGGCACTGGCTTGGCCGTCCATACAGAGCCAAAAGCCGCTGCAGGAAACTGGATTGCGGATCGTATTGAGACAAAATATTTTATACATTTTTGTTTTCTTTGTTTCATTTCTCTAATTGCTCTTGTGATGGCGTGGACCGCGCTTCGTGATCTCATGTACCGGCGCACTGTTTTTAAGTTTAGTATGGCGCACGATAATACATGATTGCGTGCTTTAATTTAAAAAGGTTCGCGAGTATGGCAGCAACACTGCAATGTCGGGAAGAGGCACGGGGAAGAGGATAGTAGTAGAACCAGTAGCAGCTGCATGCCCGGGTGGAGCGACTGATGCCCAGATGGAGGAATGTCAACCCGATGCCTTTTGTGTTGGCCGTTCTGGCAGTTCCGCCGACTTTATAGAAAGAAACGACCCCGTCACTTGTCCTCTTCTCTTTTCCTTCGGGCATCAGCGACAACATTGACGGACGACGTGTTCGACTTCACCGTGCACGTGAGTATAGGTTGGTTTTTCATTCGAGTGAATTCTTGTTCAGATTTGCAACTTGTCGACTTCATCCTGATCACCTGTCACCGGCAATAAGTCACATACGTGTGATATTTAGGTGAAATAAATGATAATGCACATTTTCTGCTCCATTTGCGTGACTTAGCTACACCAGGACATGAGGGAAAGCCTTTGTCGCCTAGCCACTAGCAGGCAAGATCGATCACTCGCATCCTTCAGTTCACGAATCAACGCGCCTGCCTTAAAATTAGTAAGCTGCTCGCAAAGAAATCTTACCGAGGCAATTTTGTTTTCTGTGAACAATGCACCGTAGATTTGTCTTGAATAACAAAAAAAAAACTTGAAAAATAAATGTCGCGACCTTTTAGAAAACGCTGTGTCTAAGAGCTAGACGCGGCATTTTGTAAAAGGCTCATTAAATTCAGTATGTTTTCGTAGTTTCTGCTTGAAATTATTATTGTCTATGAATTTCATGGCCCAATCTTTTGCTTTGGCTGAAAATCTCGGCGGCAAAAACTTTGTTCAGTGTCCCTTTAAGGGCAGGTGTAGATGCCATCATTTCAGTCGCAAATCTTTTTGCTAGTTGGTCGGCTGGTTAACAATAAGGGTACTAACTAGAGTTCCAGATTTCATCAGCAACACATCATCATGGCTTCATCAGATGCTGCATTATATACAATCTATCCTCGTTTTAAATAGGTGTACCGTATGGTCCACTGTTACAGGAAACAAGCGAGCTCATGGACAGTGAGCCATGTTGTGATAACTGGCAGCGAGGCTTGTGAATGGGACGCATGCGCATAGAATCGGGGTGCGCCCAGTTTTGTCTGCCATTTCTCCGCATGTACGCATGACAGCATTGGAAAGCGCATCCGTATTTTAGCTGTGCAATTTATCTAGCCCAGTGCCTCCTGCTTCAGGGATTTCCTGTGAGCACAAAAAATGCATGATTTTAATCGTTGCTGCAGTGTTTTGCAAGTTGTCACCGTAAAGCACATCATATTTTTCGCATAATGCTCGCTGCAACTAGCAAGTTTCGATGACTCGAAATGCTGTTCAGGTCTGATGTAGCAAACATTTTAAGCTCGTCCTCATGACCATGAAATATTGGTTTATTAAATAATGGAAGGCAGAGTTGGTATCAGTTGATTTACAGTGTGAAAATGAAAAGTGCGAAGGACCGTGCCTTGCAAGTAAGCCCCGAGAGCATGAGCAGAGAAGTAGCAGATGAGGATGCTCATGCGCTGCATTTCCAAATCTCACCAGCACTAATGCTTGACGGACTGCTGGCCACGCACTAGCGTGATCTTTCTGAAACAGGACTTGGGCCCTGTAAGCATGTTCTTGAAGGGCATAAGTAAAACGTAGAATGGGCCCCCTAAATGCACCCATCCTTGAACCATTGGGCTTATAAATTAGTGCCCTTTTCAAAATACAACTATTCTGAGCTCTAAATTGTGACAGAACAGTGCACGAAGTTCAAAAATGGGAAAAAAGTCTTTAAATGTCCCCTTTATACATAGTGTTCTTGTGATGACACTTCTGCCGATGTCGCCCTCTCCCGCCATACCCGGGTAACTCCCTGGGTACCTACGGCAGTTCACGTGCTGCAGTGCGGTTTGTTGGGGGCTCGTCATCTGTTGCTGTGAACGATGTGGAAGCATTGTGGTTTTTTGTTGTCTTACTTTAACGAGCTCATTGGATTAGGAAGGCCTCGCTCGTTCACTCGATACAAGACCAGATAATCAAGATGTGCGACACATATACCAGCCACGACGTACCCCGGCTGCCCGCATATACCAGCCACGGCGTACACCGGCTGCCCGCCACAACCTATGAGGGCCTATTATCTTGCTTTCACTACAAATTGCCTGGCCCAAAAACAAGTGAAAGCTCAAAATCTCTCGAGCCGCAATTTTAAGAGTGGATGTGCGAAGCGCAGCTGCTCCTATCGAAAACTAGTCGTGCAGAGCTAGGCAAGTTTACAAGAGATATAATATTATGAATATATTGTCACGGCCTACGCCACCAAAGTAGCAATGCCCCCCCCCCCCAATTGTTTTAAACAGTGCTGATGTTGAGCTTGAGCCTCTTTGATTGCAATTTGTGGAAATAGTCGAGGAAAATATTATACAAGGCAGATAGCGACTGTGCGTGGTGTGTGCCGCAGTAATGCCAGTCATCACTTTATTTTTCGCGTATGCTTTAACACACTTTTCACTTTGTATTTTGCTTTTGTTGTACGCTAATGTACAGTGGAGTCACTGAACATGATAGAGACCGTGTATAGAATTAATTGACTAATAAAAAAAAATTCTGACGCCCAACTTGAACCGATCGGCTATACTTCAAAGTGAACTAATATTGCAGAAGCGTACGCATTTGGGCTGGTTGGTTCATGTTCACAGAAGTTAAAAAACAGCGCTAAAAAGACGGGACAAGAAAAGAAAGGACAACAGGACAGGGCGCTGACTAGCAACCAAATATGTTTATTTCTTCAGTCAGCATACATATATACCACAGCACTATCGCAAAAAACAGCCTACGCAGCGGCATGTGAGCCTGCGCAGAGGCATTCCAACAAAAATTAGTTTGACAGAAAATTGATTTCCTTCGGAAGGAGGGAAATGGAAGGGAGGCTAACACATGCCTCACCACTGTTATGAATGTGAAAAGCTTCCGAAATGAGACGTGCACGTTCATCGTGGTAGTATGATAAGAAAATGGTATCTTTAAAAGAAGGGTGGCAACCGCAGTTGTTACAGTGAAGGGAAAGCTGACTATCTGTAGCGCGATTATGAACTTTGTTTGAATGCTCGCGCAAGCGGTCATTAGCACAACGGCCCGTTTGCCCTATATAACACCGACCACAGGAAAGAGGAATCTTGTAGACCACGCCATGACGACATTTCACAAACTTGTGCCTGTGCTTCTTAGTACATCCTTTTTTGTACGGTGCCTTCACGATTAACATGCTGGCATAAGCTGCCTAGCTTATTTTGGGCAGAAAATTCTTTTGAATTGAAGACTGAGCATCCTTCAAATAACAAACTACGCTTTTTAGACTTAGAACTGTCGTTCTCAAACAGCCACGTGTGTTGGGGTTACGCACCCAGGTCAAAAAAGGCCCTTCTTCCCTTTTCTTCGGCGCACTCAAAAATTGTTAAACGTGGCATTGCAAGAGCTTGCATGAAGGCGGCGCTCTACAGGTCCTGTGACCACCAAGTTGAAAAGTGTTTCTTTTCGCAAGTTGACCGCCTGAAGCTTGCAGGTTTTCCTGCAACGCTTTTGACTAGTATTGCTGAAAGCCTAGTAGCAGTCTGTAAGGACAAGCGCCTGGCCACTGTGCAGTCTGAAAATAGCCGGCTAAAAAGCGTAGCAGTTATCCCCTATGTGCACAAGGTAGCGCACAATTTAAAAAAAGTTGTCGCCAGGGCAGGCATTAAGCTGCTATTTTCTGCCCAAAATAAGCTAGGCAGCTTATGCCAGCATGTTAATCGTGAGGCACCGTACAAAAAAGGATGTACTAAGAAGCACAGGCACAAGTTTGTGAAATGTCGTCATGGCGTGGTCTACAAGATTCCTCTTTCCTGTGGTCGGTGTTATATAGGGCAAACGGGCCGTTGTGCTAATGACCGCTTGCGCGAGCATTCAAACAAAGTTCATAATCGCGCTACAGATAGTCAGCTTTCCCTTCACTGTAACAACTGCGGTTGCCACCCTTCTTTTAAAGATACCATTTTCTTATCATACTACCACGATGAACGTGCACGTCTCATTTCGGAAGCTTTTCACATTCATAACAGTGGTGAGGCATGTGTTAGCCTCCCTTCCATTTCCCTCCTTCCGAAGGAAATCAATTTTCTGTCAAACTAATTTTTGTTGGAATGCCTCTGCGCAGGCTCACATGCCGCTGCGTAGGCTGTTTTTTGCGATAGTGCTGTGGTATATATGTATGCTGACTGAAGAAATAAACATATTTGGTTGCTAGTCAGCGCCCTGTCCTGTTGTCCTTTCTTTTCTTGTCCCGTCTTTTTAGCGCTGTTTTTTAACTTCTGTGAACTAATATTGTTTCCCATTCTTTATAGTTTGTTTCAATGCAATACCAAATCTCCGCGATCACCATCACGATTTTAACCGCCTTCCTCGCCATCATGATTTTAACTGCGGACAAGTTTCTATGTACAGTACCTTGGTAAGCTATATCTGTTTCCAGGTAAATACTTGGCTATGGCACTTACCCGTAATGAAGTGTCACCTGAAGATGCAAATATTGCAAAGTTTCTTCAAGTAGCTTTTGTTAATCTGCACCAGCCAAATACGCTGGTACTTTTAGGAAAATCGGAATGTGCGTTCTCAATTTTAGGTTATAACTTTCAGCGAAGAAACACCCTAAGCTCTGCTCCCTCTGCGTGGACTACTAAATCAACTTGCCTCACTAGCAGCTCATAATTTCTCAAACTTGCATCGTGAGGCAAAACTAAACGGGTGCAAGCACGAGGAGACAACATGGCAGTTGTAGGCGATAGATTCGGTTGGTGCCCGGGCATGTTGGTGGCGCATTTCGGAAGTGACGAAAAGGCGCTGCGAGATGCATGTGCACACTTTGTATAGTTGCTGTATTGGACAGCAAACTTTTTTTCTTATCTGAGCAGTTTTACCAAAGGAAGCTTCATCATATGGCGTGATAAATGAAGCGAATCCACAGGTTGAACCACATCATAGCCTCGCTGTGCTTTTGTACTTTTTTTAGCTCGCAAAATTTATTGACGGATAAGGCAGCACTTGTTTCTTTACCATATGATCATCTCCGGTGTGCTGCTGCCCCAATATTTCAAATTCTAAGCATTTACACCATTGTATGCTAACTTTTCCTTCAAAGTGAGACAAGCCACATGTGTATCGTAGATCAAGAAGCATGCCAGTTTTACGTAATTGCAAGGTAAACATCAGAAATGCACAGTTGATCAAAAATACCAGTTTAATGGTGCATCTACATAGCAGAGCACCTGTGGCACCTTGGCAACAAGATAATGCCACACATGTTACAAGAGATAATTCAAAAAGACAGTGGACGTTCCGCGTGAACAAATAGAAACAAAAATAAAATGGCATGTGGCAGCGAGCGAAGGCGGCAAAGGGGGGGGAGCCCGTGGGACTTCAGCGGATGAACGTAAGGTGTGTGTTTAATATGTGGAAGAAAAAAAAAATTCAAAATTTTGGCAACTGAAATGAGGGTGACTTAGTGAGTGCGCTCATGACGAGAGTAAACACGGTTATTATTTTTTTTTTCAAATCTCTTTTGAAAGCCACAAAAAATCTGTATGTGGTGCAGCCTAACAGAAGGTCCGTGAAGGCAAATTATGAATTCATCGTTGTACGAAGTCCTATTTTTTTTTTCATGCGCACCATCCCCGCCACGGTGGTCTAGTGGTTAAGGTACTCGGCTGCTGACCCGCAGGGCGCTGGTTCGAATCCCGGCTGCGGCGGCTGCATTTCCGATGGAGGCGGGAATGTTGTAGGCCCGTGTGCTCAGATTTAGGTGCACGTTAAAGAACCCCAGGTGTTCTAAATTTCCGGAGCCCTCCACTACGGCGTCTATCATAATCATATAGTGGTTTTGGGACGTTAAACCCCACATATCAATCAATCAATCATGCGCACCATAAATAGTGCTCAAAATTTAATTGCATATGTTGTTTTCATCCTCGCTGTATTCCGTGCTGTTTATGATGTAAAAAAAAAAGTAGCACGCTGAAGTGGTGCTGCTTTTGGGCAACAGTTGAAAATGGCGGGGTGCATGAATGCGGAATACTGCCGCTTACACTCAAATCACTCTTGTGGTCACCTCCCACTGTTTGCAGCATGTGTTGTGTATACACAGCTGCATATTTCCTAGCTAGAAAAATTTGATTTTAGGTGTTTCACGCCATTTTCTATGTAACTATTCCACGATTACACACACTGATCAGCAGGCTTTCAATTGCGCTGAAGGACACAGGTGCCATAAAGTTCAAGTCGATTCTTTCAAAGAAACCATATGTAAAGGCTGAAGCTTCATGCTTACATACATACACACACACCATATTGTTTTTTGTACTTTATGAAAGCTGCGAAGGTCTCATGTGCCTCCAAGCGTAACCTGTCTTATTTATTCTCCATCACCACATAAGTTTTGTGAGTTTCAAATAAAAGTACTTTGCGCATGGCCACTTTTGGGTAATTTTTTTGTGTAGGTGTTATTTGAGCAGCCTACAGTGTTTACTTTATAAGCCTGTATGTATATGTTGCATTATAAGGATGCAGAATGTGTGTAGCTGTACAATATAGATGAAGTGTAAAAATTAAGTATGTCTATTGTAGTGTTCTTGCAACCAATCTTACCCCCGTATTCTAGAACGTCCCTCCACTCAACGCTTCACCTTCACTTGAGATGGCTGATGGGAGCGCCGTCTCTAAGCAGAGAAAATTGCTGCATGTCAGCAATAATCTGCTGTGATTCTCGAGTAGCGCAGCGTCGCTTTCAAACGAGCAGCGGCACAGTGCTCAACTCTGTCAAGTGAAGGGTGAAAGTCGAGTCGGGGAGCATTTATGAATATGGGGGTTAGTTTTGTTGTCTTGTTAACCTGCAATTAACACTGGATTGATGCTACTTTGCTCTAGCTGTACAGTGCTCTCCAAGGCTCAAGGAGGCATCGCACAGGGAAGGCTCGGAGCAAACCATGCGTGTTTCCTTTCATTGTTACACTATGCACGTATTAAGTGATAGACTTTAATGTATGCTATTTGTATTGTGCAAGTTTTTGGGGACATACAACTTCCAACACTTATATGTTCTGACGAAAATCACGCAAGAATGAGAGAAGCTTGTGCAAAAATTATGCAAGAGTGTAAGAAGCTTTTGCAGAAGTCTGTGAAATGAAGTTTTGAAATTTTGTGGCAATGTGTCATTGTACAGTGGTCAACAGTCTTGCTTAGCATGCTTGACTGCAGGGCTCTCGGCTGCACAGGCGCATCTACGGAGTGCCTGATGCATGATGGGCCAAATGTCAGCCTGCACACTGGTGCCTCTTATCCCCGTTTGTCTGTTACATCAGTGTCTCTTGTAAAGGGGATCAACTGTGCTACCTTTTTTTTTTCGAATGTAATGAGTTCTTTTTCCAGATTATTGTTGTTTTAAGGTAGAGCCTCACATTTCTATCAAATACTGAAGATTCTATTTTTCCTTCTAGATGCTATGAAGTCACTCCTTGTGTTACAATAGAGTGAACACTGTTATGAGAAAAGCTACTTGATGGAGTTAACTCACTCCATATTGACTTAACACACAGAATTGGTAAAAACTACACTCCATTCCAGCTGCATTAGGAATAATATTCATTTGCATACTTCTGTTTCTTTTGTTTGTTTGTTGGCTGGAGGTTTGGAGTATAGGGTGGCCAGAGGGCACTGTGTAGTCTTTCTTCATCTTCCCAATTTTGTGAACATTAATTGATAGCCGTATGGGAAGCAGCCAGCATGCTGAAACAGCGGTGCAAGCATGCAAGATGTTCACCATTGCATGCAGTCAGTTGCTGTGAGCAACCTACTGCATACAATTAACTGCGAGTGGTGCTGCACTATGTGTGCCTCCTGGAAAGCTGCAATGGTAAAGTGCCACAATCGTATAGTAACATGGATAACATCGCAATTTGTTTGTTGAATAATTTTGCAACAGAATCAATGGAGTTTTGGATAAATTTGTGTATCTGCCTGGTTCATCAAAGCTACAGAGTCAAATGCGGTATATACTCGCGTATTATGTGTACTTGTTTTGTCAATCCGGTCATGTGCGAAGCTAGTAGGAATCGCTGGCCTAAAAGCTCAACTGGGAATATATGTTGCAGGCGCTGTCACAGCTGTCTCAAAGCGGATGGTCATTTGTTTGCTAAGCCTGTTCAAATGCCCCCATTTTCTTGAAGTTCTTCCGAACAGTGCTCACAAAAACCAGTTCCCATGACAGGGTTATACCAGAGAACATAAGTACTCTCCAATAATTGTCGGGAACCCAACGTAAAGTAAGATGCAGACAAGGAAGCGCGATGCCAACACAGTGCTGTGTGTGTCGCCCTTCATGTGTGTGTGTGCCCATTCCTTGTCCCAGTCTTCTATTGCGTTGTGTTCCCTCCGATATCTAACCAACACACCCAAGCTTCTATGCTAAGTCTTATTCAACGCACTGTTCTGCTGGCTCCCATACTGAATATTGCATGTCGAAGAACTCCACGCTGATGTGCTTAGCGGTAGCACGGTTTCAGTTTTCTTCGGTAAGCTTTATAATAGCAATCTGCCTCGTATATAATTATTGTAGCCTATCACAAGGAACAGTAAAAACGCAATGGCCAGATGGCGAAACCGAAAAAAAAAAAAAAAGAGTGCGAAAACCTGCCTCATCTGGTTGATGTGACAGGTTCTTGCACGCGTTCAACATCTGTGCTGTGTCTCGGGAATACATTCTTGCCGTGAAAGAGGTGGGAAGATAGGAGGCAAACCTTTAGGCATTTCGGACTACACATAAACAGGTTTCGGTTTTCAAGTTCGATATTCTAGGGAAAGCATAAAAGTTCATGGAAGAAGGGACCTTGCACTCGGTCCATTTTGTGTAAGACTGCACTCGCCTGCTCGACAAGAGGTGTGCCTGGCCAGAGCATCATGAAGTCAAATGTGTCTGTGTGTGTGCTGGCAAGGTGGCTCGGGCTGGTTGGGGAGGGCAAAGTATGCGAGCAAAAAGTTTCTTGTAGTAAAGCAGGCTGGCTAATTATACTGGTGAGGATGCAAATTGTGCGAGTAAATATGGTATGTACTCTTGTATGTTTCAGCTCTATTGCTATGGATCCTGCGGATCCAACTTGGCATCCGGCAGCAACAAAGAGAGGTTCTGCAGGAGGTGCGACAGCTGAAGCACGAGGTACGGCTCTTGTCAGTGCCTCAGCACGCCCAGCCAGCACAGCGCCCCTCTGACCTTCCCCGGCTGCCTGCTGGTACAATTGGAGAAGTGGAGGCAGCAGAGGCAGCTGTGCAGAGTAAAGCTGTGGCTGTGGCTTTGGTGTATATTTCTTGATTTTTAATATGCCTATGTAACATGCAGAAATTTAGTACTGCTTTAAGATACTGTGTTTCGGGAAACAAACTAGTCAGGTTATCTCATAAGCCACTGTACTACAGTCGAATATGAATAATTCGTACTCAAAGAGGCCAGAAAATTTGTTCAAATTAAAAGAAGTTCAAAATAATGAGTTACCGTAATTACTTGAATCTAACACGCACCTTTTTTCCGGTTAAGAGAGTTCATAAATCGCATGTGCGATAGAATCGAGTACGACAAAAAAAAATGAATATGGTCATTCTATTGCCATCGCCACTTACAAAATGGCCGCCCCCTACGTGCGTCGGCATGGCGCGTCGATCATTTCTGCCTATGTGTTTCCCATGCGCGGCACTTCATACGTGTGCTGAGGAGTTCGTCATCTTGTAGTACATTAGCATCGACGGCATGGTAGGGCCGACTCCAAAAACTCGACGAGTGCACCACAATGCTGCTTCTAAAAGAAAAGTCGTCGCGTGTGCCGGAACGGACAGAAATCGGGCCGCATCGCGGTCATTCGAAGTTCCCGAAACGTGCGTGTGGGACTGGCGGAAACAAAAGCAGAATATTGTCGACAGCAAAGATTCACGCAAAGGCTTCAGTGGACCACAGCAGGGTCGGTTTCCACAAATTGAAGAGCTGCTCGGCGAGTATCTGAGGTGTGTGTTTAATATGTGGAAGAAGTGAGCGGCACAGCGGCCCGTGACGACAGAACTGCTCCAAGTGCAGGCTATGCAGTTAGCCTTAGAAAAAGGGCTAATGCAGAGCCATTTTAAAGCGAGCAGGTGCTGGCTAACGAACTTTATGAAGAGAAAAGGCTTTTCCCTCCGAAGGCGAACGGGCATATGCCGGAAGTTGCCGGAGGAGTACGAAGAAAAGCTTCAGAGTCTTCAGAGGTTCCTCCTAAACTTGCGGCACAACAACGGCTACCTGCTTTGGCGAATCGGGAATGCCGATCACACGCCTCTTTACTTCGACATGCCTGGCACCACAACCGTCTAGGAGAAGGGGGCGAAGCAAGTTTGTGTACTGACATCGGGCCACGGTAAAACTAGAGTGACAGCAATGCTCTGTTGCACGTCAGATAGGCATAAGCTTCCCCCGTACTTCATATTTAAACGGAAGACGCTCTCAAAAAGAGTCGTTTTCGCGAGTGGTGTGATCAAGCGGGCCAACGAGAAAAAAGGGTGCGCGTTGCAACCGATGTCTTAGTTTTTTTTTTTTTTTTGTCGTGGAAATTGGGCGCGCGTTACAATCGAGGGCGCGGTAGAATAGAGTAAATACGGTAAACGAGCGGAGGGCTCACCATGCAGTGATGCATGTGCATGGAGTTTTATTCACAAATTACAGGACATCCGTCATTAATTAAAGTAGTCAATACATGTCTGTACACGTTGGCCTTGCAACGAGTCAACAAGTTTTGCGTGCAGTTTGCAAAGCATTTGTACTTCGGCTTCAGTATTCTCCTGGCAAAAGAAGTTGCGCGCGGCAATGTCCAGTGCTGACACTCTTCGAAGACAACTGTGTTTCCACTGTTACCATCTGCGCTGCAGCCGGAGCGTGGCCAGCACATGATGAGAATGGAGGAGCGTCTCCACCTGGAGAAAAGCAGATCGGCATTCGAGAGAGAAACACTCCGCAGCAGCTTTTTTTTTTCTCTCTTCATGCGCGGTGTTGAAAGGAGAAGAGTCTCTACATAGCAGGGACGGAAAACAGGGAAGCGTGACACCGGCGCGTTGCAGATTGGCATGAGAGAGAGCCAACTCTCTGCGACAGCTTTTTCTCCCCTCTTTCTCTTCATGCGCAGTGTTAAGTGGAGAAGGGTCTCTACGTGGCAGGGACGGAAAAAGCCGAAGCGTGGCACAGGAATGTCGCAGATTGGCATTTGGCAAACATTCCACCGCAGTCTTTTCTTTCCTTTTCTTCATTTTCTTCTTCAAGCACAGCGATGAGGTGTCTGAAGTGCCACCGCAGGATTGGGCGGGGTGCTGAGAGCATTTTCGGAGCGCGGTATAGCTTTGATAGGACCACAGCGTCAGTTCGAATTAAGTGTGTTGGAATTAATGAGATTCGACTGTATTTACTATAGTCTGTGAAGTCCGAGTGAACTGTCCTAAGCTAGCAGACGATGTAGGCGGCATCGTGTGTTTGATGGGCAGTGACTAGCAATAGCCTGCTTAAAACAGACATTCAGTAATTTTGTTCATTTATCACCCTATTTCGTGTCCGCTGCGGCTCTCTCTACTTTGAGCTACAGTTCACCCTGCCTTGTGTTAGTCGATTTCTTACTTTTTTAAAAATCTAACACGCACCAAATTTCGCAGTGTGAAGAAAAATGCACCTTTGTTTATTGTGATGAGATTTCTATAGCGACATGCCTCTTTGTTGGCTATCACAGAAAAATATAAACAGCAAATGGTGCGACCACCTAGTGCGACCTTTATTTTTCTATCAGTTTCATCTATGACCGAGATTTGGTCGCTCTAAGGTTGCCTCTTAGTACGCCTTGATCATGTTCATTTATCTTGTTGTGCTCTGCTTACAATGCATTGATTAAAAACATGTCCAAGCTTCTTTTTGAATTCCACATATTTTATCGTTTTTCACGTGTAGAAGCTACTCCTGGTCAACATTCAGGCAAAGACATAGTAACCTCGAAGAAACGTGTATTGGAATTTGAGCACTGTACAAAGTAATTATACTATTTCATAGCTAGAATCAATATTTATTAAGGGTTATAACAGTGTTGTATTTGATTTCATAACAGCGAAACTGCATTCAGAGAAGGACTCTGAAAGGTTCTCACACTGAGTGTGAGAGGGCTGATGTGGAAACCATTTTAGGTCAAGTGAGTTGAAGTTAGCGTAAAAAAACAATGAAATGTTATGATGCCCAAAAATTCAAGTTGTTATTTTCAGTGTCCTCTTGCAGATTTTTATCATGAAAACATTTCGATGTGCTGTTGCGTTTACCCCATCTATGCTTCTTGCATTTTTTTACAGTGCAAGCACCTCCTGCAGATTGGGGGACGTGGCCTCCGAGAAATTGGTGTGAATGCCATGAAGGCTGTATTGGCACATGACGTGCAAGTGCTGTACAGCCTTCATGGCAGAAAAGGGAAAAGGGCCTTTGTGAACCTGAGGCTCTGTAGATTAGTGACAGGTTAGACTTGTTCATTGTTTTATGTGTGTGTACCCTTGTGTATTCTCTGTACTGCAGTGCTTCATGTGTACTATGGTATTTCTGTTCTTGTATGCAGATGTCATCTGCCAAAAAGCAGGGTGCGACCAGGCGGAGGCCCTCAACTTTATTAAGAGGTGGCTGCCAGGGTCTGGTGATCGCTGTGGGGGCAGGAAGCGGCGCTTCAGAGAAACATTTGTTGTGGAGCAGCCCGATGATCCCCACTCTCAGAGTGTAGATTATCGGCTGCTCGCGGCAGCTGGCTTCCTGCCCAGCCACAGCAGCCAGGGCCTTGACAGCACCACTGTCACTGTGTCCCCAACGCAACCTGACCTGCAGTAGAGCGGGCCTTTTTTAGTTGTGTATATATATTTTGCAATGTATACATTTTTTGTTGTACCAAATAAATAAAAAAAAAACAAAGAATAAATAGTCTGCAGACTGTCGGTGGTGCACTGTTCGGCTAGCTTATGCTGATTCGGAAGCACCATCACCATGTTTTAGTTACAAAAAAATGCTCTAAACTATGAATATTCTCGATTACCATGTGTGGGACATATGTGGGGATTGCAAGTGGGGGACATACGCTTTCAGCATTTACTTCCTAACGACTTTTTTCAATCTGCTGTACCATATACCAGTACCAAATAAAGCACTCGCTATTGCAAAAGATAAATTGGTAAAAAAATAAACTACACTTCTAGTGTTGGCAAAGGGAATGAGGTATAAAAGATGAAATAGATCGAGTAACTGCTTTCAGTTCTCGGCATTCAATTTTCTGTTGCCCCAAGTATACAGGGCTGCAAAGCTACAAGAGCAGGTCATCGAGGCATATTGCTTAAATATTTCGGTAAGAAAAATTCCCTACTAATAGTGGTTACATAATGGCAAGCCAATCAGTAGCCAATATTCGTCGTGCAGGAAACATCGGTGTAATAACGGCATTCGATTGGCTGCAATGTGGCCCTGGATTGGTCCAATGTCGGTCGTACATCCGTAGCCAATATTCGTCGTGCAGCAAACATCGGCGTAAAAATGGCATGTGATTGGCTGAAATATGGCCCGATGTTGGCCGAACATTGGCAGCTTTGTCGGCAATACGATGGGCCTTCGTCGGCCCAATGTTGGTTGCATACTGGCTAAAACATCGGCAAAACGTCGGCCCATCATTGGCTTGAACGTCGGCCCGACATTGGAAGAAGTTGCACTTCCGACGTCGGCCCGACGTCGGTGCCGATGTTAGCCGATGTTGGTCCAAGATTGGTCCAACGGCGGCGTGCTGCCTGGGAACCTATTCAAACCTCATCGGCTAGCGTTATGTCCGTATTGCGTTTCACGAAGTGGGATCTGAGTTCATTGTCTACTTTGGTGGGAAAATGATGCTTGCTGTGGATACTTATCTTGGCTGGCCCAACAAATGTGATGGACACTTTCGTTTCCATTGGACACTAACACCTGCTCTACATGGTAGTGGCGCTTGCTCAATGTCTACGGAATGCACTCGTTTTTGCGGTTACGCCACTGGAGGTGATGTCGTCTAGCGCAGGAACTGGCACACAAACGCTGTGCTATAAAACTGCCTTGGGTAAACTTGCTAACTGGTTAGGGAGGAAGGGAGTCCTGTGAGATATAGATATTCAGACTACGTTCGAAATGAATTTCTCACAGTCCCACATCAAGTTTTTACGGTACAATCACCATTCTGAAATACACATTACTTATTCTGGCGACTCAAAAATGAAGAAAAAAAAATCTGTCAGGCTGAAAAATGGCTGTTGAAAAAAAAAACAGTTGACATAAGACGTCACGCTAGGTGAAATTCGGTGCCCTCTGGCATTGCCAAAATCTTTTTCCGGGATAATAGTACATGACTTCCTTACATGAATTTTTTAGTGTTTCCCAAAGTTCACTGCCCCTAAACAGATTTCAGAGCTAGTCTCGCACTGGTACATCACTGAGATATTTTTGGAAAGCCTGCCTTTGCAGCCCTTTGAGCTCACAGCGTATCAAAAATAGGAGCAACATTAGAAAACATGTGTATGTTTGCATCCCAGCCCTAACTGAGATGCACTTTCATATGCTACAGTAAATACAACGAGGAAGCGAGTAGTTGTGATGGACACCATAACGGAACAATATTCGGAAAATCGCTTTTGCGATTCAAACAACTCGCGCGCTGGTATGGTAAAATAGGGAATTCACAAAAAAGATAACAGCGAAAGCAAGCATCTACATGGCGATCAAGGCGCTGAATAGTTTGCTGATAAAGATGAGAGTTCAATAAGGTAGCGCACAATGCGTTCGCACTTTCTTTCCAGGCCAAACTAATAGAACATGCGCAAAAGTTTTGCAACACCGCGAAATATTACGTCCACAGCTATTGCTTGTTTTCACAATAAATGACAGACGAAAAAAAAACGAATAGCGTAGTAACACTTTTGCACCATTTCATCACGAAATACTCCAACTTGTCTTGCTTACATGAGCAGCATGTAATAGTACGCGCTTGTCCGTACAAATCTGAAGCAGCGAAAGTGGTCGTTTGCTAACGCCAAACGCTGCGAATAAGAAGTATTAACATGGGTCAATTCGGCACTGGCCGGCTATCTCACAGCAAAGAGATTTCACAAAACAAGAAGCACGAACAGCGTTGCCATCGAAGTGACCTCTACATGTCTGTGAGCACGGAAAACCGACGCGAAACAAATCGCGAAAACGTCTCAGCAGGCGAAATTTTAGATGATGACGGGTCTGGCACGGAACATGTTTTTTAACGACTTTCGTTAGCTCCAAGGAGGAACGAATTTTTATATCCAAGGCATTTTCGAATACTTGTCGCCATCTCTTCAGCCATCATACCATTGCTGTTATCACAGACTCAAAGTCTTTTCGTAGTTTGTTCACCCATAGCCCCGGCTTGTCACGGCTTCAAAGGGACAGCGAATGGTAAAAAAAAAGCACCACGGTACAGTGTATTAGAAGGGGCTCTAGCCGCGGCAGCCCTGATCTTTTGCTGACGTCTACGAATTGGTCACTTAGGCGAAACGGTTCGACCTGCAAAAAAAAAAAAAAAACATTCCGGATGAGAGTAAACGGAGAATGTGAAGTTACAGCCAGACCACGCACAATTTTTTGTATGGGTGGGTGCTAAGAGCGAAGCCATGGGTAAGGGTCATGTGGGCACGTGGAGTTGCGGTGTTGCATCGATAAATTGCAGTTCTCCTATTGGAAATGCACCGAACAGGATGAACAGGTAGAAACGACGCGTTGAAGAAAAGAATCATTGCTGTCTTCGTCTTGACGCATTCCTTCAATTTTGAACGGTCGCTGCTAGATCACAGTGTTAGACATAAAGGGTGTGTTTGTGAGCGTCCAGGGAGTGTGGCCTTGGCTCAGTGCGTAGCGTGCCAGACATATGTGGCTCGTTACCGAGAGGTAATGGGGCCGACTCCTCTTGACGGAATTTTCGGCTTCATTTCCTGATGAGGCGTATTTTCGTGACGTCATTTCCGCGAAAAAAATATTTCAATGCAGACATGGTTGACTCCCGCATAAACACTTTGGGCTCAAAAAATTACGAAAGGAGCGAAGCAGCAGTAGAGCGCACGGCGTTGACCCGATTTAAAGGGCCATCGGCACGTATGCTTGAAGAACGATTTAAGTGAATCTCGGTGAAGCATTTTTCTGAAGTAAAGGTTTGTTTGAAACGAAAAGACGAGGGAGGCGGGTTGGGTTTCATGTAATTTCATTGCAATCAACGAGCCGAAGGAGTAGACAGATTTAGTTGCGCGTCCGCAGCAGCCGTACGTATGCAGCCTGCATTGCGAATGCTGGTGTGCTGCTTCTGTACGGTTGAACTGGACGCGCAACTAAATCTGTGTAATGCTTGCACTGGACGTGCGGTTGAGTTTTGCGCGTGTGGAGAGGGTAACGCGAGAGAGAAGTGTGTTGCGAGCAAGTAGTTGGTTGCCAGCGTGCGGAGAGGCCGGCAGCTGATGCGAGTGAGGAAGAGAGTGACGTCAACGTAGCTTTGACTAGACCTACTTGGCCCCGCACCAACACCTGCGGCAAGATGTTTCGTACGGGTGTACCGAACAGCATTACACTGGCTAGTCAAAGAGCTTCTTCGCATCTAAAATTCCCCGTCATATCCACAAAGTGAATGTTAGAGGAGCTTGTTCGAAGTTCACGGGGCATTTATTTTGGCGAGACCATTCGTGTAGTAATGCGTGTTAACAAGCCGGCGCATGCTGTGTACCTCCAAGGCAGCGTTGTTACGCACGTTCTGTGGCAGTAAATTAACAGTGTTCGCCACGGTCGTCGGCATGTTAACCTCCTGCCCCTCTATGCGATAGTGGCTGTTGCCGTGAGTCAAATGTCTGAAACGCTTTTAAAGTGGAAGCGTGAAGCAATTAGGCGTTCTTGATTTGTTGAGAGCAGGCAGGTGAAGAGGCTTGGCAGGATATCGATACCCGTGTCTAACACTAATCTTAGGATTTTGCCACGTGCTGTTGTGCCTGCAACTCGACGAAAACAAAGCGGACATAGTCGCGAGGATCGTCCTCACCCAGCTGGCTTGCTTCATGTTCCTTTTTTCTCTCTTCTCGGCGCGATGGCAGCGCACGTTCACGCATGGCCAGACTAAACACCACTGTTATCCTGTTCTTGTGCTCTCTGTTTGACATTCCGTTGTCTCCCACTTCCTGTCCCCCTAGCGACGATGTTGAATTCGCCACCTGAGTTAGAGAGAGTGTTGAGACCACGCTTTTCTCTTTACTTCTCTTTCTTTCAAAGCCGCTTCGAGTAGGCAAGCACGTGGGCCAACGAAAACCGACAACTTGTGTGGTGGCACGCCTTTAGTAAACATTGTTGGAACCATGAGAGGGGGTTGATCGTGAGCGGTGACCGCAGAAATGCACACTCTGGCAACACTGCTGCACATGCCGAAAGTGACAATATGACAAGCCACGAGGAAAAAGGAGCAAGTTTTCAAAAATCCACAAATCTCCACGAAGTCAATGATGACTGTTGTGCAAATCTTGGACCTAAGCTCTACCAATTCAAAGTTGAAGTACTGACAAGTGTAAAGAACTTGCGCTTGTAGGTTTTTATAAGGTTCTGCTAGAACACGATCGCTAATAAGGCATTACAGTTTCTTTTGTGACTCAAATATGTAATACGAGCATTTCCCCACATAATGTAGTTTGAGTGACGTAAAGCGACATAAAGTCGACAACAAAGCTGTCTTGAGGTTCACATTGTCTACTTTGTAGTCACGGACTAGCATAAATTGTTGATGTTTCACGATTTTGGAGTGCTGTTTTCACAATTTTACTTGTAGCTGATCTGTTTAAACTTGGTTTTATTTAAATACAACATGTTTCGACGGTAACATTGATTTTCTAACCACAATGCCGGCGGAGTGAGCGTTTACGACAAAGCTAGCCCCAAAATCGATGTTTAATTCATCGACAAGAGGGTTTTATAATGAATGATAAATGTTATGAATAGTGTTAGTCTAGCTTGAATCATTTTTTTTGTCTTTCACGTCCATGAGTTTCCCCATCATGGACGTGAACAACGATAAGTGTAGGCACTAACTCGTTTCGGCCGTACAAATCTCACAAGCTACTGATGCATTTGACTAAGTTTACTCAAAGGAAAAATTCATCAGCCATACCCCGGGCATATTTCATGGACTATGTTCAAGCACTTCAGCCGACAGTCTATCCGCATACCATGCTGCCGGATGATGAACGGAAGAACTGTTAGGCTCAGATGAAAAAAGTTTGAACGGCCTTTGTTTTCTTGTTTGCCGTGCAATGCTCAGCGCCGTGGTAGATATACCTGTTTAAATGCTGCATGGTTTATTGTATGTCGGACTCGAGAAGCATGTCCTTTGTTTGTGCGCTCTTTCTCGCTGTTTGCGGCGTCTTGCCTGGGCGTTGTGTTCTTCCATCTGGATGAATGGCTAGAGGTCAGCAGTGCTGGTTGCCTTCACTCTTCAGCGTGACCTGGAGGTTCACAAGATCAAGACTGCTCAAATGAGCGCCCCTCGTTTTGGAACAGTGCGTTCCAGAGACTGGAGACCACGGCATAAGCTGTGCCCATTGTGTCGCAGTATTGGCTAGAAAAATTACTTTAGTCTACAGGAGTGCGGTCAAAATAATTGCTACAAACACCAGCTGGGCATCGAGGCACAATCATTGGTTGCAAACACTTGGATAAATAATGCCACGGTTCTTTGATAAATAAGCAGCATATTTCTATTGTGACTATATACGTGCAAATAAATGACACCAAGGGATTTTTCAAGCCTGTCTACTTTCTTTAGTGTTACTGTGTACTAACAAAACAAGAAAAATCATCTAAGAGGCACTATGACTGAAGCGAAGTTTGTGACAAGGCGTGGTGTTATTTTCATGCCAGGAACTGCCCACGTTAGCGCGAGTATGGTTGTGCTTCTAATACTTTCTCTGATTTAAATCTACGATGGTCTATTTGTTATCGTGCTAGAACACTTACCAAAGTTCGTCGTCTGTCATAACTGCCTTTGTGGTTAGATTAAGGAGCATGTTGATGAAAGTAAGATTGACAGAAATTTTCGCAGCGCTTCACCGCGGCGTCTCTCAATATCATATGATAATTAGCCGACGTGAAACGTCAGTTATTGCAATTTTTAAAAATTTAAATTTTAGAGGAAGAGGAGGCGAGAGCAAAAACGAGTGGTCTGTTTGGAAGAGGGGCGAGAAAAGCGCAGTCAGAACGTAACACTTCCAGGAAGTCAGCATTTTCACGGGTGTGTAATTAACAGAGATTCTTTTCAACATTAAAAATGCAAGAGCAGCAATGAAAGCCTCACTACATGTTTAAAAACGCTGGAAACTTTCGTCTATTCTTGGATACTCGGTACCCCAGTAATTAAGAAATACGAATATGGTTGAGTTACCTGGTAATGCAGGAAACTTAGTGAAAATTGGTGGGTAGAATGAATGTCGTGCTTGTTTATGAACCTCCGTTTCCAGCAGCAATATAAAATTACTTTTTTGATAATCTATGATTTGTTTATATTGCGCGAGATTTTTAAAATTACTTGCAGCAAGGTAGCTGACCCAGCATATTGAATATATAGATGTTCTCCTAGCTATCATTCCGCACGATTTAATAAAAACAGAAACGTCCTTACGAGAAGCACATGCAGCCTAGGTTGTTCTCAGTGTACTGTAGTAGCCACTACCTTATTACTTCGTTAATGATGTCAAGGTAATTAGTACTAATGTAGTGTTTAATTCAAAAGGTACTTTTTTATTCGCCAAAATTCCATTGAGGCGTATGTGGCGATGACCTCTTCAATGTCTTCACTTTATTAGCAGAGAATAAGAGGTACACGAAGGCAATCGTGAACAACTTCAAGTGGTTCAAAAATATTTTAAAGAAAACTAGACCATTTATTTGGCCTTGAATCCAGCAATACGACATTTATGAAAAAAAATCTCTGTCTTTGAATGCTAAAAACATTCAGCTCTGTCCATAATTTAAAGCCACTCAGTATGCTGGTTATCATAACTCTTCTTCGCCGTGGTGTTTGTTCTGTGAAGTTTTCAGCCTGATAATAAACTATATATCGTACAACTTCTTTAGCATTGCTTGCAAAGTAGTTTTCGACACGCAGCTTCGCTTAGTATGGAATCACCCGAGGAATCCTAGTTTTTTTTATAAGTTAGAAGAGCATCTTTACGGTCAATTCAGGTTACACCTTTCCACCTTTACGGTCAATTTATATTCAGAATGCTCTTTGATAAAATACCATACAATCATGTCTCCATGACCCCAATTTTAATCTGACCGTTGGGACAGAGCCTCATATAGGAAGTTTTCGATTGCATTCATTCATTCGTTCATTTGTTTATTTCCATTGTGAAAATCCTATATAATGGCAGGGGCCTAAAATAAAGCTGCTCTGGTTCCCGTACTACACAGTGGCAGCGTATTCATAATGCTCTTCAAATTCAAATTTATATAAGTAATCGAGAAGTTGGTCACTGAATTCAACGTGCGTACAACCTCGAAAACAAAAGAGGGATACTCTCACCACTTGTACTTCAAATAAAAGTAAATTAGCTAGAGTTGTTCATGTCGGGACTGTTGAAAGTCAGCTAAACCTAAGAAGATATTGGTTAAATAGGAGTGGGAGATTTTGTCTGGACACAGGATAAATTTTTCTTGCTCGGCCAATTCTACAAGCACTTACCAATCATATCAGTTTTCAGACTCAATAGAAAATGATATCAGTTAGCATACGAGCAATCTATTTTCTCCAAGATGAAATTCCGCAATCGAGAGGGGTAGAATATGAATATGGTGGAAAATGTGCATTGACTAAAGGAATTGTAGGGTATAGCGGTACAGAAACGCGCAAGTTTAAATTTTACATTCTATATTATTCACATACCATCGTGTTTTACCCTATGGGGGATTTCTTGAATAAATATATACTACGGAGACGCTGTTTAAATACGGTAACACTACCTAAAAATTGCAGTAAATATGATTATTCTAAATTTTCTTTTTTTTGAAAGAGAAGTTTTTCAATACATTTTTGTAGGCAGAAGTGTTGCGTTCTGGGGTTTCGGTTTCGGAATGACATGTGAGGATGCCAGGGGCGCTGCTGCGGCATCCAGGATTTCAAGGCGACTGTAAATAAAATCAGTGTGTGTTTGGTAACCGTGTAGTGCGGTTGTTGTTCTTCCCTTCGGCGCTTTGCGCCAACCCGCGTGTTCGGGCTGGTCGGCGTCCCCGCCGGCCACGTACGTCTCCGTCGGCCGTCTTCTTCTTCTGCTTCGTCGGGACCAGCCAGCCGCCAACACAGCAATGGCGACGAGGATGGGATAGGAGACGCCATTTCAAGCAAGAAGAATGGAGAGGTGTAGGTGAGAAGACAATGACGCCAGTACACTGTTTGAAGAAGACGACAAAGGCGGCGTAGCTGAATGAAGAAGGAATGAAGCGACACAGCACACAGTAGCCACCTTGCTGGGAACAAAGAGCGTCTAGAGTTAGCAGGGTAGGTCTATTAGAAGCAAGAAGAAGACAAACACGGAGAAGGAAATGGGTTCTTACAGGTCTTCGTCGCCATTGCTGTGTTGGGGGCTGGCTTTGGATGCCACCAACGCTTCGCCGACGCCAGCGTCGGGTGATGCCTTCAAGAATGCTGTTGGTCTTTTCGATGAGCATTTTAAAGATGTCTCGTGCGATTATCTCGCATGCGTAAAATTCCAAGAAAGGCGACAATTGCCTGGCGAGCCAGTCACCGAGTTCATTACTTCTCTTTGAACGCTCGCCGCGTCGTGCGGTGTCGGCACGCTCGAGAACGATATGATCCGCCATCAGCTTTTCACCGGGGTAGCCTCGCAAAACGTCTGCTGCCGCATGCTTCAAAAGGGCTCCTCAATTTCATTATCCGAATCCCTCTCGATTGCGCGAGAGATCGAGGTTATTCGCTCCCAGTTGGAGAAATTCGCTCCGCATTCAGTACAGCAACTTTCTGCTGCGGGGGGCCAAGGCGGCGACTCTTTGTTTCACGGGACGCGTCAACATGGCGGCCCTTCATCTTCGTCTCGGCGCGGCGGCCAACATGGACGCCCGCCTGCACAGTCTTTCCGTGGCAGCCAACATGGCGGCCCCTCTGCGTCACGGGGGCGAGGAAGCCGACAATATGGCGACCCCATTCCGCCAAATTCTGGTTTTCACGAACAGCACCGAGCTCCTAACTCGCGTTCGCAATTTTCTTCTTCAAGCGCAACCGCGCATTGCTTTCGTTGCGGATCAGCTGGGCATTTAGCGAATTTCGCGCAGTGTCCCGCAAGAAACCGCACTTGTCTTGCGTGCGGAAAAATCGGACATTTTCAGTCCGTATGCAATTCCCGTCCAGCAAATCTTCCTCAACCTGTTTCTTCGTCCGCTCCCTCGAGCACTGCACAGACCAATACGGTCACTGTTTTAAATGTAGATGGCCTCCACACTACGTCCAAGCCCAGCATCGTAGCTTCAGTGGGCCATGTGCCCTTGTCATTTCTCGTGGACACTTGTGCCTCAGTCTCTTTGATCAGTGCCGCAGACTTTCATAGCCAATTTTCCAACATTCGGCTTTTGTCTTCACACGTCGTTCTACAAACTTATTCCAAGGAAAGGATTGATTTTTTAGGTCATTTTACAGCTCAGGTCTCCTATCGCAGTCGAACTCCTTCCATTACTTTTTATGTAACTGCCAATGGCAGCTCCCTTTTGGGACGTGATGCCATCAGGGCTTTGTCCATCAACATCGTCGGTACGTCTATGACGTGTGCTCAAGTGGACGTCCAAGATGATCTTCCAGCCAACGCGCCTTCTGAATTCCACCACCTGTTCACCCATGAACTGGGTTGTGTGCGCGGTTTTGTGCATAAAGTGATGCGTCGACCAGGTGTGTGCCCTGTGCGTGCCAAGCTGCGCCGCATTTCTCTTCTCCGTGAGCAAGTCTCTGCGGAACTGTCTCGTCTTCAAGCCAGCGGAATCATCGAGCCTGTCTCTGCTTCCGACTGGGTTTCTCCACTGGTCATCAAGAAAAAAGATGGATCCCTTCGACTATGCGTCGACTTACGAGAACTGAACAAGGCGATTGTCGTAGACGGGTTTCCACTTCCTCACATTGAAGAACTGCTTCATCAGCTCTCCGGAGCGGTATGTTTCTCCAAGCTGGACCTCGCGTCTGCTTATCACCAAGTTGAACTTTCTGAGTGCAGTAGAGACTTAACCACTATTATATCGCACGAAGGCTTGTTTCGGTTTCGCCGCGTGTGTTTTCGGCTTGCATCTGCCCCTGCAGTGTTTCAGAAAATGATGTCAATTATTTTTAAGGGTTGTATTGGCGCCCTTTGTTACGTAGATGACATTTTGGTGTGGGGACGTACTCGCAAAGAGCACGATGCTAACTTGCATACTGTTCTCAACCGCATCAGTGAATGTGGTATGAAACTTAATAACAAGTGCATTTTTATTGTGAATTAGTTACAATTTCTAGGACATAATGTCAGTTCCCGCGGCTTGACACCTGTTGAATCTAAAGTTCAGGCCATTGTCAATGCCCCACGGCCAACAGATGCCAAAACCTTGCAATCTTTTTTAGGTCTTGTTGGTTATTATGCCGAGTTTGTTCCTCACTATGCTGATGTTGTTGAACCACTGCGTACTCTACTTCGACAAGCACAGCCTTTTAACTGGTCAGCTGAAGCTGAGCAGAGGTTCATTCGAGTCAAGTCAATACTGGCCTCAAAGCCAGCTGTTAGTATTTTCAATGTGAAGCTTCTCATCGTTATCACGACGGATGCGTCTGATGTTGGACTGGGAGCAGTGTTTCAACAACTCAGAGGTGATCAGCTGATCACTATCGCTTTTGCATCTCGTACGTTGAGCCCTGCTGAACGCAGATATTCAGTTGGAGAGCGTGAAGCTCTCGCGTGTCTTTTTGCCTGTGAGAAATGGCATGTTTACTTGTGGGGCCGGCACTTCACATTACGTACAGATCACCAAGCACTAGTTGCTCTTCTTTCTCCAGGATCCGAAGGCCGCCGCCCCATCCGCATTTCCCGTTGGTGTGCCAAACTCATGTATTATAATTTCAGTGTTCAATATTGCAAAGGTTCTAATAACGTGGTTGCTGATGCACTGTCGCGCCTTCCTCTTCAGATACCGGTTACTGAAGAGCGGGATGAGGAAGTTGTATCATTAGTTACTTCCTGCATTACTAAAGCTGAGCTTAGGGCAGCTACAGCGGCAGATTCCACTTTATCTCAAGTTCTCAAATATTTACGTGAAGGATGGCCTTCCAAACGTGCTCTTGCTTCTGAATTCTCGCCTTACTTCGTAGTCCGACAGGAATTGTCTTGTGTCGAGGACTTGCTTTTCCGCGATGAACGCGCGATTCCCCTTTCTTCTTTCCGTAACAAGCTAATACAGCTTGCCCATGAGGCCCATCCAGGCATTGTCTGCACCAAACAGAACCTCTGAGACAGGTACTGGTGGCCAGCCTTAGACAAGCAGGTCGAGCATGCAGTTTACAACTTCCATATATCTCAGGTAGCTGACAAGTCTGCCAAACCTGCATTTTCTCCGTTGCAGCCAGTCCAGTGGCGTGATCGGCCTTGGTAGAAACTTGACATGGACATCATCGGTCCTTTGCATAATGTTCCGCAAAATGCCCGGTTCATTGTTTATCTCATTGACTACCATTCCAAATGACCAGAGCTTTGTTTCACACATACGGTTACTTCTGAGGTCATCAGTGAGTTTCTGTCTTCAATCTTCAGCCGGGAAGGTTTTCCTGATGCTATAGTTACGGACAATGGTCCACAGTTTCAGTCCCAACATTTCGAGGCTTTTCTTTCACAACGAGGAATTTAGCACTTGAGGTCATCAGTTTTCTATCTCCAATCAAATGGGCAAATCGAGCGCTTTAATCGCGTTCTGAAGGAACACATCCAGATCGCCCAATTAGAGCACCGTCCCCTCAAGCAAGTCGTGACTGATTGTTTAGCTTCGTACAGGTTCACACCACAAGGCACCACTGAAGTGTCTCCTGCTCAACTTCTCTACGGTAGGCAACCGCGAGTTGCTCTCGACATAGTCTCTTTGCCTCGTAACATAGCAGTGTCTTCTCCTGATCAAATGCGTACCAGGGTTTTTTCTCATCAACAAGCAATGAAAAAGTATGTCGACACCCGTCGAGGTGCAAAGCAGTCCAAAGTTCGCACTGGCGATCTAGTCAAGGTTCGTGTGCCCGGCAAGTGCCCCAAGTATCGGGGTCCTTACAAAGTCTTGGGCCAGGTTAGCCCCACTTCGTTTCGCTTAAGTGATGGTAACATCTGGAATACTTCGCGCCTTGTTGTTTTTAATACGAATTCGCCTTCAACACCTAAAAGTCTTCCCCATCACGTTCCGTCCGCGCCCTTCAACTATCGATCAGATTATTACTTTTGGCCTCTATGTACAGGCATTTCTTCAAGGGGGTACGAGTAACTAGTCGGTGTTGCTGGTTCAAGTACACCAAGTCATACGGTTCACTTCGAACCTTCAAATACGGCTGCGACCGTTGAACCGGACTCCGGTCCTCAAAACTCTTCCGAAGCTCCTGCTGCGAGCTCTGATGAGGCCGCGAATTTTAACGCTCGTTCAGAGCCTTCACAATCTTATACTGCTCTTGATGTGTCACATCAGAGCACAAGTGACCAAGGTGCAGATTCAACTGATTCTACACCCAAAAGGGCCCGCCCTAAGCGGAAGCGGCTGAAGCCGCGTCGGTTCGAAGACTACGTGATGTAAAACTCTTGTTCATTACTGTTGTGAACATTATTGTTCTGTGAGAAGATCCAATGCATTCAAATCAATATTGTACTGACTGTGTACATTTTTTTCAGTGCATTTTCAGGACTTCTATTGTACATTTTGTTCAGTGCATTTTCAGGACTCATAGTGTGTAAGTTCGGTGTGCCGTGCTCTGAATTTTCATGTGTTCTAACGTACACTGATCAAGCGTAAATATAAACAGTGTATAGCTGAACATCTTTCGAGAAGGGGATGATTGTTGTAATTTGGGGTTTCGGTTTCGGAATGACATGTGAGGATGCCAGGGGGCGCCGCTCTGGCATCCAGGATTTCAAGGCGACTGTAAATAAAATCAGTGTGTGTTGGGTAACCGTGGAGTGCGGTTGTTGTTCTTCTCTTCGGCGCTTTGCGTCAACCCGCGTGTTTGGGCTGGTCGGCGTCCCCGCCGGCCGCGTACGTCTTCGTCGGCCGTCTTCTTCTTCTGCTTCATCAGGACCAGCCAGCCCCCAACACAGCAAAAAGCTACGTAGTGAAGGACAACGAAGACTAGGAGTGGGGATCATCATCAGGAGACTCAGCTCACGCGCAGCCTGCGAAACAGTGTTCTAAAACCTTATGCAGGCATCCTTTTCGCGTCTTTTGAGGGTTTTCGGTTCCATGCCTGGAATCTCAATTACGCGGTTCTCGTCTCTTTCTACCATGCTGATGGAAACGCCGTCACCTGGAACCGGTGGCTGTTTGTCGACGACAGAAAAGGAGGGCTACGTCACCTACTGGACGCATCCGCAGCAAGAGTTGGAACATGGCATGGGCGCCTTGGATCAATCTTCGTTCGTTACTGCACAGAATGTCCTCGAACGCACAACCGATCGATGCAGCATCGCACCAGCACTCGGCTACGTAACCTACATCGGTGTCCGACACGATCCAAGTTTCTTCGTCTGCCATGATGCAGCACATAATTCCAGCCGATCGGATTCAAAGGACAGACCTTCTGACCAAGGCCGCGCCATTCAGGTTAGAGCCCTGATACATAGACGCAGTCTTTTTAACACATTGCAGAGTGCGTGTATTTTACAGTGTACTATATCAAGCGACAGTATTAATTATTGTCTTTGCCAATTCGCTTCTACTCAACGTGGCTTTCGGGCTCATATAGATTTTTAACAAGATCTAACTGTAAGAGAGCGTGAATCTTTTACATTTAAGAACAGTGCAACTGAGAGTAACGGAGATGAGATGTGCTAACAAAGTTTTTTAAGACAAAAAACAATATTTGGCTCATTGCGTCACCGTTCTGACATTCTGCTTACGGCGCTCATTATTGTACCTGACGGTAACAGGATAGAACACTGTCGTGCGGTCACGTTTACGGTGAAGCGAAAGGCTAGTGGACCTTGCCGCTGCGCGATAACTGCACGTTAAATAAAACCGATGGTCTGAATTTCTGGAGTATACCACTATGGCGTGTCTCGTAATTAAAAGTTGTTTAGTACGGATAAACCCATCAATCATTCTAATGAGTTACTCGGGGTCACCCTTGCTACCATTGAATATCTCGACTTTAGTTGAATAATCACAATAGAGTGCTTGCCACCGTTTGGAAATTTTGCCATACTCTTGCCTAGCTCTAGATATTAGTTGCAGACTTCCATTGGGTTCCGTTGGGCTAACTGATGTCTCACATTGTTGATGCCATCCAATCTGCAGCGCAGTGTTGAGAACATCATGTCACTTGTGTTTGCTTACTATGTCGATTATATGCGTTTAGAGGGTACGCTTGATTGATTTGTGGGGTTTAACGTCCCAAAACCATCATATGATTATGAGAGACGCCGTAGTGGAGGGCTTTGGAAATTTCGACCGGGTGGGGATCTTTACGTTCACCTGAATCTGAGCACACGGGGCTACGACATTTCCGCCTCCATCGGAAATGCAGCCCCTGCACCCGGGATTTGAGCCCGCGACCTGTGGGTCAGCAGCCGAGTACATTAGCCATTAGACCACCGAGGCGGGGCTAGGGGGTATGATTGCTCGATGTGTTTTGTATGCTAGCGTTCTCCAAATTTGTAATATTTTGTGTAATATTTTGTGTCTAGTATTCTATGGTATTTGTTATTTTCACTCATTCTTGGCTTGCTTTCGGTAATCTTTTCTGTTGAAGACTATTAGGCAGTGGGCAGTACAACATTGCAATATATATTTGATGTGGCGTGCTGCAAGGGTGCCACCTAGCTTAGCATTTTTACTACCCAGGGCATTCTACCAAACCTACGCTACTGACAGAAAAACCGGTTTCATGCTCTTGAATGCATTTCTGCTCGACAAAAGAGAAGTGTGTTTCTGAAGGCGTAAATATAAATTAGGTAGCTCATGCTATATTCATCAGGCACCCCAGTATATTGTTACGGAGCTCGCAAACACACGGAAGAGAGGAATGAGCGTATTTCCTATATTTACATGCCAAAGTGACGCTTCAGAGCTGCCAGTCTCTCGCGCGGCGAGTCCACTTCTTTTTCATCGAACTGTTGTCCACGACGGTAGAGCCATGCCCACTGCCTCGTAATATCACCCCCGGCGAACAAAGCGCCGTCACGGCGCCCCTAAGTCAATCAGGACTGGCAGTATAGTAGGGCTTTAGGCGCGACACATGAACAACATCAGTAGATGGTGTAGCAGAGGATGAGTGCGGTTGAACGGGAGTGATGAGGTAGTCGACGTCGGTGACCTTGCGGAGAACTTTGTAGGGTCCTGTGTATCGTGGGAGGAGCTTCTCGCACAAACCTTCACGTCGATACGGCGTCCAGAGTAGGACAAGAGAGTCATCAGGGTAGTCAACGTCGCGGTGCGAGTCATCGTAGCGGACTTTTTGTGCGGCCTGAGAAGCACTGAGCCGAGTGTGCGCGACTTGGCGAGCGACGCGGGCTCGAGAAGCAGCGTCCTGCGCATACACCGTTGGTTGGATAGTAGCAGAAGGAAGGAGTGTGTCGAATGGCAACGCAGGGTTGCAGCCGTACAAAAGAAAGAATGGAGAGTAGCCGGCGGTGTCATGTCTTGACGAATTATATGCAAATGTAACGTAGGGGAGCATTGCGTCCCAGTCACGGTGGTCAGCAGAGACGTACATAGACAACATGTCTGTAAGAGTTCGGTTGAGACGCTCCATGAGACCGTTAGTCTGGGGATGGTAGGCAGTAGTAAGGTGATGTTCGGTAGAGCAGCTCCGGAGGATTTCGTCGATAACTTTTGCGAGGAAGCAGCGGCCCCGATCCGTCAAAAGCTGGCGCGGAGCTCCATGCCGCAGAATGACGTCATTTAGGAGAAAGTCTGCGACGTCTGTAGCGCAGCTAGTTGGCAATGCACGAGTTATCGCGTATCTGGTCGCATAGTCGGTTGCGACAGCGATCCACTTGTTGCCTGACACGGACGTCGGGAAAGGTCCGAGCAAGTCGAGGCCGATGCGGAAGAATGGTTCCGGGGGAATGTCGATAGGTTGGAGCAGGCCAGCCGGACGGAGAGCAGGACGTTTCCGACGCTGGCAGCGCTCGCAAGCAGCGACATAACGGCGCACAAATTTATACATGCCAGGCCAAAAGAACCGTTGCCGCACGCGGTGATAGGTGCGTGAAAAACCCAGGTGTCCCGCCGTCGGTGCGTCATGCAGATGTTGAAGAATAGTGGCACGCATGTGTTGGGGAATAACTAACAAATATTCCGGGCCATCAGACTTCATGTTGCGACGATACAGAATGTCGTTGCGAAGGACATATTGACGGAGAGAAGGGTCGGAATGTCCTGAAGATACTCGCTGAATGACCTTCTTGAGGGTTGCGTCCCGGCGCTGCTCTGTGCCGATGTCGTGCAAATCAGATATGGCGAGCACACAAGAATCGCCTTCATGGACAGCGAGGCTAGCAGGGTCCACCGGATAACGCGAGAGACAATCAGCATCTTGGTGCAACCTGCCCGACTTATAAATTACGTCGAAGTTATACTCCTGGAGACGTAGAGCCCAGCGACCTAGGCGACCAGTTGGGTCCTTGAGCGACGACAGCCAACACAGAGCGTGGTGGTCCGTAATAACTGAAAACTCGCGGCCATACAAGTAGGGGCGAAATTTCGCTACAGCCCAGACCAACGCAAGACACTCGCGCTCTGTTATCGAATAGTTTCGCTCAGATGTGGAGAGAAGGCGGCTGGCATACGCAATAACACGCGTTTGGCCTCCCTGGTGTTGAGCGAGGACGGCGCCGATTCCGTGAGCACTGGCGTCTGTGCGTACTTCAGTCGTCGCAGACGGGTCAAAGTGAGCCAGTATTGGTGGTGAAATGAGCAGGTCGATCAGCGTGGAAAACGCAGCTGCTTGGTCTTGGCCCCACGAGAAGGGCACGTTCTTTTTGAGAAGATCAGTTAGTGGTCGTGCAATTGTAGCGAAATCGCGTATAAAGCGGCGGAAGTACGAGCATAAGCCCACAAAACTCCGAACATCTTTGGTTGAAGAAGGCAGAGGGAAATTCTTGACAGCGCTAATCTTGTCAGGGTCAGGTCGGACGCCAGCAGCACTTACAAGATGACCAAGGATCGTGATTTGTTGTCGGCCGAAATTGCACTTTTTCGAGTTCAGCTGGAGTCCTGCTCGACGAAAAACGGCTAAAATGGTCGACAAACGAGTTAAGTGAGTTTCAAATGTTGGGGAAAAAACAATCACATCGTCGAGGTAGCAAAGACAGATGGACCATTTATAACCACGAAGAAGAGAGTCCATCATGCGTTCGAACGTTGCCGGGGCGTTGCACAGCCCAAAAGGCATAACCTTGAACTGATAAAGGCCGTCCGGTGTGATGAAGGCAGTCTTTTCTCGGTCTAAGTCGTCGACAGAAATTTGCCAGTAGCCCGAACGCAGATCAATAGATGAGAAGTATCGCGCGCCATGAAGGCAATCAAGGGCGTCGTCGATTCGTGGCAGCGGATATACGTCTTTGCGGGTTATCTTGTTCAAGGCACGGTAGTCAACGCAAAATCTCCAGCTGCCATCCTTCTTTTTCACTAAAACAACAGGTGACGCCCATGGACTTGAAGAGGCCTCTATGACTCCTTTGGAGAGCATTTTCTCGACTTCTCGTTGTATGACCTGGCGTTCGGACTGGGAAACACGATACGGTCGCCGTCTAACAGGATTAGCATCGCCGGTATGTATTTGATGACGCACGAAGGACGTTTGCCCTAAAGGGCGGTCATCGAAGTCGAAAATATCTCGGTAGGTAGTCAGAACGTGGTGAAGTTGCGCCAACTGACAGGGCAGAAGATCAGGGGCGATCATCATCGTGATTTCGTCGCTAGGTGCGTTTGCTCGGCTGGCTGCAGTAGGGGACGAACAGTCTTCAGGGTCCAATGCCACGATGCTACATGCATCAAGTGGGGAAACGTGGGCTAACGAAATGCCTTGCGGGAGAACTTGGGTCGAACTACTGAAGTTAAGGAGCGGAAGCTGAACGTAGTTGTCCACAATAGTCACGATTGTATGCGGCACAGCAACACTTCGAGCCAAGAGCACATCCACCAATGGAGACACTATGTAGTCACCGTCAGGAAGAGCTGGTGATATCGTTAAGGCAACACACGTGGTGGCTTGCGGTGACAGCCGAACATAATCAACAGCGCACAAGCGGTGTGACGGTGAGGACGGCACAGGTCCAAGTCGAGGCAGTTCAAGTTGAAGAACGCCGGTTGCACAGTCGATGAGAGCAGCATGGGTGGACAAGAAATCTAAACCAAGAATTAGGTCATTTGGGCACTGCTCAATAACTGCAAAGAGAACAGATGTGGGGTGATCGGCGATAGTGATGCGTGCTGTGCACATTCCTGTGATGGCAAGACTTCTTCCGTCGGCGACACGAATAACGCCAGGGGCAGCCGGTGTGAGCACTTTCTTCAGGCGGCGACGAAGTCGGGCACTCATCACAGAAATATGCGCCCCAGTGTCAACAAGTGCAGAAACAGTCAGGCCGTCAACGTCGACGTCGATCAAATTTCGTCGTGTCGGCAGTACAAGGAGAGGATTTGAGGTCGGTACCGAGGATGCAGCTTCACCTCCAAGAGCTGCACCGCTTAGTTTCCCTGGTGAGAATTGAGCGGGGAGGTCGGGCGTCGTCGTAGAGGAGAAGGGGACGACGGGCGACGTCCTGGCGGCGAACGAGACTGGTGACGTCGAGGCGACGGTGAGCGGCTGTGCTGCGTATCAGGGGCATCGCAGGCGTAGGAATCGACGGGCAGAGGCCGGCGGTAGTTGTCGGCGATCGGCTCAGGAGGTTGGAAACGACGGTAGCTATCGGTGCGGCGAGCAGTGTTATACTGGTTTCGGGACGAAGACCAATGGTTGTGGCAATACCGTGCGACGTGACCTATGCGGCGGCAGTTAAAGCAGATCGGCCGATCATCCGCAGTTCTCCATTCGGCCGGATTGCGAGAGCGTGGATAAGACCTTTCTTGGGGTGGTGACCTGGGGCGAGGCGGCGACCTTGAACGGAAGCCAATTGGTCGAGACTGAGCAACGGCGCAGACATCGAAGCCCAAATTGCTCAGTTCTTCCCGCACAATCGACTGTACCAAGCAAACCTGAGGTACTTGCAAATCGACGTGGCCGTTGGCGGGAAGAGTAGGTGTAATTGCTTCGATTTCCCGCCGGACAATTCGCGTAATTTCAGACGCTGGTGAAGACTGCCGATGGGAGGACAGTCCATCTTCGCAGGAGGACGTCGCTGCGGTGTTCGGCAGTCGAGTAAATGATCTTGAAATCCGCCTGCTTTTGGCCAGTTCAAAACGCCGGCATTCCTCAATAATTTCGTCGACGGTCGCACAGTTCCGGCACATTAGCAGGTTGAACGCGTCGTCCGCTATGCCCTTGAGGACGTGGCCAACCTTGTCAGACTCCGACATGTCGTTGTCAACTTTACGACATAGAGCCAGCACGTCCTGTATATATGAGATATACGGCTCTGTGGACGTCTGAGCACGTATAGACAACTCCTTCTTTGCAGCCGCCTTTCGACCGATGGGCTTCCCAAATAAGTCGCGAAGCTTTTCCTTGAAGGTGTCCCAACTGCCGATCTCCTCCTCATGGTTCTCGTACCAGACTTTGGCCGTGCCTTTCAGGTAAAACAGCACATTGGCCAGCATAAGAGTCGGATCATACCGGTTGAGAGCACTGGTGCGTTCGTAGTCGGCTATCCAGTCGTCGACATCAACTTGGTCCGTACCGCAGAACGTTCCAGGATGCTTCGGATGCGTCAGCACGTACGTGGGTGGGGGTGGGGCCAGTGGAGGCGTTGCCGTGGATGGTGCGGGCGTCGCCGAAGCCGATGGAGAGGTGGCCGTGGGATCAGTCCCGTGTTCCATCACGGAAACTCCGATTTGACGACCACTGCGGAGCTCCGTTGTATGGCGCTTCGTTACCCAGCACTCCCACCAATTTGTTACGGAGCTCGCAAACACACGGAAGAGAGGAATGAGCGTATTTCCTATATTTACATGCCAAAGTGACGCTTCAGAGCTGCCAGTCTCTCGCGCGGCGAGTCCACTTCTTTTTCATCGAACTGTTGTCCACGACGGTAGAGCCATGCCCACTGCCTCGTAATAATATTCTGCATGTCTGTTAAGATAAGGTCCCGCAAACAACTCCTTTTATGTGATGGCATTGATGGTACCCTTAACACTTGCTTCAAATTAAAGCCATTCACCCGAAGCTTCTGCTTGGTATTATTCGAGTTGCAGGAGCTCAGGGTGCAAAACGTGTTCCTCTGCCAATCACAATCTCTTGGGCACTGATATATCATATCCATAAAGTCGGTTTTTATCAAATAAAAATTGATGATTCAAGACCAGGAGATATTGAGGGCAGTTATCATATCGAACCATTGCTTGCCTTATAATAAGGGCGCCAAAGCTTTCAAGATGATAGAAAAAGATTGTTTCATGCTCTTTAAAAGTGTATGGGGAGCCCACATTGTTGCGGCCTCTTGCCGAGATATCAAACACACGCACTCTCTTTTGAGCCACGTATACAAACTTCGGAAAACTCACACAATATTGATTGTTAAACAGGACGTCATGTATTTGATAGACGTGTTCGAGGACAAACTTACTTATTAAACGAACTATCAGCTTAACTATAAAGATAGCCCCTCTACGTTAGTCTAGGGGCTAAGTTTTTTTGCTGCTGATCCGCAAGTCGTGGGCTGGAATCCCGAGTGTGGCGGCTGCATTTTGAATGGAGGTGAAAATGCTGCTGTCCCTTGTTCTAAGATTTGAGTGCACGTTAAAGAACCCCAGCTGGTCAAAATTTTCAGAGTCCTGCACTGCGGCGTCTCTTTTAGTCATATGATGGTTTTGAGACGTCGAGCCCCACATATCTATTACCCGTTAAAATGCGCGATGAATATTAGTTTGATTTTATTGAAAGATTGATTGTGGTTGCTGCTAGTGGAGCCTATACCCACAACTGCTTTTCTGACGTGGTGTCTCAGGCCCTTTGTGGAAGGCCATATATCGACCTTGACATGCAGCGCCGTCGTAATGAGAGCTCCTTCAAGACAATTTAGGAAAGGAATAGTGCTGGTTTTTTCATTTTCTTTAAGATCTCTATTTATATATGACTGCAGCCCTCCGTTATACCGCTCCTATGAATCGCAAATGCTTTTAGTCTTTGTACCGAGGCGAAAACATCCTGTATTGACGAGAAAGGACAGTAAAAAAGAAATATACAGACGCATGCACTGACTAACAACAAACTAGCTTGAAATCTGTTATTTTACCACTTTGCAACCACGGTTCAAAATTCTTTAATGGTGGGATATCCCATGTGCTTTTTCTTTAACAGAACAAGCTCGACTTGAAAGACACCCTCTTTGTAACCAAAGCACCGTCAGTAGAATTTAACCCAAGCCGAAAATTGATCGCAGCACCACTCGATCGCTGGGCCACATATGCGTCAGCTGCGGAGAAAAGCTCGGGAGAAGTTACTGCCACTTCCGAGGAACTTGCCAAGACACTCCGTAAGGTGACTATTTGGCACAAGATATCGCAAAGTAACTAGGACTCTGTAAAATATAATGGTTGACGACCGCATTGGCTCGTAAAATACAGCGGCTGACTTAAATAAGATAACGTGGACTCTTAGGTGAAGAGGTGTAGTAGTAAAAATAACATGAACGAAATGATCGGGGTTGGCTCGTCAGTACTTTTTGGGGGCTAGTTCAAGTTACAGCTGGCATGTAACTGTCAAAATAATGAAAGCACTTAATGAGATTGCGTGCGGCATGCATTACCCGAAGCCATCCATTGCGATACAGAAAAATCATTTCTATCATTTTCTCAGCCTGTTTATCATTCCCACCAAAACAACACATTACGTTTCCCTTGCTCCGCTTTCATTCGTTAGAACACGTATGACATTGAGAATTTCTATTGATACCTAGCTCATACGAGAACCAATAAACAAGCATCAAGCTATATTCTATGAATTCGCTGCTTCAGTGTGGTTATTTTTTGCGTATTGCCCGGCTCTCATGCTAATAAGTGTATCTTAGTTAGGTGCCCCTGAGTCAAGTGACACTGCGCGCTCACTAAATCATATACACATCTATTTCTGGCTGGCTATAGCCTCATAAATAAGTCTTGTGGCAATTACGGAGATACTGCAAGATCATCTTGTCTAATAATAATTGCAAAATCTGGAATTCCTTCGCAACCATCACCTAATCTTTGTTGCTTAAATCAACAGTACTGTTAGAGGAATTGCTTTTGCCCTATAACTCTTCTTTAGCCTCGATGCAAACTGAAACATTATTCGTTTTTAAGCACGAGAATATGTAGTTTCTTTTTTCAGTGGGGTTGATTAGAAACACTTGAACAACGGTTGGAAGTGTAGTCATTGCGTCGATAAGTAGCCTTGTAAGAACTCCAAAGAGACTCGTCAGAAGGCTGGCTACTGCGACACCCATCATTCAAGCGTTTCTCAAAGCTTCAAGCATACAGCGTCTTCGGAACATGTCTTACCTGTAGATCATGTTTAGTGAAGTATGACCTCCTTTTATCAGGTGATACAGTTGAGTATTTAGGCTAAAAAGCATCTAGTTATTTAAGGGAAGCATTTATGTGGAATAGCAAGAGTGTACGAATAGTAACATACAAAACGGGTGAATTAAGTGTATTGTGACGCTTTACACTCTATGTTTGGAAACAGCAGATCATTCATTTTTTGCTGCTCCTCGATTCATCGCGCTCTTTCGTCATTGCTCCGTCTTTGAGTTTCCGGTGCTCTCTGTAGCATTGCTCCGTTTGTGAGTTTCCGGTGCATGAGCAGCCATGCAGGTACTGCGATTATCAGGGCATCAACGAAGCCTATATAAGCATAGCGGAAGTTTTCTACAGCGGAAATAACCCAAACTTAGCCTTACATAAAGTGGAGTCCGATGTGTGCAAAAATGTGATGCCATGGCAGGTTCTTACTCACTTGAGCAGGTGACGTGGCCTTAGTCACTTCTTGTCTAAATTATTCTCTTAGAAAGCAATTAGCTTACAAATCAGTGCAACATGGAATATCCGTGCTTACATGTGCTATCAATGTTTGTGAGATAAATCATTACTTGCCTCAATATGCGACCGCAAAGCCATAAAAACATCGCCTGCATCTTCCCATGGGACGAGCTCTATTGATTGACTAATTGATTGATATGTGGCAATTAACGTCTCAAAACCAACATATGATTACTTATTTATTGATTTATTCAGAATACTGTGAATGCCCTGATGGGATTATTACAGGAATGGTGTCACATTGTACATTGTAAAAACAAGCAATACACAGACTAAAAATGCATGTTGCAAGCACTTGAAATTTCAAGGAAATATCTCAAACAGTGCAAAATTCGCCATAGTGATAGGCAAAGACTCTTGATGAATATAAACATGTAACTTGACGCTAATAAAAGCGTGTTTTGAAAATCAAGGTATTTACTACCATGCTCGCAGAGCTTGTCCGAATTCAGATTATGCTAGCTAGATACACTCCAATGAGGTCCTTTAAATAGACCTGAAATAATATTGGTTTTGGTAAAACAGTTGCAGGGAAGAGAAAGATAATAAATATCCCAATAATAGAGACCTACGTGGTTATGTCATCGTAAATGAGACCAGACTGACGTGGTTAAGCTGTAATGCCAACCAAGCAGACTAAAACTGATCTCTCCTGATCACAATAGCCTTGCACAATTGTTGCAAGCTAACCTAAGTATTTTATATCCCGAAACTTCACTCCTTACTCTCAAGTGTACGATGTCCTTAGGAGTCCTAACAGGAACAAGAGAGCCACGAGTTGAACCCAGAATCACTTAGCTTATACTCGACTTCACATGTGAATCAGTTCGATTGACAGACGTCCACGGCGAAGAACGGTCCACCCAGCGCGTTTTTTCTTTTCGAAGACGAGTGCTGACATTGTAAGACGAGCTAGCGGTGAGATTCATCTAGGAGCTTTATCGCACAGATGATGCACACTCGCAGAAAGAACTAGAGGTGATATCATCACGCGGCTACATTATCTGGCATTCGATTTCATCAAGCTCATGTCACACTTATCACAGCCATGATTGATGCAAGCACCTGTGTTAAAATAAGTGGTACGTAATGCTAATAGTTGCTTGCTTCTGGGAACAATGTTTCTACAAATTCTTCAGCGAAAAAACTATTGACACATGTGATCTAAGTAGCCATAACCCAATAAAATTTGTTGTTACGCTAGTTGTATTTTCATCATATTGTAAATAAATATAGTGCAACTTTAAAATGCCTAACATAACCACAAATACACACTTTCCAATTCAGGAAACACACAGCTATGCACAACCTCTTTTTTGTATTGAGCTTCAATATTCGATACAAGAGTGAAGAGCTGTAGTACCAGAGTGCTTGGTGTGCACGCCTGCTGCCTTCGAGAGTTCAAATTTACATACTGCGGGGGGAACGAAATGGTTTGTTCGAAAGCGGACAACAACGCGCGAACATGTGTATGGGTTGAGCGACGTTCAGTTGCAAGTGAGATATTGTTACATACTCGCTGGCGTTGCAGCACCACTGATGTGTTTGCTAAGTGGCGGTGCTAACGCATTTGCACGCCATGTTCATTAGTAAACGTCTCAAATGCCGCTAATGCGTTTAATAATCCACGCGTGTTTTCGAAGCAGCTTTACATAGCATTGCTTTCTTGCTCTCCGCACTGCTTTGATGTTATGACCACGCAAGGTGAGCTCTGGCGAAATGGTGTGTTCGAGAAGTTTGGGCCATGCCACATTTAGCATGCCTGATAAGGCTCTACTTTTTTTTTATGAGAATAATTACACAGCATTCATGAAGACATCAGGTTGGGGAAAATTCAGGTACTTGAGTATTTTGGTTGCAAGCCTATTGCACATATTTTATAATAACAAGACCTGTTGAATGAATGGATGGCACAGTATTGACGACCGTGTATATATGTGGCGGCAAAATTCAAATTTGTGTGAACAGCTGTTGTTGTGTTTATATCTCCTTGTTTCAAGTTGCCAGCAATAACGAAAAAAAACACAAAAGGAATGCACGGAACGTTACTTTGCACGTTTCCTTTGCCATTGGAGCTTCCGTACATAACTGGAATTGGTTTTAATGCGTCCATTCTCAATCCTTAGAACAACGGGAAGACCACGCGAGCTGCGAGGAAGGCCAAGTCGAGATTGGATCCGCAGTAAGTGTGAAATCAAGAAAGCTAAGAATGCGTAGCAAAACTCCTACTTAGAGGTAGAGCATCAGCCTCACATGCAAGAGGTCACTGGTTTGAATTGAGCACCGATTTAATTGATTTCAAGCGCCCGAAAAAGGAAATCCACGAGGCGATGGGATTGTGAGAAAGAAAAAAAAACGGTGGGCGTGTCGCCCAACCGTCGACCACAGCTGGTAATGCACTCCCACAGCATAGAAGACTTGCCACTCTAACTATCGCACAAATACAACAATTAACACGCGGCCCTCAGTCCCCACGACTGCAGAGCAGCTGGCCGAAATGACTGTCAAACCTGCGACGTAGCGGAGAGCGCTAAGAATTTCTTGGTGCATAATAGCTGCCATTGAAATTTGAACATGCACATGCCTAACGCTTGTATGTTATCTAGTAAGCCGAGTCTAGCTGTGCTAATTGGGGAATTAGAGGGTGTACAAAGGGATATACTAAAGCTTAACGAAAGCAGGAGGACACACGAGGCTTTTGCACTGCTGTAGAAGGAACACGGCCTAGGCTATTGCGGCTTAGATTAGAGTACTAGGTGTGGATATTCTTATTTACAAAAATATTGCAAGCAACAAGGTTGAAGGCTATAGTGGGAGGGTGGCAAGTATTAGAATTAACTGTAATAAGAGGTAAGCATATGGCTGTACGCTTCCACGTAACTGTAGAGTCAGCAATGAGTAATGAAAAGAATGAGCAAACTTTACGGAAAGGCAAGTTTAATGCCAAGCTAGATAACAAGCAGGCTGGATGCAATGCAGCGTGGGAAAATGGCATCGGCTGTCAAAATGTCACAGGAATAAAGCAATAAATTACCCAACACATAAACTATCTACAAAAAAGAGGGTAACTTTAGAACGTGGAGCATTCGAAATTTCGAAAATAAATAAAATAAACTTTATTACGTGTGCCCAAGCGGGCATCGTTAACGATGTAGAAGTAGTAGAAAAGATTCGATGTGGTAACCATAAATTGGAGAGGTCTCGAATTAACGTAGATTTTTTAATAGCAAGAACATAAACTGACACGCAAGCAGGCAATAGATGAGCTCCAGCTGAAAGGGAAAATGCAGAAACTTAGTTTCACCTCACAATTGATTCGCGGCTAGATATGAGGAAACCGACATCTATAGCATTAACACAATCAGCCATCATCTGCCTGGTATAATCAACGAGTCTGCGTTCGAAGTCGAGGTAGAGTCAATATACAAGACACTGGCAAGCTATAGTAGGAGACGAGAAACCTCCTTACGAAACACGAAGCGATGAACAGACAAAGCAGAGCTGTTCGAGCTTTTGCAAAGCAAGTTATAGCATGGAGAGAATAGATCATGCTGTAAAGAGTGGAAGGAGCCTAAAATCACAGGCAAAGATCAGATGTATGCATATGCTATGGGACAAAAACGCAAGGTCACAACAAATGAAGATAGCTTAGTTGAGGTAGCTGTATACTTTTACACAGATCTGTGGAGCAGCCGACACTACTTGAATAATCACGTAACAAGCATTAAGAGACCATAGAAACCTGACATCACACAAGTAACTACAGGGAAATTGAAGAGAGCCACTCAGGCTTAGGTAACAAAAGGTAACATAAGAGCTGTAGACAGATTATGTTAGAAGAACTGGCAACCACATACACCTAGTTTTATTGACAGGAAGTTAATTAAATCTTCAAGTATGCCTACATCTGAATCCACAAGAAAGGAGATTTTAAGAATTAAAAAAAAATTACAGGCCCAACATCTCCTGGTTCCTTGTCTACAAGCTATTTGCAAAAATATTAGCTTATATAATACCTTGCATTAAATACACGAAAAGGCCAAGAAAAATTTCGTAGAGGGTACTCAACAATAGACCATATTCATACAGTGAATAAGTTGATAGAAGAATGCGCGGAATACAACCAACCCTGTACATCGCCTTCATAGGTTACGTGAATGCGTTCGATTGGGTCCAGGCTTGAGCAGCCATGCAGACACTGCAAGATCAGGGCGTCAACGAAGACTATATGAACCTGTTTAAAGTTTTCTGCAGCGGAAAGAACCCACTCATATCCTTCCATAAAGCCAGCGACCAAATCAAACAAAGTAGGGGTGGGGAAGAAAGACACGATCATTCCATTGCGAATTATGGCATGGGTAGGAAGGTTTAAGGCCGTAGATAAAAAATAGTTAAGAATACGAGGTAATAAAATATCTTAGGAACCTGCGGTTGACTGATAATATTGCACTGACGGGTAACCCACGGGACGAATTATAGCTCCTGATTTCCGAACTGCAGGAATAGTACAGTAGGACGTCCGAAATTTGATATGCATAAAACCAAACTAATGTGTATAATATAATGGCTGAATCATTCAGGTTGGTGCAGTGCTGAATAGGTGCAGTCTTCCCGGCATATTGCAGAGTGCGTTTACCTCTCTGTTGCAGATCAGGTGCTTCTGATTGCTACCGCTGCTTTTGCACTGGTACTCAACTATACTTTTTTGTTCTTCAAATTTATTTATCCAATTGTCCGATATATACCTAAGAGAACTAGAACATCGACTGATTAGTAACACCGCCAATAAGCACGCCCTACGGCGAGATGCTACGTAAGAGTATCGCGGAGGTATACAATTGTAGTGGCTGTTATTATAAGACTACCTCTAATATGGGATAAATCCATGCACTCATTTTAGGGGGAGGGGGCGGTCGTTGAAGTAATACTGGAAGGGAGGAGCTGAGCCCTGCATTTTTCGTTTTTAGTAGCAAGAAAACCCCATCATAGCCTAAATTCTGTTAATATGTGCTCACAGCAGTCACGCTGAAATGTTCTAATTGGTGATAGAAGGTGGATGTCAAACACTGAATATGGGGGTGGGTGTGATTAAAAAAGGCTTCGGATGGGACGATTGTTCCTACCCGCAACGCCCTCTTTCTTCTCCGTGGTGGCCGTCAATTCACAGTTCTCGTTATCAGTCATGAGAGTTTGAGCGGGCATGTCAATGTAGAGTTTTGGTCACAGGGAAGCCACAATGTCATTAACTTCTGTTAAGGTGCTTCATGATTGGCTCTGATAACAGGCGTAATCAGGATAAAACACTGGCTGAAGTGGTGGCATTCTGGTTACGGTGCTCGGCTGTCGATAGGAAGGTATCAGGCGAGATACCGCCCATGGCGATCACATTTTAATAGAAGCGACATGCTTAAGGAGCGTGGACTGAGCGATGCTTTTGCTCGTCAAGTAAGATCTGATTGTGTAAAGTTCCGGAGCCTGCCAAAATGGTGTTCCTCAAAGATGCATGGTGCCTGATGATATTCTGCTTCTAAAGGAGGCCGAGAAACGGTGCTACAAACTTGACACATCGTCACCCTCTCTTCCTTTGTAGGATATCCCAGTGACATAGGGCAGTAACCGCAATCATTATTCTTCGATAGTGCCTACAAACCTTTCTATAACCACTATTCGCAACTGCTAGGTACCGTGTAGGCACTGAGCGCTTACGGCCGGACGCTCTGCCTAGATGATTGAAGTTTTGGACCTGCTTCAAACTGCAGATGTTGCTGCATGTGTTCCCGCGTTTGTGGTTGTTTTTCAAGGTTGTGAATGACCTCAATATTACCGTAATACTTTAAGTTTTTCGTGTTGAAGAAAAAGTGGAAAGAAAAAAATTTTGACTGATATCACTGCGAGCCTCGACGCAAAAAGCCTATATATATTGTCACGGGGTCGTGACGTGGCCGAAGACAGGAGACTTCGTGTTGGGATTTAACTGTTTATTTGGGCGAACCTGTGCCCGGTAAACGGAAAGTCCAGTTACAGCAGCAGTCTCGCACAGATAGCAGTCTCGGACTGATAGCGGCGAACGGAGCGTCGGCCTTCGATCAACAACTGACAAGCGGCGAAGCGCGTCGGCATTTATACTCTTGCCGTCGAATGTTCTAGCATTATCGCTGGCGGTGGCGTAGGTTCCAGAACAATCTGTACCGTTCGCACAGTGGGCATGATCTTATTGAAATGATCTACTACAGTCCGGAACCTTCTCGAAAACTGCAGGCGCGGTTTGCGCTGAGAATCATGTGGTGTTTTGGGACGATAATAAAAACTTGGGAAATGGAACGTGGCAATATATATATGCTGAAAGCAAAAGTGAGCCTCCCGTTAGAGCCTCCAAAAGCCTTGAGTGCTTACGGGAGTTAAAAATCACAGGCAAATAACCAAGGCGCATGATCATATGAAGCACAAATTTCGAGTACGAGTGCAGGAACCTCAAGGTTTGCAGTTTTCGCGCTTAGTTTGACTCCTCAACGTGGTCGCTGTGCCAACGGTAGCAGAACTGAATTAGGAATGCGTTCCGCCTCTAGTATAGAATGTAAGGGCTGGTTTCAAAAGGTTCATCACGTCATTGCACATCTGAGGCATCTGCAAAGTGCTTCAAGACCTTCACATCTGCTGCAACTTGTGTTTAGGCTTACTTGCTGATGGCGCTTTTTTGTCGTTTATGCCTAGCCCCATGTTATTTTTTTTACTTCTAAAAAGCCTAAACATAGACTAGTAAAGGTAACGTCCCCTCTTAAACGAGAAAGTTGCACTGATTTCGTTCACTGCTTGCCGACATCATTTTCTTGATATTCTGTTCAGAATTTGTTATTCTAGAAAGCACCCTAAAATAATAAAGCCAGCATTATGACATGCCTATGCTGGTGCTTGTGCTTTGGTATTGAAAAATAATTTTTTCGTCCTGCTTATTCTACTTCAGGCTTTTAGGTTAGCTGAACAATTAGGTTTCGCGCAGAATGTAATACAAGCAAAACTGTGAGATAAAAAACGTCATCGAAAACGTTTCTATTACTACTGAGAAATTCAAACTAAGGCTCCTATTATAAAAATGTTACAACATGACGTCAGGATCACGCGCCATTACACACAGCCAGAAACGTGAAGAACGTACGTGTGGGCCTTACTCATAATTTTACGCATATTGGTCTATACTATGTGCTACTCGGCATTTATTTACTTATAATATGTTAGCACTCCCCTACTTTATGAAAAACATAAATCAAGGAGCCACCGAAGAGCGAAGAATAGCACTCTTCGCCAAAAGTGTTCTTTCCGGTACCGTCTCTTTCGGAGATCATGTCAACGATCTCCATGTTATATGTACCACCAGGCCATCTATACGTTGTGAAAGTTTCGAATACTGGCCACAACACCCTCACCGCACCGTCAACCTCCTTCCTTATCACCCCCTCTTTCAAGGCACCACTCTATATGTGTCACGTGGCCGATATCGCGCGAAAACCGGCTTTTCTCATAATCGGAAACCGTCACCCATGTGGCGGTTGTGCTTTGCGGAGTTTGCTAGCAGCCCGCCATGGCCTTCAGTCCGGCGAGACATCTATTGGCATGCCCCGAGGAGAACATATTCGGTCCCTCTTCGCCGAGCGCTCGCTTCGCGGCGTTCGCTCACCTAAAGTATTTTTGCACCGTGGCCTCAAAAGGAAAACGTGTTTTTGGGATGTTAAAGCTATTATCTTTTTCAGTGTTACGTTGTGCTAGATAATGTCAACATTTTCGATAAGCATGGTTGATAACCAGCTTTTGTTAAATTACGAAAATGTTGGCTATGTAATGCTGACTGCTGCTTTTTTGTTATGTGGGGTATTGGCCTGTGAGGGGTGTATTGGCTCACCGTTTAGTAGCGTTTGGTAGTGCTGCCAATCTTGTACACTTCTGAGTAAATTGCTAAAGGTAATTTATCGTTGGCTAGCACTGGCTAATGCTAGGTTTTGTTGGCGGATATCAGGAAATTTTTCTTACGAGCTTGTTCTGCATCGTAATATGTACTACAAGTGCTCAGCTCGGACTGTGATACGTTAAATTATTGTTGCTACTACCAGAAGAATAGCACAAGGCGAACAGGGCATGCGTCTTTGCTCGACAAGAGTAAGGGGCGCGCGCGAACATGGCTGTCGAAGTTACGTAGAACAGTATCCATCCATCAAGCGTCCCAGTGTATTTCGCGTGCGTTTTAAGCTATCATTCGCCAACTACTCGTATTGCAGGATTTTATTGATGCTTCTGTACCACGGGGCTGAACTTGCAGCTATTCAGCATAGAGAGCTGCTTGTGGCCTCTTGCGCAGGACATCACTTGCCTAAGTGCGTGGGATCTGTGGTGCTGTGCAGGATGAGCAGAGCTTCTCGAGCAGATGAGTCAGCTCCGTGCTCGCTCTGCGGCGGCCATGGCATGAAGACAGTGCGGGACGCGTGAAAGCAGCTTTGATTCGGTCTTCGTTTGGCATTGGGAAAGCATGTGAGGCATTTGCGGCTTTTGAAAAGAAATACCACTTGCGAACACGTCCGCGTCACCACTCAGTCAACACATATTTTTTTTTGCCAGGATGTGTGTGTTGGTGAGCGTTTATCCTCTTTCGAACAGGTTCCTTCAATCCACCTGCAGCACAGAAATTTCCACACTCGAAGGCAGTAAGCGTGTAGACGCAGCACTCTCGTGCTGCTCGTTTCGCTTCTGTCAAACATCGCAGATATATATAAAGACAAGTCATCAACAGGTGCTCTCTCATCAAGCGGGCAAAGCCGCTCTGAGTGGATACGTCGTGAGCGCGATGAAATTGAATGCCCCATTATTCCCAAAAGGACGAACCACACACCCTTTTAACACCCTTTTGCCTTTCAGTGACTACCTTCTTTGGCTTTAAGCCAAGCGTTACAAGAAGGACTTGTATTTCTCGTTTTTGTGTGAATGAAGTAGCTGTCTACACATAATGGGCTTTCGAGGCTTCTTGGTTGCCCAGGTGGTTGAACTGTAACTCGTAGTATTCCGTAACACAAAATTTACGTTGGAGCAGAGACGTAAGTTTTATGAAAAAATAATACACGATACAGGGCGATGATATGCCAATATTATAAGTAATGTATCAGATGTTAGCGTATTGAAGTGGTGTATAAAACGCTTGCATATAGTTTGTTGAATATTAGAAGTACAAATGTAACCTCTAGTTCTGGTGGCAAAGCAGAGCTTACACTGTCACCACAATTAACGGTAAGCTGACATAAGTAACCTCACCTGAGTCAGAGGATGAGATATTTACGTTTGTTATGTTGTCAAGAAATTGCATAGACTGCACTGTAATCACAGTTGTTGCAAGACATTACGTCTGCATGTGAACTCTCTCCAAAGCTATTTTAACAATGGATAGATTTGATCCCGGGAGGTCTTCTGTTTCTAACTTTGTATTGCCATTCATATGGGATGTTCATGACGCTGTCAAATTCAAATGATCTACCTGTGTTATATTTGCCGTTGTTGGGCAAATATAAACTGTTAATGGTATCTAAATCAACAAATGGAAAACCCCGTTAGAAGCTGCATATGACAGCGCTTTACACTAATTCATACGTTTAATTGAACGTGGGGCTTTGGTTGTATTGTTTCCAAGGTTACATTCAAAGGCTGCAGGCTCTGAGTATAGGGTGCTGCCAGCTGGTTAATGCAAGCGGATCTGTCGGTCAGTGGTGTCTCAAATTCAAGAGCCTTCCTACTCCGGTGTGACGTACGTACTTGGCTAAACATTGTTGTTGAGCGTATAATAAGATGACAGCTGTCTCCTGCAGCATCTAAAATGGCTCAACAAACGTGAGGTTGCTGGGGCATTACGTTGAATTTTTGCTCTTTAACCGCAGCCTGCGCCGTTGTTTCGGTGTCCGTCTGGGCGACACGGTAGCAGCCAGCAGCGTCGTCTGCCCCGCTTCTCCCGTCTATTCCTGAGCGGAAGTAGCGAGACAGTTGCAGAATTCGGCGACCCTCTGGCGGATCAGTGCTTCCCGGTGGGCGGTAGCCGTTCGTGCAGCTGTGTCGCCGACGACAGTGGCGTTGTACAGCAGGACAACCGGCGTCCACTGCAGAGGGGCTGAAAACTGTGCCTCGGTCCCCAGCCGGAGATCCAGACACAGTTGTCGATGGCCAAGTGGTGAAGATATACGGCCAGCGTATTCTTCCAGCATAAAAATACGTGAGAATATGTTTATTTGGTGTACGCGTTTAAAATAAAACTACATGAATGGGAAATGATGTTTCCCTGTCAACCTGCCTTGAAGTCAGTACGTGCACATTATAGATGAGTACGTAGAAGAGAAGAGATGAGCACTGTCTGCTTGAAAGCGTGAACACTCTACTTTAACGTGTGCGTGTCCTTTGTGCTGTCTCTTGCATCACGAAATCAAAATGAGCCAAGACTAAATAAAAAAAACATGAATAGGGTGTGAAGAGGCGTTAGAAAAAAGGGTAAAAGGAAAGGAAGGGGGTGTATTCCAACATATGGCGTCGGTAACAAGACAGCACTAGCTAAAGAACGGTTAATTTTGAGGTGATAAATGCAGCTAAATTTTTCACGATCTCGCTCGTTCTGTTGTGTTGTCACCATATCGGACAGATTAAAGAGCTTCCTTTAGAACGTTTATATCAAACGAGAGGAGTGCAATAAACTTGTTTATAATTTATAATATAGACTTGTTCTTCAGTTATTCCAACTACAATGGCATGTAGGCAGTTTGGAATTACATCTGTGAAAAGAAGGACTTGTCGGTGGATTTATTTACAAGCATTCGCTAAGCTTCGAAAGCGGCCATGAGGTCTGTAGGTGACCATTCGGTATTTAGGAATCTAACACTCCTCTAATTAGATAAAAAAGCTTTACGGGGAACGCTTCTCTAAGGTGCTGGGTTCTTGATAATATTTAGTAAGACATATGAAAAATAATAAATTTGGGAGCACAGTTGGATTTATGGGCACCTTCATAATGATGCGATAATCGAGCGTTTTGCCGGTTTTCTGGGTCGTAATATGAAACAAGAATTATCATGAGACGTTCAATTCAAAGACTCAAGCGTTTTTTTGCGTCCTAGTTCCCCGTAGCACTTTTTGCTTACTTGATAAGAATACCGAACTGGAGTGTTTTGAATCCAAGATAGCGTTCCTTGAGCGCCAGCCGCATATGGTTATAAATGCTTCAAGATGATTGGGCTACACTTAACCGTGTGTTGTTTTAACTAGTGCTGGCAAGGCATAAATGTTGCGTGATACGTCTTCAGCCTTTTTTAGCGCGAAGTGCAGGCGATTTCTTTCAAGTAATGTTGTCTTGGTAACACTCAAGTTGGTGTGCGTGGTCAGAGTTGCCGCGCCGCATACTAAGTGCGGCTCCCTGTATGTGGGCCCGGCTTTCGTATGGTGACATGTCATGTGTAACATCCTGTAGTAAGTGGTCGCACTGCTCCTTGTGTAACTTGTTGAGCATTCTCTTCCGCCAGCGAGATGACTTGTTCTTTGAGCGCCTCCAAAGTTGTGATCTGTGATTACAAATAGCGACAAAACTAGGCGTAACGAAGGCATAGCCATACTTATTAGAAATAGAAAAAAAAGACTCAAATGCGAAATAAAAAAATGGGAAAACGGGAAGATAAATTGTAAGAGCAAGAATGACTAAGACATGTTTAAAGTGAGAGGTAGACAAAGAGGAATAAAGAGGGGAAGCAAAGACAGAATAAAATCAGGGAAGATTAAAAGCAGTGAAAATGAGGAGGGATGAAAAATTGGCCCCGTATCTACATGTTACACGGCAAAGGTCGTCGAAAGACGTCAGTTTTGCGTCTGGACAGTAAGAACAAATCGTTTTTTTTATGTTCTGCGCAAGAAAATTGGTGAATGGCATTGTTGAGGCGCTGTGTGCGAGTGCCTCGAGCATAGGAGATTGAGTGCATCAAGTCACGTCACACGTGAGACATGAGCGCTGGCTGGCATTTGTCTTGAAAAACGAAGCGCGTGGCGTGTGCGCCCGTCTCGGAGGCGAGAAGGTGTAAAATGCCAGGCGACGGGCAGGTGCCGCCACCGTGTTGTTTTGGCAAAACGTTGAAACCCCTTGCATTTTCTTGTAAGCGTTGCATCGTCAGCGCAGGGTGATAAGCGCTATGGTCCTTAGAATAAGTTCTGTATGCATTTTTTAGTGAAAAGTCTTTTCCAGTAAAACGTTATAGTTTTTGATGGCATAAAGGTACCAATTGTTTAACACAGCAAAACAATTGTTTTTTTTTGAGGTTTTGTGAAGATGGCCTCTCCTGTAAAAGTCTAGCAATGTGAGTTAATTAACGCTTTTCGAATTAATAAAGATAATCCTAGATCTCTTTTTTTTCTGTATGGCCAAGAAGGGCAGCACAAAAGCCAGAAGGCTAGAACGACTTTTCTATCCTCATAAAAACCGGGTCCAATTGCGCAGGATGGATTTCTCCTCAGTCTGTCATCACCTTTAAAGACCGCTCACCAAGTTAGGGTATTTCGGGTCTGATAGTGTAATGCATACACTGGGCGCTGAAGAGAACTTCTGCCGAGATTTTCAACGCTGGCCGCCCCGGAGAGAAGTGAAATGTCAGGCTGAACACCGCTTGCTCTTCATCTCACAGGGGCCTGCACCGAAATAAAGAAGTCCTGTGTTTGTCACCATAGCACATGACACTGATAAAAGAATTCGAGGTCACATGCGTTATTTCTGCAATGTTTTGATTGAAGAGGAAACTGCCCCGCCACGGTGGTCTAGATGCTAAGGTACTCGGCTGCTGACCCGCAGGTCGCGGGATCAAATCCCAGCTGTGGCGGCTGCATTTCCGATGGAGGCGGAAATGTTGTAGGCTCGTGTACTCAGATTTGGGTGCACGTTAAAGAACCCCAAGTGGTCAAAACTTCCGAAGACCTCCACTACGGCGTCTCTCATAATCAAGTCGTGATTTTGGGACGGTAAACCCCACAAATCATCAATGGAGAGAAAACTAAAATGAATCGAAGTACTGAAACAAACAAAAACGAAATCTGCGGTTGGTAATATTACTGCTAAAAATTTTCTTCGAATCGACCGAGATGCGTGAATACCGATTCAGAAACTTGGCCCAAGCTGGTTGGTAAAATTTTGTAATCAAACCGGTAAGTCGACAGAAACGGGGAAATAGAGGACACACAGATTTCTACTTCCACAATGTATTTATTCACACAAAAACAAGCATTACATGTAGCATCTTTTCTCATGAAATGGCAACTTTGCATGATTGAGAAGTTTTTTTTCTATGCTCTCTCCTCTCTGCCTATCTTTTTTGCATTTTGACGCTGACGATTACATGCTCATCCCCAATTACTTCTTCTGAAAACTGAAGTATCCCGAAAAAATATTTCTTTTCTGCGAGGCCACATCACGGAATCTAGTATGCCAAAATTTTGAATGCGTACAAGAAATTATCAATAGGCTAAATTGAATAGTACCCGGAAAGAGCAGTATTTAATACTGAAACTTTACTTTCTGATATAAATACTTTACACAAAATCTTGACCGAATGGCGAATCTTTTCTAGAAAAATACACTGGTGTTCGGCCGCCCTGAAAGCACCACGTTATTATAAATATTCGCGAATTTTATAGTTATAACTGCTTTCTCTCGGAAGCCATAATAACTAAAGAACGATTACTTAAGCGAAGAATATGTACGAGAGAGACACGAACTAAAGGTGTGGGCATCAGAGGGAATCGTCATCAACACACATGATTCGAGCACTGCCAGCGTAGCAGCATTCGAGAAAAGAGCATCTGCAAGCCACCCAGGATGTCCCTTCAAGGTTTTCGTTCTTGAGCCTGAAAGCGTGCGAATGCATACCAGGCAAATTAAGAGACTGTTCATGAGCTGCCAAACACAAAAGCTGTAGCTATCAGTACTTTTCACGGGCGACAGCCTGCCGACGACAAATGGAGAGGCGTACGGCAGTTCAGGCATGCCCAAGCAGCAACAACTGGAACTTACTGTGGGCACGATGGGTCACCTGAGCTTCGTTCCTGCAGTGGATTCCCATGAACAAATCAGCACTCGAAATAGCGCTGCAGCGGCACTGCGGTACGAGGCATTTATCACTGTACATCGGGGTCCAGGCCTTGTTTTTCGGCATGGTGCAGCATTCAAGTCCAACCTATCAGACCCTCAGGCCACAGGTGCTGAACATGGCTAAAACACTGAGGTAGGAGAGTGCCAAATAGGCGCAGCCCTCCGAGTACAAGGCAAAGTGTGTGGACCTAATAGTGCAATACAAGTCATAGCTGTGATTGACCTGCAGCTCAAAGCGAGGTTGACTAGTAGTGAAACTTCTATTTGGAATTCCTGCTATATAAAGCTTTAAAACAGCCATAATCTGAAAAAAATAATGAGATTGCTCTTGATGGCACGCTAAAATGACGCACTGCAGTAAAGATGTGTATTAGTACTCACGCCTTGTTTGATTCACATCTTTCAAGCGTTGTTTAATCACCGGAAATTCACCACACAAAATAAATCGCTCTAGGTACGTGAAACAGCCTTAGATTATACCGCATAGATCACTAACACATAAGTGTGATGTTCATTCAAGGACTCCTTCACAATTCTTACATTTTGAACTTTTTCGAGGGTAGTGCTAAGGCACACACGGACAGTGACACATGGTAGACACCACGGCCGCTTTGGTGTCTACTGTCCTAGTGTTCTTTAGCGCTGCTGTGTGAAAAGATTGATCATGAACAAGCTCGCCCAAAAGAAACTTCTCCTAGAGCGAAATTGCCCATATTATTGCGTTGGAAACTATAAGGGCGCTCTCAGCTGAGATTTGCCGCTGGCATTCGTGTCACCGTCATTCACCGTTTATGCATACGTATCAATATATTTGAATACAGAAGAAGAAAAAACATTCCACAAAAATACTCTGGTGCGCATAGTCAACCAAGGGACCTTTGATTTGTGAGTAGGAGGGGTTAGCCTCTGAGGCACGGTGAAGCCCCGCCTTGAATGCTTGACCGGCAAGCTTTTTCTTGCTTCCACTTACCGGTGGTGAAGTGCATCTCGGGGGGAACTATCACGTATTCAGCATTACCAGCAAGATGGCGCAATCAGCGCGCATCGAAACACCGTCACGACGTGGGGGCGCACGCTCTCATCTCCAACAATGAAGCAGGGTGATATGGAGAGGGAGCAGGGTGGACGCTCATGCGTGCGGTGTCTTATCTAGAGGTGGGGACACTCGTACACTATGGACTTTCTCCGGAACGACTCTATAGTATTTACCGGGTGCAGAATGTTGACTGAATTCGCTGCAAAGTTTCAGTTTGCGATAAGGGTGCGCTTTTCAGGCGCACCAAACTAACAGCTGAGACGCGTATTCACGTTCAGCTGTACCTGTGAGTACATTTTGTGCGTTAAATGTGCGTAACAAACGTGGGGCACGTTTTCATCTACATGCCATTCTGCGCGAGAACGGTAGCAAACCTATGGTAGCAAAGCGAAAATTGAAACCAGCACTAATGATTTTTATATCATAAGAGGCACGTAATTCGGATATTACGGTGTCATTTCGAATAAATGTCTTGGGTCACTCGTTGAGCAATCGCATGTGGACCTATAGGTCGTTTAGTGTTTCTATAAAAATTTTATTCGGTGAGTGGAGGCAAACATGATGAGGGTTGCCTGACAAGGTGAACTATATGGCCTTCCTTCTCTTCAGTACAGGGGCGTGTAGGTGGCTGTGCTGTATGACTGCGTGTTGTAGTCATAGTGAAATGAAAACGTCGAAAGCATCTTCGCCGAGCACTATTGGCCCAAATATGCTGTCTTATGCGGCGTACTGCTGCGTAACTGAACCCCCGAGTGTCATGAGTCTTTATTGTGAATATCTAGCAGCTGTGATTTCCGGCAGCATTTTAGATGTAAACCGTCGTATGGTCGAGCTCAATACTGTGTGCGGCGTGACCACACTTACTGCGCATGCACGCCCGTTCCCGCTCTCTTTTCTTACGCGGCCCTGACTGCTGTCGCCTCGCAACGACGACGCTGACTGCGTCTGCTAACCTACGCATGCTGCCCCCTATCTCTATCTTCTAGGCATTCCTTCCTGGTGTGCTTACACTTCCATTGTGCACTTACGTCCCCTCCCTTCTCTGGCCTCTCCTACGCTCGCCCTCTCCCGCCTCGCAACGTTGGCGCAGGCCACGTCAGTAATGAGTTTCTTGTATTAAAAACACCGGCTGCACGTGCTGCCCACCCATTCACTGGCCACCCCGTATATATAGGCACTGAATCTTCACCTCCAAGTTATTGACGGCAGGAGATTTTTCCTGTGCGCTGTTGAACATTAAAAATTCGCAGCGTGCGCTTTAACTAAATGTTGACTGCGGGTCTTTGTGTCTAATCGGGGTCCTCTGTCTCTCACTCCCTTTAGTAGCGATTGACACATCGATGTGTGCCAATCGCTACTGTTGCTATAGAATAGGAAACACCAGTCCATCACTGCCTGCTTTCTGCCTCCCAAGGATTCTTTTCAGCGCAACGCCGTGATGAGCGCCAGCGTCAACGTCGCCGCCAGTATAATCGGAGCACCTACTGCATCGTATCTACATATGGTGCTCTTTAGCGGGACATAGTTTATTCTTGTTTTGTATAAGGTTTCATCTGAATTACTCGGAAAATGAAAATATAAATGTTTTTGAAAGATATTTTCTATCTTGTTTGACATGCGAATGAAAGTTGTGGTTACAACTTCTTTGCAGCTTGCTTTTTATTACTATGATCTTAGCTTTTACGGCCTAAAACTATTATATGATTATGAGAAGCACCGTTGTAGAGAGATCCAGCAATTTTGTCTACATGGTGTTCTTTGACTTGCCCTCACATCGCCCACTACACGGACCTTTAACTTTACAAGTCTATGAAAATTCGAACGCTCCATCCAGCATTCTTTTTCGGTGGCTCGACCTTCTAGTCAGCGGGAAGGAAAAACATATCTAGGGCTCTAACGAGGCAGAGTGGCTTCAAGAATAATTTGTATGGAAGCACAGAATTGTTTCAATTACAACCAAAATAGAAAATTAGAAAAAAAAAACATATGTTATTGAGTGAGTCCAGTAGATCAACTATCAGCAGTATGCTATTGACGACAGCAGTACTTAGGCGTCCAGCATAATTATATTTTCAATATTTCATACACATGAATGCTGGCAAAAGAATAAAACTCACGACATATGGTTTGGTGTGAAGCGTTGTGATTCAAGCTACAATTATATTTTCGCCCAGTTATGCAACATTAGTGACGGAAAATAATTAAAATCACTAGAAACCAATTTCTCTTCGTTGCTTATTCGAGGACATTCGGAAACAATAGGCAGAATTGTTCATTTGGCGCTTTGAAAAAGAAATGAAATAACTGCGCTCGTTCGCTATACTATATTGTAAGGCACCCGAGCGTTCTTCGATCGAAGAAACGGACGCGCCCATCTTGCTGAAGTTACCGGTCTAGGCTCAAGCAATCGGCTTCCTAGTGCGTCACACCCTTGTCAAGACTGCACGTGGCCGGAAAAACGCTTTCGGTCATATCGCGGCAGCAAGTGATTCTTCATGGTAGTGCATGAGTGTAGACAACCGCAATCATTGCACATTTTGTGAGCGTTGTTTCCGCGCCTGGAAAAGTCTCTACACAGAATAGGCACGTAGAGAGCTCTGCATACTACCAGGTAGCTGACTAAACTCAGTCAAAGGTCCATTTGATGCACCCCTAACGCACTTCCGAAGCTTGTTTTTAATATTTCAAGCAACCGGCAGAGTGTAGCAGGAATAAATGAGGAAGGACAGGGAGGTTAGCCAGCAGAGTGTAGGCAAGCGTGCAAGGACTGCCATTCCATCACCAAACGCGTTTAACTCCGCTATTACGGTATCGTTTGCAAAAATAGCCGTGGTACATACACGTTCTATACATGCGAATTACTGCAGCAGCAAAATAATTTCGTCGTCGGGGCGGTTAAAGCGCCATTCAAGAAATATTTACATTGTTAGTCAAGCAGTCAAGACAGCGGCCACGTGATAATTCGATCAATGTGATATTTATTGATGTTTCGGTACAGCTCCAAGGGTGTGATTGTTCTGTATCAAAATTGTATTCACATTGATTGTGTTTTATTCATTGAAAACAAAACTACAATATCGATATTCGGCATGGTCCGTTGTCCGAACAACCTTGCGCGATGATCTACTGAACTTCTGTATGTGACGTCGGTTGTCGCATATGTGAACGATGCATACAAATTGCCATAACGACCTCAAGTGGACTTTGGACATTTGATTAATATCTGCTGTGTTTCTTCTGTTTTTTTTAAATATTTATTGAAGCAATAAGGCCTAGTCTACGCGTAAGCCAGTCTGCCAGCTGGCCGCTGGGCGATGTCAGCGCTGATGTAAAAAGTGTAAAGGGCCTTCGTAATTACGTTTATCATGTTCTATTCAATATAGTGGTATAACGTATTTATATATATATATATATATACTTACAGGATGCGTGCGTGAATGGAGGTGAGTATGAAGATGCATAACGTCCCTCTGCTCACCCATCTCTCACAGCTTTCGCCATTGTGTCGCTGTCTACATGGGCGGATGAGCAGCGGCTCATCCGCCCATGTAGAACGCAAACAGAATTGACAAACCTGTTTTCTCTCTTTAGCCGCACTAGGTCCCTAGTAAAGGTAAATATATTAGGCCAGAATATTGAAAATAAATAAGTTACTGCACCAGAAAGTAACGTGTTTTGAATTTGGACATGCCCCTCTTTGTATAAAATATACCCTACCACATTAGCATGTGTCATGCTGTAACGATATCAAACTGCATTGAAAGTATACCCATGTACGTTTCAGGTGCCATAGTAAAAATATATCACTGGTGATCAGGATACCACCTGATGGTAATTTCGAGTACAGCTGTTTAGGTGCTTTGATTGTGCGATGAGCTTAAACAAACAATTTGAAACAAACATGTATCCATAAAAATTTCCATACCTATATTTATATTCCACCACTCTTTCGCTAAGGAATACACGCCTGCCCTTTTTTTACTGTATTGAAGAAAGCTTCATGGTCACAGATATCTTTCTCTTTGGCATCATTGCCTTGTTCTAAAATACGAGGTCTTCGCGAGTGTTTCACCAGGTCATCACACCAGTAGAATGATTCACAAGCGAGAGGAGTGGGACCTTTTTGTGCCTATAGGTGGCACGAACATCCTGTTTGCCTTTATGTTTATATTACAGTCCTCGCAACTAACATTAGTTTGGGTTACTGTTTAATTGATCCGAAGCGCATCAAGTTCACAGTGGTTTTAGTAAGCGCGGTTGGCGAAAAGTGCACAGCGACTAGCAACAAGCCGTCGTCCGACTTTGCGTCACACGGTTCAATGAAGATGATAGCGCTTTCCCCGCTTAGTTGTGGTCTCTACGAGCACCACAAGAGTACTGGTAGTCTGTGACTTTGAGGGGTTGTTTGGAATCCATACATGTTACAGTGAGTCAAAGTACAGGCCAGTGCTAAAAAATAGGATTGTGATATATGTCCTTGGCATAAGCGGCAAGAGAACGAACATTGATCGATAAGATTGTGGCTGCGTAATCCTGGCGTAGAACTTTGCAGTTTCGAGTTTCTGAGACTGCAATGGACAAAACTCAGGCCATCAGGTAAATTAATAAATAAATGCATCCAATAAGGCGGGTTCCCAACAAGGACATATGTTTTGTGCCGGCGAACAGCACAATGTTGAAACTGTAGAATATGAAGCATTCAACAATTGAAGCCTTCAGCTGTCTGCAGTAAAGTCAACTTGAATGTAACATTATTGAGAATTGCAGCAAGAGGATACAATCTTGTTAAAAGGAGCACATACATCTGTGTGATTATATTTGATAACACCAGTAAATGACAAATGAAAGGGTTATAAATTTTGTATTTACTGGCGTAGTGAACTCACCTTTATTCACAAAAGTTGACGCTAATTAGAATAGAGGGTTTATTACGCGGGAGAAAAAAAGTCACGGGAGCTATAACAGTGAGCATTTTGCGTGCCGCCTTTGCATTTTTTGGCCCTTGGAATGCGTGATAAATCTTTTTAGTAGCACTAAGCTGTTTTTGTTTCCTTCTGTAAGGAAAGGGCACGGATCGTCGCAGAAAAGCTGTCCAGCCACTCGGTTTCAATGCTGCAGTGCATGCTGTTTGTAAACATCGAGACCAGAGTTGGTCTGACTGTTTCCCTTAATAGTTGGTTTTTTGGAGGCCCGGACCAAACATACCATTATCTTATATCTTGTAAAAGATACGCCACATGGCGCAAAATTATATTAGGTACCGCTTTCAGTCCTATAAGATTGGATTTAAGCAATTCAAATTTAATTTTCTTAGAGGCTGTCTCCCGAAGATTCAGTGACAGCAAAGTTACCAATGCTTTGCAGGAGTTCATTAAAGGGTATAGAGGTTAAGACTGTAGAAACGCTTATGGCTCCTCAAATACTCCTTACAAATTGCTTTCTTTTTTCAGTTATAGATTGCTGTTGTTGAAATTATCTGCAACATTTTATATATCCGTAATTGTATTTGTGAAATTCTATTGTTTATTTTCCTCTTGACCTGTTTCAATATTATAAAAGCCGTAAGCTATCAAAATAAAAGTATTTTGTTAGAACTATCCGTTCTTGGCCAATATATCAGCGAGGGTTCGTGCCACATTTTTCAGACTCTTCTTCTTTATTTACAGTGTTACATATGTTTAGATTGGTGCCTGGTCCCTACGGGATCAGAAAGAAAACCCCCGGCAATTTTGCGGATGGATGAACACTTAAAGTTTGGGAGTGCACCAACTCATGCTAAAAAACCATACGGTTACCTCAACAATTGAACACTGCACACTTCATGCTGATACCAAAGCCTGGAAGGTGGCTCTAGCTAGTGAGAGAATCTCAGACTAATCTCGCTAACTTCGTGCCTGCGGAAAGGGATAAAACAATCAGTCCTCATCACGCGGACGAACTACTTCAAGGACTGCTATATGCTACACCTCACTATGATGTGCCTCAGGAGAACCCTCCCTACGAAGGCCACTGCCCTAGAGAGGACAATAGAACACGGTGCTCCACAACGCTAACTACCTCAACAAATGGGACCTACTTACCCACACTATATGTGGGGATTCAGGGGAAGCCTCCTTACGCAAGACGTAATGATACAATCATAACACAAGACGATTGATAGTCCAACTATGACGACATAGGTGATACTTGGCTTGTACCTAAATGCCTTTGACAACGTGACAAATTCAACCTTACTTGCCAAACTGCAGGAACTTCCTCGACGCGCAACCATATTACTAAGTTCATGACTTTCTCAAGAATAGAAATACCATGCTTACTTTCGGGGAGCTTACTTTTAAGTTGCTGGAAAGCGCTGGTATACCACAATGGTCTTTGATACGACACATGTTTTTAAACACAGCTCTCTAAGGTTGCCTGCCAAGCCGCAAGAAATCGAAGGGTTCACTAGCTGCATTTACACCGACGAAATTACGTGCAAGTGTTACGTCGTGCTTCGATGGTCGGTTAGAACAGACGTTCAAACTCGCGATGCTGATAGTTGAACAATACCTAAAGAACACCTGCCTGAGCTGCTCTCTGGAAAAAATTTATACCTTTAGTTTGCAAACCCACGTGAAGAGGCCCCAAGGCCACACGACAAACTAAACGATGAAGATCCTGGTAGGAACAAAGGACTAACGACGTACGGTGGGTGAGCAGTACCCATCGTCGATAACATCGGCGTTCTGGGCTTACATGTTGTGGCAAACGGGCCCAACAGCGAGACCACAAGAAGACTAGTAGGTTCGATCGCTCATACCGTCAGCTTACTGATACACAATATCGACCGACACAGCCGCATGAAAGAGAACAACATGATCTGGCTACGCCATTTGCTCAGTAATGTACGTGTCCCAAATCCCTCCCTGATTTGTTAGGTCGGGGAGAAGACAATAAAGTGATTAAAGGTCTGAACAGAAAGACTAACATTAAATAAGTGATAGACCTACTGATAAACACGAGAATGAGTAGGTTACTAAAGCTGTGTATTCATAAAACATTGGAAGAATAAATAGAAGGACAAAATCAAGCACAGCATCAAAATGTTTCTAAGAGCATGACAGGCAGATGTGTAGGTAAACGTTGTATGGAAGAAAAAAAAATTTCTTTCCAGACGGTGATTACCAGCAGGGCCACGCTCCACCACTAGACTTGACGTCACTTCCAACCGGGTTAAATGCAACGCGCCAAGGATGACAAGGCCCCTTTTACAAAGATAGGTCCGCTGATTAAGACGTCAGAAAGGCTCTTGGAGGCACACTCTCTGTTTATTCGGCTTATTCCGCTTCGCCCCAGAAGGAATAGGTCAATGAATGGTGCTTATGTTATGCACATAGGCGCACTGCATTCTGCACTTCTTCATTATAATATTGACACTTTTTTTATTGTCAGAGCCTATGTGACGTCGAAACACACGCCCTGTTGGCCCTTTAGACACCGATGCATCATGACGACGTGATTTGTAAGGCCACGACATAGGCACAACAATTCAGTTTAGACAAAGACGTTTAATCACCTCTCGGATGATTGAGAGTATGGTTGGTTCTTTACCTACACATATGGTTGACATCTAGGAAATGAGGCGTGTGGAGCACCTCGCAGACCATTTCGCTTTACATTGACCCTGACAATGCGTGGGATCTGCGATAATTTTCTGTGAATGCACCTGTGCATTATAGTAAAAAAAGAAAGACCTAACTGATCCCTGCGTCCTAGGAATCGGTATGACATGAAAGTGAAACTTCTCCTACAGAAGTAGTTTAATTTACTGTCCAATAACAAAAGAGATTTGTCACAACGTCTCAATATTTTACAGCTAGATCCTTGTCTAATGTAAATCAAATCATACTGACGCTTCGCACACAACTCTCAAGATCAATAAACAAGCTTTTGCAGTCATAAACGCATGTGGTCGGCTATCTCACAGCAAGGAGTTTTCACAAAACAAGGAGCACGAACAGCTTTGCCACCGAAGTGACCTCCACAGGTTTGTGTGCACGAAAGACCGATGCGAAACATACTGCGAACACGTCTCATACTGTGACGACGGGTCTGGCACAGAACATGTTTTTTACCGACTTCCGTTTGCTCCACAGAGAAACAAATTTTCATATGCAAGGCATTTTTGGACACTTCTTGCCATCTCTTCAGCCGTCATACTATTGCCGTTATCACAGACTCAGAGTCTTTTCATAGTTTGTTCAACTAGCCCCGGCTTGTCACGGCTTCAAACGGACTTCGATTGGTGAAAAAGCACCGCTTTACAGTGTACAAGAAGGGGCTCTAGCCACGGCAGCCCTGATGTTTTGGTGACGTCAACGAATTGGTCACATTGGCGAAACGGTTCGACCTGCAAAAAAAAAAGGAACATTCCGCATGAAAGTATACGGCGAACGTGGGGTTATAGCCAGTTGACGCACAGCTTTTTTTGTATGGGTGGGTGCTAAGAGCGAGGCCATGGGTAAGGGTCATGTGGGAACCTGAAGTTGCGGTATTGCGTCGATAAAATTGCAACTATTCTAAGGGAAATGCGCCGAACAAGATTAACAGGTAGAAACGGCGCGTTGAAGAAAAGAATCAATGCTGTCATGGTCATGACACATTCCTTCACTTTAGAACGGTTGCTGCTAGATCACACAGTTAGACATAAAGGGCTTCTTTGTGAGCGTCAAAGGAGTGTGGCCTTGGCTCAGTGCGTAGCGTGCCAGACATATGTCGCTCTTACCGAGAGGTAATGGGGCCGACTCCTCTTGACGGAATTGTCGGCTTCGCTTTCTGATGAGGCGTATTTCGGTGACGTCATTTCCGTGACAAAAATATGTCAATGTACACATGGTTGGCTCCCGAAGTGATCAAAAATTTACGAAAGGAACCCTGAAGGGGTTGGAAGCAGCAGCGGAGCGCATGGCGTTGACCCGATTGAGAGGGTCGTCGGCACGTATGCTTGAAGAACGGTTTGAAGCGAATCTAGGTGTAGCATTTACTCAAACAAATATTTGTTTGAAATGAAAGGACAAGGAAGGCAGGTTGTGTTTCATGTAAGTTTCATCTCAATCAACGAGCCGAAGGAGTAGACAGATTTATTGATTCGTCCGCAGCAGCCGCGCGTATGCAGCCTACCATTGCGAATGGCTGGTGTGCTGCTTCAGCACGGTTGAACTCGACGCGCAACTCAATCTGTCGAATGCTTTCACTGGACGTGTGGTTGAGTGTTGTGCGCAGTGGAGAGGATAAGGAGAGAGAGAAGTGTGTTATGAGGGTAAGGAGAGAGAGAAGTATGTTGCGAGCAATTAGTTGGTTGTGAGTGTGCGGAGAGGCCGGCAGCTGATGCGGGTGAGGAAGAAAGTGATGTCAACGCAGCTGTGACTTGACCTACTTGGCCCCGCACCAACACTTGCGGCAAGATGTTTCGTACGGGCATACCGAACAGCATTACACTGGCTAGTCAAAGAGCTGCTTCGCATCTGAAATTCGCAGCCACTACCACAAAGTGGATGTTCGAGGAGCTTGTTCGAAGTTCACGGGGCATTTTTTTTTGGCGAGACTATTTCTGTGGTAAGGCGTGATAACGAGCCGGCGCATGCTGCGTACCTCGAGCGCAGCGTTGTTGAGCACGTTCTGTGGCCGGAAAGGAGCTGTGTTGGCCACGGTGATTGGCACGTTAACCTCCTGCGCCTCTATGCAATGGTGGCTGTGGCGGTGAGTCAAATGGCTGAAACGCTTATAAAGTGGAGATGTGGAGCTATCAGGCGTTCTTCATTTGTTGAGAGCAGGCAGGTGAAGACGCTTGGCAGGATATTGATACCCGTGTCTAACGCAAATGTCAGGATTTTGTCACGTGCTGCCGTGCCTCCAAAGTGACGAGAACAAAGTGGACATAGTCGTGAGGATCCTCCTCACCCAGCTGGCTTGCTTCACATTTCCTTTTCTCTCCTCTCGGCGCGATGGCAGTGCGCGTTCACGCACGGCCAGACCAAACACCACTGTCATCCTGTTATTTTCCTCTCTGCTTCACATTCCTTTCTATCTCGCACATCCCGTCCCTCTAGTGGTGTTGTTGAATCAACCACCCGAGTTGGAGACAGTTTTGAGGCTACGCTTTTCTCTTCACTTCTCTTTTTTTCAGAGCCACTTCGAGTAGGCAAGCACGCGGGCTATCGAAAACCGACGACTTGTGTGGCGGTGCGCCCTCTAGTAAACATTGTTGGAACTAAGAGAGGGGGTTAATCGTGAGCGCTGACCGCAGAAATGAACACTCTGGCAACACTGCCGTACACGCCGGTAGCCGCTGCATGACAAGCCAGGATAATAAAGGAGCAAGCTTTTAAAATCCACGCATCTCCACGAAGTCAATGATGACTATTGGGCAAAGCTCTGCCATAAGGTCCACCATCTCAAAGTTGAAGTATCTGACAAGTGTGAAAACTTGCGCTTGTAGGTTTTTATGAGGTTCTGCTAAAATATGATCGCTATTAGTGCATTGTATATTTCTTTTGTCATTCAAATATGTATTACGAGCATTCACACACATAATGTAATTTGAGTGACGTAAAGCGACACAAAGCCGACGACAAAGCTGTCTTGAGGTTCACATTGTCTACGTTGTAGTCAAGGACTAGCATAAATCGTTTGTGCTTTCACAATTTACAGTGCCGTTTTCACAATTTCAGTTGTAGCTCATCTGTTGAAACTTAGATTTATTCAAATACACACATGTTTTCACAATAACCATGATTTTGTAACCACAATGTCTGCGGAGTGAGCTTTGACGACAAAGCTAGTCCTAATATGGTCATTGAAGTCATCGACAAGGGGTTTTCATAATGATTGGTAAAAATTATGAATAGTGTCAGTCTAGCGTCAATCACTTTTTTGTCTTTCACGTTTACGAGTTTCCCCATCACGGACGTGAACGACGATAAGGTTAGGCCCTAACTAGTTTCGACTATACAAATCTCACAAGCTACTGATGCATTTTCCTAGGTTGACTCCAAGGAAAATGTCATCAGGCATTTCCCGGGCATGTTTCCAGCCCTATGTTCAAGCACTTCAGCCTATAGTCTACCCGCATACCATGATTGCGGCTGATGAACAGAAGGAGAACTGTTAGGCTCAGATGAAAAAATTTGGATGGCCTTCGTTCTCTTGTTTGCCGTGCAATGCTGAGCCCTGTGGTAGATATACCTGTTTGAATGCTGCATGGTTTAGGTTATGTAGAACTCGAGAAGCATTTCGCTTGTTTTTGTGCTCTTGCTCGCTGTTTGCGGCGTTGTGTCTGGACGTTGTATTCTTCCATCTTGACGAATGGCCATACACCAGCAGTGCTGGTTGCCTTGACTCTTCAGCGTGACCTTGTGGAGAACAAGATAAAGACCGCTCAAATGAGCGCCCCTTGTTTTGAAACAGTGCGTTCCAGAGAGTGGAAACCATCCTACCAGCTGTGCCCATTGTGTCTCAGCATGGGCTAGAAACATTACTTTATTCCAGAGCAGTTGGGGCAAATTTAATGCTTCTATCGCCAGCTGAGGATCGAGGCACTATTATTGGTTGTAAACAAGTAGGAAACATTGGCCACCGTATTTTTATAAATCAGCAACATATTTTATTTATGACTTTACGCGTGCAAATAAATAACGCCAAGTGATTTTCCAAGCCTCTCTGTTTTATTTAGTGTTACTGTGTACTAACCTAACAAGAAAAATCCTTTAAGAGGCACTATGGCGTGAAGCCAAGTTTTTGACAAGAGGCGGTGTCTTCTTCAAGCCAGGAACTGCCCACGTTAGCACGAGTATGGTTGTGTTTCTAATACTTTCTCTGATCTAACTGCTACGGTGGTGTATTCCTTATTGTGCTGGAACACTGACAGAAGTTCACCGAGTGGAGTGAAATACCGGCTGCTGCGACCAGATTTCGAGAGAGCAGATGTACTGGCTTAACTACCCCTGTGGTTAAATTAAGGAGCATGTTGAAGAAATTAGGATTGTCAGAAATTTTCACAGCGCTTCACCGCGGCGTCTCTCAATATCATATCATAACTAGCTGACGTGAAACGTCAGTTATTGCAATTGTTAAAGATATAAATAGCGGAGGAAGTGGAGGCGAAAGCAAAAACGAGAGGTCTGTTTGGAAGAGGGGCGAGAAAAGCACAGTCAGAACGTACACACTTCCAGAAAGTCGGCATTTTCACAGGTGTGTAATTAACACGGTTTCCTTTTCAACATTACCTCCGTTCGTTGCAGCAATATAAAGTTACTTCCTTAATAATCGATGTTTTCTTTAAATTGTGCGAGTATTTAAAAAATTAGTTGCAGCAAGTTAGCTGACCCACCATATTAAATATATGCATGGTCTCCTAGCTATCACTCCACACGATTTAATAAAAACAGAAATGTCTTTACGAGAAGCACATGCAGCCTATGTTGTTCTCAGTGTACTGTCGTAGCCACTACCATATTAGTTCGTTAATAATGTCAAGGTAATGAGTACTAATGTAGTGTTCAATTCAGAAAAATACTTTTCTAGTCACCGAAATTCCATTGAGGCAAATGTGGCGATGACCTCTTCAATGTCTTCACTTTATTAGCAGAGATTAAGACGTACACGAAGGCGATCGTGAACATCTTCAAGTGGTTCAAAAATATCTTTAAAGAAACAATTTAAAGAAGCTGCATGAACGCAGCTTCTCTTAGGCTGGAATAACCTGAGGAATACTAAATTTTTTATAAGTTAGAAGAGCTTCTTTGCGGTCAACTTAGACTACACCTTTCCACCTTTACGGTCAACTTATATTCACAATGCTCTTTTATAAAATACCACACCATCATGGCTCCATGACCCCAATTTTGATCTGACCGTTTGGACAGAGCCTCATATAGGAAGTTTTTTTTGTATTCATTCATTCATTCATTATTTATTTCATTCATTGAATCATTCATTTGTTAATTTTCATCGTAAAAATCCTATACAATGGCATGGGCCTACAATAAATCTTCTGTGGCTCTCGTTTTGCGTGGTGGCAGCGTATTCATAATGCTCTTCAAATTCAAATTTATATATGTAATCAAGAAGTTGGTCACTGAATTCAACGGGCATACAACCTCGAAAACAAAAGAGAGATACTGTCACCACTTGTACTTAAAATAAAAGTAAATCAGCTAGAGTGTTTTATGCCGGGACTATTGAAAGTCAGTTAAAAGAAAGAAAAAGATTGGTTAAAAGAGAGGAGTGGGAGATTTTGTCTTGATGAATGATAATTTTTCTTGTTTGATCATTTCTACAAGCGCTTACCAATCATATTGTTTTTTAAACCCAAAGAAAATTGATTTAAATTAGAATACGAGCAATATATTTTTTTCTCACGACGAAACTACGCAATCGAGGGGGCTAGAATATGAATGTTCTGAAAAATGTGCATTGACTAAAAAAATTGCAAGTTAGACCGGTACAGAAACATACAAGTTTAAACTTTACATTCTATGGTATTTACATAGCATCGTGTTTTACCCTAAGGGGGATTTCTTGAATAAATAAATACTACGAAGACGCCGTTAAAAAGGTAAGAATAAATAAAAATTGCAGAAAAAATGAATATTCTAAATTTCCTTTTCTGAAATAGAAGTTTTTGAATAACTTTTTGTAGGCAAAACGACGTGGTGAATAAGAACGAATACTAGGAGTGAAAATCATCATCAGGAGACTCGGCTCACGCGCAGGCTGCGAAAAAGTGTTCTAAAACCTTAGCAGGCTTCTTTTTCGGTGCTTTTGAGGGTTTTCGGTTCCGTACCTGGAATCTCAATTATGGGGTCCTCGTCTCCTTCTAGCGTGATGATGGAAACGCCGTTACCCTGCATTGGCGACTGTTTCCTGACGGCAGAAAAGGAGGGCTACGTCACCTACTGGACGCATCCGCAGCAAGAGTTGGAACTTTGTGTGGGTGCCTTGTGTCAACCTTCGTTCGCTCCTGCACAGAATGTCCTCGAACGCACAGCCGATCGGCGCAGCATCGCACCAGCACTGGGCTACGTAGCCTTCATTGGTGTGTGACACGATCCAAACCTCTTCGTCTGCCATGATTCAGCACGTAATTCCAGCCAATCCCATTCCAAGGACAGACCTGTTGGCCAAGGCCCCGCCATTCGGGTTAGTGCCCTGACACATAGGCGCAGCCTTTCCGACACATAGCAGAGTGCGTGTATTTTACAGGGTACTTTATCAAGCCACAGTATTAGTTATTGTCTTTGCCGAATCGCCTCTACTCAACGGGGCTTTCGTGCCCGTATAGGTTTGTTAGCGAGATATATCTGTAAGAGAACTTGCATCTCTTAAATTTAAGAACAGTGCAACTGAGAATAACCGGGATTATATGTCCTAACAACGTTTTTTTAAAGCGAAAACGTTATCTGGCTCCCTGCGCCACTGTTCCGATATTCTTCTTACAGCACTCGTTTGCTTACCTGAAGGTTACGAGTTAGATCACTGCCCTGCGGTCACGCTTCGATGAAGGCGAAAGGCTAGAAGCCTGCGCATTGCGCGAATTACCGCACGGTTAATAACAACCAATGGTGTATATTTCTGGAGTCCACCGCTATGGTGTGTCTCGTAATTAAAAGTGGTTTAGTACGGAAAAGCCTATAAATCATTCTAATGCATAACTCGAGGTGACGCGGTCACCGTTGAATATCTCGACTGGAGTTGAAGTATCGCAATAGAGTGCTCGCCACGGCTTGATAATTTTGCCATACTTTTGCCTAGATCTGGATATCTGTCGCAGACTTCCATTGTGTTCAGTCGGCTTAACTAATGTCTCACATTGTTGATGCCAACCATTCTGCAGCGCAGTGTTAGGAACATCATGCCCCCTGGTGTTTGCTTACTATGTTGGCTATATGCGTTTAGGGGGTATGCTTGCTCGATGTGTTCTGTATGCTAGCGTTATACTAATTTGTAATATTTGGCGTATTATTGTCTAGTATTATATGGTGATTGTTATTTTAACTCATTCTTGGCTTGCTTTTGTAATGTTTTCTGTTGGAAATCATTAGGCAGCGAGCAGTACAAAATTGCAAAATAAATTTGGTATGGCATGTTGCAATGATGCTACCTTAGATTAGTATTGTTAACCCCGGAGCAATCCACCAAACGTACGCTACTGATAGAAAAAACAGTTTAATGCACTTGAATGCATTTGTGCTCGACAAAAGTGATGCGAGTTTGCGAGAAGTCAACATAAATTAGTTGGCTCAAGCTCTATTTATTAGAGACCCCTGTATATTCTGTGTGTCTGCTAAGATAGGGTCCTGCGAACAACTCGTTTTATGTGATGGCTTTGATGGTACTCGTAACACGTGCCTCAAATTAAAGCCATTCACCCGAAGCTTTTGCTTGTTATTATTCGAGTTTCGGGAGCCCAGGGTGACATACGTGTTCTTCTGCCATTCACATTCTCTTGGTCACTGATATTTCGTATTCATAGAGTTGGTTATTTGAAAATAATAATTTATGGTTTGAGACTAGGAGGTATTGAGGGCAGGTATCACATCGAACCATTGCTTGTCTTATAATAAGGGCGCCAAAGCTATCAGGGTGATAGAAAAAAAAATAATTCATGCTCTTCTTTAAAAGCGTATGGGGAGCCCACATTCTTGCAGCCTCTTGCCGAGCATATCAAACACACGCTGTCTCTTTTGAGCTACGTATACAAACTTCGAAAAACCGACACAATATATATTGTGAAAGAGACTGGTAAATATTTGATAGCTGTGTTGGAGGAGAAACTTACTTATTGAACGAACACTCAGCTTAACTATTAAGATAGCCTCTCCACGGTAGTCTTGTGGTAAGGTTTTTGGCACCCGATCCACAGGTCGCGGGATCGAATCCCGGCTGTGGCGACTGCATTTTGAATGGAGGTGAAAATGCAGTTGTCCCATGTGCTCAGATTTGAATGCACGTTAAAGAACCCCAGGCGGTCAAAATTTTCAGAGCCCTGCACTATGGCGTCTCATACAGTCATATGATGGTTTTCGGACGGTAAACCCCACATATCTATTACCCGTTAAATTGCGTGATGAATATTATTTTGATTTTATCTAAAGATTGATTGTGCTTGCACCCAGTATCCACAACTGCTTTTCCTACGAGGTGTCTCAGGCCCTTTGTGGAAGGCCATATATCGACCTTGACATGCAACGCCGTCGTAATGAGAGGTCCTTCAAGACAAACCAGGAGAGCAATAGTGCTGACTTTTTTAATTTCCTTTCAAAACTCTACTTTTATATTACTGCAGCCCTCCGTTATTTCCCTTCCATGAATTGCAAATGATTTTAGTTTTTTTTATCCAGACGAAAACATCCTGTATTGACGAGAAAGGACAGTGAAAAAGAAATGTACAGACGCATGCACTGACTGACAACGAACTAGCTTGAAATCTGTTATTCTAGCACTTTGCAACCGCGGTTCATAATTCATTAACGGTGGAATATGCAATGTGCTTCCTCCTTAACAGGACAAGTTCCACTGGAAAGACATCCTTTTTGCTACCAAGGCACCGTCAGTACATTATAACCGGAGTTCAAGATTGATTGCAGCACCTCTAGATCGCTTGGCGACATATGCGTCAGCTGTGGAGAAATGCTCGGGAGAAGATGCTGCCACTCTCGAGTAACTGGCCATGACACTCCGCAAAGTGATTATTTGGCACAAATTATTGCAAATTAGCCAGGACTGTCTAAAATATAATGTGTGAAGATTGCACTGGCGAATGAAATACCGACGCTGACTTGACGGAGATAATGGGGCTTTTAGATGAAGAGGTGTAGTAGTACAAATAACATGAAAGAAATGATCGGGGTCTGCTTGTCAGTTCTTTTTGGGGGCTACTTAGAGTTACAGCTTCCATGTAACTGTCAAAATAATGAAAGCACTCAATAAGAATGCGTGCGGCATGCATTAGCTGAAGCCTTCCATTGCGATACAGAAAAAAATATATCCATAATTTTTTCAGCCCGTTTATTACTCCCACAAAGACAATACATTAGGTTCCCTTGTTCTGCTTTCATTCGTTAGAAAACGTATGATGTTGAGAATTTCCATTTACACCTACTTCATACGAAAACCAATAAACAGGCATCAAACTATATTCTACAATTTCGCTACTTCATTGTGGTTAACTTTTTGCATGTTGCCCGACTCTCTTGTTATATTACTTGCATCCTAATTAGCTGCCTCTCTGTCAAGTCAAGCTGCCTCTGTGTCGATTTCTTCGCGATCATCAACTAATCTTTCTTGATTTAATCATCAGTACTTTCAGAGGAATGCTTCCACCCTCTAACTCTTTTTTAGCCACAATGCAAAATGAAAAATTAACTATTTTCGAGCACGACATCGTATATTTTTTCTTTCAGTAAGGTTGATCAGAAACACATGAACATCGGGAGGGTCTGTAGTCATTGCATCGATGAGTAGCCTTGTCGGAACGTCAAAAAGACTCGACAGAAGGCTGCATACAGTGACACCCATCGTTCAAGCATTTCTCAAAGCTTAAAGCATACAGCTTCTTAGGAACTTCTCTGATCTGCTGATTGTGTTTAGTGAACTATGGCGTCCTCTTATCAGGTGTTCCAGTTAAGTATTTATGTTTAGAGAACATATGGGTATTGAAGGGAAGTATTTTGTTAGATTAGCATAACTGCACGAATACGATCATACACAGCGCTTGCATAAAGTGTATTATCACGCATAACACAGCATGTTTAGAAACGGCAGACAATTCATTTTTTGCTGCTCCTCGATTCAGCGCGTTCTTTTGTCATATCTACGTCTTTGAGTTTCCGGTGCTTTCTGTGGTCATTGCTACGTATGTGAGTTTCCGGTGCATGAGCAGCCATGCAGACACTGCGAGATCAAGGCATCAACGAAGCCTATATAAACCTACTGATAGTTTTCTACAGCGTAATTGACCCCAACTTAGCCTTACATAAAGTGGAGTTCGATGAGTGCAAAAATGTGACGCCATGGCAGGTTCTTACCTACTTGAACAGGTGACGTGGCCTTTGTCACATCCTGTCTATTTTATTCTCTTAGAAAGCAATTACCTTTAAAATCAGTGCAACATAAAATATCCATGCTTACATGTGCTATCAATGTTTGTGATATAATCATTACTTGCCTCATTATGCAACCACAAATTCATAAAAAACGCCACCCGCATCTTCCCTGGACGAGCTCGATTGATTGATTGATTGATTGATTGATTGATACGTGGTGTTTAACGTCCCAAAACCACCATATGATCATCACAGACGCCATAGTGGAGAGCTCCGGAAATTTCGGTAACCTGGGGACGAGGTCGATTGATTGATTCGTTGATATATATATAGAGTTTAACGTCATAAATCCACCATATGATTATGAGAGACACCGTAGGGGGGGAGCACCGGAAATTTCGATCACCTGGGGTTCTTTAACGTGTATCAAAATCTCAGCACACAGGTCTACAGCATCTCCACCTCTATCGAAAATGCAGCCACCGCAGCCAGGCTTCTATCCCGCCACCTGCGGGTCAGCAGCCGAGTACCTTAGCCACTAGACCACTGTGGCGGGACCCGAGCTCCAGTAATTGCGTCGCAGAGTGTCGGGGTATCTTGTGAATGTTGCGGTATTGGGTATGGCTTGGGAAGGATGAACTGTTATTTCGACTATATTAGTCTTACTTATTGAATGAAGAAGAAGCGTTGCCTTCAGCGAGTAGTGAGACGCTGATGTGCGATTGAAGATCGTCATAGACAGGGTGGCCAGTAAACGATTGTGCAGCTCGAGCAGCCGATTTTTACTTGCACACGCTGCCCGCGTCGGCCTTGCGAGGCTAGGAAAGGGGGGTGGGGCAAACAGTTGGCGCAAGACGGAAGAATGCAGCCGATCCGCGAGGTGCGAGCATTCGAAGCGGCGGTGTTTACATCCCCGCCGACACACGACACGTGACATCGTGCCACTTAGAATTGCTCTGAATTTAAAATTGTGTCGGATAAAAGCCACAAAAAGTAATTAATCGCTGAGGTGATGTAGGTTGTTATTTGGAAACTAAAGGTTCAATTTCCTGCGTTTTGAAGGGGACCATTTACGTAAGTTTGACTCTTGTGTACTGGAACCAGAACAATAGAGGGACTGGTGCCGATGCCTACACAACAAACTGCCGTGAGACTTTCTTCTCGCTGTAGTGTGTGAAAGCCGAATATTGATCTCATTCACCCGCAGTGAAAGTAATAATGATTATGAAGGTGTTATGATGATGATGAAATACATTTACTTAAGGAAGTGATGTTTGAGGGGGATAGTCCTCAAAGGCCCTCCCCATACAAACACTCGGCGGGCTCCACCTTATGGGAGCCCGTTGGCGTCAGCCACGACTCGGGATCGCTCAACCAAGGCCCGTTGGGCCGTCAGGTAAGGCCAGTGCGAGCAGGGTGGCCTCCCAGGTCTTTCGGGAAGGATCGGGTAGAAGAGTGAGGTTTAGGGTTCTTTGGCATGCCCATACCATGTGAAAAATATCACAGGAATTCACTTCCTGTGGAAGTGAGGTTAAAGTGCTTTGGACACGTATTCAGCAGTGTAGGCCAGATTTCATGAGTCGATATTGTAGCTGTCTTTTACTTTGTTACTATTTTTGGGCCTCAAGAAGCATCGATAATGTACAGTTTTTTGGGGAAAGTTGAGGTAAAGCCAAGGTTGGTTTGTGAATATGCTCCTTAGGATTACTGGCCGTATTAGAATTTCAGTGGAAAAGGCGAGGAAGGATTCACTCCACCGTTTTTGTGAATTTTTTATACGGTTTCATATGGATGTGACTATGGAATTCGAAATATCATGTGATTTCCTGGAAGGTGTAAGCGTGGTAGGTTTTGAGGTCTGTATCAGTGCGCGGTGGTGGATGTTGCCTGAAGAGTGAGTGCGTGGGCTGCGGAATTGACCGTCTCATTACCACCAACGCCTGTTTCAGCCATATAGACGTCAAACTCTGCCCAGGTGGTGCTGCGAATTACGCCATCATCAGCGCCCTCACTGACGTGCCGGCCATAATGGGTAGTTCAAAGCGAGCCATCCGCAAATGAACGTGCATACGCCCTTCTCTTTCGTTGGCCTTGAGGCACGGTTTCGTGATAAAGGACCAGGAAAGCTTGTTACTTCAATCCAACCTCACTTCAGAAAAGTGGGAAGCTCATCAAACAAACCGTGGGCACAATGCGAAAGTTGATTCAGTTAATTCGGCGTACTGCGACATGCACTTGCAAGCGAACATCGCATGACATCGAGTTACAGGCAAGCACTCTGACGTTCGTTCTATAAATGTTAAATGCTTTAAACTTGGGAATACACATGATGCCAACACGATTAGTTGCATAAACGAGCAATCATTCTTACGATTAGTTGTACATTGTTCACTTTATTCGGCACAATTTCGCCATTGCGATTGCATATACTCTATTCGTGTCTTGCTTCCTGTGCGTTGAACTGTTTTATTATGCATTAGTGAATGTTCTGTTTACGATTGTCATGCGTTTGTATATACTGCGAACGGGCATGCATGCGTGTCTACTTTCTCGGTGTTCTACGATATGCAAAACCAAGTCCTCCGAGATAGCTGCGACAATCGCGGAGACCAATGGCAAGAAAAAAAAAGAGCTCATAATCGAGACCATCTTTTTGCGATTTACCTGTATGACGTGTACGCTCGCATTTTATAGATAAAGATGGAACTTAGGGCCTTGAAAGCCCTCAGGTGTAATGCTGTGGAGCTTCAGGTTATCGGCAGTCGTGGCGTGTGCGATGTTTATTGCGTGTGTCACCTGTCTACTGCTGCATGATGCGCACCGTGGTCAGAGCCTCTGTTAAGCTTCATTACCAAAATAGCTACGGTTCCCTTTGATAACAAAGCTACTCAAAACAGCATCAGGGAGACCTACATTATCACACTTTCTCAAGCGAACGGCTGCAGACAACGCGAGTGATTCGCTTACACAACACAACATCTATGCCCAGTGTTCTCGCCGTTATGCTTCGCGAAAGCCGCCGAAAACAGTAAATTGAAGTTCTTAACGTCCGTAACAATTCACAACGCAACTGTAGCGTCAGCTGGGGTCTTTTTTTCATAGAACATGGAGCTGTTTGTGTCTGCTCTTGTCTTCGCCGTCGTTCTGGCGAGAAAATCAGCTAGGACTTAACCACGGTTCGGTGACGCGCCTGACTAGCGGAGAAAAGCTGGTAGCTCATTTTCTAAGAGTCTAATGCTCAAATACACCTAATATTTAGCTATATTGCAGTTGTTTACGCTGTAGTTGCACCTGGTTGCGCTGCAAACTGTGCAACGGAGTCAGGATTTGCGACACACAAAACTTCGTCGACAGGTGGCACTGCGTGTAACCGTCAGTAGTACTGCCATGGGGCACCCAACCTGTCTCACCCATCATGTACCACTCAGTCGGAAAGCTGGTCAAGCACCACCTGATCCTTGCCACGCAGATACCTCATTGAGGCGCAGACACCCCCTGCCACTCCCGAATACCTGGAGCCAACGTGGGGTTCCTCAACTTCCATGGGGCAAGGAAGCCCCAAAAATGGGAAGAACTGCACAGAACTATAAAAGCTGTGAACATTAGCCAATTTGCAGTTACAGAAACCTATCTCCGGGACCTGAAAGAGCCGCCTACATATCTCGATTGGCAATGGGCTGGCAATAACCGATCCGTAGAAGAACGAAAAGGTGGAGGTGTGGGTGTGCTATGGCAAAGTGGTACGACATGGACACGTCTACCAGAAAACTACCAAGAACACTTGTGTATCGCCGTTGAAATCCTGAACATCCCCGTTCTTTTCGGGGAGTTCTACTTAGGTGTGACTCGAAGACTGAATGACTCCAATTGTCCAATATTACATTGCACCAAAGACGACGTGGCACGCTGGGGAACGGGGAGAGAGGTGTTCCTGATGGGGGACTTCAATGGCAACATACAGCCTTTCCATGGACACCACAATTCGAACTGGTCTCTCATGCTACAATTGGACGAAAATGTATCCCTCGAGGTGGCCAACTTGCGCAGTGACTGTGATGGTGTTTTTACATGGTGAGCGAGAAACAACAAGTGTACCATCGCCTACGTGTGAAGGGCAAATAACATGGAAAGTAGGAAGACTGCAGTCGACCATATATTACGCACTGATGTCACATAGGATGTGTGATAAGCTCAGGGTGAAGGTGGCTCCAGAAGTCTGGGTAGTGATCACAAATTCATCAAGCTAAGTTTTGGAAAAGCAATGAATTTGGGAAGGAGAAAAGTATAGCAACTAAAAGAAAAACTTTTATCCAGAAAGGCAAATTGAAATAGCCACTAAACAAATTCAGAAAGTAATCACGGAGGATAATAAAACAGTGTGGACATACACGAACCTAATTAGACTGTTTGAGCTAAAGCTTGCTAAGACGCGTGACAAGTCACCCCGGAAAAGAAGACACAAACCCGAAAGTTGGTGGGATGAGGAAGTTAAGAGAACCATAGCAAAACGTCAGGAAGCCTCTAGGGAACACATACATTCTAAGCAGTGGGGTGAACAGACAGATGATGTTGAAAGAAAATGTGAAAACTTTCCAATCTGTAGAAGGGATGCATCCCTTCTGATCAATGAGAACATTAGAAGAAAGGGAGCTCAGTGGATGGCAGACATACACAAAAAGGTACAAAAGCAGATGCGAAACTTTGGACCCATCTATACTCCCTACTAATTGAGACAAGCCTAGAGCAGAGGTTCATAACTACAGCTCATGATGCTAGGCTAGACGGGGACGAAGCTATTGAATATATAAGAACAAAGGTGACAAAAAACTTCAACAAAGAAGTGCCTTATGCACCACGATAGACAAGGATAAATCAAGTGGTGCAATGGCTCCATTTTCACAACGAGAGTGGGAAAGAGCTGAGAAAAGGTGTCCTAGTAGTACATCAACAGGCCCAGATGGCATTCCAATTATGCTGATGAAGACATTATGTCCGAAGTCTAAGCAGGCTTTGAGAGAGGCAGTGAGCAAACTAATAATCATGGTGAAGTTCCCAATGGATGGAAACTTAGCAGGTAGAGCTTGATCTATAAAGGAAAGGCGGACAAAGCTGACGTAAACAACTACCGTCCTATAACAATTACATCAGTGGTTTACAGGCTGGCGATGCAGGTTATAAAGGAAAGACTGCAGGCATAGATAGAGGATGAGTGGGTGCTGTGGGAACTGCAGAATACGTTTCGGAAACACAGGAGGTTGAAAGACAATTTGTTCTCACTGACGCAGTGCATCTAAATAGCAGAAAAGGAACACAGGCCCCTGTGGCTAGCATTTCTGGATATCAAGGAAGCGTACGATAGCGTGTTCAATAGGAATTGTGGGAAATACTGGACACATTAGGCGCGGAACATGCAGTCACTAATTTTTAGAGGATATCTATGAAGGTAACAAGGTAGTTATAAAGTGGGAGAAACAGGTATCCAAGCCTGCAGAAACAAAACGGGGGCTAAGGCAGGGGTGTCCCCTGTCACCCTTATTATTCATGATGTACCTGCAAAGATTAGAGGCCAAATTAGAGGGAATTGGACTTGGCTTCAACCTCTCCTTAGTGAAACAAGGAAATCTCGCTGATCAGGCACTACCAGCATTATTGTACGCAGATGATATAGTGCTAATGACCCACAACAAGAAAGATTTGCACAGATTGATGGACATCTGCGGTAATGAGGGAGATAGTTTAGATTTTTGATTCAGTAAGAAAAAATCAACTGTCATGATTTTGAATGATAACGAAGGTAGTGAGCTTAAAATACAGGAGGTAAAGCTAGAGATAAGAGATAAATACAAATATCTGGGCGTATGGATTAGCAATGGGACCCAGTACCTAAGGGAACGCGAAATATATGTGACGACTATAGGTAACAGGAATGCAGCAGTGATAAAATAGGGCACTGTGGAATTACAATAGGTATGGTGTTGTGAGAGGAATATGGAAAGGGTCATGGTTCCTGGGCTGACGTTCGGCAATGCAGTCTTGTGCATGAGATCTGAAGTTCAAGCAAGCTTAGAAATTAAGCAGGTGAAATAGGTAGGCTTGCTTTAGGAGCTCACGGGAATACACTAAATCAGGGAGTACAAGGTGATATTGGATGGACATCAGTTGAGGGCAGGGTAGCTAGCAGCAAGATAAAATTTGAGGAGCGATTGAGAGAAATGGGGAAGGAGCGTTGGGCTAGGAAGGTTTTCAGCTACTTTTACATGAAAAATATCGATACAAAATGGAGGAAGCGAACCAGAAAATTGACGGGTAAATACTTAGAAAACAGCAAGGGGCCAAACCAAAAAGAATTATCGGTTAAGAAGAAGATGTAGAAGGCTGAGATCAACATGTGGAGAATGGGCATGATTAAGAAGTCCGCACTAGAGATCTATCGAACTTTTAAGCAGGAAATTGCGAAGGAAACGAGCTATGAAAATACTAGGGGTAGTTCTCTACTGTTTGAGGTCAGGACGGGAGTATTGCGAACCAAGACATATCGGGCCAAATACGAAAGGATAGACACAGTATGCAGTGCTTGTGGAGAGGATTAAGAAACTGTCGATCACCTTATACAGTTCTGTAAAGGGCTTTACTCTATAGTTCAGGATGATGGCGCAGAGTTTTTCAAAGCACTGGGGTTTAGGGACAGGGAGGGCGAAATAGACTTTAAGCGGGTAGACTTAACTAGAGGGTGGTTATCTGATTGATGGCTAAAGTCAAGGCACGAGTGAAAATAAACCCTCCATTGCAAAGTACAAATTCTCAACCTCACTATTTGAAGGGAAAAAAGATAAGTCTAATGGTCAGTTCACTAAGTATTACGGCTAGGTGGCGTTAGCCGCCGCCCGATCTAAAGGGTACAGCCACATACATCCATCCATCCATCCAACCTACCGGTAGTACTGTCTGGGACACCCAACCTGTTGCACCCATCATGTTGCACCCATCACCTGTTCATCATGTTGCACCCATCAACCTGTCGCGCTGGGTGTCCTCGAAACTTCCAGTAGTACTGCCATGGGGCACCCAACCTTTCTCACTCATAATGTACTACTCAGTCGGAGAGCTGGTCAAGCACCACCTGAAGCTTGCCACGCAGATACCTCATTGAGGCGCTGACACCACACCCACCCCCGCCGCCCCCCGCGGATACCTGAAGCCAACATGGGGTTCCTCAACCTCCGTGGGGCAAGGAAGCCCAAAAATAGGAAGAACTGTACAGAACTATAACAGCCGAGAACATTAGCCTATTTGCAGTTACAGAAACCCATCTCCGGGACCTGGAAGAGCCGCCTACACATCTCGATTGGCGATCGGCTGTCAATAACCGATCCGTAAGAGAACAAAGAGGTGAAGGTGTGGGTGTGCTATGGCGAAGCGGTGCGACAAGGACACGGCTACCAGAGAATTGCCAAGAACACTTGTGGATCGCCGGTGAAATCCTGAACATCCCCGTTCTAGTGGGGGTTGTCTACTTAGGTGTGACTCGAAGACTCAATGACGCCAATTGTCAATTACAACATTGCATCAAAGACAATGTGGCACACTCGGGAACGAGGAGAGAGGTGCTCCTTATGAGGGACTTCAATGGGAACCGAAGCCACTCGACGGACGCCGAAGACAATTGGCCGAAGATTTATCCCTCGAGGTGGCCAACTTGCGCAGTGAGTTTGATGGTGTTTTCTCAGGGTGCGCGAGGAACAACAAGTCTACCATGGACTACGTCTGGATGTCACGCAAACTATCTGTGCATACGTCTCGGGTACACTTCGACGAATATATCTCGGACCTTCATCGGATCATGCAAAAGCATGAAGATACCCCAAGGAGGGGGAAAGGGCGACAACACAAGACATGGAGGGAGAATGAAGTGAAGAAAGATCTCGAAGCACGACGGGCCGCAAACAGAGCTCACCGGCGAGTTGTCAAATCTCTCGGTCCCACAGAAGCACAACAGAGCTGGGCCAATTACAATAATTGCAAAAGGGAGATGCAACAGATTATTCAGCGAAAAATCACAGCGAACAATCAGCGAATAATTCAGTCACTGATGACCGCCGGAAGAAACTGCATGGGGAAATTCAGGTCATACATGGCATTGCTCGACCGCAAACGCCCGTGTGTGAACTTCGGGACGAGAACACGAAAGAAAAAGTGGAAGGTATTGTCACCCACACGTAGTGGGTCGGCTGCAAGAGCGGCTCTACAATCTGGAGTAAAGAAAGAAGATAGCGTGCCTCTTCTCGACTCGAGAGCCAGCCACGACTGACGCATCATCCCAGCGCTAGCTATTCGGTGGTTTAATAAAGCCCCAGTACCTGTGAATCATCGTGACAAACTTGTGGAGGTGCTGAGTAGTCTCACGGATGCTACAGCCCCCCCCCCCCCCCCCAAGAAGCCGTAATACGAGTCCAGTGCCAGTCACAACTCCCGTGCGTCGGGCCAGCCGCCGAATCAGGGGATTGCCTCCGGAAGTCGACGATACTGCTCCCAAAACGTCAGGAATCATGACCAGCACTTTGGTACAAACCTTGCCAACCGGCACGGGAAGCGCGTCGTCGAACCGCTATAGGTTGGAAAGCCCACGGGCACAGGCGACGTTCCATGGTACAGAGCGCGAGGACGTTGAGGACTGGTTGGCGGACTTCGATCGCGTGGCAACTTTGAATCAGTGGGACGACGCGGCGAAACTGGGTCGTGTCTACTTCTATCTCGAAGAAGAGGCACGCGATCTTCTTTTTTTTGTCCAGATGGTAGAGCCGCTCTTGCAGTCGACCCACTACGTGTGGGCGACATGCCACCACCCACATTCGAGGGATATACGACAGCACTCAACCTCACAACTCGCCCACTTCTCCCACAGCAAGTGGGACTTCCAATCCCAAAGACAGCCTATGGAAAGTGATACGACTGGCCGTCTATAGCTATTTCCAAAATTAGCTACAAAACAGCAAAAGGCTTGGATGGCATTGCGGCAGGATTCACGAAGTGCCTTGGCGAACAAGCCCGGGAACCACTGGCGACGCTCTACACAGCCATCATTCAAGGGGACGCGATACCAGCTGACTGGCTCCAAAGTCGTGTGTGTCTGGTACCGAAACTAGGAGGAGATGCCAGCTTCCTCAGTGACCACAGATCGATCACAGTAACCAGCGTTATGTACAGGGTATTCGCCCAGGTGCTGAAACGCTGGGTAAACGGATGGGCAGGGGTGAATAAGCTCGTCTGCGAGCTTCAAAATGGCTTCAGGGAACACGGACGCCTGGACGACAACCTATTTGTCCTCGCACACTCCATTGACATCGCAAGAAAGGAGCCCCGTGGTCTGGTGGCCTGCTTTTTGGATGTGGCGAAAGCGTACAATAGCGTTCCACACGATCTACTGCTCAGCCGCATGAACAATATCGACATGCCGCCAACGTGGATCGACCTACTCCAGCGTCTCTACAGTAATAACATGGTAATTGCTACTTTTGGCCAGACCAGTACGGAGCCAATGTCGGTTCGCCGAGGTCTGAAACAAGGGTGTCCGCTCTCCCCGCTACTGTACGTGCTTTACACTGTGGGGCTACAGCGGGACCTCATTTGTTCGGGCCTCGGCTTTGCGCTACGGTTCCAAAATGATGGTTCGCCACAGGTCTGGACAATACCGAGACTGGTCTTCGCGGATGACCTGGTGCTTTCAGCGGAAAACACTGATTAGCTGCACAACCTCTTAGACATATCCGCCTACCACCTGGCGTTGCTGAAACTGACGTTCAATGCGAAAAATTGGCGGTGCTACGTTTTTCCGGGCCAGCGGACGAACGCGAGCTGGTGCTACCGAATGGCCAGCCGATCCCTCGCAGCACCGAGTACCGATACCTCGGTGTGACACTTTGTGATAGAGAGTGCTACGACGTCCACGAGGCCAAGATGAGGCCGTCATCACAACGAGCGATCGGCACCGTACGGAAGTGCTGCCTGTGGGGTTTCAACCGGTAGGTAATTGTACGCGGGCTATGGAAGGCGGTACATGTGCCTTGCCTGACTTTCGCAAGCGCGGCCCTGTGCCTATAGACGAGCACCCGCGAATGGCTTGAGCGTGCGCAGAAAGAGGCGGGCCGCATGGCCCTCGTCTTTTGTGAAAGGGTGGCCACGGAGGCAGTCCAGGGAGACATCAGCTGGTCATCATTCGAAGCCAGGGAGGCGTGCAGCAAAATAGCATTTGAGGCCAGCCTCCGGTGCATTTACGGTACCTCTCTCTCAAGGGCATTCGGACCCAGTGGTGAATAGAGTTCACAGGCTGCGTGGGAAATTCGGCTTCTTCGGCGAAACAGACAGTGGCTCATCCGAAGCCCTCACACCACGTTCGGTGCGCAATCAATTCCGAGAGGTAGAAAGCACCCAATGGTGATCAGGAGTGCTGCATAAGTCTACCCTGCGGATGTATGGCAAATACAAGGCTGAACTAGGCAGATAAAACTCTATGACAACAGCGTAGGCAGTGCTCTGCTGTTTGAGGCACGTGCAGGAGCGTTGCCTACGCTGACGTACCGTCGTCGTTTCGATCAGGACCCACAGGATGAAGCTGCTGTCTGTCGCTGCTGTTTCGAAACGAACGAGACGGCTGAGCACCAGATTCTGGATAGCGCCTGTCTTACTCCACGGCCAGCAGAGGGCACCACTCTGCCTAAAGCGCTTGGATTCAGCAGAAGATTATGACGCCAATGACGCCACTACCATGGAGATAACAAAGGCTCGTATAAAATGTGGTGGAAGGCTACGATGCGATAGGGACTGACAAGACAGACAGGACACTTATATTGTGAAAAAAAGAATTATGTGACAAGTGTGTGCCCCACTGTCTCTTCCGAGACTTTCTATTTCTCGCCTTCTTCTTTCTTCTTTTTCTTCTTTTCTTACCGTCTAGGTCACACTATCTGTGATCACCCGATTCAAAGGGAACAGCCACCTATCATCATCATCATTATCATCAAATTGGAAGCACGTCGTCTCATCCGACTTATAAAAAAAGTGACAATACAAATCAAATCAAGAGATAGCCCCTCATGAATGCCTGGTGATTCTCACAAAATATTGAAGGATTCTATGTTACTATGTGACTTATTTCTGTTGCTCCTGTACTCCTAATTAAAAAATCAAACCGCTTCCTATGTGTGGAAAAGGTTGCCCATTTTTTGCTGCAAAAGCACCGCTATCAAAGTGCTGCTTATACTCAGCTTCCTAAAAGTTTGCTTTATTCGTGTCACTTTCAGGTGCCCGGACGTCGCCGGGAGATGTGGCCATGCCACCCGCTGCCTGCCGGGAGAAAGTGATTTGTCTTTTTCCTTTTTTATTTTTCTTGACGATGAACGTATTCACTTGAGCAACGTAAAAAGCACCTTCATCAAATTGAGGTAGATAGCGCTGAATAGAGGATATTGATTTCATCGATGACAAATTTACCTCTAGTGAAAAACGGAGTTACGCAATTCACTACAAATATATTTGGGCGTTTCGCCTTATTAATTTGTTCACTAATTTATACTGACTTTAGCTAGGTAATTATTGATCGAGACCACTTCAAAATTGGAACATTGTTACTGCAAACTCTTGAGTGGAGAAAAATGTTCACACGTGTGATGCAAGTAGTCATAACCTAATAAAATTTGTTGTAAAGCTAGTTTGAATTTCATCATATTGTAACTACATTTACCCCAACTTTCAAACGCCTAAAACACTCACAATTACACACACTTTCCCATTCAAGAAACACACAGCTATGCACAACCTGTTTTTGTATTGAGCTTTATTATTCGATACAAGAGTGAAGAGCTGCAGTACCAGAGTGCTTGGTGTGCACGTCTGCTGCCTTTGAGAGTTCAAATTTACATAATCCAGGGGGAACGAAATGGTTTGTTTGAAATAGGACAACGAAGCGCAAATATGTGTATGGGTTGAGCGACGTTCAGATGCAAATAAAATAATGCAACGTGATTGCTGGCGTTGCAGCAACGCTGATGAGTTTGCTGAGTGGCCGCGCTAACGCATTTGCACGCTGTGTCCATTAGTGAACGTCTCAAACGCCACTCATTCATTTAATACTCCACGCGTGTTTTTGAAGCAGCTTTATGCAGCACTGCTTTCTTGCTTTCCGCACTGTTTTGCTGTCATGACCGCGCAAGACGAGCTTGGGGCAAACTTGGGTGTCCGATAATTTCTGACCATCCTACATAGCATCTTTGATAAGGCTGTGTTTTTTGTTTTTATCAGAACAAGTAGCCCGCATGCATGTAGACAAGTTTTGGAGGCTTCAAGTAGTTGAAAACTTTGATTGCAAACGTATTGCGCATGTTTTCAAATAACAAGACCCGTTGAAGTGAATCATGGCACAGTACTAAAAATCGGGTATTTTTGTAGCAGCAAAAGTCAGGTTTGTGTGAACAGCTGCCGCTGTGTTTTCATCTCCTTGTTTCAAGTTTCCAGTGATGGCGAAAAAAGAAAACACAAAAGAGTTGCACGGAACCTTACTTTGTACATTTCCTTCGCCATTGGTGGTTCTGTACGTTACTGGAATTGGTTTTAACGCGTGTCTATTCTCAATCCTAAGTGTTACGGGAATACCTCGTGAGCTGCGAGGAATGCCAAGCTGAGATTTGATATGCAGGAAGTGTACAACTCAAAAGTGCCAATAATGCGTGGCACAGCTCCTACTTAGAGGTAGAGCATCAGATTCGCATGCAAGAGGTCGGTGGTTCGAATCAAGCGCTAGATAATTTTCAAGCACTTAAAAAGCAAAATCCTCAAGGTGAAGAGATTGCAAGAAAAAAACAGCAGGCGTTTCGACTCAATTTTGACAACGGCCAGTAATGCACTCCCACACCATAGAAAGACTGGCCACCCTACCTCGCGCATAAATACACCAATAATACGCAGCCCTCAGTCTCCAGAACTGCAAAGCACCTCACCAATGTGGCAGCCAGACCTGCGACGTAGCGGAGAACACTAAGATTTGCTTGGTCCAGAATAGCCACAATTGAAATCTGAAAAAAGGCCATGCCTAACGCCTTACGTTTTCTAGTAGGGCGAGTCTAGTGGCGCTTTAGGGAGATTTAGAGGGTGTACAATGGGACCGGAAGTAGAAGGGCACATGAGGCTTCTACATTGCTGTAGAAGGGACATGACCTACGCAATCGCGGCTTAGATTAGAGAACTAGGTTTTGTGGTTCATTATCTACAATAATATTTCGGTCAACATGGTTGAATGCTAAAGTATTAGTGGGAAGGTGGCAAGTATGGGAATTGACTTTAGCAAGAGGTAAGCATTTGGTTGAACGCTTCACGTAGACGTAGAGTCGGCAATGAGTGATTAGAAAAGACAGAGCAAACTGTACCGAAAGGCAAGTTTCATGCCAAGCTAGGTAAGAAGCAGGCTGGAAAATGAAGTGTGGAAAATTGGCATCGGCTTTCAAAATGGCACAGAAATAAACTAATAAATCACAAAAATATACACTTTCTACCGAAGGAGGCTAACCTCAAGACGCGGAAGATTTGAAATAGCAAAAATAAATAAAAAGATCTTGATTACGTGGGAAGACGCAGACATCGTGAACGTTGTAGAAGTAGTGGGGAAGAATCTATGCGGTAACCATAGAATGTTGACGTTTCGAATTAACGCAGATTTAATGAAAGCAACACAAAACTGACACGCAAAAAGGCAATTGATGAGATCCAGCTGAAAGAAAAAGTACTGGAACTTAGTTTCACTTTACAATATATCCGCGGCTAGATACGAGGAAAGTGACATATAGAGCATTACAACAACCAGCGATTATCTGCCTAGTCTAATCAAAGAGTGTGTGATGGAATTCGAGGTGCAGTCACTATTCAAGACACTGGCAAGCTGTAGTATAAGACGAGAAAGCTCCTTAAGAAACGGCAAGCAATGAACAGACAATTAGAGCTGGTGAGTTTTCGCTTAGCAAGGCATAGCATGGAGAGAATCGATCATCCTGGAAAAAGCAGAGGGCGCCTAAAAGCTGCTAAGGAAAAACTCTGCATAGGAAAAGATCAGAGATAGGGGTACATTATGCGACATAGAACGCCAGGTCTCTATGGATAACGATAGGATAGTTGAAATTGCTGTGGATTTTTACACAGATCTGTACAGAAGGTGAGGCCTATAGAGAGATAACGTAATAAGCAGTAAGAGACCATAGAAATCGGACACCACAGAGGTAACGACAGGGAAATTAAAGAGTCATAAAGGGAATGTGAGCAGGCAGAGCCGCTGGAGGGGAAAAGGTATCATCAGAGCTGTGGATAGATTAAGTTTGAAGAATGGGCGACTCTATATACCAAGTTTTTCTTGACAAGAAGGGTATCAGGATTTTGAAGAATACCAACATCTCATTTCTATAAAAAAGAAAATTACAAGAATTTCAAAAATACAGGCTTATCAGCTCCTGGGTCGTTGTCTACAAGCTTTTTGCATAAAATAGCTAATATTTCAAGACTAAACTTTACTTCAATACACCAAAAGGCGAGAAAAGTTTCCTAGAGTGTACTCAACAATGTACCATATTTATACTGTCAATAAGGTGATAGAGGAATGCACGGAATATCACCAACCCTCTACACCGCCTTAAGACATGAGCAGTCATGCAGGCACTGTGAGATCAAGGCATCAACGAAGCCTATATAAACCTACTGGAAATTTTCTATATTGGAAATAACCCCAACATAACCTTTCATAAATCAAGCGACCGAATGCATTGAAGGAGTGTGTGGGGAAGAGAGACACGATCATTCCAATGCTAATAACTGCATGGTTAGGAGGTTTTATGGCCCTAGATTAGGAACAGTTGAGAATACGAGGTAAGGAAAAGCATCTTCGAAACCTACCGTTGGCTGATAATATTGCACTGACGAGTAACCCATGGACGAATTAAAGCTCCTGATATAAGAATTGCAGGAATAGCACAATAGGAAGTCAGAAATTTGACATGCATAAAGCTAATGCGTGAAAAAGCAAAGTAATTGCTGAACCATTTAGGTTGGTGCAGTGATGAATAGGGTCTGTTTTCCGGGCATATGGCAGAGTGCGTGTACCTATCTGAGATAGATCAGGTGCTTCTGATTGCTACCACTGCTTTTTTATCAGAACTCAACTGCACTTTTCCGTTTTTAAATTTAGTTTTCCAATTTTCTTATATATACGTAAGAGAAGCAGAACGTACACTGATTAGTAATACTACCAAAAATGACACACTACGACGAGATACTAGGTAAGAGTATCGCAAAGTTATACATTTGCAGTGTCACGGATCCAAGGAATTATTCGAGGCCAATGGGGCGGTCGCTTGAAGTAACGAGGAAGGTGAGGAGCTGGGTCCGGCGTTTCTCATTTTTAGTTGCAAGAAAACCTCATCAAACCGTAAATACTGTTAATATGTGCTCACAGTGGTCCCACTGAAATGTTGTAATTGGGGATAGAAGGTAGATTTCAAGCACTGAAGACGTGGTTGGGTAGGGTGAAAAAGGCCTCGAAAGGCCGATTGTCTCTATCACTTCCCCGCCCCATTCTAGATTCTCCATGGTGGCAGTGTATCCACAGTTCCCGTTACCGGTGATGGGAGTTTGAGCCAACATCTCAGTGTGGAATTCTGGTCCCAGAGGGCCATTTTCACAAACTACTTGCACTCTGCTTAATGATTGGCAGTAGTAGACGCGTAATCAAGATAAAATGTTGGCCACAGTGATGGCATTCTGGTTACGATGCTTAACTGTCGACATGAAGGTATCAGGCAAGATACAGGCTGCAGCAGTCACAATTTAATGGAGGCGACTTGCTAAAGGAGTGTGGACTGAGGGATGCCTTTGCTCGTCAGGTAGTAGTTGATGGTGTAAACTTCCGGAACATTCCGAAACGGTGTGCCTAAAACACGGTGCAAGAATACTTTAAGTGAGCGAACTCTTGACTATCCACTGCCCGATATTGTTCTGCTTGCAAGGTGGCCGAGAGATGGCGCTACAAACTTTGCACAGCTTCCCCCTCCCTTTCAGTGTAGGAAAGGCCTGTGGCTTAGGATAGTAGCCGCAACGCAATCATTTATCGTCAATAGTGGCTATAAACGTTTCTAGCCACTATTCGCAGCTTCCAGGTGGCGTGGCGGCGCAGAGCGGTGACGGCGGGAAGCTCTGTTGAGATGATTGAACTGTTGGACTTGCTTCAAACAGCAGATGATGCTGCTTGTTTTCCCGCGTTTGTGGTCGTTTTTGCAGGTTGTGAATGGCCTCAATGATACCGTAACCTTTTGAGTTTTTCAAGAGTAAGGAAAAGTAGAAATAAATTCTGACTGATATCATTGCTAGCCTTGATTGATTGATTGATTTGTGGGGTTTAACGTCCCAAAACCACCAAATGATTATGAGAGACGCCGTAGTGGAGGGCTCCGGAAATTTCGGCCACCTGGGGTTCTTTAACATGCACCTAAATCTGAGCACACGGGCCTACAACATTTCCGCCTCCATCGGAAATGCAGCCGCCGCAGCCGGGAATCGAACCCGCGACCTGCGGGTCAGCAGCCGAGTACCTTAGCCACTAGACCACCGCAGCGGGGCTTGCTAGCCTTGACGCTCACAGCCTATATACACTGGAAGGAGAAGTAAGCCTCTCATTTAAATTAGAGTGACAAAGAGCCATAAGTGGTTGAGAGGGTCAAATATAGCAGGCTAATAACAAAGGCGCTTGAAAGTACGCAGCACACAATTTGTGTACGAGTACAGCAACTTCAAGGTTTGCGGTTTTCGCGCCTAGTTCTTCTGCTCGATGTGGTCGCTGTGCCAACGGTACCAGAACTAAAATAGAAATGCGTTCCGCCTCTACAATAGAATGAAAGGGCTGGTTTCAGAATGTTCATTACGTCATTACACATCATAGGTGTCTGCAAAGTGCATCCGAAACCTTCACATCTGCAGCAACTTGTGTTCGGTCTTACTTGCTGATGGCGCATTATTTTTAGTTTATTCCACACACCATGGTATCTTTTGTACTTCTTAAACACCTAAACATAGACTACTAACGGTAAAGTCCTCTCTTAAACGAAAAAATTGCACTGACTTAGTTTGCTGCTTGCCGACATTTTTCTCTTGATATTCTGTCGCTGTTTTCTTTGATCAAAAAGCACCATAAATCATACTGCCAGCATATGACATGCCTCAGCTGGTGCTTGTGCTTCGATATTGGAAAACAATTTTTTCGTCTGCTTATTCTACTTCAGGCTTCTAGGTGAGCTGAACAAATTGGTTTCGTACAAAATGCAATGCAAGCACAACTGTAAAAGCACGTCACCGAAAATGTTTCTGACATTACTGAGAAATTCGTAGTGAGGCTCCTATATTAATACATTTACAACATGATGCCAGGCATAATGCGCAATTACGCACACACAACAATAGGGAGATTTAGAATACCAGGGAGATTTAGAATACCGTTTGCAAGCGCTGCAGGCGTTGCAGGCATAGCGGGTGCCATATGAGTTTCAAAATAGCGTTTGTCCTCCTGCGATCCGCAACCACGATGGCAGTGACACCGTAGCCTCAAAACTATAGCGCTTGCGGGCCACATGCGGGCCGCCATCACCGCACGCAATTTCGGATTTTCTGCGTGCTGTCTGCGAAAACGAACGCCGACTCACGTTACGACTCATACGCAGTGACAGCGACTGCACTGCAAGGGCTCGTGGTGAGCTATTCTAAAACTCTCTAATGTGAAGAGCGTACGTGTTAGCCTTACTTACAATTTCGCGGATATTTATCTATGCAATGTGCTACTCGGTATTTATCTACTTATTATATGTTAGCGCGCTCTTACTTTCTCGAAAAGATAAATCGAAGGGCCACCAAAGCCCGAAGAATCGCACTCTTCGCCAAAAGTGTTCTTTCGGCTACCGTCTCTTTCGGGGATCAACTCAGTGACCACCATGTTCGATCTACAGTCACGCCACGTACAGGTTGTGAAAGTTTCCAATGGTAGCCACAACACCTTCGCTACACCGTAAACCTTCTCTCTTATCACCCCCTCTATCGCGGTGCCACTGTATACGTGTCACGTGGTGGATATCGTGCGATAACCCGGTTTTCTCATACTCGGAAACCATCGCCCACGTACCAGTTCTGCTTTGTGGAATTTGCCAGCAGCCTGCCATGGCCCTCAGTCCGGCGAGCTATCCATCGGCATGCCCCAAGGAGAACACATTCGGTCCCTCTCCGCCAAGCACTCGCTTCGCGGGGTTCGCTCACCCAAATTATTCTTGCACCGTGGCCTCAAAAGAAAAACGTGCTTTTCGTATGTTAGAGCCTTTATCTTTCAGTCAGAGTTGTGCTAGATAATGTCAAAATTTTCGATAAGCATGGTTGATAACCAACTTTCGTTAGGTTATGCAAAAATGTTGGCTATATAATGCTGACTGTTGCTTACTTGTCATTTAGGGTATTGGTCTGTGCGGGGCGTATTGACTCGCTGTTTTGTAGCGTTGTCTATTGCTGCATATCTTGTACGCTTCTGAGTAAGGTGCTAAAGGTAATTAATAGTTGGCTAGCACTGGCTACTGCTAGTTTTTTTTTTTTTTGGCGATTATCGGGCAATGTTTCTTATTAGCCCTTTCCGCATCATGATATGTACTACATGTGCTCAGCTCGGAAGGTAATACGTTAGTTTATTGTTTCTGCTACCAGAAGGCTAGCGCCAAGCGAATGGTCTCTATTCGATGAAAGTAAGGGCCACGCGCGAACGTGGCTCTCGCAGTTGCGTAGAACCGTAACCATCCATCAAGCGTCCCAGTGCATTTTGCGTGCAATTTAAGCTATCATTCTGCCAATTACTCGTTTTTCACGATGTCGTCGATGCTGTTATAGCACGTGTCTGAACTTGCAGCGATTCACCATAGAGAGCTGCTTGTCACCTCTTGCGAAGGACATCAGTTGCATAAGTACGTGGGATTTGTGGTGCTATGTAGGATGAGCAGAGATTCTCAGGCAGATAGCTGCGTGCTCGCCCCGTGGCGGCCATGGTATGAAGACAGTGCGGGGCGCCTGATAGCAGCGTTGATTCGCTCTGCGTTTGGCGTTGGAAACGCATGTGAGGCATTCGCGGCTTTTGAAAAGAAACACCACTTGCGAACACGTCAGCGGCGCCACTCATTCAACATATTTTTTTTCCAGGATGTGTGTGTTCGTGAGCGTTTATCCTCTTTCTAACAGGTTCCTTCAATCCACCTGCAGCACAGAAATTTCCACACTCGAAGGCAGTAAGCGTGCAGACGCAGCACTTTCGTGCTGCTCGTTTCGCTTCTATCAAATATTGCAGATAAATATAAGGGCAGGTCGTCAACAGGCGCCCTCTCATCAAGCCGGCAACGCGGCACTGAGTGGATACGTCGTGAGCGCGATAAAATTGAATGCCCCTTTATTCCCCAAAAGAACGAGCCACACATACTTTTAACACCCTTTTGTCTTTCAGTAATTGCCTATTTTGGCTTTACGCTAAGTGTTACGAGAAGGACCAACATTATTTGTTTTAATGTAAATGAAGTAGCTGTCCACATATAATGAGTTTTCGAGGCTTTTTGGTTACCCTGGTGGTTAAACTGTAACTCGTAGTATTCCGTAACACATCATTTACGTTGGAGCACAGACGTAAGTTTTATGAAAACATAATACATGTTACCGGACGATGATGTGTCAATATCAAACGCAACGTATCAGCCGTTAACGTATTCAAGTGGTGAATGAAACGCTTGCATATAGTTTGCTGAAAATTAGAAGTATAAATGTAAACTTTAGTATGCTGCTCGTAAAGAAGAGCTTACACTGTCGCCACAATTAGCGGTAAGCTGACATAAGTAACTAACCTGAGTCATAGGATTAAATATTTACGTTTGTTATGTTGTAAAGAAATTGCATAGACTGCTCTTTAATCACAGTTGTTGCATGACATTACGTCTGCATGTGAACATTCTCCAAAGCTGCTTTAACAATGGCTAGCTTTGATCCCTGGAGGTCTTCTGTTTTTAACTTTGTATTGCCATTTATGTGAGATTTTCAAGACGCTATCACATTCAAATGATATATCGCTGTTATCGCCGTTGTTGGAAAATTATGAACTGTTAATGGCCTCTAAATCAACAAATAGAAACCTCCGTTACGAGCTGCATATGACGGCGCCTTTACACTAATTCATTCGTTTAATTGAACGTGGGGCTTTGGTTGTATTGTTTCCAATGATACATTCAAAGGCAGCAGGCTCTGTGTGTAGGGAGCTGCCAGCTGGTTAATGCAAGGGGAACGGTCCGTCAGTGGTGTCTCAAATTCAAGAGCCTTCGTACTCAGGTGTGACGTACGTACTTGGCTAAACATCGTAGTTAACCGTATAATTAGATGACAACTGTCTCCTGCAGCAGCTAAAATGGCTCAATGAGCGTGAGGTTGCTGGGGCGTTGCGTTGTATTGTGTGCTCTTTAACCGCAGCCTGCACCGTTGTTTCGGTGTCCGTCTGCGCGACACAGTAGCAGTTAGCAGTGTCGACTGCCCTGCTTCTCCCGTCTATTCCTGAGTGGAAGTAGCGAGACAGTTGCGGAATTCGGCGACCCTCGTGCGGAGCAGTGCGTCGCGGTGAGCGACAGCCGTTCGTGCAGCTGTGTCGCCGACAACAGCGGCGTCGTCCAGCAGAACAACCGGCGTCCACTGCAAAGGGGCTGAACACTGTGCCTCGATCCCCAGCCCGATATCAAGACACAGTTGTCGATGGCCAACTGGTGAAGAAATACGGCCAGCGTGTTCTGTCAGTATTGAAATATGTGTTAATATGTTTATTTGGTGTATGCGTTTAAAATAAAAATACTTGATTCGCCAATTATGTTTCACTGTCAACTTGTGTGAAGTCAGTATGTGCACATTATAGACGAGTGCATAGAACAGAAGAGATGAGCTCTGTCTGCTTGAAAGCGTGAGCTGCTTACTTTAACGCATGTGTGTACCTTGTGCTGTCTCTTGCATTCCCAAATTATCATGAGCCAAGACTAATTAAAAATAACATGAAGAGTGTGTGAAGAGACCTTAGAAAAATTGACAGAAGGGAGAAAAGGGGGTGTATTCCACCACTTCGCGGCGGTAACGACAGACAACTAGCTAAAGAACGATTAATTTCGAGGTGATAAATGCAGCTAAATTTTTCATCATGAAAGCCTATATCTCAATCGTTTCCTTGCGTTCTTACTATATCGGACAGATTTGGAAGCTTCCTTTAAAAGGTTTATATTACTTGGCAGGTGTGCAAAAAACCCTTGAACATTTTATATATGGACATATTCTTCAGTTCTTTCAACTACAAATATGTCTTGAAGAAGTTTGTAACAATTACATCTGTTAAAAGCAGGACTTGTCGGTGGATTTTTTTACAAGCATGCGCTTAGCGTTTGAAGCAGCCGTTAGGTTGGCAGGTGACCTTTCGGTATTTAAGAAACTGAGGCTCCTCTATATAGATAAAGGGGCTTTATGGGAAACGCTTTTTTTACAGTGCTGGGTGCTTGATAATATTTAGTAATACTTACAAAAAAAATTTGGGAGCACAATTCGATTTATGGGCGCCTTCATAATGATGCGTTAACCGAGTGTTTCCCGGGTTTCTGGGTCGTAATATGAAACGAGAATTAGTCATGAGACGTTCAATTCAAAGACTCGAGCGTTTTCGTGCGTTCTAGTTCACCTTAGCACATTTTGTTTACTTGATAAGAATACCGGTCTGGAGAGTTATGGTTCCAAGATAGCGGTGCTTGAGCGGCAGCCACATATGGTCCATGAATGCATCAAACTGGTTGGGCTACACATATGCGTGCGCTCCACTACACGTAAGCAGCAGCGAAGCGCACGGCGTTGACCCGATTGAAAGGGTCGTCGGCACGTATGCTTGAAGGACGGTTTGAAGCGAATGTCGGTGTAGCATTTACGCATGTAAACATTTGTTTGAAACGAAAAAATAAGGAAGGCGGGTTGGGTTTCATGTAAGATTCGTTGCAATCAATGAGCCGAAGGAGTAGACAGATTTAGTTGTGCGTCCGCAGCAGCCGCGCGTATGCAGCCTACCATTGCGAGCGGCTGGTGAGCTGCTTCTGTATGGCTGAACTCGACGCACAACTAAATCTGTATAATGCAAGAACAGGACTTGCGGTTGAGTGTTGTGCGTGGCGAAGAGGGTAAGGTGAGAGCGAAGTGTGTTGCGAGCAAGTAGTTGGTTGCGAGCGTGCGGAGAGGCTGGCAGCTGATGCGGGTGAGGAAGAGAGTGACGTCAACAAAGCAGTGACTTGACCTACTTGGGCCCACACCAACACCTGCGGCAAGATGTTTCATACGGGCGTACGGAACAACATTACACTGGCTAGTCAAAGAGCTGCTTCGCATCTAACATTCACCGCCATATCCACAAAGTGGATGTTAGAGGAGCTTGTTCGGATGTTCACATGGCATTTTTCTGGCGAGACCATTTCTGTAGTAAGGCACGTTAACGTGCCGGCGCATGCTGTGTGCTGTGTACCTCGAAGGCAGCGTTGTTGAGCACGTTCTGTGGCAGGAAATGCACAGTGTTGGCCATGGTCATCGGCACGTTAACCTCCTGCCCCTCTATGCGATAGTGGCTGTTGCCGTGAGTCAAATGTCGGAAATGCTTATAAAGTTGGGACGTGGAGCTATCAGGCGTGCTTCATTTGTTGAGAGCCGGCAGGTGAAGAGGCTTGGCAGGATATTAATACCCGTGTCGAACACTGACCTTTGGATTTTGTAACGTGCTGCCGTGCCTACGAAGCGACGAGAACAAAGTGGACATAGTCGCGAGGATCCTCCTGACCCAACTGGCTTGCTTCACGTTCCTTTTTTAGGGGCGAAGCTCCTTAGGGCGTGGGCTGTGCGTCCCCTGTAGCCTGTATGTAGCCACCTCTAGTTTAGTTCTTGCAGTGTTCACTAGATGGCGGTACCGTCCCCTGTATGTAGCCACCTCTAGTTTAGTTCTTGCAGTGTTCACTAGATGGCGGTACCGTCTCCTGTATGAAAGTTCATTTCGGGCTGTCAAGGTGGATGGACGTGTTTTTTGAGCGCTCCGGATCGACTGCGCAGATAAGTGTTTTTGCACGTTTTGAGCTTGTCTTTATAATTATAGGGCAGCGGTTGAAATCTTCATAGCACTTATTTTATGGTACGGCTTTTTCGGGGGCCAGTCACCAGGTATTTATTAGTTAGCGTGGGTGTGTGTGTGTTTGAAATTTTTTTGTTGCTGTTTTTTTTGCCACCCCGTGGGGGAGGTGGGCGTACATTGAACACGCAAATTTTTGTAGTAGAGCTCAGACTATCTTTTTTTTTTCTCGTAGTGCAGGGCTCGAGTTTAGTAATTATCGAGTATAGGGACAATTGGTGTCAGAAAGGCATGGTTAAAAAGACTGTAAAGTGTTCAGGATGTGGAGTGGGTTTGACAGTGGACCCAAGCGTAGAAGCGGATGGAGAAGAGGCTGACGTGAAGTGTAGGCAATGTGAGGTCGAGGAAAAAATGGAGAAAATGATGGTTGCCCAAAGTGAACTGCTCATGAGAATCGCCGAGCTCGAGTCTGCGTTGGCGACAGAGCAAGAGAAAACGAGGGCAATGGGAGAAAGAATGAAGTCCGCCGAGGAAGCGCTAGCGAAGCTGAACAAAGAAGCGACCTACCGAGAGAACAGTAGGGATCCGGCAACCAGAACGGTGGAGAAGGAAAAGCAAGGAAGTTTGGAAAAAACAGGTTTAGCCGGTTCAACTGTCGCAAGGCCCAGCTTCAGCGAGGTAGTGGTGGGGCAGGGAGGGAACAAAGCAGCCGGCGTCACAGGTACAAGTAGCCCCCAGGTGCAGAACGCTTCAGCTGAAAAGTCACAGCATGTGATAATCGCCGGGGATTCGAATTTAAATCGATGCACAGAAGCCATCAAAGAGAGGGTAAGAGGTGACAAAAGGGTTGCAGTAGGGACGTTCCCCGGACGCAAGCTGGAAGCAGTCATGAGGCAAGCGAGCGCAAAGCTCAAAACAACAGCTGATAGACGAAATCTCGTGATAATTTCAGGCGGTTTAAACGATGTCCTAAATGAAGATGCAGCAGGACTAGCAGCCACACTGGCGAAAGGCGTCGATGACATGCGCGCCACTTCTCCTAAGGTACAGGTAGTGATATGCACGATACCGGAGGTACCGGTGCGTGATAGCAACCTGCAAAGAGCGGTGGTCAACGCAAACCAAGAGATATGGCGGATGAGTCGAGAGAAAGGCTTTGAGGTGGTGGAAATAAACAGAGAGGTGCATAGGCGGGGGGTTTTTCAACGAGACAGAATTCACTTCGATGGGCGGCTAGGTTATGAGGTGGGTTGGCGCCTTGCAGGACGCGCAGTAGCTTTTTTGGGGGGCAAGCGAGCCCTTCGGGGTGCAGGATAGCTAGTAATGGGGAAAATAAACAGGGAGACTTTTCGACAGGTTGTATGGACAGATACGATTCCAAAGTGGCACCAATATCTAAGATAGGTAGAGTCCGGGGCATAAATAGACATAGCCACGAGCGCCGAGCCAATTCAGACATAGGGTATATTAACATGCAGGGTGGTAGAAACAGGCTGAAGTGGGAAGAGATAGAAGAACAGCTAAGGGAAGAGAGACCGATGGTATACGGTTTTGTAGAAACACATCTCAGGGACATGGAACAACCTCCGAACAATCCGGACTACGCGTGGGAATATTGTAATAGAACAGAAGACAGCAGAAAGGGGGGTGGTATTGGGGCATTCATTCATAAAAGTACAGACTGGCAAAGGGTCAAGCAGGAGTGCAAGGAACATTTATGGCTAAAAGGGAAAGTGGCAGGTTAAATGACACTCCTTGGTTTCGTGTACTTGTGGACGGGAGCAAAGGCCAGAGAGGAAAACCAGGCAATGGTAGAGTGTATATCAAAGGACATTCAGGAGTTAGGAAGAGAGTGCGAGATAATTATACTAGGAGACATGAATGCGCACATAGAAGATATAGATGGGTATACCGACCCGACAGGCAAAATGATCATGGATATGTGTGAAAGGCTTGATTTGATCATTTGCAACAGTACCGAGTAGTGTGAAGGGCAAATAACATGGGAGGCAGGAAGGCTTCAGTCGACGATAGATTATGCACTGATGTCACATAGGATGTATGATAAGCTCAGGGGAATGCACATAGATGAAGGTGGCTCCAGAAGTCTGGGTAGCGATCACAAACGTCTCAAGCTAAGTTTTGGAAGAGCAGTGAAAGTGGGAAGGAGACAAGATGAGCAACTACAGGAAAATTTTTATCCAGAAAGGCAAATTGAAATACCCACTAAACCAATTGAGAAAGTAATCACGGAGGATAATAAGACAGTGTGGACATACACGAATCTAATTAGACTCTTTGAGCTAGAGCTTGCTAAGACGCGTGGCAAGTCACCCCGGAAAAGAAGACACAAACCCAAAAGTTGGTGGGATGAGGAAGTTAAGAGAGCCATAGCAAAACGTCAGGAAGCCTCTAGGGAACACAGACATGCTAAGCAGCGGGGTGAACCGACAGATGATGTTGAAAAAAAATGGGCAAACTTTCTAAGCTGTAAAAGGGATGCATCCCTTCTGATCAATGAAAAGATTAGAAGGAAGGGAGCTCAGTGGCTGGCAGAAGTACATAAAAAAGATAGAAAAGCAGCTGCGAAATTTTGGAACCATCTAAACTCCCTAAGAAATGAGACGAGCCTAGAGCAGAGTTTTATAACTACAGCCCAAGGTGCTAGGCTAGAAAAGGACGAAGCTATTGAATATATAAGAACAAGGGTGACAGAAAAATTTCAACAAAGAAGTACTTTATGCACCACAATAGACAAATACGAATCAAGTGGTGCAATGGCTCCATTTTCACAACAAGAGTGGGAAAGGGCTGAGAAAAGGGTTCCTAGTAGTACATCAACAGGCCCAGATGGCATTCCAATTAGGCTGATAAAGACATTAGGTCCGAAGTCTAAGCAAGCTTTGAGAGAGGCAGTGAGCACAATAATAATCGATGGTGAAGTTTCCGATGGATGGAAACTTAGCAGGATGAGCATGATCTATAAAGGAAAGGGGGACAAAGCTGACATAAACAACTACCGTCCTATAACAGTAACATCAGTGGCTACGGGCTGGCGATGCAGATTATAAAAAAAGACTGCAGTCGTGGTTAGAGGATGAGGTGGTGCTGGGGGAACTGCAGAATGGGTTTCGGAAACACAGGAGGTTGGAAGACAATCTGTTCTCACTGACGCAGTGCATCGAAATAGCAGAAAAGGAACACATGCCCCTGTGGCTAGCATTTTTGGATATCAAGGGAGCGTACGATAGCGTGGTTCAAGAGAAATAGTGGGGAATACTGGACACACTAGGCGTGGAACATGTAGTCACTAATCTTTTAAAGGGTATCTATAAAGGTAACAAGGTAGTTATAAAGTGGGAAAAACAGGTATCCAAGCCTGCAGAGGTAAAACGGGGGCTTCACCCTTATTATTCATGATGTACATACAAGGATTAGAGGCAAAATTAGAGGGAAGTGGACTGGGCTTCAACCTCTCTTTAGTCAAACAAGGAAAACTTATTGATCAGGCACTACCAGCATTAATGTACGCCGATGATATAGTGCTAACGGCCAACAACAAGGAAGATTTGCAAAAATTGATGGACATCTGCGGTAATGAGGGAGATAGGTTAGATTTTAGATTCAGTAAGGAAAAATCAGCAGTCATGATTTTCAATGACAACGAAGGTAGTGAGCTTAGAATACAGGAGGTCACGCTAGAGATAACAGATAAATACAATTATCTGGGCGTATGGATAAGCAATGGGACCGAGTATCTGAGGGAACACGAAATATACGTGACGACTAAAGGTAGCAGGAATGCAGCAGTCATGAAAAATAGGGCACTGTGGAATTACAATAGGTATGATGTTGTGAGAGGAATATGGAAAGGGGTCATGGTTCCCGGGCTGACGTTCGGCAATGCGGTCTTGTGCATGAGATCAGAAGTTCAAGCAAGATTAGAAATTAAGCAACGTGGAATAGGTAGGCTTGCTTTAGGAGCTCACGGGAATACACCAAATCAGGGAGTACAAGGTGATATGGGATGGACATCATTTGAGGGCAGGGAAGCTAGCAGCAAGATAAAATTTGAGAAGCGATTGAGAGAAATGGGGGAAGAGCGTTGGGCTAGGAAGGTTTTCAGCTACTTGTACATGAAGAATGTCGATACAAAATGGAGGAAGCGAACCAGGAAGTTGACTGGTAAATACTTAGAAAACAGCAGGGGGCCAAACCAAAAAGAACTATTGGTTAAGAAGAAAGTGAAGGAAACGGAGACTGACATGTGGAGAATGGGCATGATTAAGAAGTCCGCACTAGAGATCTATCGAACATTTAAGCAGGAGATTGCCAAGGAAAGGATCTATGATAATACTCGGGGTAGTTCTCTACTGTTTGAGGCCAGGACGGGAGTACTGCGAACCAAGACATATCGGGCCAAATACGAAGGGGTAGACACAGTATGCAGTGCGTGTGGAGAGGAAGAAGAAACGGCCGAACACTTGATAATGTTCTGTAAAGGGCTTCACCCTATAGTTCAGGATGATGGCGCAGAGTTTTTCAAAGCACTGGGATTTAGGGACAGCGAGGGCAAAATAGACTTTAAGCGGTAGACTTAACTAGAAGGAGGTTATCTGATTGGTGGCTAAAGTCAAGGCAGGAGTGAAAATTAAACCCTTCACTGCGAAGTACGAATCCTCAACTTCATTATTTAAAGAACAAAAAAGATAAATGTAATGGTTAGTTCACTAAGTATTACGGCTAGGTGGCGTTAGCCGCCGCCCGATGTAGAGGGTAAAGCCACATCCATCCATCCATCCATCCATGTAGCCACCTCTGGTTTAGTTCTTGTAGTGTTTACTAGATGGTGGTACTTGTAGCTGATGATGAAAAGATGCAAGATGTTATAAACTAGAAAGCGGTACTTCTAGTTGATGAAAGACTAGAGATCTTATAAAATAGGAATGATGTCACATATGGCGCGTGTCATTGGTTGAAGGCAATCGTTCGATTTAGTGCGGCGACGTACGCTAGGGGGAGCGTTTTCTTTTCTCACGGCGCGGTGGCAGCGCGGGTTCACGCACGGCCAGACTAAACACCACTGTCATCCTGCTCTTGTCCTCACTGTTTTACAATCCTTTTTATCTCCCACTTCCCGTCCCCCTAGTGACATTTTTGAATTGGTCACCTGAGTTGGAGAGAGTTTTGAGCCCACGATTTTCTCTTCACTTCTCTTTTTTTCAAAGTCACTTCGAGTAGGCAAGCACGCGGGTCGTCAAAAACCGACGACTTGTGTGGCGGCGCGCCCTCTAGTAAATATTGTTGGAGCCATGAGAGGGGGTTGATCGTGAGCGGTGACCGCAGAAATGAACACTCTGGCAACACTGCTGTACACGCCGGTAGCCGCTGCATGATAAGCCAGGATAAAAAAGGAGCAAGCTTTTAAAAATCCACGCATCTCGACGAAGTCAATGATGACTATCGGGCAAAGCTCAGCCATAAGGTCCACCAAGTCAAAGTTGAAGTATCTGACAAGTGTGAAGAACTTGCGCTTGCAGGTTTTTATGGGGTTCTGCTAGAACATGATCGCTATTAGTGCATTGTAGATTCTTTTGTTACTCAAATATGTAATACGAGCATTTTCCCACGTAATGTAGTTTGAGTGACGTAAAGTGACATAAAGTGGACAAAAAAGCTGTCTTGAGGTTCACATTGTCTACGTTGTAGTCACGGACTAGTATAAAGTGTTTGCGCTTTCAGGAATTTGGAGTGCTGTTTTCACAATTTTATTTGTAGTTGATCTGTTTAAACTTGGTTTTATTTAAATACATGCATGTTTCCACGGTAGCAGTGATTTTCTAACCACAATGTCGGCGGAGTGAGCTATGATGACAAAGCTAGCCCCAGTAAGGACGTTGAATTCATCGACAAGAGGGCTATATAATGAATGGTAAAAATTATGAATAGTGTTAGTCTAGCGCCAATCATTTTATTGTCTTTCACGTTTACGAGTTTTTTCATCACGGACATGAACGACGATAAGAGTAGGCCTTAACTAGTTCCGACTGTACAAATCTCTTAAGCTACTGATGCATTTGACTAGGTTGACTCCAAGAAAAAAGTCATCAGCCATACCCCGGGCATGTGTCATGGGCTACGTTCAAGCACTTCAGCCTACAGTCTATCCGCATACCATACTGCCGGCTGATGAACAGGAGAACTGTTAGGCTCAGATGAAAAATATTTGAAGGACATTCGTTCTCTTGTTGGCCGTGCAATGCTCAGCCCCGTGGTAGATACACATGTTTAAATGCTTCATGGTTTATTGTATGTCGGACTCGAGAAGCATGTCATTTGTTTGTGTGCTCTTGCTCGCTGTTTGCGGCGTTGTGCCTGTACGTTGTGTTCTTCCATCTGGACGAATGGCTAGAAGCCAGTATGGCTGGTTGTCTTCACTCTTCAGCGTGACCTGGAAGGCACAAGGTCAAGACTGCTCAAATGAGCGCCCCTTGTTTCGGAACATTGCGTTCGAGAGAGTGGAGACCATGACAGAAGCTGCACCCATTGTGTCGCAGCGTCGGCTAGAAAAATTACTTCAGTCCACCGCAGTGGGGGCGAAATGAATGCTTCAATCATCATCTGGGGATCGAGGCACAATTATTAGTTGCAAACATTAGGAGAAATAATGCCAGGGTTTTTTGTTTAATCAGCAGAATATTTCATTTATGACTATATACGTGCAAATAGGTCACACCAAGTGATTTTTCAAACCGCTCTTTTTTACTTTCTTTAGTGTCACTGTGTACTAACAAAACGAGAAAAATTATCTAAGAGGCACTATGGCTGAAGCCTAGATTTAGACAAGAGGTGGTGTCTTCTTCAAGACAGGAACTGCCCATGTTAGCGCGAGTATGGTTGTGCTTCTAACACTTTCCCCGATCTAACTGTACGGTGGTCTATTTGTTATTGTGCTGGAACATTGACTGAAGTTCGCCGTGCGTAATACCCGCCGCTGCAACCGGATTTTGATAGAGCAGAGGTACAGTCATAACTGCTTCTGTGGTTAAAGGAGCATGTTGAAGAAAGTAAGATTGTCAGAAATTTTCGCTGCGCTTCACCACGGCGTCTCTCAATATCATATCATAATTAGCTAACGTGAAAGGTCGGTTATTGCAATTGTTATTGATATATATAGTAGAGGAAGAGCACACGAAAGCAAAAACGGGTGGTCTGTTTGGAAGAGGGCAAGAAGAACCTAGTCAGAACGTCCACACGGCCAGAGAGTCAGAATTTTCACGGGTGTGTAATTAACCCGGAATCCTTTTTCAGCTTTGAAAATGCAAGATCAGCAAAGAAAATCTGAATACAAAAATTATTTACATGCTTAGAAGCGCTGAAAAATTTCATCTATTCTTGGATACTCGGTACTCCAGTATTTAAGAAATACATATGGTTGAGTCACCTGGTAACGTAGGAAACTTAGTGAAAATTGGCGGGTAGAATGAATGTCTTGCTTCTTTATGAACCTACGTTTGTTGCAGCAATATAAAGTTACTTCTTTAATAATCTATTATTTGTTTAAACTGCGCGAGTATTTGAAAAATCACTTGCAGCAAGTTAGCTGACCCACCATATTGAATATATACATGGTCTCCTAGCTATCACTCCGCTCGATTTAATACAAACAGAAACATCCTTACGAGAAGCACATGCAGCCTCTGTTTTGCTCAGTGTACTGTCGTAGCCACTACTATATTAGTTTGTTAATGATGTGAAGGTAATTAGTACTAATATAGTGTTTAATTCAGAAGGTACATTTTTAGTCGCTAAATTTTCATTTAGGCGTATGTGGCGATGACCTCTTGAATGTCCTCACTTTATTAGCAGAGAATAAGAGGTACACGACGGCAATTGTTAGCAACGTCAGGTTCAAAATTATATTTAAATAAACTATTTACAATAGCTGTATGAACGCAGCTTTTCTTAGTCTGGAATTACCTGAGGAATCCTAGTTGTTTCATAAGTTAGACGAGCTTCTTTACGGTCAACTTAGACTAGACCTTTCCACATTTACGGCCACTTTATATTCACAATGCTCTTTGATAAACTACCGTACAATCATAGCTCCATGAGCCCAATTTGGATCTGACCATTTGGACAGAGCCTCATATAGGAAGTTTTCAATTGCATTCATTCATTCATTCATTCATTCATTCATTCATTCATTCATTCATTCGTTCATCTGTTTATTTCCATCGTAAAATCCTCTACAATGGCAGGGGCCTACAAAAAAGCTGTTCTGGCTCTCGTACTACATGGTGGCAGCGTATTCATAATTCTCTTCAAATTCAAATTTATATAAATAATCAAGAAGTTGGTCAATGAATTCAACGTGCGTACAACCTCGAAAACAAATGAGGGGTATCCTCCCCTTTTGTACCTCTAAGAAAAGTAGCTTTTGTACCTCCAAGAAATCAGCAGAAGTCGTTTATGCCGGAACTATTGAAAGTCAGTGAAACCTGAAAAAAATATTGGTTAAAAGCGAGTGGGAGAATTAGCCTTGACACATGATAAATTTTTCTTGCTCGGATAATTCTACAAGCACTTACCAATCATATCGGTTTTCAGACCCAATAGAAAATGATGTCAGTTAGAATACTAGCAATCTATTTTTTTCTCAAGACGAAGTTCCATAATCGAGAGAGGTAGATTTTGAATATGCTGGAAAATGTGCATTGACTAAAGAAATTGCAAGAGAGACCGGTACAGAAACACGCAAGCTTAAGTTTTACAGTCTATAGAATTCACATACCATCGTGTTTTACCCCAAGGGGGATTTCTTGAATAAATATATACTACGAAGACGCTGTTTAAATGCGGTAAGACGACATAAAAATTGCAGTAAATATGAATATCCTCAATTTTCTTTTTTTTTTGAAAGAGAAGTTTGTCGATATTATTTTGTAGGCAAAATCTACGTGGTGAAGAAAAACGAAGACTAGGAGTGGGCATCATCTTCAAAAAATTAAAGATTTGGAGCGTTTGAGGTATTGCTGCAACAAACAATGGTGTGTATCTCGCCAGATAGAGAACACTTATAACAGTTTGCGCTGTGCAGTTCCACAATTAATTTATTACCCTAAAAAATCTCGACTCTAGGCGTCACCACTACGCTTTTGGTGCAACGAAATTGAAACAATTGAATATTTCTTTTTATTCTGTCATTTTTATTCTTTCAGAGAAAAAAATTTTAGTTGCTTATTACAAAAACTAGGAATACAAGTAAATCTAACAGTAATTTAATCACTTGGCGCAACTTCATTTGGTTACTGTCACAGCAATATATGCTCCACTGTGTTTGATTACATCAACGCAACTAAAAGATTACCATGCTAGTGAACCCTAACCTTTTCAGATCTCTAGTTTTTAATTCGCAGCTATGTCTGTCAAAAACAAGAGATTGTTTAACCGCTTGCTCAGCAAACATATTTGTTTATTGGTAGTATTATTTCTAAACTACATTTCGGATTGGCTGTATTTACATTTTAATTTCAATTAGGTATCCTGCCACCCGGTTCTTGGCCCTGCCCCCTCTGTGGGTGAGCGCCATTGATTAGAGGTCATCATCATCATCATCATCTTCATCATCATCTCCTTCTTCTTCTTCTTCTTCTTCATCATCATCATGAGGAGACTCAGCTCACGCGCAGCCTGCGAAAAAGTGTTCTAAAACCTTATGCAGGCCTTTTTTTTTCGATGCTTGTGAGGGTTTTCGGTTCCATACCTGGAATCTCAATTATGGGGTCCTCGTCTCCTTCTACCGTGATGATGGAAACGCCGTTACCTGGAACCGGCAGCTGTTTCCTGACGGCAGAAAAGAACGGCTACGTCATCTGGAGCATGCCTCCGCAGCAAGAGTTGGAACATGGCGTGGGCGCCTTGGGTAAACCTTCGTTCGCTCCTGCACAGAATGTCCTCGAACGCGCAGCCGATCGGCGCAGCATCGCGCCAGCACTCGGCTACGTAGATTTCATCGGCGTCCGACACGATCCAAGCCTCCTCGTCTCCCATGATGCAGCACGCAATTCCAGACGATCGGATTCAAAGGAAAGACCTGCTGACAAAGGCCGCGCCATTCAGGTTAGTGCCCTGATACATAGACGCAGCTTTTCTGACACATAGCAGAGTGTGTGTATTTTACTGTGTACTATATCAAGCCACAGTATTAATGATTGTCTTTGCCGATTCACCTCTACTCAACGTGGCTTTCGGGACCACATAGATTTTTTAGCAAGATATATCTTTAAGAGAACTTGAATCTCTTAGATTTAAGAACAGTGCAACAGAGAATAACCGGGCTGCTATGTGCTAACAAAGTTTTTAAAGACAAAAAGCAATTTTTCGCTCTTTGCGTCACCGTTCTGATATTCTGCTTACGGCGCCCGTTTGCGTACCTGACGGTAACGGGTTAAAACACTGCTGTGCGGTCGCGTTTCGCTGAAGCGAAAGGCTAGTGGACCTTCCCGTTGCGCGATAACTGCTTGTTAAATAACACCGATGGTCTAAATTTCTGGAGTTTACCACTATGGCGTGTCTCATAATTAAATGTGGTTTAGTACGAAAACAACCTATCAATCATTCTAATGAATAACTCGGGGTCACCCTGGCCACCATTGAATATCTCGACTTTGGTTGAATAATCGCAATAGACTGCTTGCCACCGTTTGGTAAATTTGGCATACTGTTGCAAAGATCTACATATTGGTTGCAGATTTCCATTGTGTTCAGTTGGGTTAACTAATGTCTCACATTGTTGATGCCAACCAATCTGCAGTGCAGCGTTGGGAACATCATGCCACCTGGTGTTTGCTTACTATTTTGGCTGTATGCGTTTAGGGGGTATGCTTGCTCGATGTGTTCTGTATGCTAGCCTTCTCAAAATTTGTAATATTTTGCGCAATGTTGTCTAGTGTTATATGGTGTTTGTTATTGTCTATCATTATTGGCTAGCTTTGGGTAATGTTTTCTGTTGGAGACTATTAGGCAGCGGGCAGTACAACATTACAATATATATTTGATATGGCGTGCTGCAATGGTGCCACCTTGGCTTAGCATTGTTACTACCCAGGGCGTTCTACCAAACGTACGCTACTGACAGAAAAACAGGTTTCATGTTCTTGAATGCATTTCTGCTGGACAAAAGAGATGTGTGTTTCTGAGGGCGTAAACTATAATTAGGTAGCTCATGCTCTATTCATCAGGCACCCCGGTATATTCTGCATGTTTGCTAAGATAAGGTCCCGCAAACAATTCGTTTTATGTGATGGCATTGATTGTACTCGTAACACGTGCCTCAAATTAGAGCCATTCACTCTAAACTTCTGCTTGTTATTATTCGAGTTGCAAGAGCCCAGGGTGACAAACGCTTTCCTCTGCCAATCACATTCTCTTGAGCATTGATATAGTTTGGTTCTTTAAAAATAAATATTAATAGTTCGAAACCAGGAAATAGTGTGCAGGTATCACAACGAACCATTGCTTGTCTTATAATAAGGGTGTCAAAGCTATCAGGATGATAGAAAAAGATTGTTTCATGCTCTTCTATAAAATTGTGTGTGGAGCCCACAATGCTGCGGCCTTTTGCGAGCATATCAAACACACACTCTCTCTTTTGAGCCATGTATACGAACTTAGAGAAACTGCACAATATTGCTTGTTAAAGAGGACGTTATGTATTTGATCGCTGTGTTCAAGGACAAACTTACTTATTAAACGAACACTCAGCTTAACTATTAGGATAGCGCCTTCATGGTAGTCTAGTGGCTAAGGCTTTTTGGCTGCTGATCCGCAGGTCGCGGGGTCCAATCCTGGCTGTGGCAGCTGCATTTTGAATGGAGGCGAAAATACAGTTGTTCTTTGTGCTCAGATTTGAGTGAACGTTTAAGAACCCCAGGTGGTCAAAATTTTCAGAGCCCTGCACTATGGCGTCTCTTATAACCATATGGTGGTTTTGCGACGATAAACTCCACATATCTAATACCCATTGAAATGCGCGATGAATATTAGTTTGATTTCATTGAAAGATTGATTGTGGCTCCACCTATTGGAGCATATATACACAACTGCTTTTCCTACGTGGTGTCTCAGGCCTTTTGTGGAAGGCCATATATCGACCTTGTCATGCAACGCCGCCGTAATGAGAGGTCCTTCAAGACAAACTAGGAGAGCAATAGTGCTGACGTTCTTAATTTACTTTCAAAACTCTACTTTTATATTACTGCAGCCCTCCGTTATTTCCCTTCCATGAATTGCAAATGATTTTAGTTTTTTTATCCAGACGAAAACATCCTGTATTGACGAGAAAGTATAGTAAAAAAGAAATATACAGAGGCATGCACTGACGGACAACAAACTAGCTTGGAATCTGTTATTCTAGCACTTTGCAACACTGGTTTATATTTCGTTGACGGTGGGATATGCCATGTGCTTCCTCCTTAACAGGACAAGCCCGACTGGAAAGACACCCAATTTGCTACCAAGGCACCGTCAGTACATTCTAACCGGAGCCGAAGATCGATTGCAGCACAACTCGATCGCTGGGCCACATATGCGTCAGCTGCGGAGAAATGCTCGGGAGAAGTTTCTGCCACTCCCAAGGAACTGGCCATGACACTCCACAAGGTGATTATTTGGCACAAAATATTGCAAATAATTAGAACTTTGTAAAATATAATGTGTGAAGACCGCATTGGCTCGTGAAATACCACGGCTGACAAGACGGAGATAACAGGGACTCTTAGAAAAAAAGGTCTAGTAGTAAAAATATTATGAAAGAAATGATCTGGATCAGCTCGTTAGTTATTTTGGGGGGCTACTTCACATTACAGCTGGCATGTAACTGTCAAAATAATGAGAGCACTCAGTGAGATTGCGTGTGGCATGCATTAGCCGAAGCCATCCATTGCGATGCACAAAAATCATTGCCATCATTTTGTCAGCCCGTGTATCATTCCCACAAAGACAATGCATTAAGTTTTCCTATTCCGCTTTCATTCGTTAGATGTCGTATGATGTTGAGAATTTACATTTTTACCTACTTCATACGAAAACCAATAAACAAGCATCAAACTATATTTTATGATTTCGCTGCTTCAGTGTGGTTATCTTTTTGCGTATGTCCCGGCTGTCATGTTATTACTTGCATCTTAATTAGCTGCTTCCGAGCCAACTTACACTGGGTGCTTACTTAATCAAACACACGTCTATTTCTGGCTGGCTATAGCCTGTTGAATAAGTGTTGTGGCAATTACGAACAGGCTGCAAGATCATCTTGTCCTCTAATAATTGCAAAATCAGGAATGCCTTCGCAACCATGAACTAATCTTTGTTGCTTTATTCATTAGTACTTTCAGAGGAATGCTTGCACCCTATGACTCTTTTTTAGCCGCGACGCAAAATGAAAAATGATTTATTTTTCAGCACGATATCCTATATCTTCTCGTTTGATAGGGCTGATCAGAAACACCTTAACATAAGTATGGTCTGTAGTCATTGCATCGACAAGTATATAGCCTTATGGGAACGTCAAAAAGACTGGACAGAAGGCTGTCTACAGCAACACCCATCATTCAAGCATTTCTCAAAGCTTGTTGCATACAGCTTCTTAGGAACTTCTCTCATCTGCTGGTTGTGTTTAGTGGACTATGGCCTCCTCTTATCAGGTGATCTCGTTGAGTATTTATGTTTACGAAAACATCTAGGTATTCAAGGAAAGCATTTAGTTGGATTACAAGACAGTACGAATACGACCATACACAACGGTTGGATAAAGTGTATTGTCACGCATAACACAGCATGTTTGGAAACGGCAGATAATTCCTTTTTTGCTGCTCCTCAATTCAGCGTGCTCTTTCGTCATTGCTCCGTTTGTGAGTTTCCGGTGCACGAGCAGCTATGCAGGCACTGCGAGATCAAGGCATCAACGAAGCCTATATAAACCTACTGAAAGTTTTCTTCAGCGGAAATAACCCCAACCTAGCCTTACATAAGGTAGGGTCCGATGTTTGCAAAATTGTGATGCCATGGCAGGTTCTTACCTACTTGAACAGGTGACGTGGCTTTAGTCACATCCGGGCTATTTTATTCTTTTAGAAAGCAATTACCTTAAAAATCAGCGCAACATAGAATATTTGTGCTTACATCTCCTATCAATTTTTGTGAGATAAATCAATACTTGCCTCATTATGCGACCGCAAAGCCATAAAAAACGCCGCCCGCATCTTCCCTGGACGAGCTCGATTGATTGATTGATTGATTGATTAATTGATTGATACGTGGTGTTTAACGTCCCAAAACCACCATATGATCATCAGAGACGCCATAGTGGAGAGCTCCGGAAATTTCGGTAACCTGGGGTTCTTTAACGTGCATCGAAATCTGAACACATGGGCCTACAGCATTTCCGCCTCCATCAGAAATTCAGCCACCACAGTCGGGATTCAATCCCGCGATCTGCAGGTCAGCAGCCGAGTACCTTAGCCACTTGACCACTCCGGCGGGACCCTAGCTCGAGTAAATGCGTCGCCGAGTGTCGGGGTATCGTGTGAATGTTGCGGAATCGGGTATGGCTTGGGAAGGATGAATTGGTAATTCGTCTATAATAGTCTTACTTATTGAATGAAGCAGAAGCGTTGCCTTCAGCGAGTAGTGGGATGCTGATATGCGATCGAAGATCTACATAGACAGGGTGGCCAGTAAACGATTGTGCAGGTCGAGCAGCCAATTTTTACTAGCACACGCTGCCTGCGTCGGCCTTGCGAGGGTAGGAAAGAGAGGGGAGGGGCGCAAACAGCTGGCGCCAGACGGAAGCATGCAGCCAATACGCGAGGTGTGAGCATTCGCAGCTGGGGTGTTGACATCACCACCAACATACGACACGTGACATTGTGCCACTAAGAAATGCTCGGACTTTAAAATCGTTTCGGATAAAAGGCACAAAAGTAAGTCGTCGCTGAGGTCACGTAGGTTGTTATTTGGAAACTAAAGGTTTAATTCCCCACGTTTTTAAGGGTACTATTTACCTAAGTTTGACACTTGTGCACTGTAACCCGAACAATAGAGGGACTGGTGGCGATACCTACACAGGAAACTGCAGTGAGACTTTCTTCTTGCTAGTGTGTGAGAGACGAATATTCATCTCGTTCACCCGCAGTGAAAGTGATGATGCTTATGATGGTGTTATGATGATGATGAAATACACATACTTAACTTCTTCACTACCGTCCCTGTAAGCAATGAAAAAGGTTAACTTTTTCTCAAAACTTTTATTGAACACCTTGCCCATAGTTCATAACGAAAAAAGAAATAACAAATTTCAGTTATTTCAAATAATTCAGGAATGTCCACACTTGTGGACATAAGTTGTCAACGTTGTAAAAAACGCGTCCGCATATGGGGACATTAGTTGCCAGCATCGTGGAGCTGCAAGATACAGATTTTCCCGTGAAGACACAAGGAAACATTACATTTGGTGCACTTCACTCTTGTTTTGCCATTTCAGCTCCCGTTTCTGCACCGCATTGCATTTTTTAGTTTGCAAGACTCTGGGAAATGGTCATAGCAGTCATTACGTATGTCAATAGTCTGTAACTGAACAGGCCTTGAGTTGCATGTTGTGGACGTGTTATTCTTTCTCTTGCTGTTACGCATTGGATTCCTCTTGATCAGAGTTTCTACGATGTCTTGCTTGAACTGAAGGAGGAAAAGCACTTCCTTTTTTGTTGGTGGGCTGGACATTTCAGGTTCAGATTCATCTCCAGAATCACTTATTTTCTCTTCTTCGCTTCAGGGAGGAGAAAAGTAACGTTCATCTTCATTTTCTGACTCAGAGAGACCCGCCTCACTTTCCTGTAACATGGCAGAAATATCTTCATCGGTCAGGAACCTGGTTATTGAGAGCAAACCAAAGAATGCTCCACCCACGTACACAACTTTAGTCCACAAACGTGGAACATTGTAAACACACATCTTGAGCGTCAACGGAAGTAAATACCGTCTGAATAACAGCTTATACGCTTCGATGGGGTGCAAGTTCCACGCGTGAGCAAAAATTTTCGCACTGTAGAGCATAATTGCCGAAAACTTACCCCTGCGTCGCCGCAAGCTACTTGCCACCATTTCAACTTTTCGTCGCCGCAGCTACTTGCCACCATCGAACTACTTGCCACCATTTCAACTTTTCACCACAGCGCTTTTAAACGACTGGTGCTGCTCTCTGTCCGTGATTGTAAAAACTGAACACTGGTCTTTCGAACGCGCCAAATTTGAATTATCTAAAACTGACTTCGTTTGAATACTGTACCTAAACATCCACGTCCACAAATGTGGATATAGTAGCTAAGAGGGGAAGCAATATTGAGGTGGTATGGTCCTTAAAGGCCCTCCTTTCAGGTGACCGGACGTCTTTGGGAGATGTGGCCATGCCACCCGCTGCCCGCCGGGAGAGAGGTATTTCTCTTCTTCCTTTTTATTCTTCTTGACGATGAAGGTATTCACTCGAGCAACGTAAAGAGCATGGTTCATTGAATGGAGGTAGAGAGCGCTGAATAGAGGATATTGATTTCATCGATGACAAATTTACCTCTAGCAATAAACTGAGTTACGCAATTCACTACAGCCATATTTGTGTGTTTTGAATTATTACTTTGTTCATTATTTTATAAGGATTATAGCTGCGTAATTAAAGAGCGAGACCACTTCAGAATGAGCTAACAATACAAAAAGTCGACGTAATGCCTCATGACGTGCTGAGCTGCATAGGTTACGATGAAACGCGCTCACACGTCAAGGGTGGTTGACCGCGTCGATTGGTGGCTTACAACCGGAGGCATATTCTCTCTTTTATTTGTCGTTACCCTTATTACAATTTCTGATGGAGGCGGAAATGTTGTAGACCCGTGTGCTGAGTTTTGGGTGCACGTTAAAGAACCCCAGGTGGTCGAAATTTGCGGAGCCCTCCACTACGGCGTCTCTCATAATCATATGATGGTTTTGAGACGTTAAACTCCACATATCAGTCAATCCCCATATTACAGAAGCTCACCCATGCAAGACAAGTGTCAGAAAGCTTTACGAACGAAATGTTTTAGAGGTATGGGTCAATTAAGTTCACATTAAAGCGTTTATTGTCTGCAAGAAGTGTCACTCAGAACAATGAGCAATGCTGCCTCTGAGATTAATTGTGGCTCAGCGCGTTACAAGAGCACGGGTGGAGTTAATCGCTAAGGCCATGTTTATAGGCATCATCAGCTTGCGCATTCTAGCCCACTGCTCAACCGGCGCGCGCCTTCTTCGTTTCGGTATTCATCGCGTGCTCGCTCCCAAAATATACACTCAGTTAATTAGCTAATTGGCTGCGTGGTGCACCTACTCAATCTTATCACGCTTTCTATTAACCAACTAATTAAACCTGATCACGTTCAGACCAAGATAATTAAGGTATATAGTACTTTAACTATGGTTATGAACCTGTGTAAGCTAAGACCGATTGAATTAGGTCAATGACATGTAACTTAACGCTAATGAAAAACGTCCTTTGAAAGTCAAACTATTTACTACCATGCTCGCAAAGCTTGTCCGAGTTTAGATTATGGTAGCTAGATACATTCCAATTAGGTCGTTTTAAATAAACCTGAAATAACTTTGGTTTTGGTAAAACAGTTGCAGTGAAGCGAAAGCTATTCAAGATCATGATAATTAAGACCTACGTGGTTATGCCATTGCAACAGAGACCGGAATGACGTGGTCATCATTGTAATGCCAACAGAGCAGACTGAGATTGAGCTCCCCTGATAGCAATAGCCTTTCACAAATGGTGCAAGCTGACCAAAGAATTTTATACGCCGAAACTTCGCTGCTTACTGTCAAGTGCACGATGGCTTTCAGAGTCCCAACAGGAATTAGAGAGTCACGAGATGAACACAGAATCACCAAGCTCATTCCCGACTTCACACGTCAATCAATTCCATCCACAGACGCCCTCGGCGAAGAACGGTCCACCCACAACGTTTGCTCTTTCCGAGGACGAATGCTGACACCGCAAGGCCTGCGAGTGGAGCGATTCCTCTAAGAACTTAACGCACAGGCTATGCACACTCGCACAAAGAACTAAGGGTGATATGATCACGTGGCTACAATGTCTGGCATTCAATCTCATCAAGCTCATTGCACACATATCACAGCCATGATTGATGCAAGTGCCTATTTTGAAATAAGTGGCACAAAATACTAATATTTGCTTGCTTCTGTGAACATTGTTACTGCAAATTCTTGAGTGCAGAAAAATGTTCACACGTGTGATTCAAGTAGTCATAACCTCATAAAATTCGTTGTTATGCTAGTTGAATTTTCATCACACTGTAACTACATTTACCCCAACTTCGAAATGCCTAACACACTTACCAATACACACACTTTCCTACTCAGGAAACTCACAGCTATGCACAACCTTCTTTTTGTATTCAGCGTTAATATTTGATATAAGAGTGAAGAGCTGCAGTACCAGAGTGCTTGGTGTGCACGCCTGCTGCCTTCGAGAGTTTCAAATTTACATACTGCAGGGGGAACGAAATGGTTTGTTCGAACTAGAACAACAACACGCGAACATGAGTATGGGTCGAGCGATTTTCAGATGCAAATAAAATAGTGCGACATGCTCGCTGGCGTTGCAGCAACGCTGATACGTTTGTTGAGTGGCGGCGCTAACGCATTTGCACGCTGTGTTCAGTAGTAAACGTCTCAAGCGCCGCTCATTCATTTAATACTCCACGCGTGTTTTTGAAGCAGCTTTATGCAGCACTGCTTTCTAGTTTTCCAAACTGTTTTGCTGCCATGGCTGCGCAAGGTGATCTTGGGGCAAACTTGGGTGTACGAGAATTTCGGGCCATGGTACATATAGCGTGCCTGATAAGGCTCTATTTTTTGTTTCTATGATAATAATTAGACCGCATTCATGAAGACATCAGGTTGGGGAGGCTTCAAGTACTTCAAAATTTCAGTTTCAAGCATATTACGCATGTTTTCAAATAACCAGACCTGTTGAAATGAATGGATGGCACAGTACTGATGACCGGGTATTTATGTAGAGGCAAAAGTCAAATTTTTTCGCTCAGCTGCTGCTGTGTTTTCATCTCATTGTTTCAAGTTGCCGGCAATGGCGAAATGAAACACGAAACGAAATGCACGGAACGTTACTTTGCACATTTCCGGCGCCATTGGAGGTTTCGTACGTCACTGGGATCGGGTTTAACACGTTTCAATTCCTAATCCTTAGAGTTACGGGAGGACCACGTGAGCTGCGAGGAAGGCCAAGTTGACATTTGATATGCAGCTAGTGTAGAACTGAAGAGTGCAAATAATGCGTGGCACAACTCCTAATTAAGGTAGGAGTTGTGCCACGCATTATTCCTCCTCTTGCATGTGGGGCATCAGCTCCGCATGCAAGAGGTCAGTGGTTCGATTTGAGCACCGGATAATTTTCAAGCACTCAAAAAAGAAAATCTGCAAGATGATGAGATTTCAAGAAAGAAAAAAAACGGCAGGCGTGTCACCTCACTGTCGACCGCAGCCGGTAATCCCACACCATAGAAAGACTGGCCACCCTACCTCTCGCATAAATACACAAATTATTACGCGGCCCTCAGTCTCCACGACTGCAAAGCACCAGACCAGTGTGGTGGCCAGACCTGCAACGTAGCGGAGAGCGCTAAGAGTTTCTGGTTCCAGAATAGCCTGAAATAAAATCTGAGAATGCCCATGTTTAATGCTTGTATGTTACCTAGTAAGGCGAGTCTAGCCGTAGTTTTGGGGGAATCAAAGGGTGTACAAAGCGATATACTAGGCCTTAATGAAGGTAGGAGGACACATGAGGCTTCCACACTGCTGTAGAAGGGACACGTCCTATGGAATTGCGGCTCAGATTATAGAACTAGGTATTGTGGTTCATTATCTACAAAAATATTGCGGGCAACATGGCTTAATGCTATATCAGTGTGAGGGTGGCAAGTATGGGAATTAATTTTAATAAGAGGTAAGCATTTGGCCGTATGGTTCTACGTAGACGTAGAGCCAGCAAAAAGCAACGAAAAGTCAGAGTAAACGGTACCAAAAGGCAAGTTTAATGCCGAGTAAGGTAACAAGCAGGCTTGATAGAATGCAGTGTGGAAAAATGGAATCGGCTTTCAAAATGCCACAGTAATAAAAGAATAAATTACAAAAGATACATTATCTACCGAAAACAAAGTAACCTTAAGAAGCGAAGGATTCGAAATGGCGAAAATTAATAAAAAGAACTCGATTACGTGTGCCCACGCGGACAGCATGAGCCATGTAGAAGTAGTGGGGAAGATTCAATGCGGTAACCATAGATTGGTGAGGTCTCAAATTAACGTAGATTTATTATTAGCAAGAGCATGAACTGATACGCAAGAAGGCAATTGACGAGCTCCAGCTGAAAGGGACAGCACAGGAACGTACTTTCACTTTACAATATATTCGCGGCTAGATACCAGTGAACAAACGTCTATAGCATTACCACAATCAGCTATCATCTGCTTAGTATAATCAAGGAGTGTGCGACGAAAGTCGAAGTACAGTCAATATACAAGACACTGGCAAGCTATACTAGAAGACGAGAAACCTACTTAAGAGACTGTAAGCGATTAACAGACAAAATACAGCTGGTGGAGCTTTTGCTTAGCAAGTTATAGCATGGAGAGAATCGATCATGCTGTAAAGGGTGGAAGGAGCCTGAATGTTGCGAAGGAAAATCTGCATAGGCAAAGATCAGATGCAGGCATACATTATGGGACGAAGAACGCAAGATCGTAACAAATAAAGGTAGGATAGTTGACGTAGCTGTGGATTTTTACACAGATCTGTACAGCAGCTTAGGCGAATAGAGTGATAACGTAAAATGCAGTAAGAGACCATATGAATCTGACACCACGCAGGTAACGACGGGGAAATAAGGAAAGTCATACAGGGAATGTGAGGAGGCAGAGCCGCTGGAGAGGAATAGGTAACATCACAGCTGTTGAATGATTGAGTTTGAAGAACTGGCGACCCTATATACCAAGTTTTTCTTGACAGAAAGCGTATAAGAACCAACCTTCTACTACGCCTTCGTAGGTTACGAGAAGGTCGTTTGATTGGGTCCAGACATGAGCATCCATGCAGGCACTGCGAGTTCAGGGCATCAACGAAGCCTATATAAACTTACTGAAAGTTTTCTACAGTGGAACAACCCAACAAATTTTTTCATAAATCAAGCAACCGAATCCAATGAAGGAGGGTGTGAGAAAGAAAGACACGATCATTTCAATGCTAATCACCGCATGTTTAGGACGTTTTAGGGCCCGAGATCAGGAAGAGTTAAGAATAGAAGGTAATAAAGGTATCTTAGGAACCGGTGTTTGGCTGATAATATTGCACTGACGTGTAACCCACGGGACGAATTAAAGCTCCTGCTTTCTGAACTGTAGGAATAGCAAAATATGAAGTCACAAATTTGATATGCATAAAACATGAGTATTGTGTATAAAATAAAAATAATGGCATAACCATTTAGGCTGGCGTAGTGCCGAATAGGTGTAGTCTTCCGGGCATATGACAGAGTTATGACCATCTGTATATGGCAGATTTATGACCATCTGTATAGGGCATATGACAGAGATATGACCTATCTATTGCAGATCAGGTGCTTCTAATTGCTACCGCTGTTTTTGCAACGGCTCTCAACAACACATTTCTGTTTTTTGAATTTAGTTATCCAATTTTCTGATATATACCTAGGAGGACTAGAACGTCCACTGATTAGTAATACTACAAATAAATACTCGCTATGACGTGATGCTACGTAACAGTATCGCGTTTTTATATATTTCCAATGGCTGTTAATATAAGACTGCCTCTAATAAGGCACGAATCTAAGGACTCATATGAGGGGTATGGGGCAGTCGCGTAAAGTAACACTGGAGGAAAGGAGCTGGGTCCAGCATTTTTTCGTTTTTTGTATAAAGAAAACCCCATCATAGGGTGGATATGGGTATTGCGTGCTCACAGTGGTCCCACTGAAATATTCTAGTTGGTGATAGGAGTTGGATGTCAACCACTGAAGACGTGGGTGAGTGGGGTGAAAAAGGCCTCGAATGGGGCGATTGTTCCTGCCGTCCTCCCCCCTTTAGAGTCTCCATGGTGGCGCTTTACCCACAGTTCCCGTTATCACTTATAGGAGTTAAAGTGAACATGTCAATGTGGAATTTCGGTCCCAGTGGAGCCACAATTTTAAAAACTACTGGCAATGTGCTTCATGATTGGCTGTGATAAGTGGCGTAGTCACGATGAAACACTGGCCGAAGTGGTGGCATTCTGGTTACGGTAGTGGGCTGTCGACAAGAAGGTATCAGGCAAGGTACAGGCCACCGCAGTCACATTTTATTGGAGGCGACATGCTAAAGGAGCGTGGACTAAGCGATGCCCTTGTTCATCAGGAAACAGCTGATTGTGTACTCTTTCGGAACCTGCCAATAATTGAGTGCTTCAAACACGCTGCAAGAATACTTTAGGGGAGCGAAATCTGCGACTATCTGCGGCCCGATAATGTTCTTCTCGCAAGGAGGCCGAAACATGGCGCTACAAACTTTGCCCAGCTTCCCCCCCCCCCTTTCAGTGTAGGAAGGCCCTATCACAGAGGGCAGCAGCCGCTATCATTAATCGTCGATAGTAGCTACGAACCTCTCTAGCCACTATTCACAACCGCTAAGCACCGCGGCGGCGCTGGGCGCTGATGCCCCGAAGCTCTGTTGAGATGATTGAAGTTTTGGACCTACTTCACACAGCAGATGTTGCTGCTTGTTTTCCCACGTTTGTGCTCGTTTTTGAATGTCGCGGATGACCTCAATATTACCGTAACCTATTTAGTTTTTCAAAATGAAGGAAAAGTAGAAACAAAAAAAATCTGACTGATACCACTGCGAGCCTCGACGCTAACAGCCTATATATATATCGAAAGCAAAAGTGAGCCTCCCGTTCATATCGGAACCCCCAAAAGCCTTGTGTGGTTAAGAGGGTTAAATATAACTGGCAAATAACCAAGGCGCATGAACACATATGCAGCAGCCATTTCGTGTACAAGTACAGGGACTTCAAGGTTTGCAGTTTTTTCGCTTAGTTCGTCTACTTCATGTGGACACTGTGCCAACGGTACCAGAAATAAATTAGAAATATGGCCCCGCCGTGGTGGTCTAGTGGCTAAGGTACTCGAATGCTGACCTGCGGGTCTCGGATTCGAATCCCAGCCACGACGGCTGCATTTCCAAAAGAGTCAGAAATGATGTAGTCCCGTGTGCTCAATTTGGGTGCACGTTAAAGAACCCCAGGTGGTTGAAATTTCCGGAGCCCTCCACTACGGCGTCTCTCGTAATCATATGGTGGTTTTGGGAGGTTAAACCCCACATATCAATCAGTCAAACTAGGAATGTGTTCCACCTCTAGAATGGAATGAAAGGGCTGCTTTCAAACCGTTCATCCCGTAATTACACATCTGAGGCGTCACTAAGTCCTTTCAAGACCTTCACATCGACAGCAACTTGTGTTCGGTCATACTTGGTGATGGCGCTTTTTCTGTTATTTTTGCCACGCACCATGCTATCTTTTGTACTTCTTAAACGCTTAAACATAGACTAGTAGTGGTAAAGTTCTCCCTCAAACGATAAAATTGCACTGGTTTAGTTCGCTACTTGCCGACATTATTCTCTTGATATTCTGTTGATGTTTTCTTTAATTAAGAAGGCATCATAAATCATATTGCTGGCATTATGACATGCCTCAGCTGGTGCTTGTGCTTCGGTATTGAAAAACAATTTTTGAAACTGTGAGATAAAGCATGTCACTGAAAATATTTCTGATGATACTGAGAAGTTCGCACTGATGCTCCTTATATAATAATTTTACAACATGACGCCAGGCGTCACGCGCGATCACGCACAGCCACCAGTGTGAAGAGCGTATGTGTGGGCCTTACTTACAATTTTGCGCATATTTATCTATTCAATGTGCTACTCGGTGTTTATTTTTTCAATGTGCTACTCGGTGTTTATTTACTTATAATATGTTAGCGCTCCCCTACTTTATCAAAAAACATAAGTCCAAGGGCCGCTGAAGCGCGAAGAATTGCACTCTTCACCAAAAGTGTTCTTTCCGGTACTGTCTCTGTCAAGGACCATCTCAACGAGCACCATTTTGAATGTAAAGTCGCGGCACCTATAGGTTGTGAACCTTGCGAATAGTCGCTACAACACCCTCGCCGCACCGGCAACCTCCTCCCTTATCACACCCTGTTTCACGTCGCCGCTCTATGCGTCTCACGTGGTCGGTACCGCGCGATAGTGCCGTTTTCTCAAATTTGTGAACCGTCGACCAGGTTCCGGTTGAGCTTTGCGGAATTCGCCAGCAGCCCACCATGGTCCTCAGTCTGGTGAGCCATCCATCGGCATGCCTCAAAGAGAACATAAGTCCTTCTCCGCCAAGCGCTCGCTTCACGGCATTCGCTCAACTAAAGTATTCTTTCACCATGGCTTCAAAAGGAAAACGAACTTTTGGCAAGTGAAAGCCTGTATAATTTTTCAGTGTTCAGTTGTGCTAGATAATGTCAACATTTTCGATAAGCATGGTTGATAACCAGCTTTCGTTAAGTTATGCAAAAATGTTGGCAATATAATGCTGACTGCTGCTTGCTTGTCATGTTGGGTATTGGCCTGTGAAGAAGTATTGACTCACCATTTTGTAGCATTCGCTAGCGCTGCATATCTTGTACACTTCTCAGTAAGTTGCTAGAGGTGATTAATAGTTGGCTAGCACTGGCTAATGCTAGTTTTTTGGCGACTATCGGGCAATGTTCCTTATTAGCTTGTTCTGCATCATGACATGTACTACATGTGCTCAGCTCGGAAGGTGATACGTTAGTTTATTGTTGCTACTACCAGAAGGCTAGCGCCAAGTGAACGGTGCATGCATCTCAACTCGATGAAAGTAATGGGCACGGGTGAACATGGCTGTGGAAGTTACGTAGGACCGTATCCATCCGTCAAATGTCCCAGTGTATTTCGCGTGCATTTTAAGCTATCATTCCGCCAACTACTCGTTTTTTACGTTTTCATTGATGATTCTGTAGCACGTAGAGAGCTGCTTGTTGCCTTTTGTGCAGGGCATCAGTTGCCTAAGTGCGTGGGATTTGTGGTGCTATGCAGGACGAGCAGAGCTTCTCGGGCAGACGAGTTAGCTCCGTGCTCGCTCTGCAGCGGCCATGGTATGAAGACAGTGCGGGGCGCGTGATAGCAGCGTTGATTCACTCAACGTTTGGCATAGGGAAAGCATATGAGGCATTTGCGGCTTTTTAAAAGGAACACCACGTGCGAACCCGTATGCGCCGCCGCTGAGTCAACATATTGTTTGCCAACATGTGTGAGTTGGTGAGCGTTTATGCTCTTTTGGACAGGTTTCTTCAATCCACCTGCAGCACGGAAATTTGCACAATAGAAGACAGTAAGGGTGCAGACGCAGCACTGTAGTGCTGCTCATTTCGCTTGTATTAATTATTGCAGATAAATATAAGGACAAGTCGTCAACAGGTGATCTTGCATGAAGCCGGCAACGTGGCTCTGAGTGGATACGTCGGTAGTGCGATAAAATTGAATGCCCCATTAGTCCCCAAAAGGACGAATCACCCACCATTTTAACACCCTTTTGCCTTTAAGTGACTACCTTTTTTGGCTTTAAGCCAATTGTTATAAGAAAGACCAGCATTTTTCGTTTTTATATAAATGAATCGGCTGTTCACATATAATGAGCTTTCGAGGCTTCTTGGTTACAAACTGTTACTCATGGTGTTCCGTAACACATCATTTACCTTGGAGCAGACACGTAAGTTTTATGAAAACTAAATACTTGCAAGAGGGCGATGATATGTCAATATCATACGTAACGTATCAGCCGTTAGTGTATTCATGTGGTATATAAAACGCTTGCATATAGTTTTTTGAATAATGAAAGTACGAATGTAACCTCTAATATGCTGGTGGTAAACCAGAGCTTACAGTGTCGCCATGTATAACGGTAAGTTGACATGAGTAACCTCACCTGAGACATAGGATTAGATATTCACGTTTGTTATGTTGTAAAGAAATCGCGCATCTATAGATTGCACTGTAGTCACTGTTGTTGCATGACATTACGTCTGCATGTGATCTTTCTCTAAAGCTACTTAAACAATGGCTAGCTTTGATCCCGGGCGGTCTCCTGTTTCTCACTTCGTATTCTCCTGGTGAAGCTATTCATGTGGGATTTTCATGAGGCTGTCGCATTCAATTGATCAACCTCTGTTATCGCCTTGTGTGGTGATTGTGAACTGTTAATGGCTTCTAATTCAACAAATAGAAACCCCCGTTAGGAGCTGCATGTGACGGCTTCTTTACACTAGTTCATACGTTTCATTGAATGTGGGGCTTTGGTTGTATTGTTTCCAGGGTTACATTCAAAGGCTGCAGGCTCTGTGTATAGGGTGCTGCCAGCTGGTTAATGCAAGGGGAAGTGTCGGTCAGTGGTGTCTCAAATTCAAGAGCCTTCGTACTTAAGTGTGACGTACGTACTTGGCTAAACATTGTAGTTGAGCATATAATTAGATGGCAACTGTCTCCTGCAGCAGCTAAAATGTCTCAACGAAAGTGAGGTTGCTGGGGCGTTACGTTGTATTGTGCGCTCTTAACCGCAGCCTGCTCCGTTGTGTCGGTGTCCGTCTGGGCGACACGGTAGCAGCCAGCAGCGTCGACTGCCCCGCTTCTCCCGTCTATTCCTGAGCGGAAGAAGTGAGAGAGTTGCGGGATTCAGCGACCCTCATGTGGAGCAGTGCGTCGCGGTGGGCGACAGCCGTTCGCACAGCTGTGTTGCCGAAGACAGCCGCGTCTTCCAACAGAAGCACCGGCGGCTGCAGTAGAGGGGCTGAAAACTGTGGCTCGATCCCCAGCCCGAGATCGAGACACAGTTGTCAATGGCCACCTGGCGAAGAAATACGGCCAGCGTATTCTGCCAGCATAAAAATACGTGCGAATATGTTTATTTGGTGTACGCGTTTAAAATAAAAGTACATAATTGGCCTAATTTGTTTAGCTGTTAACTTGCCTTAAAGTCAGTATGTGCGCATTATAGATCAGTACGTAGAAGAGAAGAGGTGAACACTGCTTGAAAGCTTGAACTGCCTACATTAACGCGCGTGTGTGCTTTGTGCTGTCTCTTTTATCACGAAATTGGAATGGGACAAGACAAATTAAAAAGAAACATAGAGAGAGTGGGAAGATACGTTTAGAAAAAAAGATAGAAGGGAGGAAAGGAAGTGTATTCAACCACATCGCGTAGGTAAAAAGAGAGCTCTAGCTGAAGAACTGTTATTTTTTAGTTGAAAAATGCAGCTTAATTTTTCATGATGAAAGTTTTCAATCTCAATCGTTCCGTTGTGTTTTTACCATATCGGACAGAGTTAGGAGCTTCATTTAAAACGTTAAGATCACATGGCAGGTGTGCAAAAAACTTGTGAACATTTTATATATAGACATATTCTTCAGTTCTTCCAACTACAAAGACATCTTGAAAAAGTTTGGAACAATTATATCTGTTAAAAAAAGGACTCATAGGTTGTTTATTAAACAAGTATTTGCTCAGCTTTGGAAGCGGCCATTATGTTGGTAGGTGACCCTTCGGTATTTAAGAAACTAAAGCTCTTCTATATAAATAAAAGGGCTTATAAGACACGCTTTTCTACGGTGCTGGGTGCTTGAAAATATTTAGTAATATTTGCGGAAAATAATTAATTTGGAGCACAGTTGGATATATGAGTGCGTCCATAATGAGGCAATAAAGGAGTGCTTTGCCGGTTTTGCTGGGGAAACGTTCAATGAAACACTCGAGAGTTTTCATGCGTGCTAGTTCACCGTAGCACTATTTGTTTACTTGATAAGGATACCGAACTGTATAGATATGAATTCAAGATAGCGCTGCTTGATCGCCAGCCATATAAGGTCAGTAAAGGCATCAGGCCGGTCGGCCTGCACTTCTGCGTGTGCTGTTCTAGCTAGTGCTGGTAAGGCATAAAAGCTGCGTAATACGTCTTCAGCCTTCTTCAGCGTGACGTGCGCGCGATTTCTTTCAAGTTATTTTGTCTTCGTAACACTTAAGGTGGTCTGCGTGGTCAGAATTATCGCCACGTATATTAAGTGCGGATCTCTGTATGTGGCCGCGACTTTCGCAAGGTGGTATTTCATGTGTAACATGCTGTATTAAGCGGTGGCAACGCTCGAGCATGTGTAACACGTTGAGCGTTCTTTTCCGCCTGCGAGATGTCTTTTTCTTCGAGTGCCTCAACTGTTTTGACCAGTTATCACAATCAGCGACAAAACTAGGCGTAACGAAGGCATAAATATACCCAATCAAAATAGATAAAGAGAGGAGTCAAGCGCGAAATAAAAAAATAGAAAAACGGGAAGATAAATCGATAGCGCAAGAAAGAATATGAAATACGTAAAGCGAGAGGCAGACAAATAGAAACAAAGAGGGAAACAAAAACGGAAGAAAAGCAGAGAAGAATGAAAACAGTGAAAATAAGGAGGGAAAGAAAATTGGCCATGTATCTGCATGTTACACTGCAAATGTCGTCAAAAGACGTTAGTCTTGCGGTCCGGAGAGAGTGAACAAAACGTTCATCTGATGTTCTGCGCAAGAAAATTGGTGAATAGTATTCCGGAGGTGCGCCGTTAGAGTGCATCGAGCGTGCAGTGGACGCGAGCGAGCGCATCAAGTCACGTCGCACATGAGACATGAGCGCTATCTGGCAGTTATTTTGAAAAACAATGCGCGTGGCATGCGCGCCCGTCTCGAAGGCGATATGGTGTGGAACGCAAGGCGACGGGTAGTTGCCACCACCATTTCGTCTTAGCAAAGCGTTGGGAACACTTGCGTTTTCGTGCAAACGTTGCATCGTCAGCGCAGGGTGATAAGTGCTACTGTCCTTCATATTACTTATGTATGACTTTTCTAGAAAAACAACTTACGTACAGAATATTGGCGTGATGTTATGGTGGCTCAGATATGCGCAATAATTGCTTTTTGTTTGTGACAATTGCACAAGTGTGAACGCTAAACCTTGAGCGATATTGGTCGAAGCTACAGATGGCTCAGCCGTTCGAAGTGAGGTCAAGCTCACCCTTTGTGTTTCTACTATATATAGCTTCAAAACAACCATTATCTCAAATTATTAATGTGATTGCTCTTGATGGCACGCTAAAATGTCTTACGGCAGTACGGCAGCGCATGAGTACAGCCACCTTGCTTTATTCACATCTTGAGAGCGTTGTATAAACTACGGAAAAAAATCACCGCACAAGATCATTCACTCTAGGTACTTGAAACAGCCTTAGATTATACCACATAGATTACAAACTCATTAGTCTGATGTTCATAGAAGGACTCCTTGACAATTCTTATATTTCGAACTTTTGGGAGGGCAGTGATAAGGCGCACACGGACAGTGACGCATGGCAGACACGACTCATGTGTTGGTATCTACTGTCCTCGTGTTCCTTAGCGCTGCCACCCAAAACGATTGATCATGAACCAGCTCGCCCAAAACAAGGTTCCTCTGAAGCGACATTTTACATATTAATGCGATGGCAACTATATGGGCACTCTCGGCAGGGTTTCGGCGCCGCATTCGGCGACCCCATCATTCACCGTATATGTATACGCATCTATATATTTGAAAACACAAGAAGACACATTCCACAAAAATGGACTCTGGTGCGCGAAGTCGGACGTGGGACCTTTGATTTTTGAGTTCGAAACATCAGCTTCTGAGCCAAAAAGAAGCACCTCCTTGAATGCTGAAACGCCAAGCTATTTCTATCTTCCATTTACCGGTGGTCACAAGCATCGCGGGGGAAACTATCGTGTAATCACCATCACCATTACCATCGAGATGGCGCAATCATCACGCGTTGCAACATTTTCACGACGTGGTGGCGCACGCTATAAACTCCCACGCCTACTTTGCCCCGCGAAGAGAGGCAAAGTGCACGCTCATGCGTGCGGTTGCTCATCTCGCGGTGGGAATACCCGTAGGATTTGGGCTTTCACCGGAACGACTCTGTGGTAGCTATCGGGCGGACAAACGAGACTCCAAGGTTGCAGAGTCTCCGTTCGCGAAAAGGGTGCGCTTTTCAGCCACACCGAAGTAACAACTGATCCACGTTCAGCTGTAGCTGTGAGTACGTTTAGTGCGTTATTTTTGCGTAACAACTGCGGGGACGTTTCGATTTCCTTGCCATTCTGCGCGTGCCTGCAGTAGCAAACGTACGGTAGGAAAGTGAAAATCGAAACAAGCAATGATCATTTTTACGTCACCAGAGGCGTGTACTTCGGCTATGACGGTGTCATTTGGAATAAATGTCTTGGGTCAGTCGTGAGGAACAAAGTTTGGACCTCTAATTCGTTTATTGCTGCTATAAACTGTTTTACAGGGTAAGTGGAGGTAAACATGACGAGGGGTGCCTGACAATGCGAACTGGGTTATTCCACGAGAGATCGACACGGGTCCCAAAGTAGATATTTTAGATTTCATTCAGTACTTTATATTTCGTGCACCTCTCACCAGGTAGCCCGAAAGTCCACTTCGTTTTATGATTAACGGCATAACTTACGAGAAAAAGAATATCAAACTTCACCAACACGGAGGCACCAGTTTTGTCACCTGTCATTTTCGAAAATTGCAGATGCTATAAAAAAACAAATATTTTTGTTTCAAGAAAGATATTTTTTACCTGAAATGCATGTCTAATGGAGAATGAATTCATACGGTTTCAAGTTTGTAGACCTTAAGAAAATAGCTTTTAAACATGTCTAATTTTGCGACAGTTTAAAATAGGTTACGTATTCCCCATTTTTTTCCTCCGAAAGTAATGCACGCAGCGTTTTCAAACTTGACACGTTTTAAGAATTTAGTGTGTTCATTAGGTATATAAATGATTGCTGCCGTAGGGCAAATGTAAATTTTTATATATTGCCTCAAAGTTCTTATATTGGCAAAAGTGTACTCCACTGAAATTTGAATATAAAAACCCCATCTTCAATTTTCTTAAAAATCTCGTAAATAGACAACCGAAGGCAATCATACAGTATTATGGAAAAACAAGTTGCATTTTTTTGTTTTTAGCGACAATATTCGTGGTACAAATCAGAGCTTTTCGAGAATGCGCTGATAAGTTGAGAAATCTAGAAATCGGAACGGAAAAGCGGTAATAAGCTTCAAACGCGAGTATAAACGTGACCGCATTTGGTGAAGAAAGGTAGTTTTAGCAGATAGGAGTAACTATTTCGAACACGGTATTCTACAGTATCTGAATTCACTCTTATACGTAGATCACTGAGACTTCTAATATGTGGTGCCTCTCCATTACTGACACACAGATGGAGCTGCTGTGACGGCCATGTGTTTGCAACACGTTGGGTAAGAGAATTGCATGTTGAATGAGTTTACAAACGATTCATAACAAATTTTTATCATTTGGGGCACAAAGACTGCCGCATTAGACTGAAGAACACGCTTCAGGGCAAGTTGTCATCCGTCGTCTGCTCTACAGATGAATTGCTGTGCGCCGCATCTCGGAGGCAATGCTTTAGATCATATGGTTCAAAGTAGGGACAAAGATTATGCCTCCCGTAATTTTATGGACAAAAACATTGTGAAATTCATTTTAACGTAGTATACTTCAGTTTTGCATTCGCACTGTAGATACTTGTGCGCGAATGCAAAACTGAAGTATAGTACGTTAAAATGAATCTTTGTCACTATTTTGAATCATATGATCTAAAGCATTGCCTCCGAGATGCGGCGCACAGCAGTTCAATTGTAGAGGAGACGACGGGTGACAACTTGCCCTAAAGCGTGTTCTTCAGTCTAATGCGGCTGTCTTCGTGCCCTGAATGATAAAAATTTGTAATGAATCGTTTATGAACTCATTCAACATTCAATTCTCTTACCCAACGTGTTGCGAACACATGGCCATCACAGCAGCTCCACTGTATGTCAGTAATGGAGAGGCACCACATATTAGAAGTCTCAATGCTCTACGTATAACAGTGAATTCAGATACTGTAGAATACCGTGTTCGAAATAGTTACTCCTATCTGCTAAAACAGCCTTTCTTCACCTATGCGGTCACGTTTACTCTCGTTTGAAGCTTATTGCCACTTTTCCGTTTCGATTTCTAGATTTCTCAACTTATCAGCGCATTCACGAAAAGCTGTGATTTGTACCACAAATATTGTCGCTAAAAACAAAATAATGCAACATGTTTTTCTATATTACTGTATGATGGCCTTCGGTTGTCTATTTAGGAGATTTTAAGAAAAAATCAAAATGGGGTTTTTTATTATTCAAATTTCAGTGGAGTACACTTTTGCCAATATGAGAACTTTGAGGCAATATATAAAAATTGACATTTGCCCTATGACAGCAATAATTTATGTACCTAATGAACACACTATTGCCTTAAAACGTGTCATGTTTGAAAACGCTTCTTGCATTACTTTCGGAGAAAAAAAAGGGGGAATACGTAACCTATTTTAAACTGTTGCAAAATTAGACATTTTTAAAAGCTATTTTCTTAAGGTCTACAAACTTGAAACCATATGAATTTACTCTTCATTAGACATGCATTTTAGATAAAAAAATATCTTCCTTGAAACAAAAATATTTGTCTTTTTATAGCATCTGCAATTTTCGAAACTGACAGGTGACGAAATTGGTGCCTCCGTGTTGGTAAAGTTTGATATTTTTTCTCGTAAGTTATACCGTTAATCATAAAACGAAGTCGACTTTCGGGCTACCTGGTGAGAGGTGCACGAAATATAAAATACTCAATAAAATCTAAAATGTCAGTTTTGGACCCGTGTCGATCGCTCGTGGAATCACCCAGTAGCTTTCATTTCCTGCAGCTCTTTAGATGCGAACCGTCGTATGGTCGTGCTCAGTCCTGTGCGCGGCTTGATCACCCTTACTGCGATTCACCCCCCCTCCCTCTTTCCCCCGCTCTCTTATTATATGCTCCCCGCCCTCTCTCGTCTCGCAACGCAGATGCAGATGCTGACAGCGTCTGCTAACCTACGCCTGCTCCCCCCGATCTCTCCCCTCTAGGCATCCCTTCCTGCTGTGCTTACTGTTTTATTGTGCATTCGCGTCCACTCCCCATTCTCGCCTCTCCTTAGAGCGCCCTCTCCCGCCTCGCAATGCCGGCCGCGTCGCTAGCGAGTTCCCTGAATGAAAAAAACTGACTGCTCGTGCTGCTCACTCGTTCACTGGCCACCCCGTATATATAGGCACTGGATCTTGACCTCCAAGGTATTGACGGCAGGATATTTTACCAGTGCGTTGTTGAACAATAAAAACTCGTAGCGTGCGCAATAACTAAAAGTGGACTGCGGGTCTCTGTGTCCAATCGGAGTGCTCTATCTCTCGTTGCCCAGTAGTAGCGATTGGCATGCTATCGAGTAGGAAACACCGGTCTATCGATGCCTGCATTCCGCCTTTCCAGGTTTCTCTTCTGCGGAATGCCGCGATGAGCACCAGTGTCAACGTCGCCGCCAGTGTAGGCGGTGCACCTACTGCTTCGCATCTACACACGGTTCTCTTTAGCGGGACATGGTCTAATTTATATCTGTATTAGGTTTCATTCGACTTACTCGGATAATGAAAGGGCTAATACTTTTGAAAGATATTTCCTATCTTTTTTTGACGTACGAATGAGGGGTTGCGCTTGCAACGTCTTTCCAGCTTGCTTTTTATTACTATGATCTTAGCTCTTACGGCCTGAAAGCATTATATGATTTTGAGAAACGCCGTTGTAGAAAAATCCGGCAATATTGTCCATATGGTGTTCTTTGACGTGCCCTGACATCGCCCAGTAAACGGACCTTTAACTTTACAGGTCCATAAAAATCCTAACGCTCCATCTAGCATTCTTTTTCGGTGGCCTGACCTTCTAGTCAGCGGGAAGAAAAAACATATCTATGGCTCTGACGAGGCGAAGTGGCTTGAAAAATTATTTGTAGGGAAGCGCAGCGTAGCTTCAAGCACAACGAAATTAGGAAGTTAGAAAATATTTTGCCATTGAGTGACTCCAGTAGGTCAACTATCAGCATTACGCTGTTCACGACAGAAGAATTCAGGCGTCGACCCTAATAATTTGTTTAATATTTCATACACATGAACGCTGGCAACAGAATGAAATGCACGACATATGGTTTGGTGTGAGGCATTGTTACTTAAGCTACATATATATTTGCATCTAATTATCTAACGTCAGAGACGCAAAATATTTTAATCACATTAAAACCAATATGGTTTCTTTGGTTATTCGAGGGCATTCGGAAACGACAGGCAGAATTGTTCATCTGGCGCTTTGAAAAAAAAAATGAAATAATGCACTCGTGTACTATACTATATTGTAAGGCACCCGAGCGTGCTTCGATATAAGCAACGGACGCGGCCTTCGTGCTGAAAGTACCGGTCTCGGCTGAAGCGATCGGCTTCCTAGTGCGTCAAACCCTTGCCAAGACTGGATGCGGTCAGAAAAAAAGCTTTTGTTCATATCGCGGCTGCGAGTGATCCTGTGCGGTAGTGCTTCAGTTCAGGCAACCGCAATCATTGCATATTTTGCAAGTATTGTTTCCGTGCCTGAAAAATTCCCTACTCAGAATAGGCACGTGGACAGCTTTCCATAACACCACGTAGCTCAATAAAATGTGAGTCACAGGTCCATCTGATGCATCCCTACAGCACTTTCGATATTTGTTTTTAATATTTCAAGCAGCAACCGACGCAGTGTAGGGAAGCGAGCAGGGACCACCATTCCATCACCAAATGCGTGTAACTCCGCTATTACGGTATCATTTGCAAAAGTAGCCGTGGTACATACACGTTCTATACATGTGAATTTCGGCAGCAGCAAAACTATTTCGTCGTCTTGGTGGCTAAAGCGCCTTTCAAGAAATATTTAGCGTGTTGGCCGGGCAATTAACATTGCGGCCACCTCGTAATTCGAGCAATGTGATATTTCTTCGCGTTTCGGTACAGGTACAGGGGCGTGATTGTTCTGTATCAAACTTGTTTTGCAATTATTTTGTTTTATTCATTGAAATTGAAACCACAATATCAAGCTCCGGCGTGGTCCGCCGTCCAAACAATCTTGTGCGAATATTTACTGAACTTCTCTATGTCACGTCCGTTGCAGCATATGTGAATGATACATCCGAATTGCCATAACGACCTCAAGTGGACTTTGGACATTTCATTCGCATGCGCGGTGTTTGTTCTGTTGTTTTTAAATATTTATTGAAGCAAGTTGACCTCGTTTATGCGTGAGCCAGTCTGCCGGCTGGGCACTGGGCAATGTCGGCGGAGATGTAAAAAAAATTTTAAGGCTCTTCGTAATGAGGTTTGTCTTGCTCTATTCAATACAGTGGTATAAGGTATATATATATACTAACAGGATGCATGTGTCAGTGGAAGTGAGGATGCAGATGCATTACATCTGTCTCTGCACCCATTCTTCGTAGTTGCCGTCATTTTGTCACTGTCTACCTGGACGGATGGGCAGCAGTTAGCAGTGTTTTTTTTTATGATTCTTCGGTGTTTTGCGGAGCAGGAGAAGCAGGCAACCGCTGAAATAGGCAACCATTGTTCAGCAGACGTGTTTCTCGAGTGTGGCTTCACCAGCTGTGTCGCCTTAGTCAGCTGCTCGTCGTACGTCAGCGCCAAAGTTCTCAGCAGCTGGTGTAAAGACTCTGTCTCGAAGATCATCTGGAGATCGCGAAACTGTTTTCCCTCGCATACTAGGGAGTAAGTGAGGTGTTCACGCTTGATCAACAAAGCAATATAAATATTTTATTTTTTATGTGTAGCCATCAATTGACAGAAATCGAATTGCCAAACCTGTATTCTGTCTTTAACCGGACTAGGTCGTCATTCAAGGGGAATATATTAGGCCGGAATATTGAAAATACATAGGTTACTGCACCAGAAAGTAACGTTTCTTGAATTCGGGCATGTCACTCGCTCTATAAAATATACCCTACCGCATCAGCATAAGCCATGTTTTAACGATATCAAACTGCATTGAAAGTATACCCTTGTACGTTTCTGATATCATAGTAAAAATATATCAACGACGATCACGATACCGCCTGATGGTAATTCTGAGTGCAGCTGTTGAGATGTTTTGGTGTGCGCTTAGCTTAAACAAAATATTTGAAACAGACATGTATCTATGAAGAGTTCTATACCTCTAATTATTTTCCACTACTCTTTCGCTAGGGAATTAACGCCTGCCTGTATTTTATTCTTATAAAGAAAGCTTCGTGGTCGCAGATATCTTCATCTTAAGCACCATTGTCATGTTCTTAAAAACGAGCTGTTTGCAAGTGTTTCGCCAGGTCATCAAACCAGTGTACTGATTCACAAAGGAGAGGAACGGGGTCTTTTCGTGCCTAAGTGGCAGGAACGTCTTGTTTGGCTTTGTGTTTATAATATAGTCACCCAGAACTAAAATTGGTGTGTGTTACTGCTTGGTTGGTCTGAGGTGCAGCACGTGCACAATGCTTTTGGTAAGCGCTGTGGGCCAAAAGCACACAGCCACTACCAGCAAGCCATGGTCCAACTTTGCGGCACACGGCTCAAGGAAGTAGATAGCTGTTCCCCCACTTTGTTGTGGTCCCTGCGAGCACCACGAGAGTAGTGGTAGTCTGTGTCTTTCAGGGGTTATTTGGAATCCATGCATGTTACAGTGAAGCAAAGTACAGGTCAATGCTAAAGAATGGGATTATGATGTATGTCTTTGGCATGAGCGGCAAGAGAGCGAACATGAATTGATAAAAAATGCGGCTGCTAAATCATGGCACAGCTCTTTGCAGTTTTGAGTTTTTAGACTGCAAGGGACTAAACTCAGGCTATCAGGTAAGTTATAAATAACAAACGTGCACTAAGGCGGCTTTCCGACGATGGCCTGTTTTTGCCGTCGCACAGGACAATGACGAGAGAAACTGTAGATTAAGTAGTATTCAAATATTTCAATTAATGATGTCTTCAGCTGCCTGCAGTACCAGCCACTTGAATGGAATAATACCAAGAATTGCAGCAATAAGTTATCATCCAGGTAAAAGGGGTGCATTCATATGTGTAAATATTGAATTTAAAGTTTACTTTCCGCCCTGAAAAAAAAAAAAACAATGGCTCTGGCTTAGCTCCGCTATGCCACGATATACGTAGCGTTAGCAAAGGTTCAGCAGATTATTCTTAGCTTTCCAGAGTGTCTAGGATTGGCTTGATTATCATGCTTACTGCTGCTGCAATGACACACGTATACTTATTTTGCCGGGCAACTACTTCGGGATCCGATGAGTTAAGCTTCTCCGCTCTACTGCACCATTGAGCAGCATTTGGACTCTCCTTCTCCATGCCTATACCACAGTGGCAAACGCCAGTCAGAGGCGCTATGAAGCGGCTCTAGCGCAGTGTCAGATGGTGACTGCACAGGGAAGGCGCGGGCGTCGGCGTCCATATCTCTACCAAGGCTATCACGGCACTCCTCTGGAAAGCGCACACCGGCGGCGGTGAGTCACGCGCGGCCGCGACCGAGTGCGAGGGAGGTGCCGGCTCCGGCGCGTGACACCACTGATCGTCTGTATAGCCCATCAAATTGTGCGCACACCGGCGGCGGGCCGCACGCGGCGGCGGCAGAGTATCATCGCGCATGCGCAGACCAGTGCCACGCGAAATTGGCTCAGCGAGGCCAGTGTAGCTAACGCCACAAAAACATTACAGGAGCTGGAGCGGAGACTAAAGGCTATACAGCCTGACAAAGGGCCTCTGCTCCTAAATAAAGCTTGGCACGCAGGCCACAGAGCACGTGCATACAAGAAGTATTTTGAATACATTATTGCACAAAAAAACAACAAACATTAGCATAGTTTTACTACGCACTGTGAAATAAACACAAAAGAATGTAATCACAATGCAACATTTAAGCAGACCTGAAAATACCACATCTCAACATGAAAAAACAGCACAACATAAAAATACAAAAAGAGTTAGTCGTAGCATATTGCGAAATACAAGATTTTAACACAAGATATTAGATATCAAACTTTAGATAGCGTACTCAATATCATGATGCATTAGTATGGTTTTGATACTGATGTTATAAGGTGTGGAATTGTGATCTAGAAGACCTTCTAGACAACTTAACATTGTAGGTATTTGGTATTGAAGGTGTTTTTTGCAATAATTTTCGTATGTGTTGGGGTTTTGTGGCGTTGCTAACGCATGAGGTAATAATTACTTGCAGGTGTGTTCTGAAGAGATTGTGGTTTATTTTGTTTGACCTTTTGGAAAAGTATGAAGTAATACAGCTGTGTTACCTCGAACATTTCATATTTTTCAAAGAGTGGTTAAGTTTTCAAGTCTCTGATAATGCCGTGGTATTGCTCAAATGCTGGTAAGACTTTTTTTCAGAGAACCAGTAATATTTTATAGTTTGTTTGTTGGGTGATTCTCCGTACTCTGATGGAGTATGTCATTTTAGAATAGAAAAGTGCATAATATACTTCTACATGTAACCATTTTTGCAAAACTGAGCTGAGCTTGTATAAGCATCCCATGGTTGTGCTATGTTCTATTGTTATTTTATCTACATGTGTATTTCATGTCTAGCCTTCGGTAAACCATACGACTAGGAACTTCTGGCTGGTGACCTGCTCTATCTTACTGCCCTCAAATAAAACAGTCGGACTCTAGCTACGCGGCTTAATAGGTGGGGCACTATGTATTTCGTTTTAACATTTATTTGCAATTTATTTAAACTAAGATAATCCGACAGCTGATATAGGTAGTCATTAACCTGGCGTTCAAGCGCTAGAATGAATGCAGCACTGAAAAAAATGTTGGTGTCATCTGCATACATTATTAACTTGGGTGAACGTGGGATATCACAGAGGTCATTTACATAAATATGAATAAAAGACGGTCTAGTATCAACCCTTGTGGTACTCATCTTATTATATTTGCATAAGATCTGATGTTGTTTACGCAAACATATTGATAGCGATTTGATAAATAGTCTTTCAATAATTCAAGAATTACACCACTTAAGCCGTACTTGCTAAGTTTACGCATTAGTACTTCGTGGCATACAGAATCAAATGCCTTTCTAAAATCTATGAACAAACCGAGCGAGTAGAGTTTATGTTCAATATTTTAATTAGTTCATTTTTAACATTTAGCAAAGCTGCTTCACTGGTTTGATACAAACCTATACAAACGGATGTTTGTATAAACATATAGAACTTATACAAACATATGTTTATGGCATTCTCAAGCACTTTAGATAGAAAAAGAAGGACGGATATTGGCCTGTAATTAGTAATTTACACTTTATCCCACCTTTAGAGACAGGGTACACTCTCGCTACATTTAGGTGGTCTGGAAAAATGCGAGTCTGGAACATTATGTTTATTATATGCCCAATGGCTGGAGCAACAATATCGGACACGTCTTTCAATGGAGTTGCCTTTATCTCGTCAAAACCAGCTGCTACAATATTCCTAATCTCAATTATGAATTGTATTGCTTCATCAGAAGTCACCGCAGTTAGGGACACAGAGTTACTAAGATTGTATTCTTTTAACATAATATGAGCAACTGTATTGCTATCATTTTTGTATTCGGCACTGGTCACGAAATTCTCATTCATCTTATTCACTGCTTCACTATCAGATAAGGTACCTGCATTATTCTGAAGACAAAATGGTGGTGGTTGTCTCTTTTGCATTAGATTTTTACCTCATGCCACACTTTCCTAAGGTCATTTTTATTTTCGTAAACAGCTTTTTATGATATACTTTTTTCTCTCGCTTTAACTCGGTGGTCAACCTGTTATGGTATTTTTTAAACTCTGACAACCTTTCCAAGTCCCTTGTCTGAACAAATGTGTGGTACAATTTATTTTTCGCCTTATTCTTTTAAGTAGTTTTCCCACAATTCATGGCTTTCTTGCCCATTTGTGCTTCTGATTTTGCAAAGTCATAGGAAACGCTTGATTATAACATGCTCGGAATTTTTCAAAGAATACCTCTTTCGCTGCATTAGCGTTTTCTTGTTCAAAGTCACGTGTACAATTTATTGGCTGAATATGTGTACAGAAAACTTCCAAATTTTTGCCACTGATGCTGCGAGATAAGGCTTTCACGGTGGTTGTGCGTTTGACCTGCGTGTTTGGCAGTAGACAAAAAAGCAGATAAATGTACTGTTAAGTCGACTGTTAGCATTCCAGCGATACAGTCTAGTAAGTGAATGTTTGTTACGCATATGTCAAGTAACATAGCGCTGTTTTCTGTTAATCTTGTGGCTTCTGTAATAAGATCAGTGCACGTGAAGGAATGACTGAATTCAGCAAACGTTTTAGGAACATGGTCACCTGATAAAATATTTATGCTGACATCCCCCATTATTACAAAAGGTATGAGAAATCGACATAGAAAAGAAAGCACATGCTTTACAGAGTCAAAGAAATCTAATTTGTTACCAATTTGTGGTCGATACATAACAACAACTATTAACTTCTCCAAAAGTACCGACAAACACTCAGTGCTATTACTTATCACTGAAAACTTGGCCATAATTTCATAACATACTGACCTTTTATTATAAATTGCTAGCCGACCCCTCGGCGACATGATCGCGCCAGACCATTGTATATGTAGTCATGAAAATGAGGTGGTTTTTTAGTTTCTGTTAGCCAGGTTTCTGTGTACATCAAAATATTAAAGCTAAGGGTGATTGAAGCATGAAGTCACTGAGTTCTTCCTCTTTATTTCTAATGTTACGCATGTTTAGGTGCAATATTTTAAAGTTTTTAGAAGTGCCTGAAACAGTTTTTTTCAAAGTGGCGACATCGTAATAGCTACACGCTTCAGGAAATTCCATTATCTACGGGGTGGTCTACACGTACATACACACAGAAAAAAAAGACACACACTACGCTGCAACGTTCATCTTCTCAGAATCACTAATACATGAAACCTTCAACTCCAGGGAATCTTCATTTTTATGGGAAATACTTTGCCTCCAGCTGTCCACACGAGGTTTCATCGTAGTTCCTTCTTTTTTTGCACCGTGGCACCGAGTAACTGCTTGCCAAAGCGGATTAGGTGCTCATTCACATAAACTCTGGAGGTGGAGTGAAAGCTAAGTGTCTATGCATCCGGTTTTAATTTCTGTGCTTTACTGAGAAACTCATTTCTCTTTGTTCTACGGATGAACCGGACAATTATGCTTGATTTGTCGTGACGAGCAGTAGGTACACGATGACAAACATCAATGTCAGCTTCCGTTACCTCCTCCTGTATGACTACGCTATTCGTTTGACGACAGCTACTGATTGATTGATTGATTGATATGTGGGGTTTAACGTCCCAAAACCACTATATGATTATGAGAGACGCCGTAGTGGAGGGCTCCGGAAATTTAGACCACCTGGGGTTCTTTAACGTGCACCCAAATCTGAGCACACGGGCCTACAACATTTCCGCCTCCATCGGAAATGCAGCCGCCGCAGCCGGGATTCGAACCCGCGCCCTGCGGGTCAGCAGCCGAGTACCTTAGCCACTAGACCACCGCGGCGGGGCGACAGCTACTGATACACAAATATATCGCTTTCTCTATTGACAACACTTTTCCAGACGTACATGAAAGCTGTGATATATTGCGGAGATTTCAATGCTCACAATGTCATGTGGGGAAGTGCGTACTGTGATCGTCATGCAAAGGACCTACAAAAAGCAATTCAGGATAGTTCATTATGCTTGTTAAATGACGGTTCAGTGACGTTCCTACGGGGTTTCAATTACTCGAGTTGTCTAGAACTCACGCTCTGCTCACATGCTATTGCATCTGGGGCTTCATGGCGAACAGGCATTGAAACAAGGGGTAGTGATCATTTACCTATCCCAATACAGCATTCAAAACTACGCTCTTCTAAATATAGGCCCTCAGCAAAGATAACTAACTGGCAAGCATTTCGTTATCATATATCACATCAAGCTGATACTGTTACTGACACTGACAGCTTTGTATCACTCATAGAAAACAAATTAAATCAGTGTTCTAAGTTAGTTAAAATTCCTGAAGGTTACGCTGGAGTAGACGCTGAATACAAAAGACTGAGGGCCATTCGCTGCAGAGCTGAAAGAAAATACAGACGCAGGGACTACTTGAAGATTACTGCGACTGTCGAAAAACGCATGACCGCATGAGAGTACAACTGGATAGACTAGGCACAAAGTGCTGGCGGGAATTCTGCATTTCACTATCGCCACTTACACCCGAGTCAAAATATGGAATGTTCTACGCTCTTTAATTGGGACAGTAACACATCAACAACCATTTAGAGCATTAGCTTTAGTGAAGAATGTATCGGAAACGACCGCTGCGGATGAATTTCGTCAGCATATTGCACTACCAAGTGCAGCCGGGCACATGTCTGAATGCAAGAAGCCTGTTGGGGATATTAAATCATTGATTACTTTTTCTCTCAATAGATATTATGATGACCTAGATCCTCTGTTTTCACTGTGACAATTAAATAAGGCTCTTGCAGCGTGGCGAAAGAGGACAGCAGCTGGTCCTGATGGGATAACAAATGCAGCATCAAAAAGTCTCGGTGCTGTGGCCACATATACTTTGTTGAAGATATTTAATGATGCATGGACAACAGAGTGCCTTCCACCCTCCTGGATAGTTGCAAGAGTGGTCCCAATTCTCAAACCCGCAAAAACGCCTTTATCCATAGATGATTTCCGTCCTGTCAGAATGACTAGCTGTCTTTGAAAACTTATGGAAAAGATGATAGACGCTAGACTTCAGTGGTGGGTGGAATGTACGAACGTGCTTCCAGAAAACATGGCAGGCTTTCGTAAACACCGCTGCACCATGGATCCCATTCTAGACATTAGAACTTATGTAGATCATGAGAGGAGTTGTGGAAGAATCGTAGTTGCAGTATTTCTAGATATAAAGCGAGCATTTGACACAACCAGCCAAGCTCATGTACTACACGGTTTAATTCAGTTGGGAATAGTAGGCAGAACACTAAGATGGATCGCAGAATTCTTAAGAGACAGGAAAATCTTCAGTGACACGGCTGACGGTAAAAGTAAAGAGCATGAAGTTAGTCAAGGAGTCCCACAGGGTAGGGTACTAAGCCCATTTTTATTTATTGCGTTATGGCTGAAATATCCCATATCTTACATGCAAGTTTGAAATATTCCATATATGCAGACGATCTGTGCATTTGGGCGTCAGACACGAGCATTCAAGCAGTTCAGCAAAACCTTCAAGATGGGCTGAGATTAATCGATAAATTTTTTAAGAGCAGAGGCGTGATTCTTTCTCATGAAAAAAACATCTGTACTTCCATTCACAAGGAAATGCCTTAAGAAATTCAAACTTCAGATAGACTCTCAGTGCTTACAACATGTCATCATCATCATCAGCATATTCAGCCTGACTACGTCCACTGCAGGACAAAGGCCTCTCCCATGTTCCACCAGTTCACCCAGTCCTGTGCTTGCTGCTGCCAATTTATACCCGCAAACTTCCTAATCTCATCTACCCACCTAACCCACTCTCTCCCCCTAACCAGCTTGCCTTCTCTGGGAATCTAGTTAGTTACCCGTAATGACCAGCGGTTATCCAGTCTAGGCGCTACATGTCCGGCCCATGTCCATTTATTCTTCTTGATTTCAGCTATGATATTTTTAACGCCCGTTTGTTCCCTAATCCACTCTGCTCTCTTCTTGTCTCTTAAGGTTAAACCTACCATTTTTCTTTCCATTGCTGGTTGCATCGTCCTCAATTTAAACTAAACCATGTTTGTAAGTCTCCAGGTTTTTGCTCCGTAGCTAAGTACCGGCAAGATACAGCTGTTATATACCTTCCTCTTGAGGGATATCTGGGCCCGTGTACTCAGATTTGGGTGCACGTTAAAGAACCCCAGGTGATCAAAATTTCCGGAGCCCTCCACAGCGGCGTCTCTCATAATCAAATAGTGGTTTCGGGACGTTAAACCCCACAAATCAATCAATCAATCAATCTTGAGGGATAGTGGCAATCCAACTGTCATAATTTTAGGTACTCGGCTCTTAGTGAGGAAAAGCGTAGATACAATGAATGATAATCTGACGACTATCCATACGGAGTGTGCAGTGAAAGTTGGAGGCAGGGTAGTTAGACAGGACACTGGCAAGCTTTCCCAGGAAATAAAGAATTTCATTAAGAGGCGTCAAATCATGAAAGTCTCAAGTACAATAGACAAAATAGAACTGGCAGAGCTTTAAAAGTTGATTAATAGGCTTAAGGTATGCGATGTAAGAAGGTACAACATGGACAGAATTGAACACGCTCTGAAAAAACGGAGGAAGCATCAAAGCAGTGAAGAGAAAACTTGGGATAGGCAAAAATCGCATGTATGCACTAAGGGACAAAGAAGGTACCTTAGAAGAAGATAAAGGAAAAAGAAGGTAAATAACTACCAATATGGATAGGATAGTTAAAAAGCGGAGGAGTTTCACAGAGATCTGTACAGTAGCCGAAACAACCACGACTTTAATACTATAAGAACTAGCAGTAATCCAGATGACACCCCACTAGTAATGATAGAAGAAGTCAAAAAAGCCTTGGAGAGCATGCAAAGAGGCAAAGCTGCTGGTGAGAATCAGGTAACATCAGATCTGCTGAAAGATGGAGGACAGATTGTGTTAGAAAAACTAGCCACCCTGTTTACGAGGTATCTCCTGACGGGAAGAGTACCAGAGCCTTGGAAGAACGCTAACATCATCTTAATACATAAGAAAGGAGATGACAAGGATTTGAAGAATTACAGGCCGATCAGCTTGCTCTCTGTAGTATACAAGCTATTTACAAAGGTAATAGCTAACAGAGTAAAGAAAACATTAGAATTCAATCAACGAAAGGAACAAGCAGGATTTTGAACAGGCTACTGAACAATCGACCACATTCATACTATCAATCAGGTAATAGAGAAATTCTCAGAATATAACCAACCACTATACATAGCCTTCATCGATTACGAAAAGGCGTTTGATTCAGTAGAAATATCAGCCGTCATGCAGGCACTGCGAAATCAGGGTGTCGATGAAGTATATATAAACATCCTGGAAGCAATCTACAGGGGATCAACTGCTACCATAGTGCTTCATAAAGAAAGCAACAGAATACCAATCAAGAAGGGTGTAAGGCCGGGAAACACAATCTCCCCAATCCTATTTACCGCGAGCTTACAGGAGGTTTTCAGAAACCTAGAATGGGAACGGTTAGGGATAAGAGTTAATGGAGAGTACCTTAGTAGCCTGCGCTTCGCTGATGACATTGCATTGCTGAGTAACTCAGGGGACGAACCGAAACTCATGATTACGGAGTTAGACAAGGAGAGCAGAGAGGTGGGTTTTAAAATAATCTGCAGAAAACGAAAGTAATGTACAACAGCCTCGGAAAAGAGCAGCGCTTTGAGATAGGTAATAGTGCACTTCAAGTTGTAAAAGAGTATGTCTACTTAGGGCATGTGATAACCGCGGAGCCGAACCACGAGATTGAAGTAACTAGAAGAATAAGAATGAGGTGGAGCACATTTGGCAAGCACTCTCAAATTTACAACTTGTGCGACAGCACAAATTTTCAGGGGTTATTTTAGACAGACGTCTGTCTTGGGCACCACAGATAAATCATTAGACGACAAAGTCAACTCCCTAATCAATGTATTACGTCGACTGACCGGAGTGAGATGGACTAGTTCATGTTCTTCTTTATTGCGTGTACATTCAGCAATAATTCGACAAAAAATAGCTTACTCTGCCCCGGTTTTACATGGGATATCACCTAACTTAGAGGATAGGATTCAAAGATTGTTGGCCAGAAGCCTTCGTATATGTCTTGGCGAAACGCGAGCGTCTGCCAGTGCTTTAATAATTGCGGAGTCTCGTCAACCGACTTTCCATGCTATGAGATTTACGAAAACTTGCCGGCATTATCTTCGGTTGGCAACTCAATACGCTAATCATCCCCTATACTGAGTTATTCAGGAGAGATCCGTTGCAAGAATATATAAAACTATATTAGAATTCAAGAGTTTATTGTCTACGCACGAATACTGGCCTCCACGTGCATCCCACCCACCATGGCGACTCTCCATTCCAGATATTACAACTTCAATTCCCGGAATAAATTGTAAGAATGACTTGCCCATAATTGTAATAAAGCAATTAACTTTAACACACTTTTATACTAACTATGAAGACTATATTCACGTGGACACCGACTGATCATGTCTGAATCAAATCTCTACGTCGGCATTCTTTGTACCTGCGTACCAAGCGAGAAAAGCTTTTAAGCTCAGCCATTTCATAACATCCACAATAGCAGAACTCTATGCAATACTCTTTGCTTTACGCTTCATATGTTTACAGCCAGGTCCACTTCGATGAGTAGTTATCAGTGACTCAGTGTCCTCATTAGTTTCTTTAAAAGGAATCAGCTTGGGCAACAAAGCTAGTGAGCTCGCATATGAAATACAGAGGACGTACGCTACAGCAAAAGACTTAAACCACACCATAATGTTCCAATGGGTTCCAAGCCACTGTGTAATCACAGGAAACGACATCGCTGATAGCATTGCACATGCAGCGCATCAAGAAAATAATATATCACTTCTACCTCTATCGATGAGCGATGCACGTTGTCTAATAAATAAGCTAAGCTGTCAACTGTCTAAAGAAACCTGGTTCTAAAATTGTGCGCAAAACTCTCTGTTGTATAACATCGATCCCGGTATAGAATTTAATATTCCGTTAAAGGTTAGCATCGGTAGAAACAGTCATCCATAGACTGCGACTTGGTGCAGCCTACACGAAGGCTTCCATGTATAGAATAAGGAAAGCTGGCAGTCCTACCGGCTCATGTGGAGGGCATTCTTCTGCTATGTGAAAATCATGACGTACCTCGAAAGAACCTTTTTCAAACACTCAATTCTTTGGATAAGCGACCTCAATCAATTGCAAAAATCTTGGGTCCATGGCCAAAAGGAAAGCTACAAGCCACTGCAGCGCGTGCAGTGGTTCACTTTCTGGAAGAATCAGAAATAGCGCAATAGTACTGAACAAAAAACAAATGTACTTCACTGTTAAGCGCGGTAAGTTTTAAACAGTATTTGCGTGTTTTACTACAATATTTATTTTCGGGAAAACCTTTCTGAAAACACTTCAGTACTTAAGTGACAAGATCACCTTAGACATATTATTGAACTTTCACGTTATTGTGTGAAGACTTAAATTGGCGTGATTACTTGTGTTTTTTACAAACTCAGTGTGGTGCGAACACATTTCTATGCAGTGTGGGCACATTTCTGTGTGGTGTGGACACTCAGTGTTGAAAAGCCTGAAATCATTGTGTAAGTGTTGTGCTATGTACATATGTATAGCTTGTGTTTGCTACAAAATGTGCGATGTTGACTTTTGTGCAAGAGAAGAGGAGTAGCCAGCGCCACGCATTGGCACCAACCTCTCCTTACATACATTTAATAAAAAAATAGCTACTGGTTAATTCTCGAATGAAATGCCCTTATTATTCACATTGTTGAAACGCTGACACTGTTCCAACTCTTCTAGCTAGTTTGTCAGTTTCATAATTTGGGCCTGAAGCTCTCCATTTTCTTTTAGCACTTCCTGTAACTGCTTCGTAATTTCACCAATGCCCTGAAATTTTTCTTTTAGGCGTCTAATTTCTAACCTAAAAATTTTCAAACGCCTTCGTCACATCGCGCACTTTTTTGGTCATTACAACGGCAAACCTACAGCAGACAAACAGCAAAGCAACTGTAATAACAATGTAAACAAAACAAATGGCAGCTAGTTCAGCAGCAGCGCGCAACTCTAACGTACAAGTAAATGAGATTTTTCGAGAAACACCGCCTAACTTCAAAAACAAGGAAAGTTTATAGATGCTGCTCTCGTGCGCACCGCTGCCGAATTGCCTAACATACGATAACACCAGTCAATGAGAAATGATAGTGTTATAACTTCAGTATTTACCGGCGTAATGAACCCACCTTTTTTTTTCAGAAAAGTTGACGCTAATTTAGGTGGTGGGTTCATTATGCGGAAAAAATGCCAAAGGAAGTATAACAGTGAGCATTTCGCATGGCGACCTTGCTTGTTTTGTTCCCTGAAAAATCTTTTTGTAGCACTAAGCTGTTTTCGTTTCCTCCCGTAAAGAAAGGGCACGGATCGACGCCGAAGTGCTGCCCAGCCGCTCGGTTGCAATGCTCCAGTGCATGCTGTTTGTAAACAGCGAGACAGGAGTTGTTCTGACTGCTTCCCCTAGTGTTTGGTTTTGTGGAGTCCCTGATCAAACAGACCATTATTTAATATGTTGTATAAGATACACCGCATTGCGCAAATTTACAGTAGGTACCGCTTTCCCTTCCATAAGATTGGAGTTAAACATTCCAAAAATAATTTTCTTACAGGCTTTTTCCCCAGAATTCAGTGACAGAAAAGTTACCGATGCATTGCAGGAGTTTATTAAAGGGTAAAGAGGCTCAGGCTGTAGAACCGCTTATAGCGCCTCAATCACTCTTTACAAATTGCTTTATTTTTTATTTTTTATTGCTGGTGTTGAAGTTATCTGCCACATTTTATATATCCGTAATTGTATTTGTCAAATTCTAATATTTGTATTTCCCTTGATTCCTCTATTTTAAAAGCCGTAAGCTATCAAAATAAATGTATTTCTTTCGAACTACCTGTTCTTGGCGCAGTGGTCAGTGTGTCGCAGTGGTCAGTGATATCAACCATGTTTTTAACCACAGCTCTCTCGGGTTGCCAGCCAAGCTGCAAAAATGGAAGGGTTCATTCGCAGCCTTTAGGCCGACGACTTTACATGGTGTGTTCCTTTGAGCTTCGATGGTCGGAAATAACGGACGTTGAAACGCACGAGCCTGATGGTCGAACAATACCTAAACAACATCTACCTGAGCTGCTCTCTGGAAAAAATTGATATCTTTAGTTCGAAAACTCACACGAAGAGGCCCCAAGGCCGCACGACGAAATAAACGATGAAGATCCCGGTAGGAACAAAGGACTAACGACGTACGGTGGGTGAGCAGTACCCAGCCTAGACAACTTCGGCGTTCGGGGCTTACATATTGTGGCAAATGGGCACAACGGTGGGGCCAAAAGAAGACTAGAAGGTTCGATCGCTCATACCACCAGCTGACTGATGAACAATATCGATTGACACAGCCGGATTAAAGAGAGCAACATGATCTAGCTTCGCGATATGCTCAGTAACGTACGTGCCCTATTCCCTTCTTAAAATTATTAGGTCGAGGAGAAGACATCGAAGTGATGAAAGGTTTAAACAGAAAGGCTAACATAAAACAAAGTTATTGGCCCACGGATCAACGCGAGGACGAGTAGGTTACTAAAGCGGTGTATTCAAAAAACAATGGGAGAATTGATTGAAGCACAGAATCAAGCTCTAAGAGCATGACGGGCAGATAAACGTTGTATGGAAGAAAAAATGGTTCTTCCCAGACGGTAATGACCAGCTGAGACACGCTTCACCACTAGGCATGACGTCACTACCAAATGCATTAAATTAAACGCGCCGAGGATGACAAAGCGTCTTTTTCAAAGATATGTCCGCTTATTGAAACGTCAGCCAGCATATTTGAGGCACTTTCTCTCTTCGTTCGGCTTATCCCGCTTCGCCCCTGCAGGGTTAGGCCAATGAATGCTGCTTATGCAATGCACATAAGCGCACAGCATTGTGCACTTCTTTATTATGATGGTGACATTTTTTCTAATATCAGAACCTATGTGGCGTCAAAACACACGCTCTGCAGTCCCTTAAGACACCGATGCATCATGTTGACCTGCTTTCTAAAACCTCGACATAGGCACAACAATCCAGTTTAGACAAAGACGTTTATCCACCTCTCGGATGATTCAGATCAAGATGTGGCTAAAGTACTCGGCTGCTGACCCGCAGGTCGCGGGTTGAAATCCCGGCTGCGGCAGCTGCATTTCCGATGGAGGCGGAAATGTCGTAGGCAAGTGTGCTCAGATTTCGGTGAACGTTAAAGAACCCCAGGTGTCGATATTTCTGGAGCCCTCCAGCATGGCGTCTCTCATAACCATATGGTAGTTTTGGGACGGTTAAATCCCACATATCAATCAATTCAGATCAAGATCGGTTAATTCACTCGATATTTGATTGATATCTAGGAAATGAGGCGTGTGGAGCACCTCGCAGACCACTTCACATTACATTGACTCTGACAACGCATGGGATCTGCGAGAATTTATTTTGAATGCACCTGTGCAATATAGTAAAAAAAGAAAGATCCAGCTGATCCCTGTGTGCTCGGATTCGGCATAGCACTAAACTGAAACTTCTCCTACAGAAGTAGTTCAATGTTTACTGTCCATTAACATAAGATATCTCTCATAACTTCTAAAGGTGTTTGACAGCTACATCATCGTTTAACGTGAATGCAATCATAATGACGCTTCGCAAACAACGCCCGCGATCAATAAACAAGCTTTAGCAGTCACAGACACATGTGGTAGCTGTAATTATCAATGGTAAGAGCCGAATGAGAGAGAGTGAGGTGACAACTAAGAGAGTCGTCATAAAAGGACGCCGAGCTAGCTCTATGTTTTCCTACTTGCGGCATGTTGGAGTATGAAGCGCCATTTCCTGACTCACGAAAAGCGCAACGGTCTCGGAGGCTACGGTGATGGCCGGCCGCATTTTTTTTTTATTTGGGACGAGAGGGGATGGCTTTTTGCAGGTCAAACAGTTCAAACCCAGAGTGGCGCAGCGACTCCTCGGTCCAGTTCAGCTGAAGCACAGACGCATGCGGTTGCGAAATTTCGAAGGTCACCGACAACCTTTTATCGCGGCCCGGTTTATCTCCGGTAGCTCTCGGACGCGGGTGGGTAGGCAACACGTGAGAGCGCAGCTGATGACGCGATGATCGGGCGCCCAGTGGGTGATTTGGCGCGTATTGTCGCGGTGACATGTCTTTGACTGCTCCCGCACAAATGAGCTTGTAAGTGGAACCATGGGCGGTTAGCGAGCTGTTTCCTTTACAGCGCACAGAGAACAAACGGATCATTGCCCCATCGTCAAGAAGTGGACGAGTCACAGGGAAGCCATTCTATGGCCGCTATACCCAGTACGTGTAGCTCTGTCTAGATAATTGCGCACCACGGTGCTTGCCCAAGCCTCTATGAATGCCTCTAGTTCTGTTTTATTTACATTTTGATTGTTGTGTTATTTGGGTAGAGGGCATGAGTCCGCATGTGCACGAAGGTGGCGTCCTCGTGGCAGGGTTTTGATCGACCAAGTACTGTCCTATCAGAGGACAAGCAGGCGACGATTCGCGGAGAGTTGTGTAAGGGCGGAGCATTGAGGGAATAAGAAGAGGCCCCGGACTTCTGGCAAATGTTCTGAACCAGGCTTGATGTGTTAGGCACCGTCGACTCTTCCGAATCTCTTAGGTTCGCCCTACAGAAGATGGTTCATTTCCAAAGTGTTTTCTTTCTGTTTTTTTTGTGTAACGTTGATGTCCGTTTATAAGTACCTTTTAATTAGTCTGTAAATTTTTAGTCTAAGTTTTTCTCAGCCTGCTAGAACTTCCCCAGTGTTTCTGCTTTATCTTGAAGCGACCAGCAAGTCAATCGCCACTATCGGAATAGTGGCAGCACGTTTCGTATCCCGCTTTGCTGTACCACATCGGATGGTGTATCTCGCGCGCCGAGTGTTGAGAGTTGGTTTCTATTACATCGTAAAGAACCAGGGTTTTACCTTTTAGGATATTTATTCGTGCATGCTTAAAGTGTGGCTTGTTCTATTGCGATATGGTGCGTTCTCGAGCAAGCAGGCGGAGCATCCGTGTAGCGTTAGTTCTGGAGAGTGGAATAGACCTTTTTGAAGCACACCAGCGCCGCCAACGGGTGCGGAAGTGCTACATAAGAAAAGTTGCTATGCCGAAGCAGCCGCAACGATGAGCACGCGGGCCTCATGCTTCAACTTCCGTTTTCACCATGCCAGTGCTTCTCAGATCAAGTGAACTCGGCAAGGTGTGATCTCGGCGTGATTCGCTCATAAAAACTTCAGTGTATGGGTGCAATGACCTTTCAACGATTTGCACTTGTCCCTTTGCTCAACCAGCTGAGTGGCTTAGAAGCATCAGTTAATTATTATTCTCCTTCAACGTCAGTCGGCCTTCAACGTAAATGAAAAGCAGTACAGCTTAGCTGCCTAAAAGGTGCAAGCACTGTCCATAAATTCACGGATGCATTAGGAATCAATGTTACTTGACGCTATTTATGAGTAAATTGTACGGTTATCATATATTCAAAGAGTGTTTTAGAAATAACCATTGTTCTGTAAAATAAAATACTTTCGCTAGGCCGGGTGCACAACTTGAACGATATGCGCCAACTTTCTTTGGGACTGTCTCTACATGTTGGAATAAAAGGTAATGACAATGTGAAAAGAAAGAAGTTGGACCAGGAAAGAAGTATGCACACCGGTAACACTCCATAACGTCTTAAAAGTCATTGCGCGTGTTAAAAAACGTATGCAAGAAAATGGGGTAGCATCGCGCAAGTTACAAAGAGGCACCAAAAGGCTATTAATACGTGTGATCACAGTTCATTATAATGTTAGGCTTCTTCTGTTGTAACGATAGCGAAGGTTAATTGACTTAAACAAGGTGTGATGCATTTTATGATATATCTCCGATATTTCTTGCGTGATCTCGTTACGTTGACTGTGCGAAATTACCAGGCCTTCGGAGGTGAAATTGCATTTGCATGACTGAAAATGCGAGTTGCGATAAGATGGCTTCATTCAATGAATTTTTATGTTCTCTGAGGTGCTCGTTGATACATCAAACAGTCTGACCAATGTATATGTGAAACGAAGAGATATTTGGTTAGAAACCTTCAAACTACTGAAAGAACAACGCGCGCTTGCCTCTCATATGACTTTTCTGGGCCCAAGGGTGACCCCAGCGACCTTTGGCGATTTACGGAAGAACTGTTACTAAGATTATGGTGCGAAAAACATTACCCTCACCTCGTATCACTTACCAATTTTCTTTCAGCGTGTGCAGAGCGTGTGCATAAAATAACTGCAGGATTTCTAGTTTCTTCGCAGGTGCAGGTCCTCCAAATCAATATTTGTTTGCCGTGTGTGAGCTGTTCACAAACAATTGCAATATGATGTTATTAGGGAAGAGAAGAGACGCCGTATTGTCGAGGCTGCGGATGAAACATATTTTACCATGTCTTCTTGGAGCAGAAAACTGTTGCTCAGGTAATGTGCCCAAGTGTTCTTGTTCTTTGTTTCTTCACCTAGCGTAAATACATCACTATTTCTCACCGAACACTAATTCAATGCGCTGACGCGAAGTTCTACAGTGGCCTCACTCAATGCGGATTATACTGTGAACAAACATTCGCACCCAAGATACGTAATCATCTTATAAGAAACCGCAAATTATCAGAGCAAGGTATTTTGTACCTGAATTTTGCTTGTATTCTTTCATCTATAACCAGGTTTGGAATGTGTTTGCTTGCCCTGCCGTGGCGGTCTAGTGTATAAGGTACTCGGCTGCTGACCCGCCGGTGGCGGGATCGAATCCCGGCTACGGCGGTTGCATTTCCAATGGAGGCGGAAGTGTCCTAGGCCCGTGTCCTCGGATTTGGGTGCACGTTGAAGAACCTCAGGTGGTCAAAATTTCCGGAGCCCTCCACTACGTCTTCTCTCATATTCATATGGTGGTTTCGGGACGTTAAACCCAACATATCAATCAATAGAATGTGTTTACTTTTCCTATTTTCAGCGCGTGACTTGCTCATATAAAATTTAAAGATATCTACCTGCAACACTTCTCTGAAGTCTTGTGTTAACGACCCAATCAAACCCCGATGGTAATAAAGATCATTGCGCTTTATGAGCACTTCATCGTTGAATAACTATGGTTTCAGTGTTCCAGATGACATCCTTTACGATAGTATGTTTTACCACATGTATCGGTACGCAACAGCCGGCATGCCACTCATCTTCTGTGAGCGATGTACGCCCACCCAGTGATACTTACAATGACTGCATTAATCATTTGATATTTCATGCTTAGATATATTTGTAGATGCGTGCGAACGCCATTCTACAAGCGGCGGCATGTTGTTTTTGTTTCGTGTTCGCACGGCGCCAACAAGCAGCAGGCGGAGAAAGAGCTGGTTCACTCAGCGCACCAACTTTTTTCATAACACTTCGCGAGCCCACGAGGCGTTGTAGGATTGATTGACAATGACCTATTAATATTTCATGGTTCTCAGTGAGAGCAGATCAGGTGGCTCAATCGGCCCTTTTCATTGCCAATATTCTCACAATGACGTTGACTGCATTGAAAGATCTTTTCATTTTTTCTCTTTGTTAATTGGTCATTGCCAGAAAAGCATGCTAGTGTCGACAGATGTGATAACAACCTTCCCATTTTTCATACAATCACAATTTTCGTTTTCTTAGCGCGGTAGACAGTTCCTTTAAATTTGCTTGAGGTATGAAGCACGCTACCCCTTAAGTAGAATGTAGCCATACGAGAAAGCTTCACTGACATAAGACACTACTAGCTTTGTCGAGTGCGTCATAGTAATTCACAATTTAAAATTCTCGAGTAAACTGATACAATTGTAGGCGCGTTGTTAGCGCCTCCAGGAGAAGCCCCTGTTCTTGTCTTGTCTTGTCTTGTCGCCTAGGAGATCTTGGCTCATACCCACAAGGGGGATTGGCCACACTGTACCTTATAATAGATATTTTTTTACAACGCTTGCTAAAAAAGAAAGAGAAATTAGATAAGAACAATAATAATGTTCCTTTGAAAAACCGTGAAAAAAGTGCAGAAAAATTTGATAAACCAGAATATATAAAACAAATTAACAAGAATGAGGAAGAGGGACAAAGAATTGGATATATCTGGCAGTACCACTAGCAGCGTATTCTCCCGGTTGCCTGAATGAATTGATGTAGCGCTGACAGAACAGCACTGCGGCCCACACCCAACTGACTGCCTCGAAACGATAATAGGGTGGATGTATTGACTGGCAATCCAAGCATACCAATCGATCTTTCAAGAATTATTCGGCGCAGTGAGGCGAAGCGGCGGCATGTGAGAAGAAAGTGATCTATTGTTTCCGGTTCATTGCAAACTGCACATAGGTTAGTTAATGAAAATCCTCATTTGTTGAGATAAAAATTTAACCAAGGAACTCTACAGCGAAAGCTTGTGAGGGTTACCTCACATTGACGGGAAAGGCTATTTGTGGTGTTCCATGTCAATTGCAAGTGCCGAAATTCTTCAGATTGTAGGAGCGACGTTTCGTTGACTTTTAAGATTAACAGGCGTTTGAATCGTTCAGCAGTAATAAAAGGAAACTGTGGAGCTACTAGCGCCACCGGGAAATATAAAAATGCCGAAGCGAGCGAATCAGCAATTTCATTTAGTAGAATTCCAGCATGCCCGGGGACCCAAATAAACCGAACTTCTGATAGGCTATGCGGTACGAGAGACCAAAATATCCTGAGAAGAGGAGACTGCTTTTCGGACGTTAGACGTGTACATACAGACAAAGCACCTGTTCTGTTGTGGGAATAGAGGAAGAAGACGACGATGTTCACGAGAGAAGCTCAGCATGGATACCTTCTGAATGGAAGATTGCGAAAATTATACCACTGCTTAAGAAACAGGGGGCAGGCTATAATTTAGATAACATACGACCGATAGCCTTAACATCTAATGTAGTAAAACTTAATGAAAGGGTACTTAATGGTCGTATAATTAAGTTTATTAACGAGAAACAACAGTTGAGTTCTTCCCAAATTGGCTTTAGATCTGGATATTCCATATGACATGCACATGTAGATCTGCAAAGTCGTATTCATATTGCCCGTCACAAAAAGCAGTTTGCGGCTTTAGTAACGTTAGATATATGTAAAGCATACGATAGTGTAGAGTATTCTGTCTTGACTAATCAGTTATGGAGTCATGGACTTCCACCTTATATAGAAGCATGGGTAACGGAATTTTTAAGTTGAAGAGAATTCTATTGTTATCAAGGCGGTTTCTCTTCCTGTAAGCACAAGCAAACTCGAGGTGAACCTCAGGGGTCAGTACTTTCCTCGGTATTATTCAACATATTGCTTAGTACCATCCCCGTTCATCCAGATGTGAAAACCTATGTTTATGCCGATGACATTGCTTTCTTTGCTATGACACATGACTTCCACTGTCTCTACACTATCTTGCAAGCAAATCCTAATGAAATAGAACATTGGCTGAATGGATTGAAGTTGAACCTGAATACCGGTAAATGTGCTATTCTCGTTTTTTATCAAAGATACCGTGCACATATCTATTAATTACAAGCTTCAGGATATCCCACAAGTACAATCATAGAAATATCTTGGAGTTATGTATACTGAACATCTAAATTGGCGCCCTCACATTGAATACATCGCGACAAAAGCAGTACGCGCGATGGGCGTATTGCGGAGGTTGAGCAATCGTAGATCAGGTATGAGAAGGGAGGCACTTTTGATTATATATAAAATGTATATCCGACCTGTGTTTGAGTTTGACTGCGTTCTTTTTTCTGGTGCGCCAGCCTACAAATTTCGGCCGCTCGTTCTATTGGAAAGAAAGGCTTTACGGCTCTGCTTAGGACTTCCAAAGTATACTGCAAACGCAGTGTTATACCTTGAAGCACGAATACCAACCTTATTATGTCGCTTTAGCATTCTCACTGTGCAGACCTTTTTACGACTATATGAAGCACAGTTTGACCCTGAACAAGTTATTTTTATTTCCTATCCTGACCTATTCTTCTCCGTGCATTGGCTCAGATTTCACAAACCACAGATAGTATTTGTTCAATCGTTACTTGAGCCTCGAAATGTACAAGTTCATGATCTGATTCCTTTACCTCAGCAACAAAATTCTCAAAAAACTGTTTACCATGATATTTTTCCAACTCACGCTAAGCTATTACCTACAGGCATTTCAAATGGTTAATTGCAGGACCATTTAAGTACTCTGCCAACAAATGTCATTATAGCAACGGACGCATCTCAATCACACGAAAATTCAGGCGTCGGAATATATTGCCCCGTACATGATTGGTCATTTTCACTTCGCTTACCGGATTTTCTACCTGTCTTTCTGGCTGAATTCATGGCAATAATGTTAGCTTTGCGAAAGGTAAATATTTTCATTCCAGTAGTAGCAGTCATACCTGATTCATTATCAGTGTGCTTTTTTCTGTCCGCATCTGGTCACTCACCCATACTGAAACTTTTTAAATCCTTGGTTCCCTGTCATCTCCGAAGTATTCATTTATTCTGGACACCAGGGCACAAAGGTTTGTTGTTAAACGAAATAACTGATTCTCTTGCGAAGGCATCGCTTTCGACACCAATTATTTCTATTTTCCCTCATACAGTATACATTCCGGTGGCGCGATTTCGCAAACTTCAAATCAGGCAAAATTTATCAGACCCTGCACTGATGGTTTCTCCAGAGTACAAACACTTGTTATTTCTCTGGCACAGTGAACTAATTCAAGGATGATGGAAGTTGTCATCACGAAATTGCGTTGCCGCGTTACCTCCCTCAATTTTTTCTTGCATATATCAGGTATATTGAATTCCCCTACGTGCATTTACTGTAATCAACAGGAAACAATCAGTCATTTTTATTACATTGTCGCCGTTTCGATTTATTCAGGCAAAGCATACTAGCACCACCTCTTCAAAGACTGGGCTTGCAATTATCACAACCTGATCTTCTTTCATTTGGAGCTTCGACACTGGGTTTCAGCCACAGGGATGTTTTATTCGCTGTTCAGGCATACATCACTGCGACTAAACGATTTTGTTGCTAAATTACGGCCTCACTAATTTTCTTCATTTTCTTCTGCAAACTTGATATCGGCATTTCAAATCAAAGTTAAGTTACAAAAGTTTTGTAGGAATGACGCAATGCTGAAACGATAGGGCAAACTCACCTTATAATCGGCCAATCCCCTCCTTTATGTACGAGCTATTTGCTCAGGGAAACAACAACAACAAAAACAAGCTCAAGCACTGATCGTCTGTGTGGTGCTTGTGTAACATGTGCGGCATGCAAGTACCTGTGTTAAAGTAGGTTACCTTTCAATTTCCAGCGCCTCGTGTCTGATACGATGCAGAAAGACAACACAATGAAAAATGTTGTCTAAGTGTTCGAGGTACGCACTAGAGACAAGATATTGCTATCGCGTTCAACTTTTGAAGGAGAAACATAAGGGCCCCAAATTTTTTTGAGAGTGCAGGTCGACCTGTAAAAGGGATTATGAAAAAGAAAGAAAAATGAAGCGGCAGTAGATAATAATATACTTTTTAAAAACATCATCGCCATCATTTTCGAAAATAGCAGGCTACAGACGTAAACTTTTTTCGCCTCCACTGCTCTTCATAATTAACGGTTTTCATGAATAAAGAGTGCTTGTATTGAATGGGCTGATCATTTTCAATACTTCTGCTTCGTTGTTGTGAAAGAGTACCTACACCATTTATTTGCATAGATTAAACACCAGCACCACATTTGTAATTCTATAAAGCACTCCTCTTATTTGTGCTCTCGTATTCCGAAAGTCCATTTGCGTTGAACATTACGCATTTTTCGAGTGGGAACCTTTATGAGGATTCCAAGAAGCGCTGTCATTTCACCTGTAGGCCTACGTGTACGCATTGCCTTTTATTTTTGGATGACTGGGTAATGGACAGAAAGCTAGCGTTTTATTAAAACTTAGGTAAGCTAAATATTTATTGGTGCTAATTTGATTTTGATTTTTCTTCATCGCAAACACTGGGGTTCCCTGATATTTTGGCAGCACATGAACCGAGTGTAAAAGGCAACGTTTTTATTCTTTTCCATTTCAAGGTTTTTTGTTTGCTTAGAAATCCAACACATTTAAATTATTACCCATACTACCTAATTATTCCTTCCTTTCAAGGAGTGAATTAATTTAAAAAGCAAGGCACCGTCCCATTCATGGCCTATCCCCCTAGGTGGGTTGCACCAAGGTGTTGAGGAACCAAAATCAGCCCAGCGAAGCTTCTCCCTCTAGGCACCAACCTCGCGTGCTGACGCCATTCTCTCTGACGTGCAGTGATTGCCCACGGATCTAACGTCGTTCTTGGTTAACGTACAGGTTGTGCACAGCGTCGAGTCATGAGCGAAGAATAATTAGAGCTGGACAAGCTCAGCCGAGGGTCAACCGCCACGGAAGATGCGAGTGCTACTGATCGGAGCGCCGAGGAGCGAGAGAACGGAGAGGTGGACTTGGTCCACCAAGATGGTGGCATTGAAGGCAATGCTATTAGCACCGTTAGCAGTGACAGCAGTGCTGAGAGGAGCAGAAGGGTGAGCGACGCCGCCGCTTCCTTGTCGTCCCTGCACGCTTCCGAGGCGGAAAGGCCGATGGCCTACCTGTCGTGCCGACTGTGCTCCAAGTACGGAAGTGCCCCTGAGGAATCACTCTACCGAAGCCCATGCCGCTGCATCGACACGTTCGTACACCTGTCTTGCCTGCAGCAGCTTCTCTACCAAAAGCCTGAGGGCTGCGTGTGCGCGGTGTGCGACACTCCTTACCCAGTGCGGCGCCAGACCAAGCCGCTCTGGCTGTGGTTCTGGGATGAGGAGTCGCATGAGGACGCCATGCTGTTCCTGGCCTACCTGATCTTCAATCTGGGTAACATCACCGCGCTCACATTGGCTTGGATGTACGTCCTGTTCGAGTACAGCACCAAATCGTGGCTTCCGGCAGCGTCACTGGCTTCAGCCCTGTTCGTTCTTTCCATATTCTCGCTCTGGTTTGGCTGCCTGCGCCTCTCTATGCCCTTCATGGCCCTTGTTCAATGGGCTCAAGACAACACGGCTCTGAAAGTGCTGTTGACAGACAAAACAGTCGCTCAGGCCTGACAGCACCTGCCGCCTCCACAGCTTGGATGGGGGCAGTCACGTGAGTCGTCTTCGAAGAAAAAAAAAACATCGAGCCACGGGCCATGTGTGCGTGTGTTTCTTTTTTTCCTTCTCTCTTACAGCACCTGGATTAGGAGTCACGGTCGCAAAAAAAGTGACAATTTAATATAAAGTGAAAAAAAAGTCTTGCTCATTTAGTTGCTAATATCTTGACACTTTTGTGAATGAACGAATGTACCTCGTGGTTGGCAGTAATGGCCACGTATTTCAACAAAAACGAAAGAAACGAAAGCCGTGGTGCGAGATCATAAATGGTATTGTAAATGTCGAAACCCAACTTAGGTTGCTGAATGAGGCCTGCGAAAAGATAGCCGACTGAAGCATGTTTTCGATGATGAGTTGCACATAAGAATTTTCGCCTGTGCATTGTTATGAGACAATGTCCCATTTCAGCAGTGAGATAAGCGCCGAGGAATACGATGATATTTTGGTGTAGAGCGCATTCTGCTGCTCCATCTCGGCTTGCGCGTTGGCGCTGTATAAATATATCTTAAGACGCCTAGTTTCCAGTGTGCCTTCACGTAACATTTTGGTGGAAGTGCTGGGTACAACACAAGACGGAGTTACGTAGCAGATAGCTAATCACTGCTTCCGACATGCCCACCGGCACCGACGCTTCGTCAACTGCTGCACCCAATGCATCAAGAAGCCAGCGCGCAAGCCAAGATGGAGAACCACAGTGCGCTCTACACCAAAATCACGTCGTCTTCCTCGGCGCTTATCTTACTGCGGAAGTGGGACATTGTCAAATAACATAACTCAGACTATCTTCGACTTATTACCGTGTAAAGCCTCGATTTTACTGACCCTGTCTTTATCGCTCGGCCCACAGCTACGTCGCCTCATGCGACCAGTGTAAACGCCGGGAAAAACCTGCTATGAGTCTAGCCGGGTTCCTCCAACCACTTGACGTTTCCTTTGATCCCTTCTTGCTGTTGTGTCGTGCTGTTCGTTTAGTTTCGGTTTCGACGATTGTGGCACCTCGTGTGGCAGTGTTATGTACTATATGCAAGGTCAATCTAAGTAGGTCGCGAAAGTCAGAAGAAAAAGTGGTTTGAAACCTATTGCGTTAGACACCGATCACCGCGGGACGAATAAAGTGCGAATAGGTGAGGGGGGGGGGACGAATGCCATAAAAAATAATTAAACTTTTATTTTCAATACTTTAATTTTTGGTTACAATCTGTAGATTACTTTAATAAAGCGTCGTTTTTTTGGTATGTGGTTGAGCACCTTTTTTTTCGTTTGGTTTCAGAAACAGCGGGCACATGCAGGCGGTCTGGTAACGTACAGGCCAAAAGATTTGGGCGCGTATACAGGCAATATGCTTGTGTTTAGTTCGGTTTGTTTTTGATTCGGCGCATTACCAGGTCAACGAGGCATCGCTCACATTTTCGTGGTGGTTTCGTGCGTAGCTTCAGAAGTTTACTTATTTTTTATGCACATTTCATAGCTCAACTTGCTCAAAGAATGTGTAGATAGCCGCTCTTTTGACTGCCGACTGTTTTCGCTGCCGCATGGCCGGCATGTTCTCGCCTTTGGTGACTTTAAACGCGACAGGCTAAGCAATAAGACGTTGTACTCCACGGCTGCCGAAGCAATATTTTCAAAACTACCGTCTCACTGCACTGGTTCTGAAGGTTTGGGCAATGCGAGTTTTTGAACTATTATGCAGTTTTGCTCGTGAACAGTTATCTCACAATTACCCCTGCAAACTTTCTTGTGCATATTTCAAGTACGTCACTTGGCTAATAAAATAACTTTGCTTGCTCCATTCTTGTAATTTTTTTTCTTTTATCTCGCATGCAATTAGCGAAACACAATGAAGGCACGATAAAATCACGTAATAATGAATGTACTTGGCAGGTCAGCAATTAGGAAAATTTGAATCTTGCGCCATGTAGGGCAAATGCGCAACGTCGCTGCCACTACCAGTTGTCACCTCATGTTTTTTTTTTAATTTTTTGCTGTTAGTTGTCCCCTCCTCACGTAGATGGCGACAGTGACAATGAACCGTCGACTACTGGATCCTGGGGCTTCCATAGAAGTTACGCTACCAGTTTACATATACCTTGATATTTGTATATATGTGTAAATAAAGGAGTGGGTGACGAAGCCTCGTGCGAGACGGACGTGCCTCTTCTGCTGCGGCCTTCGTTCTCCTTCTTCGTTGGCATCGCGGCCACAGCCAACCCTGACACAACACTTTCAACTTGGTCTTGACCTCCTAAACCCTTTCCCTGCGTTCACTTCTGGAAATAAGTGGACAGCTGTCACGACAGATAGCGCAACATGGTACGCCATTACACGGGCTCTACCAACGAGCTGTGCCACGGGTGTTGCCGAGTTTCTCCTGCTCGATGTCCTACTTCATCATGGCGCCCCACGCCAACTGCTCATGGATCGCGGGCGCTATTTCCTTTCCCAAGTAATTGACAACCTGCTTCACTCCTGCGAGAAAAAAAAACATAAATTTTACGACAGCCTACCACCCGCAAACTAACAGACTGACTGAGCGATTAACCGGACATCAACTGATATGCTCGCTATGTACGTATTGTCCAACCACCAGTACTGGGACGTTGCACTGCCTTTTGTTACGTTTGCTTATTATTGCTTACGCCACGATGTAACTGGTTTTTTCACATTTCTGTCTTGTTTTTGGCCGTGCTTCCAACTTTACCTTTTGATACCATCTTTCCGACAGGCGTCGACTTGACGACTCAATACGCATGTGATGCTATCACCAAAGCCCGCAAAGCACGCGAAGTTGCTCGTCAGCGCAATTTGGCATTGCGAGATCACCAGCGGCCTCATTACAACTCACATTATCGCCTAGTTTCCTTTTACTCCGGGTTCTCTTGTGCTATTGCCCCGCCGCGGTGGTCTAGTGGCTAAGGTACTAGGCTGCTGACCCAATGGTCACGGGATTGAATTCCGGCTGTGGCGGCTGCATTTCTGATGGAGGCGGAAATGTTGTAGGCCCGTGTACTCAGATTTGCGTGCACGTTAAAGAACCCCCAGGTGGTCGAAATTTCCAGAGCCCTCCACTACGGCATCTCTCATAATCAAATGGTGGTTTTGGGACGTCAAATCTCACAAATCAGTCAATCATCAATCTTGTGCTATTGTGGACTCCGACTAGGCGTTTTGGACTTTCTGAAAAACTGCTTTCCCGGTACTCGGGACCATACCGCGTATTGTGCCAGCTGACAGATGTGACCTACGAGATCGCCCTCTTCGCTGTCTACATAGTTCACGTATCCCGCCTTAAGCTTTACCACTCAGCAACATCCCAGAAAGCACCGAGACGGTGCTTCAGCACCCGGGGCTTATGTTATGAGACAATGTACCACTTCAGCAGTGAGATGAGCGCCGGGGAAGACGACGTGATTTGGGTGTAGAGCGCTTTCTTGTTCTGATGATGATATGTGAGGTTTAACGTCTCAAAACCACCATATGATTATGAGAGACGCTGTAGTGGAAGGCTCCGGATATTTCCACCACTTGGGGTTCTTTAACGTGCACCCAAATCTGAGCACGCGGGCCTACAACATTTCCGCCTCCATCGTAAATGCAGCCGCGGCAGCCGAGATTTGATCCCGCGACCTGCGGGTCAGCAGCCGAGTACCTTAGCCACTAGACCACCACGGCGGGGGCACTCTGGTTCTCCATTTTGGCTTGCGCGTTGGCGCTGTTTAAATATCTTAAAATGCCTAGTTTCCAGTGTGTCTTCGCGCTACAATATATTTGGTTAGTCTAGCATATGTCTCTGTATATATAATGAATGTCAAAAACAAAAGCCTGGAGGACGCTTGAGCTTCGCTTTCAGTAGTACAATGCGACAGAGTATTTGGGGCCCGGGCGCACTGCCTTCCCAAATGCTAGCCTCGCTTCAGTTCTCGGTCCATGCCTAAACCGTGCCGTAGGAAACGAGCGACTGTACAAGTAATGTTGGCCGTTCCAAAGCACTATCAAAGACTGGTGAAGTTACAGTGAGGTTCCCACTACGCCAAATTTCTTCCTTCTGCGAATCAGCGAAGGGCCCACTACGCTTCTGTAGAGCAACACGTGAAGGTACTCAGCTGGTCACTAGCGCTATTTGTTTTGTTGCCTAAAAGGCCTCGGCTCATGGCCATAGCCCTGCGCACGTGGGGGGGGGCGCAGTGAACTCCGTACCCTGACATGATTGGGAGCGTATGGACACCGCGACCAACATTCGCTCCGAACCCCCCCCCCCCCCAAAGGCGCACTCTGTGCACACCTATGCTGATACCCACAAGGCGTTTGATGTCCGTGTGCGTTCCCATATTTCTTAAAAAGGGGAGAGTTACCGTATCAGTGAAACCAATAAAAAAAAACTGTTGAGCGCCTTCTTCTTGCTCCGTTACACCGTTTATTCGGTAGGGCGTCTACAGCTGGTCTGCAGACGCAAGCTGCCAATCTAAGACTCAAACATGGATGTCCGATTGGATAGGGAACTTCTGAATATTGTCCACAACCTTGCCCGTACACCTAAATTTGAGAGGTATCGCAATATACCAAAGCGTTATGTAGTGTCATAAGTCTTTTCCAATCCGAGGAACACAAGAAGGAAAGAACTGGTTATGGGACAGCATCATACATTCGTGCATCGGTACATACGAGGTGGTCCGTGGTAGATTATTCTCCAGAAAGCCGCACTCGTATGGGTCCAGTACATTGTTTCAAAGAATTGTTTTAGTCGGCCGTTTACTGTCTTGTGGTATGCGGAGTCGGTGAAGGACGGATCTCGACATAAAACAAAACGATGTTTATCAACACAGTGGCAACAGCAGGGCAAGCATGCCGATGCTGCGCTTCGGATATCTAGGTAAAACAATCATTAAAACAAAGCTTGGTAGCTTCGGTTATATAGCCACTTGTGGTGACGTCAGCCTTCAGTGAAAGAGCGGTGGCGTGGTCTGTTATCGGACGCGCGTGTTGCAGCAGGTGGCCGTGTCTTGCCGGGCTTACAGCGGTGAGACGGAGGCTGCGCAGGACTGTGCGCAGTGGTCACCAACGTCTTTTCGAAAAGTTTGTGCAGGAAGCTTGTTAGTGCGACTGGTTTGTAGCTGGTAACAGAGCATGGATCCTTCCCATGTTTCAAAATGAGAATGAAAATACCCTCCTTCCAAGAGGTAGGCATCTCGCCGAAAAGCCAGATGGCATATACAAGGAATTAAATGGAATGAAAAAATGGGCACCGAATCTGCATGTTACACTGCAAATATTGTCGAAAGGCGATAGTCTTGTGTCTGGAGAGAGTAAAAAAAACGTTTATTTGATGTTCTGCGCAAGAAAATGGGTGAATGGTATTCCAGAGGCGCTGCGTTTAGTGCCTTGAGCATGTAGTGGAGGCGAATGAGCACATCGAGGCGCGTAAGACACGAGCGCCATCTGGCAGTTATCTTCGAAAACGAAGGCATGCGCGCCCGCGGAGAAAGATGCACGTCTGTCTCGGTGGTGATAAGGTGTAGAACGCAAAGCGACGGGCAGGTGCCACCACCGTGTCGCCGTAGCAAAGCGTTGGAAACACCTTTTTGAGCATCGCGTTTCACTGTCAGCGCAGTGCGATTAACGCTACAGCCCCATTAGTTACTTGTGTGCGCCTCTTCTAGTATGAAGTCAGACATACAAAACATCGACGTGTTGTTATGGCTTCTCAGATATGCGTAATAATTGCTTTTTAATTGACAATCTCGCAACTATGAATGCTAAAGCTTGAGCAATATTGGTGGGCACTGCGGATGGGGTTCGCCGTTTGGTGCCGTTTAAGGTATTGTTAGGGCGGACAAACAGACAAATGTACAGACAGACAAACCAAAATTTTTTCGTCGAAGGTCATTAAGAAAGACGACCGTCTTTTATAAACCTTATTTCAGTCCTGCAGGACGCGCTTAGCGCTTAGCGGGCGTCTCCCACCTAGGAATCGACAGGGAGTACCTGTCGGCCACTTCGTGGGCCTGCTGAACGGTTCATTGCTGGTCGGCCAGAAGTGAGCTCCGGAGGGATCTCCGCCACTTGTTTGAGGTAGTGTCGGAAGGATTGTTTCTACACTCCCAAAGCATGTGTGCGAATGTCGTCGTGTGTCGACACGAGGATCATGTGTCGCTGGGGTAAGCATATAGATAATAAACGTCAAACTTGGCAAGATTTGGGGACGTGTTTGTTTGTAATAGGCGTAGGAATAATGCCTGCGGTCTGTTAAGTTTCGAATCTGGGGGTGGAAAAATGCGGCGTTCAAAGTAAAAGTGTTTTGTTGCGTCATTGTACGTAATGACTGCATCCCGATTGGTCCTTAACTCAGCAAGATGGGGTCGCCCAGTGGCGGCGCGGTCGGTATGTGTGCGCGCTGCATCATGGGCGATTTCGTTGAGGTTGGATGGGGCACCCGGCACCTGGCCGAGATGGGCAGGGAAGCAGATGACAGTGTGGTGCTTCAAGGAACTCGGTTCCGCTCTGCGCAGGGTACGTAACGCCTGGTCGGTGATGACTCCGCGTTCGATGGCTTTGATGGCCGACCTGGAGTCGCTGTAGATGAGTTCCCACTTGCTGTCGAGCATTGTTATAGCTAGAGCTACTTGCTCTGCTACTTCGGGGTTTCGGGTGAGGATTGTGGCAGAGTTAGGAATCTGCTGTGCGTATGATACCGTGACCGCGACGACGGCTTATTTGTTGTGATATGCAGTGGCGTACACGAACGAGACATTGTCCGCTTCAATGTCTATGCGCTTAAGAATGGCGGTCGCCCACGTAAGGCACCTGCCTCTGTTGCATTCGGGGTGTGCATTTCGTGGAATAGGAGCGGTCGTTAGAAGGTCGTGAATTTCATGGGGAATTAGAGTCAACTCTGGGGGTCCCTGGCCGTGGAGGAGAAGAAGCCGAGCACAATGAAGCGCTGCACAATGAAGCGCTGTCTGATGAGGGATGGTAGCGAAATGAAGTCTTGCCCGCTTAGTGACGAGGGAATGCTGATACGCTGGAGTATCCATCTTCTGGTCTTACTACAACGCAATCGTTCAATGTACCTTGTCGCGTCGACGTGAGCTGCCTTAGTGTTCGTATCGTAGGTAATGTGAAGGTTTCTGGCGCAGGCCGATCGCGGAGCATGTTCAGCATGTTCTTCTGCAACAGCTGCACAGTGAAGAGCTGTCTGATGAGGGGTGGTAGTGAAATCAAGTCTTGCCCGCTTGGTGACGAGAGAATGCCGATACGTTGGAGTATCCATCTTTCGGTCTTACTACAACGCAATAGTTCAATTTGTATAGTTTGATGAGCTATGATAAGTTCGTCTATTGTATTGTGAATTCCAAGGCTGAAGAGGTGCATCGCTCGCCCGCCGACAGCTAGCCCTGACGAGTGAATTCTTAGCTCAAACGTGGCGCGTGCTCGCTCGCGCTCCCTGTAGCTGCTCTGTCTCGCTAAGCGATGGAGTACCAAGTGACAGGGGAAGAAATTGACCCGAAGGAAATCACACCAGACCAAGGCTGGCAGACCGCCTCGTGTCGCCAAGCGCTAGTTCAAAACGAACGCTCCAAACGTGCACCGTGATAAAGCGCTTCCAAACGCAACGAGCACAAAGCCCGCAACAGAGAAAATGTGAAGAACAAAATTATTCTAGCAAGCCGAATGCCTCAAATACCAAAAGACGACATCCGCATCATCATTAGATCCAGAGGGGCTCTTAACAACGCTAGGGTTGGCCCAACGACAATCGCTGAAGCCATTTCGACCTCGGCAGTTGTCAGCCCATCGGAACAAAAAGCAGACATGCTCTGCCCCGAAATTAAACAGAATGTCTTAGTGACAAGCACACCCAAGAGAGAAAATGCTAATCACTACGTGTGCGTTAAAGAAATCCGCATCGCTGACAAGACCTATGAAGTGAGTGCCTACGAAGCGGCACTGCATTCTACATGCAAAGGCGTCATTCAATGGATTCTCGTGCGAGACGGTTCGGCGCACATTGATGCGAAGATTGCCAACGACCACAATTCACTAGCTTTGGCTTCCAAGCACATCATAAGTACCACCACGGTGATCGTGGTCTACGATGAACATCGCGTGCGCAATTTTGTGCGATACGAATTGGTGCTACTACAATGTACATTATACCGTAGACAGATAGATATTTGCTACGCTTGCGGTCGGCTTGGCCATCAAGCGGATGTTTGCCCGAACCCTGGAGTTGTTATCTGCTGAGGTTGCAGCGTGCCTAACCCCGAAAAAGAACACCGCTGCACACCAACATGCAAGCTTTGCGGAAGAGCTCATCTTACTGCCGACAAGGAATGTAAAGAACGCTACCACATTCCATACGTAGTGCGCCGACGACGACGGGAGTGAGCGCACTCGACACAACACAACAACGGTAACGAAACAATGAACGAGTTCAACGCAACCACTGACGACGACCAAGCGTCGAAGATTTCTACAGACGGTCAATATGATGGCAGCTGATCCCGGTCTGATCGCGGTCCCGATCCTGGAGGCGTTCCAAGAATCGCACCATGCGTGCATCGAGGTCCTGGAGGCACCTCGGACCCATTCGCGCTGCGCGCGAAGTGGGACCCGTACCAGATCTATATCGCGGGGCTACTCCAGGTCCCGTTTAGGTTTACGGCCTGGGTCACACCCCAGCTCCCTCTCTGGTTCCGGGCGTCACGCCGGTTTCAGGCCTCACCCCAGTCACATCGGGGTCTCCTGTCAACGATCGCCGAGCCCATCGGTACCACCATCGCCAGGCAACACCAACAAGAATAAGCGGGGAACTCTCACTTGGGCAAACGCCGTCCGGGGAAAAGGAAACAGTACATCACAGGTAGGGTCGGGTTCACTCCCAGAGCTGGATTCACACATTACATCTGAGATAGCGATTGTAAAGCACAAAAATGCGATGATGAAAAAAACAATACGCAAACTCACAACCGCAATTGCCGAACCGAAAACTGACAGAAGCGCACGCGCTGCTACGCCCTCCGCCGACAACGACGACAATGCAGTCACCCCGTCGCAGCCGCAATCCGTAGGCGCCAGTAACGACGAAGGCGAGAGCGCATCCAAGAAACGCACAGTCGCCCACGACCAGCTATTAAAGGCAGAGCTAGGCGACATTAAGAGCACGCCATCGGCGATTAAGGAAAGCCTTCACTTTCTTGGCGAAAGCATAGCTCTCGTGCAGTCTACCCTCGCGGCCCATGGTAGTCGGGTAATAGGGGGCTTGTTGACCCGGCGTCATAAGCACTTGCACGAGAATTATGCGCTCGGCCGAAAATCGTCAGTATAGCGCTCAAGAGACTACATGAGAGCTGCACTATGGTTGCTCTCTTTCAGCCTTCTGCCGGTTGTTGTCAGTCTCTGATAAGCGAGGGCACACTATACATCGGGTAAAATGTGGGAAGCCTGGCCAGAGGGTACGCTCGTAAAAGAAGTAGTTGAATTTGCTTACTTTGAAGTAGATTATTAATGGTTTGTCACATATGTTACAACTCTGGTAGTAAGTGTCATTAGTAATGGCGAGGATGGTAACATTTAAGGTGCGTGTACACTAGAACGACACGACATTGACATGACCCTGACGAAAACACGAGGCAGACGCAAACCATCGGCCAATGAGTGGCCCGTCGACGAAGTCACCAGACACCATGGTCACACTAGGCTGATGACGCCGATTATGCCTCAAAAGACAGCACTTCATCGTAGCGTAAAATGACGAAAGGCCAAAAACCCCAACAAAACGCATTCACCGATCGGTCGTCAGCGTGTCTTCGGGAGATTGGCGGCTGAGCGAAAATTCGCCCCATGTCTTTGCTTCAAATGACCACGAAGCAGGCAATCTTACGGGAGTTAACAATGCCCTCTCTGAGGCTTGAAAAATTGAATTGCTGCACAAACTTGAAGAAAAAAACAAGAGAGACAGGAAAGAGTGCAGAGAAGCGCACGCGCTGCTACGCCCTCCGCCGACAACGACGACAATGCAGTCACCCCGTCGCAGCCGCAATCCGTAGGCGCCAGTAACGACGAAGGCGAGAGCGCATCCAAGAAACGCACAGTCTTTCCTGTCTCTTTCCTGCACTCTTTCCTGTCTCTCTTGTTTTTTTCTTCAAGTTTGTGCAGCAATTCAATTTTTCAAGTATGAACCAACTAGTCTGCAAAAAAGTATTGCTTCAACTCTCTGAGGCTTCCGCGGTGTCTGGATAGGCAGCTCGAGTACCCAACTGAAGTCTTTTGTTCGCTACCTTATTGCGTATCCCCAATCCCGTCCCTGGTTACCATGGATTATGGCGGGTGCTGCGCCGCCTAGCCGGTGAGGGACAATGGCAGAGCAGGGAGAATGCCTGATAATGTGGTGCAGGTGTGCAAGTTTAGTAAGTGGTGCTGCGTGCGCCCCCAATGTGACTACGAATTTGACCAACGAAAGACTGTGAGCACGACAAGGCACGGGCACGGCCTTCGAGATAACACCGGCGGACAGCTTGTGCTTTGCAGAGTACATAGAGTGACGACCAGAAAAAAGACACTCCTAAAGACAGCCCGCCGACCAAAAGCGTTGTCGTGTCTCTTGTTATGCCTGCGAGTCCACAGCAAACGTCCATGCCTCTGAAAAGGGCAATCTGTGTCAAGGCCAGCCCGCGAGCCCGCCTTACGCGAACAACTCAACGGCGGCATCACGCGGCGGTGCCTCTCTGCCGCGCACGCACAGTGAGTCACCTCAGCCAGCGAGCCCGTCGAGCAAGCAATCGGCACCTTCCTGTCTGACGAGTCTGACGCAATGCGTGGCAACGTCACTCGTCCTTGGGTGCAGCCACGTGCAGCGCAGCGGCTCCAGATTCGATCAGAATGACACGGCCCAGCGGCGACCCTATTGGAGTATTCTGACCTCCCGACCAGCGGCGCTTCTGGTTGGACATTTGGTTACTCAAAGAGTCCTCCCGGTGCATATAAAAAAAGCCCTGCGGCGCGTCGCGAGCAGTTGACTTATGTGTCAGAGAAGAGAGCTCGGCTCTTCGCGTCTCTAAACTGTCGGCCCCAGTGCCGAATTGGTAACGCCTTTGTATATTTGCTGTACATAAACCTTGTTTAACTCACCGTCGTCTTGTCCGCTCGTCTATCAGCTCTGCGCAGAAGCAGTCGCGAGCTAAGAAACCTACGCTACCAAATGGTTTGTGACCTTCCCGGCGGAGTTCGAAGCAGTGGCGCCTTCGGGACCGTGTTGGCGTCGCCGTCTTTCGTAACACTCTCTAGTGTAAACACACCTTTACTACCTTTGCCGTTATTGAGAACTTTAATAACTTTTACTACCTTAGCCTTTACTTACAATAGGCATAGGTTGTAACTTTAAAGTTTGATTGATTTGATTGATATGTGGGGCTTAACGTCCCAAAACCACCACATGATTATGAGAAACGCCGTAGTGGAAGGCTCCAGAAATTTCTACCACCTTGGGTTCTTTAACCTGCTCCTAAATCTGAGCACACGGGCCTACAACATTTCCGCCTTCATGGGAAATGCAGCCGCCGCAGCCGGGATTCAATCCCGCGACCTGCGGGTCAGCAGCCGAGTACCTTAGCCACTAGACCACCGCAGCGGGGCAACTTTAAAATTTTTAATAAAAAGAAAAGTGTTAACCGGTACTAGTGCGCTCCTTTCGGCCATATTATTTCTCATTGTTAGTACTAATTAATTAAAGTCTCATTACTACACAACTTCGGTATTCTTGCGTGGTATGTAATGAACGCGTAGAATGCATGGCAATAATAAGAACACTGCACTACTGTACTAAATAAAGGACTAGCGCAGTATATATAGCCCCTATTTTGAAGGTACATGTCTAGTACACGTGAGCACTTCTCTTGCAGGCTGAATTATAAAATAGTGCGAGCTTAGAGCAATATACCACACTAACTGGTTATGTGATTTTGTCGATGTAGCAGAAGACATTTAATCAGCCGTACGTACCAAATTTGATAAGTCATATTTATTCATTATGAAAATGCTACAACAGAGCAGTATCTACAGCATTCGAAACAGGGGACCGAATTTATTAGCTCAGTGCAATTGAATGGTTGCATGTGCTTATATATCGGAAAGTATTAATAGTTTCTAGAGTTTTATGTGCTAAAATTTAGGATAATAATGGGATACACTCCGTAATGAAGGACTGCACATTAGTTTACATTGTATAGACAATTTCGGTCCACGTGTGATGTCACTTTGTTTTAAATTACAAAGCTTGTTGCAACTGTCTATTACAACACATGCAACACTTGCTTGTGGTCCGTTAATTTCTACTTCCCCTATTTGATGATAGAACAGTACATAACTCGGTTTCGTAACTTAAAATAAATGTTTTCTTTATTCATAGATATCTAATGTGTCATTTTTTAAGTTTAAAGATGATACGTCGAGAGGCTTTCTCTCATCATATAAAAGACTATGCATTACCCAATATTTAGGATTAGGTAGCTTATGGCCTCGTAGCAAAGAGGTAGTACCGCGGTGGAATAAGTAAATAAATAAGTATGAATAAATAAACAAATAAGAAATGTAGTAACCACTCCAAGTACTACCTGCTTCATTACATTTACTGCGTACAAACTTAGGTAGTAAACAGTAAGCAAAAGCCTAATGGTTGCAGCTAGTAATGGTTTACCAATGTAGGTAGTAAACAGGTTAGAAAGAGCAAATAAAGGTAGTAATTGTTGCAGCTACTACCTATTTGCTGGCTGTTACTACCTTTTTAATAAATTTTTCGGAGTGTAAACTTTGAGGCCGCTTCTGTGACAGAGACAGAACGGAATGTGGGAAGAAGGCTGTTACTCGAGTTCTTAAATATTCAGAACAAAACTGCAAACAATAACCACTCCCTGGGAACGATTTCAGAAACGTGATGGTAAAAGAAAGCCGGAGTCTTCTTGATAACGAAAATAGGGATCTAACCACAACTGCTTCTAAAACGAGAAAGAAATTGCGTCGCTTAATATCGACCAGTGGTGGCACACGTGTGACTGTGCGCAAGAGGTTTCCCAACTGCGAAACAAGCTATTTAGTTTAAAGAGTACTAAATTTTCTAATTATTGGTATCTAAATCACTAACGGAGAAGCGTACTAATAGGAACAAAATCGTCAGCATGATAGTAAACGGATGCGCAGAGGAAACCACAAGCATCGCGCACCTTGTTCATCGTGGCGCGTGTATGTTGTATTGTTTAACAAATACAATGAACAAAGCAATGACAAAGCAGAATGGGAACAGCCTCAAAAACGAAGATTAGCTGTTAGTATGGTAATAACGCTTTTAATAAACAGTTTCAAGACTGGGGCTTAGGACACTTTCTCCAGGCTGCGTTGCGTGGGTTGCTCTGGCGTTCGGAGGATCACCAGTGTTTATGGATTGGGACAAACGAAGGCTGCGTTGGGTCAAATGGACGGGACGCCACCCGTGGTCAAATTAAAAGTATACGAGGTGTGGGCCATATGGCAGCGTGGCTCGCGCGGCATCTGCTTTGTTTCGCTGGTGACCCAAGACGCCTTGGGCCCCACGCTAGTTTTTGATTTTTAGGCCTTGGGTCAACATGGATGCAAGAACCCAACAGTGCCTTAGGTTCTGCGCATGCGCTCTGGCGCGTTCTAAGCTTCATTGATCCCCAAGCTCCTTAGAGCCCCAATTCTCAAACTCTCTATTACACAAACTTTGCGGAGAACTTTCAATGCAATACCTTAAAAAAAAGACGCCAAGCTTGCGCGGAACGCGCATCACAGTCATAGCAAAAACTAGAAGAGGGGTCTTTCAGAGCCTTGTTGAACATTACGTGGGTAACTGGTCCAAGCGCACTTGTAGGGTACTAACTACACTATAAATAATCATATTTTTGTACAGGCATTCACTATGCTATCCTTTGCCTTAGTTCGGTGAAGCGTGACACTCGCCACACACTTGCAAGAAATTTTGATGCTGAGTCTGATGACGATGAAGAACTGTGCCTAGCACTATTGTAATGTGGTGGTACCATTCAATGATGCACTTGTTACGTAATTCGCATTGTGTGAAGCCTATCTGTTCCTTTGATGTTCTGAACGCTTAATTACACAAACATTGCGATTTTTTGTCACACGAACCTTGCCTAGGGTCAGGGGAGAAAGGTTAGCATCGTTGTCGAGAAGGACATCCCAAGTTTTTCACGCAGTGTTAGTGGATGGAGACTGATGTATTGAGCGAAATGCTCAGCGTCGTTAGAACAGGGTAAGTGAAAGTAGTTGGAGGAAAGAAAAGTGCATCACCTCGAGAATTGAATTTCCGCAACACAAGCACCCCGCCGGTACAATTTCTCTTCTCATTAGAAAACCTGGTGGCTGTCCGACGCCACTCAGTACCTCCTGCCCTGTAAGCAGATGCTCTAACTACTCGAATACAACTGAGGCTTGGTCAGTGGTAGCCGGGGTGATATCTATAGACAACCTGACAAAGGGGGCGTACGAGAGGCACTAAAAAAAAAGGGGGGGGGGGGGTTGGCTGAAAGAGTGTTGGGAGGCAGTGGCGATCACTTCTACCTTTCCCTAATCCACAACCGAGAGTGGCGTAATAATGAACTCCAAGTCTCTTTTTACTTTAGGTTTCAACGAGGTAAATTGAACAATGCAGCGTGTTTGATTGATTAATTGATATGTGGGGCATGCGCTGCATTTAAACCTACATAGCTCAAGCTAAAAAAGTCTATGACAAATTGCACTTTGGCATTCTTTCTAAACCTAAAAAAAGCGTTTTTATTATAGGAGATCTCACAAAATCCTACCGTCTTCAGCAAACTCTGTCTATAAATATGTGAAGTTGAACGTCCGAAAACAGTCATATGATTAAGTCCAACCCAGTAGTGGGATGCGCCAGAAATTTTGACCACCTGGGGTTCCTTAATGTGCACCGAAATATGAGTAGACGGGCATAGAGCATTTTAGCCTCCGTCGAGAACGCAGCTGCCACAGCCGCGATTCGATGTCGTGACCTGTGGGTCAGCAAGTGAGTACCTTAGCCACTAGACCAGCATGGTGGGGCCACAAGTGACCCTGTTATGTGAGTGATTTATTCTCTCCACCTTCAATTAACATGCACCCCGCGCTTTATTATGAAACGTCTGCTCCTTTGTACTTCTCACGAGGTTCCTTATTTTTCCTTGATTATATGATCTGTTCTAGCTAACGCAGATGACATGAACACATGGTCTGCTAAGACAAACTGGTTTTGATGGAAGAATAACTGATAGAAGCATAACATGCATAACTTCGAATCAGCTGTGAAAAAATTGGGTTAACTAGTACCCCCTCGGAGAGGTCAGCGCCTTAGTACAAAATGATGTAGAGGATAACTACATCTTGCAGAGCTGAAATAATGAGATTTATGACCAGCACAGACAAGTGCTGCAAATATTCGCTTGCAAAGAGCGTTCGATACTGTGCCAATCTATGAAAAATATCCACACGAGGCTTGTTATTATGAGAAAACGCTCCTTCACTTGTCTGTTTTATGGAAGTATTAGTCGTGAAATGGGATTCGCTGTTGTATTTGTCGAACAGTGTCTACACCGTCGACATGGTTCCCATTTCGCGGACGTCATTGGAGGTGATCTGTTTCATCGGATTTAAACGACTGAGATTGTAAACAGATAGGCACGCGGGTAGGAGAATGAAATACTCATGTAGAGGAACAAACTGAAAAGCAGGATTGTATAAAGCGACGAAGAGAAAAAAGACGCAGGCTGGAGATCAAACAATCGCTGGGGACGATGTTTCAGGCGTCGAACATGAGCTTCCCGGGGTCAAACAGCGTGAGAGAATCTCGGCTCGTTTTACGAGTGATTGATTTCTTCCAACTTTCTCGCCACCCAATTTTCTTACTTATCGCGACGTGCTCGCTCCCGCCCGACTCCTGTCAATATTTGCAGGCGGCGAAGTTGGCGAACCAACTACCACCCGTTATTCAACAGCCGAACCGTTATTTCCTCCGCATGAATGTTTTTGTCTTTAGTACAAAAACTATGCTGATCTAGAAACTCAGCTAGCCCATGTAGTACAATTATAGCATTTTAAAGAATTCCTAAATAACATATTGAAGGACTCTCTAAGGAGACAGGTACAATAATATTGATGCTATAAATAACTAGTGTAAAGGCTCACACAAAACGTTAACACAAACATTCGGTTATTAAAGTTTCTTATAAGACGAAATACTTCAACACTGATTATTTGAAAAACGTGTCCTGTAAAAAATTACTCCAAGGTTGCAGTAAAACGCTTGTCTTGTAGTGCCATCCCCCCCCCCCCCTCAACCTATTCGGCGCAGTTCTTGCTTCGGACCTCCGGAGCAATGTTTTTGCTCTGGCTGGCCGGAAGAATTGCGTTGCGCTCCCAGAGTAAAGATGAAGGAAACCCCAGAGACACGGGCGCCGTACTCCCGTGTCTGTGTGGTTTTCTTCATTTGTGTTTTATGAGCTCTTTGCACTGTTCATAACTATGAGCTCCCGAAGTACTTTTAACAGATATTTCACTGGTAGAAATAGCGGGAGCACTCAACTACGGCGTGTCTCATAATCATATAGTGGTTTTGAGACGTTAAACCTCAATCCGTAACTGCGCTCATCACTTCATCACAAGTCGGCATATTTTCGAGTTATGACGAAGTTAGCCACATTCACTTACGTGATCGCGTCGCTTTCTTCAAAATTCTACCTAGATTCACAGCGATGTACAGCTGACCATTTCACCTTTAATGACCGCATCTCGTGTTGTTAAATGAGATTAACACTGCAACATGTGTTAGCGCGCCTTTCTTTAGCACGGGAATTCAATGAATGACGCGAAGCGTGACTGAGCACCGAGCGTACTAGTTCCTGGGCTACGGCCTTTATGGCCAGACTGCTGCCGCAGGATCAGCGCGATTTCACCGTTCTAAATAGCGACAGACAAACACGCTGGATGCAGTTGCAGTGGGCACGCCATAGACGGAGCCGGGAACATCGCTCTAGCTGCCTGCCTTTGACGCAGAGCCAGAGAGTGATGAACCTTTAACAGTAGATCCCACAAAACCATAGCTCAAGCGAAGAAAATAAACAAAGCATTGCAACTCTGTTGAAACGAGAATAGGGCGGTGACATCTGAAGAGAGGCAAGCACGTGATTGCCTCCCAAACAACACAAAAGTCCCGGCCTTTCCCCCCACAATGCAACACGAGCTCACACTCCTCACTACAAAATTCCTTCGAAGCCGATGTTTTACTTCCACCGGGAAAGAGCGTCTATTCTCGACTAGAACGACGACACGCTGTGGTGGAAGCTGCTTTGCTGCTATGCTCTTCACCAATCCGCTGCATGGTAAATAAGTTGCGGCCATCCGACTTGCAGGTATTCATTTGCGTGACGTTACTTGTCAAAAGCACCAAAATTTGACGATGTCGTCGTGTGTCAGGAGCAGCAGATTGGTGTAGCATCCTTACCGGTTTACAGATTGTACGGGTTGATATGCCATCGCACATTTCAATTTTCACTCGGTAGTGTACACGAGTCAGTTCCGCAAGCTCTTTGAAGTAGGACGGGCAAGGCGCGTGCATGTTTTCTTTCACCATATCGCATGAATAACGACGACTTGCTCACAGCCAGCGGTAAGCTGCACGCGCAGCCTGACTTGCGTGACTCAATGTTGACAAACATGGCAGTCGCTCACTTTTACAGCCGAAAACGACGTCACGTGCGAGCCATGTATACATGTCATCGGCACTGCTGGGTTTATTATTAGCAATCCCGGGATGTACGAATGACAGTACAGAAGACCCTTACCATAGGGTAACTTGAATGAACCATTGTTTCTTGCGTACTGTGTGCACACAAGGAGCGATGAGCATCGATGTGACGCGCTTTCAGCCTGTGGCGCAGCGCATACGGGCCAACACCGACAGACGCCGGGAGCACTTGTCAGCACTTGACTGACTCATGTCATACGTGGAAGTACTGGCTTGTCGTTCGGAGTTTATTCATAACGTAACCTGATGAGACACTTTTATGCACATGCAAATTCGTTTTTAGCTATCGGCCATGTAGTTCCACCTATCTATTCGCAGATGCAAACCAGTACACTCTAACACCGTCACTGCACTAAATCATAGTGACGCTTGCGCACGAAAATACACCTAATTCAATCAACTACGTGCGTACTTGTCGAGCATCACAGTCAATATAAAACTTCGGCGCACGTTAGCCAGCAGCAAAAACGAACAATGGCTATTTTTTATTTAAATGTATATAAAGAGAGGTTGGTAAACAATGGCTATTTCACTCAGCAGTAAATTATGTACTCCCTACTGAAATGTTCCGTATGTACGGCGTCCGTACATACGGAATTATTGGAACACGGAAGCCATATATGGGGAAAGACCACGCGGCACTCCGCATACAAGGAAAGCCGAATGACGCGGAAAGGTCGACGCATAAGGAAAGCCGTATCAAATATGCAGAAATGAAATTCACGTCTGAATCTGGTGAACGCAATATTATGTGCAGATTGACAGGATGTCCACTTATAATGTGCATGCAATACTGTGTACAAGTCGTCCCAATATCTCTTAAAGATGCATTATGAGGGAATGAAATACTTGTATCTTTCCAAAAGTCGTGGTGCGTGAGTAAAATAAGCCTTTAGAGGAAATATGTGAAGAAGCTACTGAATTAACATGCTAGACATCTTAAGCCGTGGTTACATTGCAAACAACTAACACAGTGTTTTCTGCAATGATACAAAGGAAAACTTACGAAGTTATTAATTGCATTAAAAAACATGGGTATGCACATCGAAAGCAGCCCTGCTACAATGAAGTTTTAATTTATTTGTCTGTACGCTCCAACTGTCAATAGCCATCTCTCAGTGTTGATGATATGCATAAGGTGACCCTGCACTAAAATTTCACGGGTTGTACCTCAGCCACAGATTAGGGGCACAAAACACACTGCAACAACAGCAATTTTACAACGATAACTTTACACTTGAACAATTATCATAGAATTGTGAAAGTGTGCTGTTGTGTTTATCTCTTGAACGCCTTGTGGAGACTGGCCAAATGCTGCTTGAAGCTCCGGCACCGCTGTGGATACAGCAGGTCACTGCCATGTACCCTGATGTGTCCTTAAGAGGCATCTGAAAATGTATATGATTGGCACAAATGATGTCAGACAGACATGGAAGCACCTTAGTTCACATGAACAAGAAATATAACACGTAAAATAAAGCTGAAAAAAAAACGGATACAATCCTTCATGTTCTGCTTATGTGAATCTTAGAACAAGTGCACAAATGAGCTCGGCTACGTTCAAGTAAACAGTAGCAAGTAGCAGACCATGAGGTCCCAAAGCGAGTTGTGGAAAGACTGAGCCGAAATGTGGGTTCATGCGCCACGCGTGGTCCATCGTGGCCAGGGTTAACTGCTACTGCATCACGTCTTTCTCTCCTCTCTCACCGAAAGGGAGGGGGCAGTATGGGAGCAGCCAACGCAAGCGCGCTAATCGAGGTAGAAGAGGTCCAGGATGGCGGGTGTGCGGGTGGAACGCGACAGCGGCTGGCTGCGGGAAGTTGTGGCCCGGGTTTCAGTTAATGAAGAAGGTGCCTGGCCTGGCTACGTGTCTTCCCTGCGGGGTTCTATGCCGAGGAGCCTCGAAAAACCCCTACAAGTTCTGCATTCAGTGCAAAAATAGGCCTTATTTTGTCTGATTCTTTTCTATGCATATGTTAACTACCATAGGAATTGCAGCATGCAGCTTGATTTCTCACGGGAAATTTTCACCCATGAAATAATTGCTCCTTTGAATGTCGGTCAACTTTCTAAAAAAGTTCAGTCATTTTGCGAGCAAATACCGTACCTCCACAATCTGAGTGCTGGTGCTACCTATGCCAGCAGCTCAGCCAAGCCCTTCAAGCATGGCCTCTGGAATCCAACAAGTGCAGTTTTGTTGAAATGAAAATTAGTAACCAAAAAGCCTACCAATTGTTTCTCTACAAATATTGTTACTCTTTGCATTTCATTATCTTATGTAATTATTTGTTTGCAGCATCTGGTCAATTTTTCCAATTTTTTAGACGCCCATGTTGCAACTGTCCTTGCCAGTCTGCCACGGCTTGTAAAAGAAGATTTTGCTTTCATTGTTTCATCAGTGGTATGTATAATGTGTTTACCCCATCTTAACAGATCACCCAAAGAGAAACAATTACTCGGTTTAGATTGACATGTTACACTGTAAGAACTTTATTGACATATGTTTTAATATGAGTTCATTATTAGCAGAGAAAGTCAGGTTAAAGTGTCATTTTAAATTTTGTGCTGAAACATTCACGCAAGATGGCAAAAACTTGATTTTTCTCATATTTTTGCTACATTAGGTCGAAATTTTCTGCAACTTCGTATGCTAGTTCTATGGCACCAACAGATGACAATGTACTTTATTTATCGATTAGCAGCTAAATAGGACCTATTACGCACCTTCGAATTCTGACGTCAGAGTATTTGGTGCGGGAAAAGTTGCCATCTCCCCTGGCATTTTCTGTGCTTCCATTTTCTTGCTTACGAATCATCTTGCCACAGTGAGAGTGGTGTGTTTGATATTGGAAACTTGTACTATACTGATAGGCACAAAGCTTTTTTGCTGTTTAGATATTCTCTTCACGCTTGACGGGGCATTGCAACACTTTGAAACAAGTTGGAAATTCCTGATCTGTAGTCGAGACTTCTCTGAACATGTGAGCCTATCATTATTGTACAGTATGCCGCGGGCACTCATCAGTAAATGTTCATATGCCGGTAAAAAGCACCTTTTCTCTTCACAGATGATGCCATAGACTCGATATCAACTTTGTCTTTGGCTTGCGAGCATGGCCATTGGCTGGTGCAAGCACTTCAACCAACATAGTCACTTAAGCCACCACTGAATGCTACTTCATGCCCCCCTCCCCTTGCACTCCACAACGCTAGAATTGTGCTCTATATATTTACACCAGTGCACCCATGATCATGTTGTAAGTCAGTAGTGGATTCAAAGAGAAAAAAGTGCTGAAGGTCATGAATAACATGCACTGATGTACAGGCATAGCTTCTTGTTCTCTTGTCATCCCGCCTTGTGTAGCATTCAGACTGCTGGTTAAGGGATAGGAAAGCGCTTAAAGCACTGGTCGAATCACTGTAAGGCTACTCATACTTGGAGGACTGAAAATTTTTGCAGCAGTTGACTGTTTAGACTGACTCTGTAGTGACACGGCCACCACTGCGCACTTCCGCGCCGTAAAAGTACTGCGGGGCAGCATTCCAAGCAACGTGCTGGTCTCCTCTCTGTTTCTTCTTCGTCTTTTTCACTTTTTCTACTTCCGGTGCATTGCATGCACCTGATCAATTTTCGACTGTCTAGTTGGCAGAATAAAGAAGACTTTGTTACTGAAATGGCCCCTGAACCCCCTCAAATATTTTCCCAAATATTTCAAGTAAACAAGAATGCCGTAGAGATCAAAGATGCAACACGCCGCAGCGCTACAGGTAGCAGGCGCGCCACAAAAAAAAAAAAAGACTATAGCTTCTCCTTTCCAGTCCTCACCATTCCTGCCATTGACATGTGTGACATCACCAGTGCAACTCAATGACGTTACGGCTTTCGATGCTTGCGATTGGCCGAACGACACGACGGCTTTCTGTCACTCTGCAAACAGCTGTTCGAGCGCACCTAGCTGTTCTTAGTCGTCTTGTCGCTTGCGAATCGACATCTGCGACCAGTAACGCAACACAGGGTCTATACCAGCACGATTCGTAGGGGCACAGGTCGGCACGACAGCAACAGCGGTTAGTCAATTATCAGGGCACCCAGATGGCACATACAACACGCTTTGCTAAGAGCCATCCACTTATTGCCCTCAGCGAGAAAAAAGTTCTATTTATAAAGCGTAAGTTATCTTTAGATGCTTCACACGTCTGTTTCTGTTAGTATGACCAGTTGTGTAGAGAAAGAGTTTAGTTGTTTTGACGTGCGTGAATGCTCTACGTGTCCTCAAAAAATTTATCACGTAAATGGTTCTGCTGTAAACGCGTGGTTGCTTTGTCGACGCGGGCTGACCGCCGTATATATTAGTTCTTTTCTTTTAATAAATTTTTGTTGAGAGTCAGCGCTCGTGTTATCTTGTAATTCGTCTGTGTGCTTCTCGCGCTGTGAGTTATCAAAAACGGACAGCTGTGGTCCTTGCTGCTCACTATGTCGCCGGCACCATGGCAGATGTTGGGAGCTGGCGTTGGCCAGTGTTCACAGGCAACTTTTAGGGCTGTTTTGCACTAAAATGTTCTTTCACGGCCCATGTTTTGTATTTGTATAAGAAGAAGAAACTCTCCACTTCTAGTTTTTGCTAAAAACCACTCAATAATTGTTCGGTGACCATATTATGCCCCCTTTAAGGGAAAAATATCACAAAATTTTAGGGTAAGTGGGCAATTTTGAGCGGTCATGGCATTTTTTTGTTTTGTATTCCTGGTAGAAATCTTGCATTATATTATCACATCGGTGATAGTGGTCATCTTGGTTGATGCAGTGCAGGCAAGATGACGAAGAAGAATAAGAAAGACAGTACAGACATTGTACTGTGTTTATTCTTTGTCGTCGGCTCGTGTACGCTGTATCAACCCTAATGAACTCATACACCAACTCGCTCAAGCTTCCATTCTTATGCTGTATTTTTGATGTTGACGAGTATAAGGAAGAATAATGACATTGAATTCATTTATAGTGCTGCTAAGTTGAAATGAAGTTTGTTTGTGCTACAGCTTGTCACTTTTTTCTAACCGAAGGTGCCAGGAGGAACGTTGACACACTCACACCTGGAGATGAAAACCTGGAGATGTTGTCTGTCTTATTGGTCGCTTTTGAAGGACTCAACCTTACAGCTGTTTACGTAGCAGAAGGGTTTTCTTTACTTCTTGCTGTTTATTGGGTATTGAATGTTCAGTATGTGCAGAAAGCAAAGAAAACAATTCTGTTACTAGAGACAGTGATGGGCATAGAGCCAAATGTCCTTATACTATGTGTTGTTAATTTATTGACACCTTTTGCAGTGAATAAATTGTTTCCATACAGGAAACAAGTGCTACTTACTAGCTTTCTAATGGCAAACTGTACACGTGAGATAATAGCTTCTTTTTATGTTTGAGGGATCAGAAGGGAGACAAAAGCTGTGAATAGTATTCGTGCAGTGAAGCCTCAGTCAAAGCGAAACACTAACAATGTTTAAACTCTTAAGTAGAAAAACTGTTTAAGATCACCTGAAACCTCTTCTTATTGTCACGCAGATGTCACGGGGTCGTGACGTGGCCGAAGACAGGAGACTTTGTGTTGGAATTTAACTGTTTATTTGGGCGAACCAGTGCTCGGTTAATGGAAAGTTCAATTACAGTAGCAGCCTTGGAGTGATAGTGGCGAATGAAGCGTCGGCCGTCGATCAACTACTGACAAGCGGCGAAGTGCGTCGCGTTTATACTCTTGCCATCGAATGTTCTAGCGTTATCGCTGGCGGTGGCGTAGGTTCCAGAATAATCTGTACAGTTCGCAGAGTGGGTGTCATCTTATCGAAATGATCTACTGAAGTCCGGAAGCTTCTCGAAAACTGCAGGCACGGTTTGTACTGAGAATTGTGTAGTGTTTTGGGGCGATAACGAGACTTCAGAAATGGAACGTGGCATTATATACATTTAATGAAAAAAATTTCCCGCACAGGGTTGTGCCCAATGTAAAGGGAGACCTAGATAAAACAGTACCTTTCAAGTAAAGCACGCCCTTCCTTAAATAGCCTTTTTGCTTTGTATATATTTTTGACAAAAGATGTTTGCGACATGAGACAGTTTTCTCATTGAGTTGAACACAAATGCTCATGAAGAATGAAACAAAAGTTTCCAGCCTTACTTTCTTATAACGACAATGTGCTATTTCTTCATGTTGCGAGTGCAACAGTGGCGAAGGGATCATGTCATGCCAAATGACCTGGTTATTTTGGCAATCATTTCAAATATTTAAAAATCCTTTTTCTTGCATTGAAATGAGCAAATAGCTAGAATATTTTGACGAGAAAAATTTTTGTGTAACGTGGGAGCCTTATGAATTTCGCGGATGGTTGTCTGAGCTTTTTGTTGTAAAAAAAATTACTCGAAGTATCATTTTTATTTCAATACCATATTTGAATTCGGTACAAAGCAAACGTGTTTGTGCCTGTTGTTTGTAACCTAGCTACACTAGTGCAATTTCGCTGCCACTTATGCCCCCTGAAAATTAGCCAAACTGTTCTATGTTTTGTTTTTCTCTTGTAATTTGGTGCTATGTATGAGTATCTGAGTAACGAATGCTTGCTATATATAACATATATTTTACATAAAAGTAATTTTTACACTAAATCTTTCTCATCAAAAATCGCTGTATTGTGAAAATCACTATTATCATCTTCAACAAAAATTCTTTGATGTTCCCATAGAGGTTAATGGGGAACTTCAAACATTTTTTTCCGGGAAGCGAAACTTGTAATAATAGTGCTTGTCATGTGAGAAGGGCTCCTTATTGCCTATTGATTGAAGTGGGGTTAGAATTGGAGCGCCATATGGTGCTTCAGTGGTGGTCCAATGTGGAATAAAATGGCGACTTTCAAAATTGGTGATTCTTTTCTCATAACATGCGGAAAGATTTGTGGTCTCAAAATATTTTAAATACAGACTATACCTTTTGTAAAGTAAGTATTTATTATTTATTACCACGCATAGCACAATATTACACAATAAAAATGCAAACATTACACCTTATGGCAAATAAAATTGCAATATTATCACTGAGCTTTTAACACTTTATACAAACACTTTTGTTGTATTTCTGCCAAATTTAGTTTTAGAATAAGATACATTTTCTTGTAGTTGTTCTGACAAACAACACTTTGGTGATAATCTAAAGCGCGGTATGCTCCCAAGTAACCGTATAAAATTTTATCAGAAATTGCACAATTTTTGAAACTCTGCACGTGATCGTCACCAATTGATGCTATTGCTTTATTTTAGTATCACCTGATATCTAGTGACACTGCTGTGATAATGCTACAAGCGGTAGGGGCTAAGGTGGTCTGCCACAAGTGCAAAAGTTGCTGGTGCGATTCCAGCCACATTATTTGCATTTCTATGGAGACGAAATGCCACAGGCCAGTGTATATAGGTTAAAAACAACCCTGGTTGGTGTATATTTCTAAAGCCCTCCACTGTGGCATGCGTCATGACCCCATAAATATTGTAGCACGTAAACACCCATATATTATATGCTGTGATATTCAATTGCTTCACTGTGATAATGCATACCTATACAGTTTATGAAAGAAAAATATGAATACATTCTGTTGCCGAGGTTCTTTCACTTTGTTAGTTTTAAAATTCAGTTTGTAATGTACATTGCAGGGGGGGGGGGCATAATTTGTGAACTGTCAATAAAAGATTGTGGTTTTCTTCGTAGTGTGCTTTCTTTGCTTGCGTGATGCAATAGTTTCTTTTTAGGTTGAAATCTACATGAATTACAGTGCTATACAAAAAGAACATGCCACAGAAACATGGTGTCATGCCAAAACAGATGGTTTTGCAGTAGCATTGCAATGTCTTCATTCTTGGCTAGGTGCAAATTCTAGCCAGGAGCCAATAGAGTGCACGCGGGTTTGGGCACTTTGTCGAAGAAAGCATTGCAAAACTGTGTGGGTGAAGCTGAATTGTACTTAATAGGGCGTTAGCTTGAACCGCAAACAAATTTCAAACAGGTGGGGGGATCTCAACAGCTACATGCTCCAGATATGAGCTATATATCAGGAGCGAAAATTGTAGGAGCAGCAGAACTAAAAGAGTGCTATAACTCGTAAAGGGACTTTATTTACACTAGTCTAACTTGAATTTAAAAACTGTGTGGGAGGTGCGCGACTCTGCAAAAGACAGAGAGCATAAACTCTCCAGAGGAATTCATTCACTCTAGGTGAAATGCAATTTCAAACTCTGTGAGGGAGTAGGAGAACTCTGTAGAAACCAGAGTGTATAAACTCTTCAGGAAAGTTTATTCACTCAAGTCCAAATAGAATTTTAAAACTCTGTGAGGGAGTAGCTAAGCGCTGATGCAGCAAGAGTGTTTTCATTCTTCCAGGGAGTGAAAATCTTCCATTCAACAAGCGTCACTTAACTCTGGCGATGGAGGTAATTTACTCTTCTGCAGACAGCGTACCGACACTCTGCCAAAAGAGTGTGCCTTTTGTGCAGAATAGAGTTCCAAGCACTCCTGAAAAAAAGTGAAATATGGGACAAGCTGTTACTCTCGCAAAAAAGTTGCTAGCACTCTCTTGAGGCTGCGAGTATACTCCCTAAATTTGGCCACCCAACGACAACTGCCAGCGCCTCACGTTTGATTTAAGCGTAATTCTGTTCTGCGGCAGTGAGTCTGCGTGACCAAAATTCAACTGGCTTCTACTCTCCATTGACCCGGTGGTATAAAATAACGCCGATACCATAAGACGTCGCGTCTGTTTCTAACACGAGTGCCTTTCCCGGATTGTTGTGCACGAGGGACTTGGTGCCTTTGAAGAGGTGTTCTGTTGCTTCAAAAACAACTTGTCTTGTTGCCCACTGCCAACGGGCGTTTTTAACAGTGCATAAAACCATAAGAAAACTGCGGACAAGTAGTCTAGTAGTCCATGATAATACGTCAGAAGGCCAATGAACTCCCGGCGCTCCGACACACATGTTGGCTACGACATTCTTGATACTGCTTCGATGTTCTCAGTTTTTGGCAGAAGTTTGTGTGCGCATATGCGTTGTCCAAGATAATCAACTTTTTTTTGTATTTTGTATTTGCTTGGATGAAGCTTCAAACCATAGTCCCGTAACCTCTGAAAGACTTCGCGCATCTTTTTTCAGTTGTCTTGCATTCGCACCACAACCACGTCTTCCAAGCAAACTTGAACGCCCACTATTCTTTGAAGAATGGCTTTCTTGCGTCTCTAAAAAATTGTTCGCGCAGATGCCAGACCAAAGGGAGCTGGTTGAACAAAAATAAACCCTTTTGCGTGTTAACGACGAGAAGCTTCTTTCCGTTGTCATCTAAGGTTGCAGACTGCAAGCGTCCTTCAGATAAATTGTAGAGAAAACGTTAACACCTCTAAAGTTCGCAAAAATATCTTGCATTTTTGAAAACAGATGTTTTTTCGTGTGGCAAACAGCGTTGACTGTTACTTTAAAGTCACCGTAAAGTCAAACAGATCCATTTTTATTCACTACTTGAAAGGGAGGCGTTGCCCAGCTAACCCAAGCAACTGGTGTCAAGATTCCAGTGTGAACCAGTCGATCTAGTTCTTCGCTAACGGCTTCTGTCATCGCGTACGGCACGGCACGCGCTTTGAAGAAACGAGGTACGACACCTTCGCGCTAGTGCAACTAAACGAGCGGCCCTTTAATTAGCCCTAGTCTTTCCGAGAACAAATCCCCAAACTAGTCTAATAGATAAAGAACGGTAAGCGATCTCTTGAGGATCGCTTACCAGGGGCAGCCTTAGTTTTGACGTCGAGAACATGGCTTCCATGCTGTTCGCAGGCTTTTATGACGTCCTGCTTCCACAGATCTAGTCCAGAGCATTCCAGCATCACCAAAGTAGCTCCAAATGTACTCTCGCCGTTTGTTACTGAGAAGTTGAGCTGACCCTTGACGGGAAGTTGACATAGAAAACAAGTCATTCAAGGTAGTTTTGTGGAGCCTAGGCCAATAGTGTCGGTATTTCCTCATTCCTCGACTACAAATATATTATCTGGCGTACCTCAAGGTTCAGTACTTGGCCCTCTCTTCTTACTAATTTTTATTAATGACCTTCCCTCAAGTGTTACATTTTCGATACGTCTCTTTGCCGGCAATTTTGTCGTTTACCGCCGTATATGTGATGGCGCTGATCAACTTTCCCTCCAAAATAATTTAAATTTAATTGAAAATTGGTGTTCTTTATGGATGATGCAACCAAATATTTCTAAGTGTAAATCTATACAAGTTTCTCGTAGGCATTCAAACCTAAATTTTACTTATTCTCTGCAGTCTAACCATCTCGCTCTAGCAGAGTCGTACCGACACCTAGGTGTTCTCATCAACAGCAAACTAACATGGACTGATCATATCGCACAGCTTATGCCGATGCATCCAAAACACTAGGTTTCATCGGAAGATCCCTGTCCTGCTCACCGGCCTCAGTTCGTAAACTCGCCAACGAAACTCACGTCCGTAGTAAACTCGAGTATGCCTTTCCAATTAGGAATGTACACCAATCTTTTTACTAGACGCCCTTGAAGCCATTCGAAATCATGCGGCTCGTTTTATAACCTCCGAATACAATTTCCACACAAGTGTTACTACTATAAAACAATCACTGTCTCCCACCTCTCTGGATCTTAAACAAAAAATAGCACACCTTTGTTTATTTCACAAACTGTATTTCAATTATTCTTACTTACATGGCTCCCCGCGTCTCCTACCAATTAGAACTTCGCGCCGTCTCTTCAATTCTTTGAGTGTCCAAAATTTAAAAGGTTCAACCGACGCTTTTAACAAATCTTTCCTCCCGTTAACAATTGAGGAGTGGAATCGGCTTCCAAATGCAATAGCCAACGAACGAAATACTGTTAAGTTTAAAACCTTACTAGGAACTCATTTTACAATCCCACCGTCGTAATTTCTATGTAGCCAGCTGCTTTTCTCTCATTTTAAAGCCATGCTATTAGTTGAATAACGAGTTTTGTTTTTATTATTGCCCTGTAATTTCAATTCTTGAATTTTAACCTACTTTATGTTCTAGGTCTTAATTGCCTTTCTGTATCCTTGTTCGACCCCCCCCCCCCCCCGTTATGTAATACCACGTCAGGGTCCCTTAAGGTAAAATAAATCATGATGATGATTTGGCGTAGGATGGCCATGTGATGATTGGTACGACGGAGTTTGTGTCTACTTCCATTCGGAGAACCAACCCTTCCCATTTCATGGTGCGATAAATTTGCTGGGCCATGTTAACCGATGCCACTTGCAAGTTTAGCAGAAACTGTTCCTAGTCGTCACTATCAGACAACTAGCCTTCGGAATAGAGTAGCTTGTTTTGACGATACTGGTGCTGCTAGCATAGACAGGCTCGGTGACCTTGCTTCTTACATGTGCAGCATTTAACAAAACGGAACTTGCATTTCACCGCTGTGTGCCCACTTTTACCGCAGCATGGACATGCCCCTTCGTGCCGCCAGTCTTACTTGCTCACCGATTCTCGTAGTGCCGGAAGCCTGGATGGTTGGCCCTTGTGCTTCATCGTCATAGCGTTTACATTTTTCGTGTTTTGCTTGCTGCCCATGTGGTCCACGTTTTTTGTTGTTGTTTTTGTTTCCTGTGCCAATGGCTCGTACCCAAAGGAGGGGATTGGCTGGTTATAAGGTGAATTCGCCGGATACTTTCAGCATTGCGTCATTCCTACAAAACTTTCGTAATTAAATTTTGATTTAAATTGGCAATTGCAAATTTGCAGAAAAAATTAAGAAAAATAGTGAGGCCGTAATTTAGCAAGAAAATCGTTTAGACGCAGTGATGTATTCCTGAACGGCGAATAAAACATCCCTGTTGCTGAAACCCAGTGTAGAGGCTCCGAATGAAAGAAGAACAGGTTGTGATAATTGCAAGCCCAGTCTTTGAAGAGGTGGTGCTAGTATGCTTTGCCTGAATGAATCGAAACGGCGACTATGTAATAAAAGACGACTGATCGTTTCTTCTTGATTACAGTAGATGCACATAGGGGAATTCAATATACCTGATCTATGCAAGTAAAAATTGAGGGAGGTAACGCGGCAACAAAATTTTGCGATGACAGCTTCCTTCATCCTTGAATTAGACAGTTCACTGCGCCAGGGAAATAACAAGTGTTTGTACTCTGGAGAAGCCGTCTGTGCAGGGTCTGATAAACTTTGCCTGATTTTAAGTGTGCGAAATCGCGCCACCGTAATATGTACTGTATGAGGGAAAATAGAAATGATGGGTGTCGAAAGTGATGCCTTCGCAAGAGAATCAGCTATTTTGTTTAACAGCAAACGTTTGTGCTCTGGTGCCCAGAATAAATGAATATTTGGAGATGACAGGGAGCCAATGATTTCAAAAGTTTCAGTATGGGTGAGCGACCGGATGTGGACAGAAAAGAGCACACTGATAATGAATCAGTTATGACTACTACGACTTGCATGGAAATATTTACCTTTGACAAAGCTAACATTGCCATAAATTCAGCCAGAAAAACAGGAAGAAAATCTGGTAAGCGAAGTAAAAATGACCAATCAAGTACGGGGCAATATATTCCAATGCCTGATTTCTCACCTGATTACGATGCATGCGTTGCAATTATGACATTTGTTGGCAGAGTACTTAAATTGTCCTGCAATAAACCATTTGAAATGCATGTAGGTAATAGCTTAGTGTGAGTTGGGAGGATATCTTGGTAAACAATTTCTGGAGAATTTTGTTGCTCAGTTAAAGGAATCAGATCACGAACGTGTACATTAAGAGACTCGAGTAACGATTGTAACAAATACTATTTGTTGTTTGTGAATTCTGGGCCAATGCACGGAGAAGAATAGGTCAGAATAGGTCAATTTACCATGAAGTAAATTGAATAAAGCACGTTTGTTATTTGATTAGACAGTTACTAGAAACGTTTTTGGTCCTATTGCTCTTTCGCTCGCGATACAGTGCGTCTAAACGTTGCCGCAATAAACTGATGATTCTTCCAACTTTTTGGACTCTGAATACTTATAAGTCTTTTCTTTGCAGCTTTTCTTCTTCAGTAGTCTCGTGTGCACTCACTATTCCACCATCTACTAGGTTGGGCACTTTTGGTTGACGACGAAGCAATTACAAATTCTAAAGTGTTCTTAGAGTTGTGTAAAGCAAAACAGACATTTCAGCCGAGATCTTCATTTTGACCACTGGACACTGCCCTAATATTTGAACGCAAGCAGTCTTTAATTTTTTTTTGTAATTGATCAATGTTTTTTCTGTCCTTTCAAAAGATTTCACAGCACATGAGATTTCAAATTATACAGGAAGATGATCACTGAAGAGAAATCAATTGTTTTCCAAGACTTTATTGAAACACTTGAGCTGTAAAACGTAAGATCTAATACCGATCGTGTCCGTCCGCGAATAAATGTAGGCTGTCTTTAATTGAGGCAGGTAAAGTTTTTATTAATCATCCAATCCCACATCAGAGATCCAGAAGGGTCTGTTCGAAATCCCCACGAAACATGATGTGAGTTGAAATCACCAGTCAAAAGGAAATCACCCTTGCAATTAGCTAAGGCAGTATCTAATTGTTGTGTATTATGCAAACCCGTAGAAAAATATGCGTTTATAAGTTAAAAAGGGCAGTGCCTTGGCAGACTGAGGTCTATAGCCAAAATTTCACACTATGAAGAGATAAGCTGAAAAGCAATGGTCGCTGTGCGGCAAAATTCATTCGAGATTAGTATAATTAAACCACCTTCTAGTGATAGATGGTCTAGCCCAAATGCTCTAAAACTGTTTAAATAATAATTCTCAGCGGGGTTAAGCCAGGTTTCTTGTCATAAGATGATATCCGGATATAATTGATTAATCAAGCAAAGTAAGTACAAGCAGAAATCGAAGACCTACAATTCCCCTGTACTACTTTCAAGGTATCTGTGTTGATGAGCGAAACACTTCAGCAACGGCAGCTTCTAAAATACTCTCCTTAATAAGTGCACTGGCAGTTTCGTTGCCCTTTTTAGGTTTTGTGCTTGGGCAAGGAGATTTTAGAGGAGATCCAGTGCGCTTCTGACGCCTGAAATTTTGGCGTACGTCTATTTCATTCTGATCCTCCACGTGGGTCGTTGTAGAAGGTACAGACGAAATTGAGGTTTTCTACTTTCGGGATTGCCGCTGTGGGGCTAAATTTGTCATCTCTTCCACTGCACAAGGTGCCGACTTGGCTATCGGTGCTGCTACTGCAGAAACCAGCTGTGACATCTGCGAGCAAAACACTTGAGAGATGCACTCACTTACGCTAGTAACTATGTGTTCCAGCGCTTTCGACATCGCCTTTTCTACTGTAGCCCCAATAAGATTGAGAATCTTCGTCTCACTTAGTTGTTCGTGCCTCGACGTGACTCCGGCATATCCAAAGGCACTATCCTTCACAACTGTTATTGCTTCTCGCCGCGACCAACGGCGTCTGTCCATGATTTCTTGCAGTTGCGTTTCATTAGACCTTGTGGTGCAGTTGCGGTAATTGGTCGCATAATTTCGTGCAAAAAGGCAGAACTTTTTGGTTTCGGCTTTGCACTCCTTCGATGGATTGGCATCGCCACAGATGCGGAAACGTGAATTTGATTTAGAGCCCCCTGCGCTGTGACCAAAACGCCAAAAGTTTTGACATTGGAGAGGACGAGAAGCGAGATGTTCGACTCTGAAAATTAGGGGCCATATTTTCAACTCGGAGGGACAGGAAGTGCCGGCAAAAGTAGCAATAACCGACTCAGTGGGGGCTTTCTCACCGTTAACTAATCGGCTGCACCGGTACACAGCTATGACCCCAGCATCAGACAGCTTTTCCAGAGTCTCAGTGGGCGTTAATCTAGAGTCGACTTCTCGTACGATTCTCTTAGTGCACGCTAAATGATGCGGGATAAAGGCACTCACGAAGACAAAAGCAAATGTCTTGCACTTTAGGATGTCAGAAACGCAGGACGGATCTGATGATCTGCATACCAAACCACCTCTTCCGAGCTGACGAACATCACTTATCAGCTGGAAGCGCGGCGTCACGACCTGCAACTCCACCTGGATAGCTCTTGGGTTGTTGAGCCTACTAAATCGACAACTCGAGGGCACCAGCGCAACAGGAATGCTGCCAACACTACTGCGGAAAAAATATTCCAAAGACAAGTCATCATTAGGCAAGGAGGCTGACCAAGGGTTGTGCCGTTGGCCAGGAGACAAATTAGACATTAGCACTGATTCGATTGCTTAAACAAGTCTTATGCAACGTCAGCTAGTTTCAACAGGTCAAATTCACCCAATGCTCAGCCAAATTACCGCCCGAAAGAGTCCGAAGGAACCAGCTACTGCAGGAACGGTCTGACGCAACCGGCCAGGCACGACGTTGCCACTAGTAGGTGTCCCGACCGTTGTGCCGCTGTCATCTCTGCAGCACGTGCTGCCTCTTCCACCTCTTCCAACGTGGCTTCCCTCGTGGACAACTGATGCCGACGAACACTCGCCTCAAGCAGTCCGCAAACAGCGTGGTCACTTAACATCCTGTCGAGGGCGTTGCCGAAATAACACCTGCTTGCAATATTCGTTTTTCCACTATAAACTCGTTTTCCGACTCTCCTGAAGCTGATTTCTCGTGAAGAATTTGTACAATTCTGCGATTTTGTTGCAAGCCGGAACAAATTGCTCACCCAGGAACTTCATTGCGTCAGCGTATTTCTGGGTCTGTATCTTCCCCGGCGCGCAGCGTGCAGCCAATATCTCCACTGTCTTGGGGCCCAATGCCATGACCGAAATTGCCCTGCGTTTTGCCTCGTCCGTGACGTCGTGAAATTCGAAGTATGCTACCATGCATAGCTGGTAAGCCTCCCAGTTTTCCACCTTCTGATCAAAAGCTGGTGGCTCCACGTGCGCAGATATGATCGCAGTGCGACCAAAGGGTCGACCACCTCGTTGATACAAAATTGTACACATATGAGCGTTATTATTGCGATAGCAATTATTGGGCAGAATCTCGCAGAGAACTCTCGGCAGAATCTCGCCACCGGTGTCAGCGTCGACGTTGACATCGGCGTCGATTTCATGCACAGTATATGCATACGTGTATATATATATATGAAAGTGCTATAAAGAGAAAAATCCAGAAAAAAAAGGGCTCCGGTGCGCGGAACCAAACGCGGGAATTCCGCGTCGCGAATGCGAGGCGTTAACCACTGAGCCACCTAAACTCACCTCCTTGAACGTTTAAATAGCAAGCTACTTACAGACGCTTTTCATAAATTCGCCATCTGACGATGATCTTTTCGTCAGTTTTGTTACGAAAAGCAGCGTGGTATAGCTAGCGTTATCATGAGGGCATGGAAAGTGAGCCATCAAATGCGTGAGTGCTGTGATGTGATGCTTGTGTCGGCGGCTAGTTCTCCGTATCATCCGCTGCAATCGGTCCACTTTATAACTTGAACGAGCTCCTAGTACTCTCCGATAAGCTTCCTGAGCTTCTTCCGCTGCAAAGTGAGCAAGATTTTCTATCCTAAGTGGGTTAGACGAGCTGTTTGCCTTGTTATGACTGTCAATGCATGGATCCGGCTTGCAAGAGACTCTCATCGGCGTGCCCTCCCTACACGGTCCGCGTCCTACAGGAACGCAAAAGGTGCCTGTGTGCGCTGCAAGAAACGCGCATCAGCGTCGCTGGGACACACAGTCTGCGTCGTCTGCTGTATTGCCCTCACAATGATGACAAGCTGTAGTTCGCGTCCGCGGCGCTAGGGGCGGCCTTTTAGGGGCGAAGCTCCTTAGGGCGTGGGCTGTGCGTCCCCTGTAGCCTGTATGTAGCCACCTCTAGTTTAGTTCTTGCAGTGTTCACTAGATGGCGGTACCGTCCCCTGTATGTAGCCACCTCTAGTTTAGTTCTTGCAGTGTTCACTAGATGGCGGTACCGTCTCCTGTATGTAGCCACCTCTCGTTTAGTTCTTGTAGTGTTTACTAGATGGTGGTACTTGTAGCTGATGATGAAAAGATGCAAGATGTTATAAACTAGAAAGCGGTACTTGTAGTTGATGAAAGACGCGAGATCTTATAAAATAGGAATGATGTCACATATGGCGCGTGTCATTGGTTGAAGGCAATCGTTCGATTTAGTGCGGCGACGTACGCTAGGGGGAGCGATGTAATAAAGTCGAGTGGGCAAGATGTACAGAGGATTCATGGTTTACCAGGTTTACCTCAGGAGCTTCGCTCACTCATCATCATTCACTTCGTGGATATGGCGGAATTTTTTCAAAAAGGGTTCGAGTTTAAAAAGAGTACGTGTTCAGACTGGGACGGTGGATGGACGTGTTTTTTGAGCACTCCCGATTGACTGCGCAGATAAGTAGTTTTGCATGTTTTGAGCTTACTTTTAAAAAGAATAAGGCAGCAGTTAAAATCTTTGTAGCATTTATTACATTGTACGGATTTTTCGGAGGTTAGTCACCAGGTATTTACTAGATTGTGGGTGGGTGTGTGTTTGTTTTTTGTGTGTTTTTTTCTCTTGCACCCTGTGGGAGAAGTGCATGTACATTGAACACGCAAGTTTTTGTAGTGGAGCTTACACTTTCTCTTTCTCGTAGGGCAGGGATCGTGTTTTGTAATTACTGAGTAAGACAATTCATCAGGACAATTGGTGTCAGAAAAACATGGTTTAAAAGGCTGTAAAATGTTCAGAATGCGGCGCGGGTTTAAAATTGGACCCATGTGCAGAAGCCATTGGAGAGGAAGCTAACGCAAATTGTAGGCAGTGTAATGTCGAAGAAAAATTGAAGAAAATGATGGTTGCCTAGAGTAAACTGCTGATGGGAATCACCGAGCTGGAGACTGCGTTGGCGACAGAACAAGAAAAAACGAGGGCTATGGGAGAAAGGCTGATGTCCGCCGAGGAAGCACTAGCGAACGTGAACAAAGGAGCGGCCAAAGGAGAGAATAGTAGGACACTGGCAACCAGAACAGCGGAGAAGAAAGAGGAAGAAAGTTTGAATAAAAAAGACAGATTGAGCTGGTGCAATGGTCGCAAGACCAAGCTTAAGCGAAGTAGTGGTGGGGCTGGGAAGGAACGAAGCAGCCGGCGTCACTGGTGCAAGTAACCCCCACGTGCAGGATTCTCCAGCTGAAAAGTCAAAGCATGTGATAATCGCTGGGGACTCTAATTTAAGTCGATGCGTAGAAGCAATCAAAGAGAGGGCACGAGGTGACAAGAGGGGTGCAGTAGGGACGTTCCCAGGTCGCAAGCTGGAAGAAGTCATGAGGCAAGCGAGTGCAAAACTCAAAACTACAGCTGATAGACATAACTTCATGATAATTTCAGGTGGTTTAAACGATGTCTTAAATAAAGATACGGCAGGAATAGCGACGACACTTGCGAAAGGGGTCGATGACATGCGCATCCCTTTTCCTCAGCTACAGGTGTTATAAACTAGAAAGCACAATACTGCACAATACCGGAGGTACCGGTGCGTGACGGCAAACTGCAAAATTCGGTTGTCAACGCAAACCAAAAGATATGGCAGATGAGTCGAGAGAAAGGCTTTGAGGTGGTGGAAATAAACAGAGAGGTGCATAGGTGGGGTGGTTTGCAACGAGACAGAATTCACTTCGATGGGCAGCTAGGTTATGTGGTGGGTTGGTGACTTGCAGGACGCGCAGTGGCTTTTTTAGGGGGCTCGCAGGCCCTTCGGGGTGCAGGTTAGCCAACAACGAGGAAAACAACCAGGGAGACTCTTTTACAGGTGGTATGGACAGATATGATTCCAAAGTGTCACCAGTATTTAAGATAGGTAGAGTCCGGGGCAGTAATAGACGTATCCATGAGGGCCGAGCAATTTCAGACTTAGGGTATATTACCAAGCAGTGTGACAGCAACAGACTGAAGTGGGAAGAGACAGAAAAACAGGTAAGGGTGGAGAGGCCGATGGTATACGGTTTTGTAGAAACACATCTCAGGGACATGGAACAACCTCCAAACAATCCGCACTACGCGTGGAAATATTGTTATAGAACAGAAGGCAGCTGAAAAGGGGGTGGTATTGGAGCATTCATTCATAAAATACAGGCTGGCAAAGGGTCAAGCAGGAGTGCAAGGAACATTTATGGATAAAAAGGAAAGTGGCAGGGCAAATGACGCTCCTTGGTTTTGTGTACTTGTGGACGGGAGCAAAGGCCAGAGAGAAAAACCAGGCAATGGTCGAGTGTATAACAAAGTACATTGAGGAATTAAGAGGAGTGCGAGATTATTCTACTAGGAGATATGAATGCGCACAAAGATGAAATAGATGGGTATACCGACCCAACAGGCAAGATGATCATGAATAAGTGTGAAAGGCATGATTTGATCATTTACAACAGTACTGAGAAGCGTGAAGGAAAATATCATGGGTCGTAACAAACCCGCAGTCGACGATATATTACGCAATGATGTCACATAGGATGTATGATAGGCTGAGGGAAATGCACATAGATGAATCTGGCTCTAGATGTCTGAGTAGTGATAACAAACGTATCAAGCTGTTTTGGAAGAACAGTGAAAGTGCGAAGGAGACCAGATTAGCGACTACAGGAAAATTTTTATTCAGAAAGGCAAATAGAAATAGCTACTGAACCAATTACGAAAGGACATACACGAATCTAATTAGACTGTTTTAGCTAGAGCTTGCTAAGGCACGTGACAAGTCATCAGGGAGAAGAAGACACAAATCCAAGAGTTGGTGAATTGAGGAAGTTAAGAGAGCCATACCAAAACTTCAGGAAGCCTCTAGGGAACACAGACATGCTAAGCAGCGGGGTTAACCGAACGATAATGTTGAAAGAAAATGGGAAATATTTCTAAGCTGTAGAAGGGAAGCATTCCTTGTGATATCAAAAAGCTGAGAATAAAGGGGGCTCAGTGGCTGGCAGAAGTATATATAAAGAAGAGAAAGGCAGCTGCGAAGTTTTGGAACCATCTAAACTCCCTAAGAAATGAGACAAGCCTAGAGCAGAAGTTTATAACTAGAGCTCATGATGCTAGGCTAGAAGGGGGCGAAGCTATTGAATATATGAGAACAGGGGTGACAGAAAGTTTTCAACAAAGAAGTGCCTTATGCATCACGATAGACAAGGATGAATCAAGTGGCGCAATGGCTCAATTTTCACAACGAGATTAGAACAGGGCTGAGAAGAGGGTTTCTAGTAGTACATCAACAGGCCCAGATGGCATTCCAATTATGCTGATAAAAACATTGGATCCGAAGTCTAAGAAGACTTTGAGAGAGGTAGTGAGCAAAATATCCATCTATGGTGATGTCCCCAATCAATGGAAACTTAGCAGGATAAGCATGATCTATAAAGGAAATGGGAACAAAGCTGACATAAACAACTACCACCCTGTAACGGCGACATCAGTGGTCTACAAGCTGGTGATGAAGATTATAAAGGAAAGACTGCAGGCGTGGATAGAGGGTGAGGGGGTGCTGGGGGAACTACAGAATGGGTTTTGAAAACAAAGGACGTTGAAAAACAGTCTGTTCTAACTGACGCAGTGCATCGAAATAGCAGAAAACGAACACAGGCCCCTGTGACTAGCATTTTTTAATATCAAGGGACCGTACGATAACGTGGTTCATGGGGACTTGCGGCGAATACTGGACACACTAGGTGTGGAAGATGGAGTCACTAATCTTTTAAAAGATATCTATAAAGGTAACAAGGTAGTTATAAAGTGGGAAAAAATGGTATCCAAGCTCGCAGAAGTAAAACGGGGGCTTAGGAAGGAGTTTCCTGTGTCACCCTAGCTATACATTATGTATCTACAACGATTAGAGGCCAAGTTACAGGGGAGTGAACTTGGCTTCAACCTCTCTTTCGTCAAACAAGGAAAACTCATTGAACAAGCACCACCAGCATTGATGTACGCAGATGATGTAGGGCTAATGGCTGACAAGGAAGATCTGCAGAGATTGATGGACGCCTGCGGTAATGAGGGAGATAGATTAGATTTCAGTTTCAGTAAAGAAAAATTGGCGGTCATGATTTTTAATGAAAATGAATGTAGTGAGATTAGAATACAGGAGGTCACGCTAGAGATAACAGATAAATACAAATATCTGGGCGTATGGATAAGCAATGGGACCGAGTACCTAAGGGAACACGAAATATACGTGACAACTAAAGGTAACAGCAGTGCAGCAGTGATGAAAATTAAGGCACTGTGGAATTCCAATAGGTGTGATGTTGTGAGAGGTATACAGAAAGGGGTCGTGGTTCCTGGTTTGATGTTCAGCAATGCGGTCTTGGGCATGAGTTCAGAAGTTGAAGCAAGTTTAGAAATTAACCAACGTGGAATAGGCAGACTTGCCTTAGGAGCTCACGGGAATACACCAAATCAGGGAGTACAAGGTAGTATGGGATGGGCCTCATTTGAGGGCAGGGAAACTAGCAGCAAGATAAGATTTCAGAAGCGATTGAAAGAAAGGGGGAGGAGCGTTGGACTAGGGAGGTACTTAGCTACTTGTGAATGAATGTCGTTACAAAGTGGAGGAAGCGAACCTGAAAATTGGTTCGTAAATTCTTAGAAAACAGCAGTGGGCCAAGCCAAAAAGAATTATCGGTTAAAAAGAAGGTGAAGGAAGATGAGACCGATATGTGGAAAATCGGTATGATTAAGAAGTCCGCGCTAGAGATCTACCGAACTTTTAATGAGGAAATTGCCAAGGAAAGGATGTATGATATTATTCGGGGTAGCTCTCTACTGTTTGAGGCCAGGACGGGAGTATTGCAAACCAAGACATATCGGACCAAATACGAAGGGGTAGACACAGTATGCAGTGCGTGTGGAGAGGAGGAGGAAACTGTCGAACACCTGATAATGTTCTGTAAAGGGCTTCACCCTATTGTTCAGGATGATGGCGCAGAGTTTTGCACAGCACTAAGGTTTAAGCACAGGGAGAGCAAAATAGACTTTAAGCGGGTAGAATGAACTAGAAGGAGGCTATCTGATTGGGGGCTATAGTCAAAGCATGAGTGAAAATTAAACCCTTTACGGCAAAGTACGAGTCCTCAACCTCACTATTTAAAGGAAAAAAATAAATCTACGTTTTGGTTCACTAAGTGAACTAAAACAAGGCTTGGTTGCGTTAGCCACCGCCCGATCTAAAAGGTACAGCCATATCAATTCATCCATCCATGGTTTATATGTACCATTACCGCTGTTGGCACGGATCTCGGGGGAGTGGGGGGCTACCACGTTTTCAGCATAATCAACAAGATGACGCAGTGAGTGCGCGGTGGCTCTCATCTGTCACGCGTCCTTTGGCCCACGTTGAAAATAAAGGGTTGTACACACAATCGCGCGTCCTTATCTTATAGGGGGTAGTATCGTATGTCTTGGCTAGCCTGTGTGGGGGGGGGGGCTTCGCCGGCCGTATTCTGTTATAATTACTGGGCTCATAAAGGTCACTACAATCGTCACACAGCCTTCGTTTGCGAAAAAGTGCGCTTTCCACACACAGTGAAGTAACAAATGAGACGCTTATTCGCCTTCATCTGTACCTGTGAGTACTATCAGCGCCAAATGAAACCCGAACAGCGGCAAGTTTTTGCGATAGTGTAGTGCATGCCGTACACTTATCACAATTGTCATGCGCACGCATCCTGTTCGGTAGCTTTGTGCATATGTGCGTGCCTGTTCGAGTTATGAATGGAGGGCACGCACTCTTCTATCTCGAAGGCTTGGCACTGCTCCGGTTGGGTTTGACGCTGATAGTACGTTTCGTGCTTCATTTGTTTGTGACAAACGCAGGGCACGTTTGTATCTGCTTGCCAGTCTGCGCGGGACCTTCCAATTTGTAGCTATCGCGTTCATTGCTTTGCCTTTGAGGCAAAGCTGTGACTTTCGTGAGGGAGGCTTTTTGTTTGCTCTAGAAAATATGCGCATACAATGTGCGCAGTGGCAATGACATGTGCCGATGACGATGCATCAAGCTCCGTAGATGCTGTTGTGGCTCTCGTTCGTGGGCGCCATGCTGGCCATAAGAAGCATAGCTGAGCTGCGTTCCCACGTCCAGAAAGCCCGGTGCTCTTCTCTCAGAATGAGCCTCAACCGGCGGGAAGTAAGAATGGGATTAGCATTGGAAACTTCGACTGTGCGTGAGCCAGTGTCCTTACAGATGTCTCGTTAAGACAGGCCACGCTGGTCGTGTCTAAGCGATTGAAGTCGCTAATAGTTTGCTGCCCTTGCAGCAAACATGGCATCAACAACCCAACCACCAACTTGTTCCTTGAAGTACCTTATTTGAAGGACCTCTAATCATTTAAACTAACCCGAGGATCATTGCGTCAACATGTGCGATGAATGTTTGGCGACCGTGTGTTACTGACTGATGCTCTGGTGGGGGGTGTCATGTGTGTGATTGGTGCTTTGATCGAGAAGGAGAAGCCCAACAGGGCTAAAAACGATGCTGAAAAGTGCTGGACGTGGCTCTGAACTATGGTTTGACGGTTAATTCACAACGCTCGTGGTTTGCTTATTTTCTGGCCTCCTATACTGTAAATAACGGGAAATAAAGCCAGTAAACCTGTTTGTTTGTCAATCCATCAACTTGTCAGCATCGTTTCATCCACCTGAACTTCCTCCACGCTACAACAGTAGTCCGGCTCTGACGCGACCCTGACGTCTCGGCAACCCACGTCAGCGGAAAAGCGTCGGGTGAAACCACCGTCTGCAGCAACTGGTGGCAGTGGTCAGATTCGAAGCTACAAGTGACAGCAACAGTCGGACGACGGCAAGCAGCTATCTCGAGAATTTGTATACGTATGGTTCAGAGCTTGGCTTTTCGTTGTTAGAGAACCAGGTTCTAAAAGTGCTCATATTATAGAACTGGCAGTTCACTTTGCTGAAAGAATCAGTATAGTTGTTTTGGAAGGTTATTTTTTAAGTATAGCGAGCACTCAGTACGATTATGGACTTACGGGAGCTACAGAAGCCATTCTTGCATCTGTTGCGAAAGGAAATGGGGATTGATACAAAGGATTTGGTTCGAAAAACCATAACCATACAGGCATTAAAGATTTGGCGACTTATGACAAGGAAATAAGTGAAGCATGAAACCTCATCATTGAGAGAAAGTTAAGAGCAGCTCAGATGGAAGGAAAAGGACAAAACAAAAAACGAAAGCTCGAGATTGTGTTCTTCACACAAGATGTAGAGTTGAGTAAGAGTTTGGAACCCCAGCAAGAAGTAATTCTTCTCGACAAGGAGGCAGAGTGCGAGATGTCCAGGTACATGCAGCCATATGTGATATCGTGGGTTATGGGCCTGTACAATAGAATCTCTGAACGAAAGTGTATGCAACTCTCGTATGAGTGAGACACCTGGTCAAAGACGCTACTTATTTTTCTGTTCTGCGAGGCAGCGAATGTTGTTGTGCGACTGATTTAGCAGAACGCGAACAGCTACGAAGTAGTTCAAACAGAGCTAATCAGGAGTAGCGCACCTCGTCAGCTGCTATGCGGTAATAAATTGCAAATAGTGCCAATGAGCCAGTTTGTTTTCCGATTGCCCAACTTGTTCGCATCGTTTCCTTCTTCCGAAGTTGCTCGACGCTACCCAGGAGTCCGGGTTTGACTCAACCGTGACGTTTCGCCAACCCGTGTCAGCGGTGAAGCGTCGGGTGAGATTCCGGTCCACAACAACTGGTGGCAGCCTTGCGACACAACTAAGGAATTACAATGTGGCAACTTCAACTGTCTGTATGTCAATATCTCTGAAGGATGGCTTGTTTGACCAGATGGTGAGCCAGACTGACCACGCCGATCGTGTCTAAGTGATTGTGATCGCTAATCGTTGGCTGCCATTCCTGGAAAAGATGGCACCAGCAACTAACCCGCCAGCATGTTCCATGAAGGATCCCACTTTCCCTCTCTTTAGTGAGATTGACCGGAGAAGCATTGCATCAGGAGGCGCGATGACTCTTCGGCGACCGCGTGCTTTTTACTGACGCCCTGATGGGCGGCCTCGTGTGTGTGACATGGTGCTTCAATCATGAAAGAGGAGCCCTCCTTTCTTCAAATACTCGTTCGTAGCACATCCACGCGACATTGAAGTCATACATTAAACGAAACCTTTTAACACTAATGATTGATTTATATGTGGGGTTGAACGTCCCAAAACCACCATATGATTTTGAGAGACGCCGTAAAGGATGGTTGCGGTAATTTAACCAGGGGTTCTTTAACCTGCACCCAAATTTGAGCAAAAGGGTTTAGAACACTTCCGCCTCCATCGGATATCCAGCCGCCGCCGCCGCCGGGATTCGATCCCGTGACCTACAGGTCAGCAGCCGAGTACCGTAGCCACTAGACCAGCACGGCGCGTCTTTAACACTATGAAAACGTCACCATTTTCCAGTTTTTACGTTCTCGAAATTTTCCTATCAATCATTAAAAGACTTTGAATTTCAGTTTTTAGTTATGAGGTTTTCCTTCTGAAAACTTTACACCACATCTCATCACATACACACCTGAAAGGCTCAAGTGTGCATCTCGAATGCAACACTGAGTAACGATAATTAGAACGCATTGCAAAAGTTACTCGAACTGATCATTCCCCTTTTCTCAACTAGATTCTTTTGAATTGTACACAATAGTTTCGCGGTCCTGGCAGTTTTTGAACATGCCAGGGGTGCAAAATGCATATACTATAGGCTGTGCTCTGCCGTCACTTCGATTCTGCATTCAAGCCGGCTCCCCTCAGGAAGGTGAGAAGACCTTCAGAAACAGGAGGGAAGCCTGTGCCAATGTATCTTTGTGTTCACCACAATGCAGCAATTAGCCAATGTCTGGGCCATTCATAAGTGATGGTGTTATTTTGCAGATGCTAAATTAACAGTAGAGGCAGACCATTGTCCCCTTACGTGGCTGCAAAACTCGACATCGAAGAACGGTCGCCTTTTGAATCTTGTATCTTCAGCAGTGTCATTTTGACATAAGGTACAACAAGAGCAAGTTGAATGAAAACGCTGATGCGCTAAGCCGCTCTTTTTAAGCTATGCAGGGTGCTCTCGATGTATCAAACTAGATATTTGAGTTTTTTTGTGCAAGATATTGTGTGATTGTGTAATGTAGCACGTGTGCTTTCTCGGCTTGAGTGTGTCCTGAGAGTTTTGAGTGGGAGCTTTTTATGTGAAGCTAGTAATAAAAATTTGCTTGCCATCCCTCATTTGGCTTGGTTTGTTCGGACGGGGCCGCGTGCTTTCTCGTGCATGTAGTCGAGTTTCAGAGACGCCGTCGAAGTTTTCGGCAATTACCTAGACATTGCAACAAGCCAAGGCTTGTCCAAGGCATTCTTCAACGAAACTTTTCTCGTCCCTTCACGCAGCAGCGGTGACTGTTGCCCTCCGTGACTCATCTGGCGAGAGGGAGGCTGTTGTGACTCTCGTCCGTGGGCACTCTGTTGGCCATGAGAAGCATGGCCGGGCTGTGTTCCCACGTTCGGAAACCCCAATACTCTTCTGTCAGAACAAGGCTCAAGCCGCGGGAAGCAACAAAGGGAATAATAGAAAGGGGCAACTTCAACTGTCGGTGAGGCAATATCCCTACAGGATGGTTTGTTCGGCGAGACGTATAGGCAGACCGACCTCGTAGGTGGTGTTTAAGCAATTAAAGTCGCTAATTCTTTGCTGCCTTTTCTGGGAAAGGCGACAGCAACAACCCGACCACCAGCTTGTCCCGTGAAGGACCCCACTTCCCCTCTCTTCAGTGAAACTGAATGTAGGAGCATTGCGTCAGGAAGTGCGAAGACTGTACGACGACCGTGTGTTATCGACTGATGCCCTGGTGGGCAGTGTCATGTGTGTGATTGGTGCATCAAGCAAAAAGGTGGTGCCCGACGGCGTTCAACTATGCTTTGATGGTTCATCCACAACGCCCATGGTTTGCGAGACTCCTAGCCTCTTATGCCGTAAATAGTTGTATATAGTGCCAGTAAACCTGTTTGACTTTTGATTCCCCAACTTTCTAGCATCATTTTCTGCACTCAAAGTTGTTCCACGCAAACAAAGGAGTCCGGGTCCGACGCAAGACTGATGTCTCGGCAACCCATGTCAGCGGGAAAGCGTGGGGTGAGACCCCGGTCTGAAACAAAGCACACGATGACGAAGAGATCCGCAACAGTAGCCTCTCCCAAAGCACACAGTTCAGGAGATGTAGTCGAAAACGGATATATTTTGGTCAACATTGCGAGTTTTGTTTTCGTGTTCTTTTTTTTAAATGCGAAGCATTTATTAGCAAACTTGTATCTAGCTACCTATGACCTTTAGTTCTCCTGACCATTTGGATAATAAAATCGATACTAAATATATGGCATAACATGGCTGTATGACAAGCAATACTGACTAGTCATAACATGAAATACTTGACACGTATGCCATTATTGTCATGATTTACATGTATTGGTTTTGCTGCTCCTGCAGTGGTTTCGTTCACATCACATATCGCAAAATTGGTATGGTATGACATGAGTGCAAGGTTGGCATAAGTAAATGACCCTAACGTGCAAATCGGGAAATGCCTGTCATCTGAGTAATGACTATATGCTGCACTCATGATGGGCTGGCAGCCGTTTCGCGAACTTCAAAAACACCGAATTCGGTGTGGCGTAACGCGAACGGGCGACGAAGATAAATGACACGCCCAATTATGAAAATCACGACATTCGTGTCATATAACGCATGACTAGATAATACGCTTATAGTGCGCTCTTGCTTGACATATAACAATTTTGGTGTTATCTTGATGTCATCAATGACGAAGGTATATGACTGACGCGAAGATGATAACCATAAGATGCGTGTCATGTAAGAACCTGACTACATACTACGCTCATGATGCACTCGCGGCCATTTCGCAAGCTTCACAATACCAAATTTGTTATCACGGGACATGAGCGGACGACAAAGTTTTGCAAGTTGTGCAAACGTGATAATCAAAAAATGCGTGTTATGTAACAACATGACTACATGTATTGCTCATTACGCGCTCGGGACAATTTCGCTAGCATAAACAAAATTTGGTAATAATTACGTGAATGGATGAAAAGGTATGTGACTGGTGCAAACAAAAAATCATGAGATGCTTGTAATGTGCCAACGTGACTACGAGCCATGCTTATGATGTGCTCCTAGCTGTTTCGCTAGCTTCACATATACGAAATTTAGTATTAGGACGTGAATAGATGACGAAAAAATGTGACTGCTGTGAACAGGATAAACATGAGATGCGTGGAATGAATTATGACTACATGTCATGCTCATGATGCGCTCATGGCCGTTTCGCTAGCTTCACATATACGAAATTCAGTATGACGTGACAGGAACGGGCGAGAAAAATAAATGACATGCTTAAACAAGAAAATCACGACTACATCCCGATTGAAAATCCTGGGTAGTTGGATGCTGGCATCGTTGGTGAATATGGTAGAAAGAATAGTGGATATGGTGGAAATAGTAGTGGATATAGTGGAAACTGTAGTGTGCATAATGGCTGATGATGGCGAGAGTGGAAAAAATACTGGCAGATGGTGGTGGTGGTAGCGATCCAATAGTGGTGGCGATGGAAAATGGCGGCTGATTACAGCTAGAGTGGAAAAAATGGTGGCAGATGGTGGCGAGCCAACGATGTTTACGGTGGCAAATGCCGGCTGATGGTGGCGAGGCAAAAAGTGTTTGGTGGAAGGCTTGGTGAGCAAGCTGGATGACGGGGGCGAGATGGAAGCTTGGTGGACGATGGTGGCATGACGAAAAGCCCCTGACAGTATGTGAAATCACTTATTTGTAACGTTTCATTTTTGAATGCCCAGAGAGACATGTTTACGCTCAAAAGAAACCATCGCTGCTCATTACGCTTTCTAGCACGATTAATTTTTATTGTTGTGGTGTCAAGAACTCTTCAATTTTTGTGGAGCGTAGATTATGGCGCCGTGAAAAATGTTTCCATTTCGCCACGTACTTACATCAGTTTGACATCCGCGATGTGTTTCTTTGTTGTGATGGTTAGAAGACTAATAGTGTCACTGTGAACAGTGACAATAGATGTTTCACATCGGCGAGCATTCTTGAGAAATAAATGAGCCCCAGTTTGCAATTGCCCCTTTCAATGTGCGAGCAGAACATTGTTCGAGCATTGCCGGCTGGAGCACGATCTACCATCCGCTCTACCATACGCCGCCATACACCATGTGCTACCAACATTTCCAGCTCCATAATCCACCAAAATAATGTATTGTGGCATCCACTATTCCTATGGTGGGCGTTTTTTCAATAGGGATGCTACGCTCATAGTCCACTCGTGGACTTTTCTGTAGCTTAACATATACTGATTTCAGTGTTACGTGACGTCAATGAATTACAAAGGTACCTGACTGATGAAAACATGATAATCATGACATGCTTGGCAAGTAAGAACACGACAACACAACACGATTGTGGTCGTTTCGCTTGCTTCAACTTGACGAAATGCGGTATCACAATACATGAATAGACGGTAAAAAAGACACATCCAAACATGATAATCATCATATGCGTGTAACGTAAAACATGAATACTTGCAACACTCATAGCGTTCTCGCGGCCGTTTTGTTAGCTCAACATATACCGAATGCGGTGTCAGGTGACGTGAACAGATCACAAAGGTAAACGACCCATCCAAACATGATAATCGTGACATGGAAGACATTTATGGCATAATTTACGTTCGTCTCACAGCATTGTGCTGGTTTTAAAGTGACAATTAGGCTTCCTTATTCGTGCTTCACATATCATCTATTCTCACCGTACGTGGGATTTGCCAAGATTGTCTTTGTTTATTTGATTCTATGACACAAAAAAGATCAATGATATGGTTACTACACAAGCTCAGGAACCGTCTGTCTATATTCAAGTATATTGGCATTACGTATAAAGCGTTCTTTCGTTTCCTGTTCTTAACCTGTTCTGAATGACAATTTACTAAGTATCAGTTTTTTACCTTTCTTAGCTCGACACTACAATTTTTCTGCATGAGATTGCATTGTGCTACTTTGAGGATGATGCCAAATATCTTGACTATGCTGGGATTTGAAATCATGCCCTTTCGGCTAAAGGCAGACTGGATTGGAGCAGACAAAGCCGACCTCTGTGCAATTGCAGTACCTTTTTGTAAAGCTAGGTGCAGCGTTTCGGTGCAATCGGAAAGCCAAAGCTGTGTGTGAGTTATCAGCACTAGCATGAAATTTAGTCATTTTACGAAGGCGATGTTGTCTGTGCTGTAGAGAAATTGTTATCACCAGAACTGAACAGTATGTTTTAATTACGAAGCATTACTTAGCGAATGTTGGCGACTTTGAGCGCATCTATCTATCTATCTATCTATCTATCTATCTATCTATCTATCTATCTATCTATCTATCTATCTATCTATCTATCTATCTATCTATCTATCGATCTATCTATCTATCTATCTATCTATCTATCTATCTATCTATCTATCTATCTATCTATCTATCTATCTATCTATCTATCTATCTATTTGGCTACGACGTTTTGCCGTTCTGACCGTTTCGATAATGATATACATACCAAAAGTTGTATGGAATAACAGGACAATATGCCGAAAAGGTGACTAGCCATAACATTAATATCATGATTTGCATGTCATGAATGTCTCGATTAGGTTTTCATGGTTTTATGCTCTTGCAGTCGTTAAGTTCACATGACATAGTGCGAGATCGGTATGGTACGACATGACTGCATGGCGAACCTAAGTGACAGACCTTAACGTGGAAGTTATGGTATGCATTTCATGTAATTCATGACTACACGTCATGCTCACGGTGCGCTCACGCTCGTTTCGATAGCTTAACACGTTCCGAATTTGGTAATAAGTAACGAGAATGAATGGCAAACCCATATGACTAATGAAAACATGATAATAATGACATGCGTGTCATGTGAGAAAACGAATGCATGCCACGCTCATGAAGCAATAGCGGCCATTTCGCTAGCTCCCATATACCAATTTTGGTAGTGCTAGACGTTAATGGTGGATGAAGGTAAATGACACGTCCAAACTTGATACTCATGATATGCCTGTCATGTAAACAATGGCTATGTGCTACGCTCATAGGGCGCCCGCCACTGTTTCGCTAGCCTAACTTATACCAAATTCAGTATAGTTAGGCTAGTGTGTCCGAACATGACACTCTTGGCTTGCGTGTCATTTAAATCCTGATTGCATGCTATGGTCATAGGGTGCTCACGGCTTTTTCGATAGCTTAACATTAACGAAATTTGATGTTACGAGACGTCAATTTCTGACCAAGGTGTATAACTGGTGCAAACATGATAAATATGGCATGTGTGAACATGACCTAATACAACGCACATGATGCACTGACAGCCGTTTTGCTAGCTTCACATACACCAAATTTAATTTTACGTGAGGTGAATGGAGGACGAAGGTAAATGACACGTCCAAACATAGTAATCATGATATGCGTTTTATGTAAAACATGACTACCTGCTATGGTCGTATTGATCCCACGGCTGTTTATCTAGCTTTACATATACCAAACTTGGTATCACCTGCTGTGAAAAGACGACGATGATAAACGGCACGCCCAAATATCATAATCACTACTTGGAAGTCATGTACAGCTTCATTTACGTGCCCCTCATATCTTTTTGCTGATTTTAAAGTGATTCATCAATCTTCGTCGTTTGCGCTTCACATATTATCGATTTCTACTGAACGTGGAATTGGCCGTTTTTCTGTGTGTGCATCCTGAATAAAGCTTCTCCGAACAATCCTTTTTCACTATGTTATATTGTAGGAGAAGTTTGCTCTTTTGTGTAGCACTGGCTACTTTTTTTACGGATGATATGATATGTGAAAAAAACATCATTCAAACAATTCAGAAAGAACAGCTCAGCAGAGTTCATATATGTGCTTTCAAATAGGAACGCGTAGTAAGGCAGTCACGTCGCGCAAGGGTATAGTTCCCATGAAATTTTGTCGCACTCCTGAAATTCATTCGCCAATATGCTGTAAAAGAATGCTGTACTGTGTGCATTCACATAAAAGCGCTTAAGTTTGGAAATTCCACTCATAGTTATTCACACATGAAGCGGCGCAAAGCGACACATGGTCAAGTCATATCCTTAACGTGTAAGGCTCTTCTGTGGCTACTTGATGGCACATTCTATCTATCTATCTATCTATCTATCTATCTATCTATCTATCTATCTATCTATCTATCTATCTATCTATCTATCTATCTATCTATCTATCTATCTATCTATCTATCTATCTATCTATCTATCTATCTATCTATCTATCTATCTATCTATCTATCTATCTATATAACCGCCTACAGCTTTAAGCTTTCCTGGCCGTTTCGATGATGGCATCTATATCAAAATTGCTTTGGTTTAACATGACTACAAGACGAGTATAAGTGACTAGACATAAAATGAAAATCATTACAAATATGTGATGATTGTCATGCTTCACATGTGATAGTCTTGCTGCTGTTGCGGTGGATTTGTTCATATGACATATTGCCAAACTGGTATGGTGTGACATCATTACATGGCGAACATAAGTGACAGATTCTAACGTGGAAATCATGACATGCATGTCATGTATGTTGTGATGAAACGTGACGTTCCTGGTGCGCTTGTAGTCGCTTCGCTAGGTTTACACATACGAAATCTGGTATCACATGACGTGAATGAATGACCACTGTAAATGAGACATCCAAACATGATAATCATGATATGCCTGTCATGTAAAACATGACTGCAATCTTCACTCACAGCACGCTTACCACCGTTTCAGTTGCTTCAAGTAAATGAAATTTTGTAAAACGTGACACGAACGGATGACGAAGGTAGATGACATGCCCAAACGTGACAATAATGACATGCATTTTTTGCAAAGCATAACTACCTGCTATGTTCATAGTGCACTCGCTTCCTTTTGGTTCATTTCACATTGACCAAACTATCGAGTTTGGTGATACAAGAATTCAATGGATGACGAAGGCATATGAATGATCCCAACATAGTATTCATGGCATGCGTGTCAGGTAGCAGCATAAATAGATACCATGCTCTTGATGCGCTCGCAGCCGTTTCGCAAGCTCCTCATATACCGAATTTGGTATTACGTGGCGTGATTGGAAGACGAAGATAAACAATAAGTCCAAATATGATAATTATGATATGCGTGAAATATAAAGCATGACTACATGCTACGTAATAGTGTACTCGCCACCATTTCGCTTTTTATATACCAAATTTGGTGTTGTGTGACGTGAATGGACGATGAATTCAAATTTCAGGCGGACTCTACATAATCATGATATATAAATAATGTACGGCATGATCAACCTTCTTCATTCGTGCTTCCAATATCATGGATTCCTATTGTACGTGGGATATGCCAAATTTTTTTCTGCCTTTTTACTACCTACGTTAGCAAACCCTAAACGTTGCATTGGTTACTATGTTTTGCGTACCGTTACTATAACTTTTTGCTCCGCAAACGAATTTCTTAAACGAAGCTTATAAATTATTGCTACGAGCTTTTGGCTTCCCATTTCCTAGCAAAAAGATGACGATTTTTCGCTACCATTATACTAGCATAAAGGCGAAATTTCTAAACTTGTAACACCGTATTAGGTGCTGGCTATGTTGAGGCGGTGTAAAGTGCCAACAACTGGCACGCTTATGCTCGCGTCCACTCGTTAAAAGCGCCCAATGCGCCTCTCGGCGTCGGCGTCGGAGGGGCATACTAAGGAGGCGCGAGGAGTCAAGCTGGGCTTGATATTTTTGCCACGCGTACGCCATGTCACTACGCGTACAGCGGCGCCAACCAACCAGACGCCGTGATGCCTCCGAATGCTGTGCCTAATGGCCACCACTTCGAAGGCACGGCCAAGTGCAGAAAGCAAGCACGAAAACTACTCCAAACGTTCCTGAATGACCGCGTCGTAATTTACAACGACAACGACACGACGAATGACTGCGAGTGATACCAACGTGACTCAATTTCATGCCGAGGTTGAGCGATGCCGACAAATTAAGCGAATTCCGGCAGGCTGTGCTTGCGCCGGTCCCGAGTGCGATTGTCGGCCGAGCGAAAACATCGTACATACTGGAGCATGTCGGTGTTCTCGTGCTTTGATCTGTGATTTTCTGTGCTAAAAATGAGCGTAAACAGACTTCGGAGGTTCAAAGTTTGAGCGTGAGTCGTCGCCTACCGCGGAGTATATTCAGAGCGGTGTCATCTGCATACAGCGTAGGCTCCTACCATCGAGTTCGTATAAACCAGCTCATGCGAGGAACATCGGCTGAAAAAAAAAAACGACGGCAGTTTTCGTTGCAACATAGACACTAGATACGACGCTCGAAACATCGCGTAGTGCATAAGGAGTTTTTATCTTCAATCTCTTTGTATAAAACATCGGTATTCATCATCGCTGAAAGCGAACCGCGCACTAGCCAACACATTTCCGTGATGTGAAAACGTACGTACTTATATAAGTTTATTCGCAGATTGTAAGGCGCTCAAAACATTCGTTGGCTTTGGTGCAAATTGTTTTCGTGTGTTGCCAAGCTAATAACAAGCGTGCGCTGGTTGGTAGCAGTGTGTTGTTACTTCATGTCAGGCATCACCGATGCTGACACATTCAGCTGTCAGTGGTCTCATTTCCATTCACGTACTAAATAGAAACTCGAACGTGCATTGCTGTGGTGATCTGAAAAGAAAGTAGCGTGGTTAAATGCTGTTGGTATTGCCTACTATTTTGATTCTCGCTTGTTCTGCTTTTCTGCCACACTCAGTAGCACATACGTTGTTTGGAAGCATTTTAACACACACAATTTTAATTTCAAGTTCATTCTGATACTCATAGCTATAGGCATACAATGGCGCTTCTCCGTCGTTTTACAGTTTACAATTATATAACACGCGTTCTGTTTACAGCTGGACAGATAACTGAAAACCTTGTGAGAAGCTCCTGATTTGAAATAAGCTGCACGATGACACAAAAGTAGGAAGAAAAGGTCACCACAAGTATGAGAAGAATGCATGAAGGTGCACTAGTACTGTACTGCACTTTGTTTATAAGAAATGCAAAAAGCGCCTCATGTGGATCATGAGACCGTTCAGAAAAGTGCATGTATTTATCTGTTCCTCCAGACTGTAATGAGCTGAAGATATTATTAGATGGTTTCGAACATTGAATCTCTATATGTGTTTCCAAGGACTGCTTCATTTATCTTCAGTTCTTTAATATACGCATTAACTTGGACTATATATCTATGCACTCAGACATAGTCAAAGTATCAAGGTATTAAGTTTAGCTATGTAAGAAAACTTGCCAAAACTTCTGTATGGTTCTCTGGTGCAATCCTATGACCGGTATCTGTCGCATCAAAAATTTTGGGCATGCTTTATTGCATTAGAGGGTATTTTGACTATTGATGACTTGTGAAAGCCTTCTACGCAGTGCTTGGCTGCAGTTTCGAAAGCAATATCCATCTCATCAAGAAGTGTCAGATGCATTTTATAGATGGTAAAGGATACTTAAACTACCATCAAAGTGCAGAAGCTTTCAAACAGCACTGATCTGCAATCACAATCCAGCTTAGAAGCCATTTGTAGTGCTCTCTAACATGTTCAAGTGAAGTTATCAAGCATTGGAATGATCTATTTGGTTTGGTTCGTAATACCAGTGTGTCTGACTTTTTGTAGGCACTTGTTCTATTTCTCTCATGTTTTGCCGGGCTTCAGTTAGGAGGTAGTGATATTTGTTTACGTTGGCATAAATATTTTGATACTACTGTTGCAATTCTTTCATTTTGTATTTATGTACATAACTCCTGCAGTAGCCGTGCATTGGGCAGCAGAATTTGAAATTAAATAAATATACCATCCGAAAGGGTTCCACGCAGTGCTCGGTTCCAATCTTATGACTGATATCTGCTGCATAATGGAGTGTCGGGTGTGGTTTATTGCATTGTAGAGCATTTTCGGCTTCATAAAACATTCAAAAGCCTTCCGCACAAGGTTCAGTTGCAATACTACGACAGATATTTGTGACTTTGTGAGGTGTGGCGTGCAATTTGTGTTTCTAGAGAATATTTTGACTACAGACAACGTCCAAAATTCTTTCATACAGGATTCAGTTGCAGTCTTTTGAGCAATATCAACCACATTATGAAGCCTCAGGCACAGTTAGTTGCGTTGGAACATATTTCGACTACAGACTATGCTCAAAAGCATTCTATGCAGTGCTTGGTTCCGATCCTATGACCAATATCTGTTGCATCATTAGTATCCGGGCGTGCTTTCTTGCATTAGAGGATATTTCTAAAACACACATCATCCAAAGGCTTCTAAGTAGGGCTCGATCGCAGTCTTATGACCTAAATCTGGGACATCATGAAGTGTCGAGTGTGGTTTATTCCATTGGAGAACATTTTGGCTGCAAACAACGTTCATAAGCCTTCCACACAGGGTTTAATTGATATCTTATGATCAATATCTGTGACATTTGAATGTGTCGGGTGTGGTTTGTCACTTTAAAGAATATTTCGACTACTGACAACAACGCAAATCTTTCTATACATGGTTCAGTTGCAATCTTATGATCGATATCTGTGACATTATGTAGTATAGGGTGTGGTTTGTCGCTTTAGAGAATATTTTGACTACTGACAATCAAAACCCTTGCATACAGGGTTCAGTTGCTACCTTATGCTCGATATCTGTGACTTTATAAAGTGCTTGGTGTGATTTGCATGTTTGGAGAATATTTTCACTAAATGGAACGTCCAGAAGTCTTTCATACAGCAATCAGTGGCAGTCTTTTGAGCAATATCTGTGACATCACGAAATATGGCGTGCGGTTTGACGCTTTAGAGAATGTTTGACGACAAACAACGTCCAGAAGTCTCCAATACAAGAATAAGTTAGTACAGTATTATAAACAATATCTGTCACATCATGAAGTGTCAGGCACAGTAAGTTGTGTCAAAGCGTATTACACCTAAAAGAATGCCCGGAAGCATTCTATGCAGTTCCTATTTAATGACAATTATATGTTACGTTATTAAGAGCCCGGTGTGGTTTGATTCATTAGAGGATATTTCTTTCGCAGACAACATCTCAAGGCCCATTACACAGGGCTTCATTGTAGTCTTATGACCTAAATATGACACATCATGCAGTCCTGGGAGTGATTATCAAGCTGATCAGAGCTGTAAGTTATGAAGTGTAAATGTACTGAATGTACCAGGATATTCAGAATATAACAAATTTGGTAGTGTAGATACAGAAACCTGGTGATTTATACACCTTGGCTTTTTATAAACCTCATTTATAAAAATAGTATGGGAGCAACCGCCTCTTAGTCACCAAAGATAAGGGGGGCGGCGCAGTGTCAGCTTCATAGATAATTATATTAGGGAGGTGGGCACTAAGGAAGCCCCTACATTGACATAATAGGGAGAGGGTACTGCAGTGAACATCCACCCCCAGCTTAAGGAAAACCATGTCCACGCCTATGATAGACGTACATTATCTTAGACGTGAAATTTTGTTCGCGGGAGTAGCACACGCACCACTGTTGATTTCTCGTGCATACCGCTGTAGTAACTTTGCTCACTGCGATGTCAATTACTTCTAAAAAAGTCAAAATTGTGGCGGGTGAAGCACTATCAATACTTTAACGCACTATGATATCTTCGACGTCGTAAGAACGCGCTCCAATTCAGAACGCGCCGTTCTGTGGTGAACTAAGACCGTTTTAAGCCAAAAGATCAAGGAACACTGTGCATCGGCCTTGAACGCGAGGGCGTCAACGCGGTTGACGCGTGCCAGTGGTTGCGCGCCCTAATTTCTCCACAGGCGCGACTAGACGCTGGATCTCTTTGACACGCAGGCGCGTGCGTACGCGTGCCAGTGATTGGCACTTAATGCAAAAGTGACATGACATATACTTTTTTATTATCTTGAATTGGAAGTCCTACGCTACGTGAGCAGGTGCGTCTTATAGGAACGCTGCATCTTATAGTGCATTACCTAAACAATTTGTGCCAATGTATCGCTATTCACCGGCTCCAGCTGTGTACTTCAGAGGTATATATATATATATATATATATATATATATATATATATATATATATATATATATATATATATATATATATATATATATATATATATATATATACATATATATAGTCAAGTAGATCCTCCGTGAGCGTTCACAACGGGGTTTTTTTCGACGTTTTGGCCTAGAGTCTGGCCTTCATCAGGATTGAAGGTACAGTTTGTTGGTGCTCCGCTTTATACAATCTCAAATCAGAGGGGGAGAAAGAGAAAGGAAGAAAAGACAGAAAAAAAACAAAAAAAACAAAAAAATTGAAAAGAAAAAGAAACAGAAAAAAAAGAAACAAAAAAAGAGAACAAGAATATAAAGTGGACTCCCCCAAGGCACCCCCCTCCACTCTTCCTTCCACATCCCCCTCTATCTCTCTCCCTTTTCTCCTTTTCACCTTTCTGACGTCAGCGGTCTGTGTATGTTTCCGTTCACCAACGCATTCCTCCCGATCAGGCGGCCCCTCCTGGCACTGGCGGTTCGGTGTGGGGCGAAAAAAGAGCTTTTTAGGAAGTCCTAAGCCTCTAACTACTCGGGGTCTCGTAAACAATTTGTCGTAGAAGGAGGGGGGCCGCGTATTGTGGCAGAGGCCGGTAAGCGGGCGCAATGCGAATTCCTTGCCCGCTTCTAGATTACGCGTGTAGTGGGGGCCTGCCGGCTGTGCACAGGGTTGCTGTTGGTCATGTCATGCATGGCACAATTGATTGGGTAATAAAGTAAAAACAGAAAACAGACGACAGCTGTACTTAGTAAGAGTAGTTACACTTGGAATTGGTTTGAGTTGTCCAGTGCCCTTCGCAGCTGCAGTGCCGTGAACTCAGATACAAGTTTCATTATTGCCGTTATTGTTTTCTAATGCTTTAATTGCTGAAAGTGTACCAGGATTCTCATTTATTCCTCTATCGAGGGTGTTAAATCGGTGAATAAGGTATGAATTTCATTGTTCACGTTCTCTGTTTGATTTAAATCCTGTCCCACAGCGAGGACGAACTTCTCAGCTTTATCGACAATTACAATGCTGTACATTCGAAAATACACTTCAAACACACATACTCGCAAGTAACCGTAAACTTTCTTAATGTTACCATAACGATAGAAGAAGACAAGTTCTCTACAACCCTATATCGCAAACCAATGGATCGAAAACAATACAGTCATTACCGAAGCGATCACCCGCGCCCCTGTAAAAACAGTATTCCATACAGCCAGGCTCACCGGTTTAAGCGAATCTGTTCAAGAGACGCTGATTTTGACACGAGCTCACACAGGCTAAAACTTATGCTCGAGAAACAAAAATACTCCCCACATTTAATTGAAGACGCCGTTCAAAAAGTGAGAAAACTGAAGCGTGATGACTTACTTATGAAGCGACCACCGAAAGAAGACCCACAACGAACAAACATCTGCTTGACTTACAGCACAAACTTACCCAATGTAAACAAAATCCCTAAACGACATTACAACAATCTGGAACAAAGTGGACGTCTAAAACACGCATTTCCATTCGCTCCAGGCGTCGTTTACCGACGACCACGCAACCTCCAAGACACAGTTGTCCACTCTCAACTCAATACCTCCCCCCGCCATAATTATTCATTCCGACCTTGTTTAAAGTCACGATGTCTTGTATGTAAGGCGATGGGAGAAACACACAAAGCAGCCAGCACACAATACAACTTTTCGATTAACATACGAGGAAACATAACATGCGATTCCTCTAATGTGATATACCTACTCGAATGCAACGTGTGTAGTATTCAGTACATCGGACAAACAGAAACACCATTTCGAATTCGCGTCAATAATCACAGAGGCCATGCGAAATCAGCCGCAAGTCTAACTCTATCAAAACATCTCAATCTTCCTGACCATGCATTCGACAAACTATCAGTAACGCTCTTAGAGACAGGATTTAAATCAAACAGAGAACGGGAACAACGAGGGTCATACCTTATCCACCGACTTGACACCCTCGATAGAGGAATAAATGAGAATCCTGGTACGCTTGCAGATAATAAAGCATTAGAAAGCAAAAACGGCAATAATAAAAATAGTTACTGAGTTCACGGCACAGCAGCTTCGAAGGGCACTGGACAACTCAAAACAATTCCAAGTGTAACTACTCTTGCTAAGTCATGACCTCCTCTATAGATTAGCGACCTGCCCGTGCTGCGATGCTCCTGCGCGCCAAGTTTGCCACGGCAAAGCGTGGCGCTACAATTTACCCCCATCTCAGCAATGGCTCCATTTTCACAGCACGAGTGGGAAAGAGCTGGGGTAAGGGTTCCTAGAAGTACATCGACAGGCACAGATGGCATTCCAAGTATGCTGATAAAGGCATTAGGTCCGAAGTCTAAGCAGGCTCTGAGAGAGACAGTGAGCAAAATAGTAATCAATGGAGAAGTTCCCGATGGATGGAAACTTAGCAGGATGAGCATTATCTTTAAAGGAAAAGGGGACAAAGCTAACATAAACAACTACCGTCCTATAACAGTGACTTCAGTGGTCAACAGGCTGGCGATGCAGATTATAAAGGAAAGACTGCAGGCATGGGTAGAGGATGAGGGGGTGCTGGGGGAACTGCAGAACGGGTTTTGGAGACACAGGAGGTTGGAAGACAATCTGTTCTCACTGACGCAGTGCATCGAAAATGCAGAAAAGGAACCCAGTCCCCTGTAGCTAGCATTTTTGGATATCAAGGGAGCGTACAATAGCGTGGTTAAAGAGGAATTGTGGGGAATACTGGACACACTAGGCGTCGAAGATGTAGGCACTAATCTTTTAAAGGATATCTATAAAGGTAACAAGGTAATTATAAAGTGGGAAAAACATGTATCCAAAACTGTAGAGGTAAAACGGGGGCAGAGGCAGGGGTGTCCCCTGTCACCCTTATTATTCATGATGTACCTACAGGGATTAGAGGCCAAATTGGAGGGAAGTGGATTGGGATTCAACCTCTCTTTCGTCAAACAAGAAAAACTCATTGAACAGGCACTATTAGCATTGATGTACGCAGATGATATAGTGCTAACGGCCGACAACAATAAAGATTTGCAGAGATTGGTGGACATCTGCTGCAATGAGGGAGATAGGTTAGATTTCAGATTCAGTAAGGAAAAATCAGCAGTCATGATTTTTAATGACAATGAAGGTAGTGAGCTTTAAATACAGGAGGTCACGCTAGAGATAACAGATAAATACAAATATCTGGGCGTATGGATAAGCAATGGGGACGAGTACCTAAGGGAACACGAAATATACGTGTCGGCAAAAGGTAACAGGAATGCAGCGGTAATGAAAATTAGGGCACTGTGGAATTACAATAGGTATGATGTTGTGAGAAGAATATGGAAAGGAAACATAATTCCTGGTCTGACGTTCGGCAATGCGGTCTTGTGCATGAGATCAGAAGTTCAAGCAAGATTAGAAATTAAGCAGCGTGGAATAGTTAGGCTTGCCTTAGGAGCTCACGGGAATACACCAAATCAGGGAGCACAAGGTGATTTGGGATGGACATCATCTGAGGGCAGGAAAGCTAGCAGCAAGATAAAATTTGAGAAGCGATTGAGAGAAATTAGGGAGGAGCGTAGGGCTAGGAAGGTATTCAGCTACTTGTACATGAAGAATGTCGATACAAAATGGCGGAAGCGAACCAGAAAATTGACTGGTAAATACTTGGAAAACAGTAGGGTCGAAACCAAAAAGAATTATCGGTTAAGGAGAAGGTGAAGGAAGGTGAGGCTGATATGTGGAGAATTGGCATGATTAAGAAGTCCGCATTAGAGATCTATCGAACTTTTAAGCAGGAAATTGCCAAGGAAAGGATCTATGATAATACTCTGGTTAGTTCTCTACTGTTTGAGGCCAGGACGGGAGTATTGCGAACCAAGACATATCGGTCCAAATACGAAGGGGTAGACACAGTATGCAGTGCGTGTGGAGAGGAAAAAGAAACTGCCGAACACTTTATAATGTTCTGTAAAGGGCTTTAACCTATAGTTCAGGATGATGGCACCGAGTTTTTCAAAGCACTGGGGTACAGGGACAGGAAGGGCAAAATAGACTTTGAGCGGGCAGACTTAACTAGAAGGATGTTATCTGATTGGTGGCTAAAGTGAAGGCACGAGTGAAAATTAAAACCTTCACTGCAAAGTACGAATTCTCAACCTTACTATTTAAGGGGAAAATAAATCTAGTTTTTGGTTCAATAATTATTACGGCTTGGTGGCGCTAGCCACCGCGCGATCTAAAGGGTGCAGCCATATGTATACATCCATCCGTCCATCCATCCATCCATCCATCCATTCATATACCATCCGTCCATCCATTCATATACCATCCGTCCATCCATCCGTCCATCCATCCTTCCATCCATCCGTCCATCCATCCGTCCATCCATCCATCCATCCATCCATCCATCCATTCATCCATCCATCCATCCATCCATCCATCCATCCATCCAGCCATCTCTTGCAGATGGGCGAAGGCTGCGTAGGCATCACACGTGTTATTTTCTTTGTGATCGTGCGTTGTGGGTCGTAACTGGCGTTTTTTGACTTTTGCTTTGCTTACCATAGCCTGAAGTGTGACAGCACTGGTCGCAGCAGTAAACTATTTAGCTATGGTTTACTGTTGCGTTCCGTTCTGTATATCGAGCGGACGAACATCATCTGGCATCTCATTCCATGAGTTTCCCGTCACTGACGAGCGCCTACTTTGGCTGAAGAAGATCTCTCGCCAAAGTGAAGGTAAGCCGCAGTAAAATAAGCTCTGAGTATATTAGAATCGTGGCAGTTTGGACTAGTTGGTATGACATGACGATAGTTATAGCGCGAGAGCAGAACGACTACAGAAGGACAAGGAGGAGACGAGTGCTCGTCTCCTTCTTGTCCCTTTGTCGTAGTTATGTTCTCGCGCTATAACTACCGTCACGCCTCTGAGTACAGTTGAGGGAAGTTTAAGTACGCACCAACTATAGCGACTATAGTTTGTATGACGTTGATGTAAATGTCAGAGTGACTAGTTTGCTGAAAAGGATGCGTTCCTCACAGTACTGCGATGTGATCATGCCACGGACATGCTTGCTCGTAACTACGTGAATTGTGAGGAACATGAAATAACCTCAATCTAAAAACACCAATAGGAATTCTGTAGCTGCTGAACTGAAGACGGACTGCTCGCGAACGCTACGAATATTGCGTTAATGCTACTTACAGGTAAGCTCTACTTTTGAGAAATCCGCATGCAAGACTAAGTGGCTGAGATTATCCATTTGGAGTGCCCCGACTCACGAATATTAACGCTGCGAACTATAACAGCAGTTCTTCTGTTCGCTTCAGAAAATCAAATTTAGCTTCATTTGTACGGTCACAATGCCTGTAAAGCTGTTTCTGATGTTAATGAGCGCACTTTAGTTAGTTTGTTTGCTGACCATCATTTTCATAACAGCTGGCTGATATTGTTCCTAAATTTGCGTGGAGTTTTAACGGCATGCAGGCGACGTTTCGTGGCTCTTTTCACATCTTCCAATTTATTTACTATGTGGGTTACTTTCCCAAATTACATGCAGGACCGGGAAAACAGCCATGGTTTCCAAGTGACAGAAGCAAAGTATGCAGCCTTCATTTTAAACCCCAGGATTATAAGCAGGGCTTGGAGTCTAAAAGGCTGAAGCCAGATGCCATTCCAACAATATTTCCCAGCTATCCAGCGCATCTGCAGCAGCAGCCCAAGAAAGAGCGAAGACACTTGAAGCGCCCACCACTTTCGTCACCTGCGGGCGGACTTGATGTGGACGCCAAAAGAAAAATGTAAGTAAAAATCAGTTTAAATGTATGGTATTTTGTGATATCACTGACCTACATAGTTACATTTCAAATGCGGGAATAAATTATCACATTTCTTTCTGATATCTCATATGGGCTTTACAAATTGTCTGCATTCCAGGTTGGAAACTTCCAACTTTCAGCATGAAGACCAAAGCAGAGAAGTCGAAAGTGGGCACAATGCAGGTCGTGGCTTGTTTGAACCTTCATCTGCACATGAACAAGGCAACCCGGAATTTATGTCAATGTCAAAGTCTAGCGATTCTAACATTGTGCCTTCTGCGCAAGAACAAAGCAACCCGAAATCCATGTCAATGGAAGAGTCCATCAATCCTAACATTGCGCCTGGTCAAGTACAGCATGGTCCCGAAAGTGCACGGGCTTGTTCTACAGTATTACGACTAGCGCACTCAATAAGTGATACATTGACAGAGTGTGCATTGCAGGAAAGGCCACCAATATTGCTTCATGCACCTGCAACATCATGCAAGGCTTACTTGGTTCTGAAGAAGCCTACCAGGACACGAGAGATGCAAACAAGACTTCACTACACAAATATAGTGAAGCTCGAGAAGAAGCTAAAGACATTGACAAGGAAGTGCCAGAGACTGGTTAAGAAGAATGAGAGTCTGAAGGAACAAGCTTCTGCATTGAGAAAGCAGGTGAAAAAAATGAAAGCCTGCCTGAAGAAATCAAACTTAACCATTCTCCAGGTATGTAAAGTGTCAGTCACTCAGTTTAACTGCATAACTTCTTAGGAGATCATTGAAAATGAGCTGTAGTTACGTATAAGCATTTGAATGTTTAAATAGGTAAAAAAAAGTTTGAGAGGAAGCAGGGTGCCGCAGTGATCGTTTAGTTTCTGTGCTCTGTTAGAGCCCTGTGTTCTTCATGGCAGCTACGTACCAACCGGCCTAATTATCTGCATTTTTTATTTCTACATTTCAAAATCCCTACAGGAGAAGATAGACAACAATGACCTAAAGGCTTTGTTTCTTCAGGAACAGCTTGTTTTACTGAGTGCCAAAAAGAAGCATTGGCACAAAGAAACAATAAGGAACTGTGTGCTTGGCATGGCCAGTCACCATCTGGCTACCGCTTGATTCGGGAGAGCGGGGTACTTGTGCTGCCGAGCCGTTCCACACTGAAGCGGTATATTGCAGCTTGCACAAAACAAGTGGTGTCCTCCCTCATCAAAAAGCGGCTTCATGTTGAAGCTAAACTTCACAATGAACAGGTAAAACATGAGCTTTGCTCAAACGAGCATACCATGTTTTCGCTGATTCTTTCAGGCATGCTGCGGATCTCTTGTCGTGGACGAGATGTCCATAAAGGAAGCAATGACATATCAAAAGCACTCTGACACTGTTCATGGTTTGGTGGATTATGGGGGTGCAGAAGAAGACTATGGCCTGGAAAACCAGCTGGCAACACATCTTCTGTGCTTTGTCTTTGTGGGCTTGTCTATCCATTATAGGTATGTAGACAGCTATGTGAACAGTACTAAACAGATAAAATCTGAAAACCTGTATTTCTTAAAAGACCGCATTTTTTCTACAGGCTTCCTGTGGGATACTATTTTACTAAAGCTTCGCATGGTGAACAGTTTCATCTGCTAGCCTTGTAGGTTATGGAATGTGTAGAAGATGCCGGGTTTAAAGTGACGCGACATGTTGGTGATAGCCACAGTGCCAATTTCAAGTTTTTTGCAATGTTGTCTGGAGGCAGCATCAAACCTGTTATCACGTAAGTGCACCTTGGCGTGTCAAGAAGCGCATGACATGCCCGTTATGCTGGGCTTCAAGATGATGGGTATCTCCAGTTAACCATAAGAATCTCTAAACTTGTTCCAGACACCCTCTTGATTCTAGCAACAGCCTATTCATTTCATGTGAGTACTGTCATATCCTGAAAAATATCAGAAATCAATTTTTAGATGTTAAGAGAATTTTCAGGAAGAGTGGCATTTTCCTCCTTGCAGACTACCTAATTTAAGCAAAATGTCTTGCCAATAGGTTTCATTTAACTAATATGGTGTTCTCTGACAGGAATCTGTATGACCTGCAAGAAAAACAAAGTGCCTTCAAGCTGGTGAGGTGCCTGACAAAGAAGCGCCTCTGACCAAGCAATTTTGAAAAATTGGGTGTTGGCAGAGCAGTTGATATCTTTTTTTCGCAGGTAAAGCAATGTTCAATGCAGCCAACGTACTTGTACAAAGTTGTGCCTGTGCAGAAGTGCACCTGAATTGCTCTTGCTGTCAAACTGATGGCACAGAACTGATCAGAGTCACTATGTTTCTGAGCTGAACTGAAATGTTATATTTTCCTGTATGTACACAATTTACGGCATCTACTTGTTATGTACTCTAAAACTGCATTCAGAAAAGTCTGTAACACCCTTGTAATTTCACTGTTCCCCTTTAGGTGACCTCAGTTTTGAGGTTCCTCCAGCAGCATGGAGACCGTTTAGGCACTCATGGCTTTGAAGACTGTTTGCCAACTGTAGAATTCATGAAAATGGTGCACAAGTGGTTTGCGTTGCATAAAATCCAAAGCACGACGTTGGACTGGACCAGCAGAGATGCCATGAGGATGCCTTTCTATGGCGAGGACGATGAGCGGTGAATAATGCATACTATAGTAGCATTAATTATTATTTAACACTGAAATAAAATTAAGAAAACACTTTTAAAAGCAATGCAATAAAGTTTATTTGTTGTCTTGCCAGGTCGGTTTGATAAGTTACACTGTTAAAACATAGAAGTAGCAAATAAAGAAGTCATAACAGACCATAAAAACCTTTAGTAAAGCGAAGAAAATGATTTCAAAGAGACAATTTTCTTTCATTGTGTTGTAAACGTTATATCGTTTTTCAGACTTGTCTAGCTCGAGAAAGAATGCCTCAGTTACTTCAATACATGGAAAGAAAGCTCGAGCTACAAGTTTGAATTTCTTTCGAATGAGACGTATGAAGCGTTGCGAGTGACAACAATGTCAACAACCCTTTGCACCAGGCACCTCCTCAGCACAGGCTTTAAGTTTGTGCTCACTGAAAGATTCTCAAGTGATGATGTTGAGTCACTATTCTCATCCATAAGAAAGCTGAGTGGCTCAAATGATCAAACTGATGCATATGCTGTCCTCTCGGCGCTCCAGAAAGTGCTAGTCACTGAAATCATTCACTCCTCTCCATCCAGCAATGTTGGGAGTGTTGTGGGACCATTGGGCGAGGCTACAGTGCCTACTCTTAATCCTACAAAGGCCACTTCCGATACTGACTTCAAAAAGCTCTTGCGTCCGCACCGGACGCTCCTGAAACGCTACCCACGTATGCTACTTATATTTCGGTACTCTATGATACACAATATTTGACCACTAAAATATAGGTATTGTAAAAAAAATTTTGATACCATGAGCTGCACACATCATCACTACCATAGTAGCGTGAAAAAATCTTTTTGTGGCCACAGGATTAAAGTCCACATTTCATGGCTTGCTAGTGGCACACGACAGTGCTAGTAAGACACCACAGATATAGATTTCAGTTTTCAGCAAGCACCTGTTAGTAAAAATTATATATGGGCGTGTGGGTAATAACTGATCCTTCATTAGCCGATGTCACATTGCTTCGAAATTTTGCATCAATGTGCTGTTGCGAACGTGCCGTTGTTTTATGTTTACATAATTTTTTCCAGATCCTCCACAAAAAAGCCTCCGGTCCAGAACACTTGCTTTGATCACTGGGTTTCTAGTTCGAGCAGTTCAAGACAACTTATTGGGTGAAGAATGCATCATGAAGCTTAAATCACCGACGTTGAACTCGACGACAACTGTCATAATTGCAGGCATCGATAGCGGTGGACTGTCGTACCCGAGCATAGCAATTGTTGGCTTTGTCAGCCTGCTTGAATATGCTGCCTCACGAGCGGTACCTTTGCTGATCAAACGACCACAGCCACTGCAGAAGTTCACGCATGCCGTGTTTCCATCTGTCATTAAGAACCCCCTGTTCAAATGCGAAAGGAATGACAGTGTAGCCCATACAACTGCACTTGTTAAGCTTATTCTCGTGAAGGTTCTGCGACCCTTTCGGGCAAAATGTTCCAGCAATGTAACCGAGACTCATGCGAAAAGGAAGTTGCTGCACGCCAAGCCGCAGCCACTAAAGGTGCTCAAGGTTTGAGCTTGGCAAACAAATAAAATGTACTAGAATTTCACAATGCATGAAGTGTGTTCTTTCTGCTTGAGATTTTTCTTTATTTTAACATAGACGAGTTTCTGAATTAATGGGCTTAAGCATTTAAATAGTGGATCAATCAGGGGCACACCAGTTGAGAGGCTCTACTAAGGGAAGTGCAGCAAAATTTATTTTCAGAAAGCTTCGGGTCAATTGCAGTTACAGGGAATGCATTTGAATTTGCCTTTGTAAGTGACATAATTGTGCTGGTTCTATGGGACAAATGATTAAGTGCCACTGCTTGTAGCAAACTAAATGTATGGTAAGTTCAGTAACTGGGTCCACGTAATGCATAAAAACAGTGTGTTAAGTATGGTCGTGATTATACGTAGCTTACGCTGCTTTATAAAAAGCCTGGAGCTAATCGTACTCCATGTAATTCGTGATCTCATAGTAATACGTGCGCTAAAAATCTTCCAACTCTGAAACTGAGACTCGGAGGATTTGATGTGCTACAAGAAACGAAAATGCGAGCATTGCAGTTTCGGCACTTCTCTTCGTTAAAATGGGCGGAATAAATTGCACAGCTATAATAGTCCTTCCAGGTTTCTACTTCAGTGAATGACAGACTCCTCGACCATGAAGACGTTGAAATGTCATGTCTGAAGAACCAATCTTTTTATTCAAACGGCGGCACCCTGTGAGAACCGCTAGTCGTGCACTACAGGGCGTCCATTGACATTCCCATTATATTGCAAACTTTATTAACGATGGTATCGCGATGAAGGACGCGTGAATGTTCACAACACAGCGGCAAAGCAAGTTTTTCACAGAGCACACACACAGCAGCCACGTTGAGTAATTGTTGGGACCGCTGCACTGAGCGGAGGCATGCCGTCAATGCGCCTACTTCACGTTCTGGGCCTCGTCTCTGAGCACTAGTCAAACAAAAAATTCGACGATCATCACGCAAGTTACTAAAGAAAGAAAAAATATATCTGCCGCGGCACATTAGAAACCTTTCTGACGGTAAAAGAAAAAAAATACCTGGCGCGGAACACTCGCAACGCGGGAACCATTCCAACGGAGCTACGCACTTTTTAAGTTGTCGCGTCGGCTGCTGTGGGGTTAAGTTGAGGCAGCCTCTCGTGACACTTTTGTAACTAGACAAAGACGTGACCCTCCAAAGTTGGAGTCAGGCGCAGCCATAGAGAGAACCGGCATGAGCAGGTCACCAATATATAGAGGAGGTCATGTCCTAAGTACAGCTGTCGTCTGTTTTCTGTTTTTACTTTATTACCCAATCAATTGCGCCAAGCATGACATGCCCAACAGCAACCAGGTGCACAGTCTGGAGGCCCCTACTGCACGCGTAATCCAGAAGCGGGCAAGGAATTCGCAATGCGCCCGTTTACCAGCCTCTGCGGCAATACGCGGCACCCCTCTTTCTACGACGAAATGTCGACGGGGCGCTGAGTAGTTAAAGGCTTGAACTTCTTAAAAAAGCTCTTTTTGCCCCACACCGAACCGCCAGAGCCAGGAGGCGCCGTGTGGTCGTGAAGAATGCGTTAGTGAAAGGAAGCATACACAGACCGCAGACGTCAGAAAGGTGAAAAGGAGAAAAGAGAGAGAGATGGGGGGGGGAAGTGGAAGGAAGAGTGGAGGGGGGTGCCTGGGGGGAGTCCACTTTATATTCTTTTTCTCTTTTTTCTCTTTCTTTTTTCTTTCTCTCTTTCTTTTCTTTCTTTTTTCTCCTTTTTTGTTTTTCCCCCTTTCTCTCCCCCCCTCCCTCTGATTTGAGATTGTATAAAGCTGAGCACCAACAAACTGTACCTTCAATCCTGATGAAGGCCAGACTCTAGGTCGGAACGTCGAAATAAACCATGTTGTGACCGCTCATGGAGGATCTACTTGACTATATGCAACGCTATGGCCACTCAACCACCATGCCAGCCGATATATATATATATATATTGCCACGTTCCATTTCACAAGTTTTTGTTATCGTTCCAAAACACCACACGATTCTCGGCGCAAACCACGCCTGCAGGTTTCGAGAAGGTTTCGGACTGAAGTAGATCGATTCTATAAGGTCACGCCCACTCTGCGAACGGTACGGATTGTTCTGGAACCTACGCCACCACCAGCGATAACGCTAGAACATTCGACGGCAAGGGTATAAATGCCGACGCGCTTCGCCGCTTGTCAGTTGTTGATCGAAGGCCGACGCTCCGTTCGCCGCTATCAGTCTGAGACTGCTATCTGTGCGAGACTGCTGCTGTAATTGGACTTTCTGTTTACCGGGCACAGGTTCGCCCAAATAAACAGTTAAATCCCAACAAGAAGTCTCCTGTCTTCGGCCACGTCACGACCCCGTGACATTTGGTGGAGGTGCTGCTTCGTTCATGTACCGGACGCCCCCGTCAAGCCGTGAACCCAGCCCACGTCGCGGAGAAGACACCGACGCCAACCAGGAGCAGCGAACAAGCCGCCGACAGCAAGGGCTACCACCGGAGTACGGGCTTCTACACGACAAGCCGCGGAAGACCAAGGCCATGACTGCGACTGCAGCGACAATGACAACCGCAGCGTCCCAGCCCACGATGGTCATGCATCAACCCAGGGAACCACCAATTTTCCATGGGTCATCATTCGAAGACCCGGAGTCCTGGCTAGAGACATACGACCGTGTGGCCGTCCTCGACCACTGGGACCATGACGAAAAGCTGCGTCGTGTGTTCTTCTATTTCGAAGACACCGCAAGGACCTGGCTCGAAAATCGGGAGTCCACGCTCCGAACGTGGGATGCTTTCTGCGGCGCATTCCCGCAAACGTTCGCGAGCGTCGCTCGAAAAGAGAGGGCCGCTGCTTTATTAGAGACCCGGGTTCAGCTACCAAATGAAAATGTCACCATTTTCACAGAAGAAATGACCCGACTATTCCGTCACGCTGACCCAGACATGCCTGAGGAGAAAAAAGTTCGTTTCCTCATGCGAGGGGTCAAACAGGAGCTCTCCGCGGGGCTGATAAGAAACCCACCGAAAACCGTCCAAGAATTTGTAGCCGAAGCGACCACTATTGAAAAGACCCTGGACATGCGCACCAGGCAGTATAATCGTCGCCTGACTGCAGACTGCGCTGCTGCTCAAGCCAGTAACTCCGGAGACCTGCGTGAAACGATCCGAGCGATCGTGCGGGAAGAGCTGCGCAAGCTGTTGCCTTCGGCGCAGCCTCAAGTGGATTCGATCGCCGACATTGTGCGAGAAGAAGTTCGGCAATCGCTTCAAATTCCCCACGCACCGCTGCCCGAGCCGGAAGCTATGAGCTACGCCGCTGCACTGCGCCACAACGCTCCTCCCCGTCCACGTCAAAACGCCGCCCCATCGCACTTCCGTCGACAGACGCCACCGCCGCCACCACCCCCACCGACGTCATACCGTTCGCCAGCGGCCCAGCGCAGTGCACCGAGGAAGACTGACGTCTGGCGCACCCCTGACCATCGCCCGCTCTGCTACCACTGCGGCGAGGCCGGACACACATACCGCCGTTGCCAGTACCGACAGATGGGATTGCGTGGCTTCGCCGTCAATGCACCGCGCCCACAGCCAGGAGAACGACCACGTGACATCGCCGACTACCTGACAGGAACTCGGTGGACACCACGAAGCCCTTCCCGTTCGCCGTCGCCCAGCCGCCGCACGTCACCGCACCACCGACAGTACTCTGGCCTAACGCGGGGCCGGTCTCCTAGCCCGTATCCGGGAAACTAAGGGCAGCAACCGGTGGAGGTGCGGTTGCTGTGCGACGAACTACCGAAGATCCTCCGACGACGACGACGCCGCGACGGAGCTTTCCGAACACAACGCCAACCAGGCAAAGCCCTGACGGCGAAAGCTCACTTACCGAAGGTGGCCTGACGACGCAACATGGAAGCAGCGGAACAAGCCGACGCAGCCGTGACCCGACGCCACGCCCTAACTGTAATGCGAGACGGCGAATTAGTGACCTCGACGTTCTTATCGACGGCCGCAGTGTGACCGCTCTCGTCGATACTGGAGCCGACTATTCTGTCATCAGTGGGTCGTTCGCCGCGAAGTTAAAGAAAGTTAGGACAGCTTGGAAAGGCCCTGAAATCCGCACAGCCGGAGGTCATCTCGTAACGCCTGCAGGAATCTGCACAGCGAGAGTCACCATTAACGGCCGTATTTATCCTACAGACTTCGTAGTCCTACAGCGTTGCTCGAGAGATGTCATCCTTGGCATGGACTTCTTATGCCTCCATGGTGCTGTCATCAACCTAAAAACAAAGTCGATAACGTTATCCACAAATGAAGCACTACCGCCGCGCACGCCGTCTGGACACCATGCCTTGAATGTGCTGGAAGAACAAGTCACCATTCCGCCTCGCTCAAGCGTCATTATTTCAGTCGGCGCTCCTGAATCACCTGACTTCGAAGGCGTCGTTGAAGGCAGTCAGCATCTGTTGGTCACCCGAAATATTTGCGTCGCAAGAGGAATTGCAGAGTTGCGGGGAGGCAAGGCAACGGTTATGCTCACAAATTTCAGCAATGAGTACAAACATGTGAATAAAGGAACAACAGTCGCATACATTGAAGAAATTGTCGAAGCCACCAGTGCTTTCGCTCTCGCCGATTCTGCGGAACCTGCTCAGAGGAACCAAGCCCCTCCCATAGCTTTCGACGTCAATCCCAGACTTCCGAACGATAAGCAAGAAAAGCTGAACGCCCTGCTCCTGCAATACGAAGATTGCTTTTCGTCGTCATCGAAAATTCGGCAGACCCCAATCACGAAACATCGCATCATAACCGAAGAAAATGCCAGACCACTCCGTCAGAGTCCATACAGGGTTTCGACGCGAGAACGTGAGGCCATCAAGAGACAAGTTGATCAAATGCTGCGGGATGACATTATCCAGCCGTCCAAGAGCCCATGGGCATCCCCCGTGGTGTTAGTGAAGAAAAAGGATGGGACCCTACGTTTCTGCGTCGATTATCGCCGCCTGAACAAAACCACAAGAAAGGACGTGTATCCTCTCCCACGAATAGACGACGCACTTGATCGGCTCCATAACGCCAAGTACTTTTCGTCAATGGACCTCAAGACTGGCTATTGGCAAATCGAAGTCGACGAAAGAGACCGAGAGAAGACGGCGTTTATAACACCGGACGGCCTCTTCGAGTTTAAAGTGATGCCCTTCGGCCTTTGCTCAGCGCCTGCAACTTTTCAACGCGTTATGGATACAGTACTGGCAGGATTGAAGTGGCAGACTTGCCTTGTGTACTTGGACGACGTCGTCGTGTTTTCCTCGAGTTTCGACGAGCATCTTCGGCGCCTTGAAGCTGTACTTCAAGCCATCAAGACTTCCGGACTCACACTGAAGCCAGAAAAGTGCAGATTTGCGTACGAAGAGCTCTTGTTTCTGGGGCACGTTATCAGCAAGTCTGGAGTTCGTCCTGATCCACGGAAAACAGCCGCCATCGCCGAATTCCCGCCGCCGACTGACAAGAAAGCCGTGCGCCGATTTCTGGGCCTGTGCGCCTATTATAGGCGGTTCGTGAAAAACTTCGCCCGCATCGCCGATCCTCTCACTAACCTTACCAAGGCCGACGTGGAGTTCAAGTGGGAAACGCCACAGGAACACGCTTTCCAGGAGCTTAAACATCGCCTCCAGACGCCTCCGTTACTTGCCCATTTCGACGAATTCGCCGAGACAGAAATACATACTGACGCAAGCAGCGTAGGTCTTGGCGCCGTTCTTGTGCAGAGGGCTGACGGACTTGAAAGGGTTATTAGTTACGCCAGCCGATCGCTATCCAAAGCAGAAGCAAATTATTCCACAACAGAAAAGGAGTGCCTCGCCATCATCTGGGATACGTCGAAATTTCGCCCATACCTCTACGGCAGGCCCTTCAAAGTTGTGAGCGACCACCACGCCTTGTGTTGGCTAGCCACTTTGAAGGACCCTTCAGGTCGCCTCGCACGATGGAGCCTGAGACTTCAAGAATATGACATTACTGTCATTTACAAGTCTGGCAAAAAACACTCCGACGCCGACTGTCTCTCTCGTGCGCCTGTCGACCAACCGCTACCCGACGACCCGGATGACGACTACTTCTTGGGAACGATAACTACCGACGACTTCGCTGAACGACAGCGGGCCGACCCGGAACTTAAGGCCCTAATAGAATACCTCGAAGGCAGGACCGCCGAAGTCCCGAAGGTATTCAAGCGCGCACTTGCGTCGTTTTTTCTACGAAACGGTCTTCTACAAAAGAAAAACTTTTCACCGCTTCGGGCTAAGTATCTCCTTGTGGTGCCTTCAGCTCTGCGACCAGAACTCCTGCAGGCCCTGCACGACGATCCGACGGCAGGGCACCTCGGTGTTTCTCGCACGCTCGCGAGGATACAAGAAAGGTACTACTGGCCGCGTCTTACCACCGACGTCACTCGTTATGTGAGGACATGCCGGGACTGTCAGCGACGCAAGACACCGCCGACAAGGCCAGCGGGACTTCTGCAGCCAATTGATCCACCTTGCCGACCTTTCCAGCAGATTGGTATGGACCTACTGGGGCCGTTCCCGACGTCGGCTTTCGGAAACAAGTGGATCGTGGTAGCTACCGACTACCTCACCCGCTACGCCGAGACAAAAGCCCTGCCAAAAGGCAGTGCATCCGAGGTAGCTAAGTTCTTCGTCGAAAATATCGTCCTACGTCACGGCGCCCCGGAGGTCCTTATCACCGACAGAGGAACGGCATTCACTGCCGACTTAACTCGAGCGATCTTGGCATACAGCCAAACAAACCACCGCCGGACGACAGCGTACCACCCACAGACCAACGGCCTCACCGAGCGGCTTAACAAAACGATCGCCGACATGCTGTCAATGTACGTCGATGTCGAACACAAGACGTGGGACACCATTCTACCGTATGTGACCTTCGCATACAACACGGCGGTGCAGGAGACGACGCAGATATCTCCATACAAATTGGTCTACGGAAGATGCCCGGCAACGACGCTCGATGCCATGTTACCCAACGTCACCGACGAAGAAAACCTCGATGTGAGCGAGTACCTTCAACGCGCCGAGGAAGCCCGACAACTTGCGCGTCTTCGTATCAAGAATCAACAGACGACCGACAGCCACCGTTACAACCTTCGACGACGCTTCGTGGAATACAAGCCCGGTGAACGTGTTTGGGTGTGGACGCCGATACGCCGACGTGGACTAAGTGAAAAGCTTCTGCGACGGTACTTCGGACCGTACAAGGTGGTTCGACGTCTCGGCCCACTTGATTACGAGGTTGTCCCCGACGGCATCACGAACTCTCAACGACGCCGATCGCGACCTGAAGTCGTCCATGTCGCGCGCCTCAAGCCGTTTCATGCACGTTAACAAACTGAAACAGTGTTTTTTTGTATTATTGTTGTATTGTAATTTATTCATTGTACTTTCTTGAATTATTATTGTACCTTCATCTTTAGTTAAAGCATCGGGACGATGCCTTTTTTCAGAGGGGGGCAATGCCACGTTCCATTTCACAAGTTTTTGTTATCGTTCCAAAACACCACACGATTCTCGGCGCAAACCACGCCTGCAGGTTTCGAGAAGGTTCCGGACTGAAGTAGATCGATTCTATAAGGTCACGCCCACTCTGCGAACGGTACGGATTGTTCTGGAACCTACGCCACCGCCAGCGATAACGCTAGAACATTCGACGGCAAGGGTATAAATGCCGACGCGCTTCGCCGCTTGTCAGTTGTTGATCGAAGGCCGACGCTCCGTTCGCCGCTATCAGTCTGAGACTGCTATCTGTGCGAGACTGCTGCTGTAATTGGACTTTCTCTTTACCGGGCACAGGTTCGCCCAAATAAACAGTTAAATCCCAACAAGAAGTCTCCTGTCTTCGGCCACGTCACGACCCCGTGACAATATATATTGTGGCGAAGCCTTCGAACGCAGCTCGTGCAGAGATTCGGTACCCGCATTCACTGGTCGCAGTCAAGCATCATCGACAAGTGTCCGCCAATGAACGTCTCAACAACTTGGTTGAGGTGCTGAGCCCTTCTAACACCTTCGGTTAGCATTCGATGCCCTTGGAGCTTCGATCCTGTACCGTGCCTTCTACCATGCACCAAGACGCCACGCAGCAAACGCTTCTTCCTGCGCCGACGCCGTGTTCCGGTGTTCCCCGCATCCGCGATGCTCCTGTCTTCACCGGCGCGGATGGCACCGACGTCAAGGACTGGCTCGCTATGTACGAACGCGTCAGCGTCTCCAATCATTGGGACGAGGCAGGTAAACTCGGCCACCTGGTTTTCTACCTCGTGGGTGTGGCCGGCTTGTGGTACAACAACCACGCATCCGATTTCCCCACTTGGTCCGCTTTTAAAACCGCCGTCGTCGACGTGTTCGGCCGTCCTGCCGTTCGTAAGCTGCAAGCCGAACAGCGGTTACGTGAACGAGCACAGCAGACTGGTGAGTCCTTCACAAGTTACATAGAGGACATCCTTGACTTGTGCAAGAAAGTGGACGCGAGCATGTGAGAGGCTGACAGAATTACCGAACCATCGCACTGTGGCAGAGATCACTACACTATGCCAAAGTTACGAGGATCTGCGGCGGCAGTGCTCGATGACCCGTCGACGACCCTCACGTGACACTGATCTCTGGGCCTTGTATATATATATATATATATATATATATATATATATATATATATATATATATATAAGGCGAAGAAAAAGAGGCCCTCCAAAGAGTTAAGAGTATGCAAGTTTGGCCTGGAGCGAGAACATTCTTTTTTAGTTTACAATAGGGCACTTCATTATTACGAACTTCCTTGGCAGAGATGGTTCTTATTTGCCGTGTCGTTGTGATTGTTTTATCTGAAAAAAGCATAATCAGCAGGTCACCTATTTTTCCGTTGTTGTAAACGTGTGTTCTTTTGTGATGTTTCAGAAGGAACGGCGCAAAAAAAAAGAATTTCCACTGCATCCGCTAGGGATCAAGTTTTTACACATAGAAAACCAGGACCGGATATTTTTTGTGCTAATTATGCTTTTTGGCCTCCACTGCTTGTGGCGGGCGAGAATGGCCGGATTTCGCTGTAACCCTGACAGGCAACCTGCTCGTTTGCTCTTTCGTGACAGCATTGTTCAGTACCTAGATGCGCTCAAATAACAGGACATTGTTCGCGACTGATTGGCTAGCGTTCAAGCTCTAGCATCTTTGATAAATTTCAAGAAAACTCAGTGCTGTTTCATTTTTCGTTTCTTATTTTGACGTAGTTTCTGATATGTGTATCAATGTATAAATTGGCTGTTTTGCTTTTCATGTGGTGCCAGTGAACTGATAAATATTAACAAAAAAGTGTGTCGAGTAGACTTGTCGTTGTGTAGGTGGTCTGTTCGCCTGAAATTTTGTGAGTAATTACCCAATGATCAAGCAGTTTTTGGTTGGGAATTCAGCCATTACAAAAACGGGTGATTAGTCACGCGGAATGAACGCGGTTACTGAGATTTTTGGAGGTAGTAATCACTACTACCTATGTTTTATTAATTAGGAACGAGAAGAGTGTAACCAGTACTAATTCGTTTGTAACGCTGACGATAGCAATGGTTATCAACCTCCGTGGCACTAACTCCACTTGGTAACAGAGTTGCAACTTATGCGACAAGTAGTTGGCAAACTGAAGTTAGTAAGTATTACAAGCATTTTGAAAGAGTGAAAATTGATAGTGTACTCACATTCGCTAGCTCTCTGTTGAATATGCATGCCGGACAATTTATGAAATGCACAGCAGTAATGCTCTACAAGCGAATCTTGCACCGGCTGTTCCATAAAATGGAAAGTTCATTCTACCCTAGCTCTCCACCTAGTGTAAACCTAATTTCAGTAACCCGTGTGCTTGTTTCTACGGTTGCGAACAAAACTTCGTTATATTTTGCAGAATTCTTCTGCTCGTGTATCGTCTTACAAACGCCTCGCTAGAATATTGCTGTTTGCAAAAGCAGCAATGTTGCGACGAGTCCGTAACAAACAAGCCTTGCTGTTGCCTCGCGACTTTGCTAAAATGACGGGTAACACGACCGTGCTGGCCGCACAAGCCATCTTGTCCTCTTTCGTTATGCATATACAATCACAAGACCATAACAAGAAGTAATAATAATAAAAACGGGGGCTCTGCACTCAATCCAGAGGCAGCAGTCGATACTTGTTTCGCCAGCGGCACCGAAATTCAAGAGAGAAAACGCGTCTGCTTTCTCACGCTGTGCTGTAAAAATGTCGATAGCGCCCTTTTGCTACTTCGGCCTAACGTCAGGCGTGTATTCGCATTACGCATGTTTAGCTGATCAATCCGGGGCAACGTATTGTAACGCAGACTGTATATTCGCACTGAACACTTAATCAGCTGCATACGAACGCACTGCCTCAGTGTTGTCAAAGTATCATACTATAGCACATAGCGTATATGCAGCATACGCCTGTGGCACCTCTAAACTTCTGATGACTGTTAGCACTTTGCTTCAGTACGAAGATAACATAAATGAATGGGCATGCGATAGTTGCATAGAAAGACTAGAGATGAATACACTGCTAATGCGATGGTTCGACATCGCTGAAACGAAATCTGCGCAATTGTAGCGTATAGAAGCGAACAAGTAGGATTAAAAATTATCAATGTCTCTCGAATACGGTTTTAGGGCAGAAGGCCCTTTTTACACATTACACGAGGAAATGAGACAACATATATTTGCATAATATTTAGAATAGTTTGAGGCCTCTGAAGGTTAACTCGCGAACTTCAGCATCATTGTCTTGCAAATACTTATGATGATTGTCCTTTTTGGTTAGTGATAATGTATAGACTTCACCCGCCATGATTCCTAAGCATTAAGTTAACACGCAGCTAAGCTGGAAATGACGGGCTTCACTACTGGTCAAGGTAGCTACTTTGGGAGGTGTTAGAGTGCCTAGATTATACTGGCTAGTGTGCCATCAACGGCCTTCTAGGTGGCACCAGAATATATGAATGCCTGGAGCTGGCTCGTGGGGTGCGGCAGTGCGGGTGGGTGCCGCGGCGCAGCGCGCTTTTTGTAACTTGCCGTGTTTCCAAAGCATTGGCGAGAGGGTCATTCCAGGTTTTGTTTTATTGCGATAGCAAATATATGGGCACTCTCAGCTGAATTTCGCACCTATACATAAGAAAACGTAAGAAAGAAAAATGCGAAGTGCGAGTGCGAGGCTTTAGCCAGTGAGCTACGAAGGAGCACCACCATCAACATTCAAGCGAGTGCCAAGCTGTTGACTGAGGTCTCGGAGGAGGGGGGTTGTCAGCATTACCAGCATTACCATGTTACGGGAGGGTGCACAAAGAAACGAGGTTACAGCAAAGATATATCTACATGACACCAAGCCAAAGCCGAGATGGCAAGCCAGGACGATGGCACAAGGAGCACGCGCTACCACATCGTTTCGACGTGGCGGTCCGCACGCTAGCTTCCCACGCGTACTTTGCCCCGCGGAGAAGGGGGTGTGCGCTCACTCGCGCACCCTTACTCGCGCTGAGCTTTCACCGTAACGACTCTGTTAGTGTTACCGGGCACACAAAGGTCCCTGCAATTCTCGCACAGTCTCCGTTTGCGAATATGACATGCTTTTCAGACACAGCGAAGTAACAACTGAGGCGTTTATTCACATTCAACTGTTCATATGAGTGCGTTTCGTGCGTCATTTCTTCATAAGAAACGTGGGGCATGTTTTGATCTGCGTGTCATCCACCGCAAGACCTGCATATTTGTTGCTATCGCAACGATTACTTTGCTTTTGCGGCAAATCTGTGACTTTTCTTATCAATCCACAGCGGTTACTCTGTTCTCATGTTAAAATAGACCAGAGGTTTAAGGTTCTGTTTTTAATGAAATGCACTTACTGAGAGCTTTGTGCTTCTGTGAAAAGCTCAAAGTAGTAAAGCCCATCGAGCGTCCAACTGTGCCAGTTCTTTTAACACAGACAAAGAGAAAATTGTAAGGATACCGAAAAAATACTTGCAATATTTTTTTTTTGTAAAACAAGCGTACGTCGCTTTGTTTCAATGAAGTACGATAATTTAGTTGCACGCATACGCACTCCGGCAATATTCTGTCTTAGAGGGGTGTGTGATACAGTAGCCGTTTCATCCTAGCTCTCGAAACATTTAGTCACCTTGCCCCTGCTGCTGTGATTTGGCGTTTAGCTGTGTCCCGATAAGGGAGACAGAAAGAAGCGAGAAGGCCCTCTGTTTCTTTTTCTAATAAATTGCCACTTATACGCTGCGAGAATTACCTTCTACTGTCTTAATTGACTGTAAAGATGGCTGCTCAATATAGTTATCTCATGCCGTTCCTTTATTAATTAGCAGTATTATAAAAGTTGAAGAAGCATAGCTTTCATTACCGCAAATTTCATTTAAACAAAATATGAAGACGTACACATAACCACACTACATCTACATAAAGTGATGAATACTTACTTCACATATCAGCGAATCAAAGGAGAAAAATTCTAGGGGGCGGGGGAGTTCTCTCACTTGTATAACGTCTGTCTTGTCTATTCCTTGTCAATGTGTACTGGAATTTGGCAACATTTAGAAGCACATATAAATAGAGTAGATAGAAATGTGGTGTTTAACGGCCCAACACCATCATATGATTATGAGGGACACCGTAGTGGAGGGCTCCAGACATTTCGACTAGCTGGGGTTCTTTAACGTGAACTCAAATCTGAGCACACGGGCATACAGCATTTTCATATAAATAATGTAATCAAAGCCTAAAAAGCCACATTGACAAAATTCTTTCGCTGTACAGCCTTGTATCGAAGTAATTTATGAAATGTGTGGAAAAGGAAATCCATGGCGATGAACGAATTGAACAAACAAGTACTCTGAAAGAAAAATAGACTAAAAAGATTGCGAGGAACAGAGCATGCGAGAAGTTAAGAGAAAGAGGAAGAAAAAAGACTGTCAAAAGAAAATAATAGAAACAGAGCAAGAAAAAAAGCAACACAATTCAACGGATACAAAAAACATACAAAAGGATTTAAAAAATAAAGAAATATAGAAAGAAATGACAAAAACTTCCAAACCTCCGTAAAACATGAAAGCATACAGCGAGCATGTATGCGGGGACGAAGGAAGAATACACAGGACATCGCGCTAAATATTCTTCATGTCTGTCAATGGGCGCTGCGTAGGCTTCCTTACAGCACTACCAGATAGCCTACCAAGACATTCATACCAAAAGAGCAACCGCAAGGACTTTACCTCGATAAGTGCCCAGCTCCAGTGTTGTTTGGCATTACGCATCTGAGTGCAAGGTGTGCTACTTTTATTTTCCCAAACGAAAAGCGTGGTTCTGAAGGCGTACGTACTGTGAAAATGTTCATTGCATCGTTCTCGATACAACCACCACAATGAGCTGTTTTGGAAAAGAATGAATGCGGCCTCAGTGATACACGTGATTATTTTTTTTTTATTTTTCTCGTATACTCTGTGGTGCAGCGTATGGTTAGTATGGTGGCTAGAATGCCGGAGGAACGATTGCCTGTAAGCCAATCAAGCCTTCTCGCAGTACATCGTTTCAATGAATAGGACGTGGCAATGCTACTCACTTTCTTAAATAGTGTTAGCTATCTTTCCTGCTCGCAGGGATCGACAATTTCATTCAATACAGTATAGCAAGTGTGGTTCATAAATGTGCGATGCCTCCTTTCAGTGGCGGGCTTTCAGTTCAAAATTTGGCGCACTAGCTATTTAGGGTCCTCAGGTGGTAATGCGCTCTCCAAGTTTAAGACCCAAGATCGTTCGACGGGGAATTCGATTCGGAGCGCTGCTGCCGTGCGTGATCTGATGAAACGTCTACATAGACAAACTTTGTTTCGTTTTGTTGGTACTTCGCTCACAATTTGCTCAGAATATTGTCATTGAGTCGTGACGGGAACAAAATAAGCAGGCTACAGGTCGAAGAACAAAATGTTTATTCGGTTCGAACTTGTGGCCACGAAAAAGAAAATTAAGACACTGGCACCGATATCGGCAAATAGAGCGTCGACCGTCAATGCGAGACAAGTCGCATTTATACACTTGCCATCGAATATACTAGCGGCGACGTAGGTTCCAGAATAAACTGTACAATGTCGTTTTTTATGAAAGAGAACATGCGAACGAATGGCCTGTGCTCTACGGCGGCTGCCTACAGCACCATCAACCGACAAGTGAAGAAAGCACGTTTGCTTTTCGCGTTATCTATGGCCAAGCGAGATAACAAGTTATGGCCAGTAGACAAGCGCTGCTAGATTACGTTCCCTAATCGCTCGCGCGGCGAGTGCTATCGGGTAATTACTTCAGCTTGCACCGTGGTGGAGAACAACGCTGGATATGTTGGCAGTGCACTATGCACTGCAGGCGTGAGCAGAGAGGAAGTGCAATCTAGCAGCACTTGTCTCCCAATAATCACTTGGTATTATTTCTTTCGGCAACAGATGACGCTGAAAGCGAACGTGTTTCCTTTTGCTATCGGTTGATGGTGCTATAGGCAACCGCCACAGAACGTAGGCCACACGTTTGCGTGTTTCCTTTCAGAAAGGACGACAGTGTGCAGTTCACGAAGTAGGTTTAATATTAATGAACTGATCTTTTGCTGTCCTGAAGCTTCTCAAACAGTGTCGGCGTGGTTTCCGCTGAGAATTACTGTCAGTAAAATGGGGTGATAACAAGTCATGATAACATAATGAGGCATTGAACCCCCCCCCCCCCCCCTTGAAAAATGCATCGTCCCGATGCTTTAGCAAACGAAGAGAATACAGTACTAAAGAAAATAAACATTAAGTAGAGGAAATAACGCACACCACCACCAACACCAACAAAATTAAGTCCTCAGGTTCACACATGAAATGGCTTGAGGCGCACGACATGGACGACTTCTGGTCGAGCATGGTTCCATGGAGACTTCGTAATGCCGTCGGGAACAACCTCGTATTCGAGTGGGCCGAGATGTCGAACTACTTTACGGTGCGAAGCACCATCACAGAAGATTTTTACTGAGCCCACGTTGGCGTATCGGCATCCATACCCAGAGAAGTTCCTCGGGCTGCATGGTACTCCACGAAGCTTCGTCGAAGATTGTAACGGCGGCTGCCGGTCGCCTGCTGCTTCTTGATACGGAGGCGGGAAAGTGGAAAACCTTCTGTGCACTGAAGCCAGGCTGTGACGTGGAGGTTCTCTTCGTCAACGCCGTTTGCAAGCATAGCGTCGAACGTTGTTGCCTGGTTCCTTCCGCAGGCCAACTTGTATGGCGTCATCTGCGTCATTTTTTCGACGGCCGTATTGTACGTGAAGGTCACGTACGAAAGGATTACATCCCACGTCTTGTCCATGACGTTGACATACATACCCAGCATATTGGGAATGGTCTTATGTAGACGCTCGGTGAAACCATTGGTTTGTGGATGGTAGGTGGTGGTCCGGTGGTGACTTGTCTGGCAGTACGTTAGAATCGTCTGAGCTAGGTCCGCTGTAAAGGCCATACTTCTGTCAGTAATGAGGACTTGTGGAGCTCCGTGACGCGAGACAATGTTCTCGACGTAAAACTTTGCGTTTTCAGTGGAACTGCCTTTGAACAGGGTCTAGGTGTAGTGCGTGAGGTAGTCGGTAGCTACGACGATCCGATTGTTGCCGGAATCTGACATCAGGAACGGCCCCTGTAAGTCCGTTCCGATTAGCTGGAATGGCCAGTGAGGTGGCTTGATGGGCTGGAGAAGTCCAGCTGGCCCAGTCGGCGGTGGTTTTTGTTGTTGGCAGTGCCGGCATGTCTTCACATAACGAGTGCCGTCGGGGGAAAGGCGTGGCCAGTAGTACTTCTGCATTCTTGTGAGCGCACGGAAACACCAGTGTGTCCTGCCGTGGCGTCGTCGAGTAGATCATCCAAAAGTTCTGAAAGTAACGCTGCAGGTACCCTGGGGAAGTAGTTGGCTCGATGTAGCGAGAAGTTTTTCTTGACGAGGATGTCGTTACGCAACAAAAACGACGATGCGTCTAACTTGAATACCTTTGGAACAACAGAAGCCTTGCCCTCAATTTTTCTAGAAGGTCCCTGATTTTATAGTCGGCTCGCTGTGGTTCTGCAAAGTCACCGACGCTTACGGTTTTCAAAAAGCAGTCATCATTCTCAATGTTCTGCGGCAGTGGGTCAATGGAGGCGCGGGACAGGCAGTCGGCGTCACACTACCTTCGCCCGACTTGTAAACGAGGGTGATGTCGAGTTCCTGAAGTCGCGAACTCCACCGTGCGAGGCGACCTGAAGGGTTTTTCAAGTTGGCTAGAAAACAGAGAGCGTTGTAGTCGCTCACAACTTTGAAAGGCTTAGCATAAAGGTGGAAGTGAAACTTGGTGGTAGCCCAGATGAGGGTAACACACCTTTTTTTGTTATGGAATAGTTTATTTCCGCCTTATATAACGACTGGCTTGCATAACCAATGACTCTTTCAAGCCCATAACAATTCTGCACCAGGACGGTGTCAAGCCCTACACTGCTTGCGGCGGCATTGATTTCCGTTTCGGTGTCTTCGTCCAAATGCGCAAGTATCGGCGGTGTCTGCAGGCGTCGTATTAGTTCTTAAAGTGCTTTCTCCTGTGGCGTTTTCGCCCCGCCGTTGTGGTCTAGTGGCTAAGGTACTCGGCTGCTAACCCGAAGGTTGTGCGATCAAATCCCGGCTGCCGCGGCTGCATTTGCGATGAAGGTGGACATGTTGTAGGCCCGTGTGCTCAGATTTGGGTGCACGGTAAAGAACCCCAGGTAGTCAAAATTTTCGGAGCCTTTACTGCGGCGTCTCTGATAATGATGTAGTGGTTTTGAGGCATTAAACCCCACATATAGATCAATCCCGCGGCGTTTCACACTTGAACTCGACGTTGGTCTTTGTAAGGTTGTAAGTGGCTCGATGATGCGGGCGAAGGTTTTGACGAAACGCCTGTAATAGGTGCACAGGCCGAAAAATAAACGCATGGCTTTTTTGTCAGTTGGTGGCGGGCATGAGGCGATGGCTGTTTTTTTCTGTGGGTCGTGGCGTACTCCGCACTTCCTTATCACGTGTTCAAAGAACAAGAGAGTTTTTCATATGCAAAGCGGCACTTTTCTGGCTACAGAGTGAGTCCAAAGGTTTTGATTGCTTTAAGTACAGCTTTAAGGCGCCGGAGATGTTCGTCGAAAACTGAGGAAAACACGACTACACCGCCTAAGTACACGAGGCAAGGCTGCCAGTTCAATCCAGTCAGCACGGTGTTGGAACCTTGCAGGCGCTGAGCAAAGACCGAAGCGCAAGACCTTGAGCTTTAAGTGGCCGTCGGGTGTTCGAAGGCAGTCTTTTCTAGGTCTCGCTCGCCTATTTCAGTTTGCCAGTGGCCTACCTTGAGTTCCATTGATTAAAAGTATTTCGCGTTGCGGAGTCAGTCAAGGACATTGTCTATTCGGGGGAGAGGTTATACGTCCTTCGTGATCTTTTAAGACACCGATAGTCAACGCAAAAAGGGCAGTGTTCCATCCTTTGTCCTCACTAACACCATCGGTGATGCCCATGGACTCTTTGGAGGTTGAATAATGACATCCTGTAGCATTTCGTCCACTTGTTTTATAATGGTCTCACGTTCTCGCGTTGAAACTCTGTACGGGCTCTAACGAAGTGGCCTGGAATTTTCTTGTGTTACGATTCGATATTTTGCAACGGTGGTCTGTGGAATTCTTGACGACTACAAAAAACAGTTGTAGGATTCAAGGAGCAAGTTTCTGAGCTGGCAATGTTCATGTGTCGGAAGGCTCGAATTAACGTGACAGCCGGTTGAAAGGCTCGGGTCATCGGAGTAGATTAGGAATAATTGAAAATCCTGAATGCGTTGCTGCCTTCCAGTATCTCTTCGATGAACACAACCGTCGTGCCTTTGCTTACGTGCTTGTGCTCACTGCTGAAGTTCGTGAGCATCACCCTCTTATTCTCTCCTCGCAGCACGGCTATTCTTCTGCCAACGCATACTTCGTGGCTGATCAACAGCTGCTGGTAGTTTTCAACGACGCCTTGCATGTCTGTTGATTCTTGAGTGCCGACGAGAATGCTGGTGCTGGAGCGAGGAGGAATGGCGACTTGATCTTCCAGCACATTTAGGGCGTGCTTTCCTGATTGCATGTGTAGTGGCAGTGCTTTTTCAGTGGATAGAGTTATCAACTTCGGTATCAGGTTATGACTGCACCAAGAAGGCTTCAGAAGTCCATGCCAATGATGACTTTTCTCCAGCAATTCTGTTGTATGACGAAGCTTGCGGGATAAATCTGGCTGCTAACGGTGACTCTGACTGCGCAGATTCCTGCCGGCTTAATTAGGTGACCTCAAGGTGTACGGATTTTAGGCCTTTCCGACTTCACGGTGAACGTGCCATTAATGACAAACTAGTCGGCAGTGGTGTCTACCAGAAATGTGACGCTATGGCCGTCGATGTGAAAGTCGAGATCGCTAGTTCATCGCTTCGCGTTGCGGTTGGGTCGTGGCGTCAAATTATGGCTACGACGTTTTGTACCGTTGCTTTGACGTTGCATGATAAAGTCGTCTTCTGGCCGTGACGACGTCGGGAATCCGTTGACGCTGTTGCGGGGTCCCTAGGATTCGTCGTAGCGTCGTCGTTGACAGCGAAGGGTCTTCGACGATTCGTCATACATTAACTACACCTCCGTCGACTGCTGCCTTTCGTTTTCCAAGTATGGGCTCGGGGAACAGCCCTGAGAAGGGCCGGTGTACTGGCGACGTTGCGGTGACTTGTAGCAGCCTGGTGACGGTAAACGGTAAGGTCGTAAGGTCGTTGGGGTTGGGTTGGCGTTGGCGCTCCTACTAAGTAGTCGGCGATGTCATGCAATCTTTCACCCCATCATGTACACGGCGCGTTGATGTTAAAGCCACGTCGTATCAGTGTCAGTCGGTACTGGCAACGGCACTGGTGTGCCCGCCCTATCCGCAGTAGTAGCAGAGCGGGCGGTTGTCAGGTGCACGCCAAACATCAGTTTTCCCCAGTGCACTCCGCTGTCGTGCAGGGAAACGGTAGGACGTCAGTCGTGATGGCGATGGTGGTGGCGTCTGACGATGGAAGTGCGACGGAGCGGTGTCTTGGCGTGAACGTGGTGGAGGGGGGGGGGGACGGCAGGCTACAGCAGCATAGCTCATGACTTGACGCTGCGGTTCTGGAGGCTGTGAAACGCTCAGCGATTGCTGTGTCTCCTGGCGTACGACGTCCGCGATAGACCTCATGTGAGGTTGCGTTGAAGGAAGCAATTTTTCCAGCTTCATCCTCGATTTCTAGGATCGCCTCACGCGTGTCGGTGGTTCCTAGCGCTCGCATGTCAGCGAAGCTTTTAGACGTAAAGCTACGGTTGCATTGGCGTGTGCGCATCTCGAGCGTCTTCTCTATCATAGATGCTTCCAAAATAAAATAGGTGACCATCTTTGGGGGGTTCCTATTAGGCCGACGAAGAGTTCTTGCTTGACTCCTCGCATGAGCAGACGAACCTTCTCCTTGGACATGTTGAGGTGAGCGTAACGGAAGAGGCAGGTCATTTCTGCCACGAAAATGGTGACGGATTTATTGGGCAGCTGCACCCAGGTCTCCAGCAACACAACCGCCTTCTCTTTGCGAGCGACGCTTGTGAACGTTTGCAGGAATGGACCGCAGAAGAAATCCTAGGTTTCAAAGGTGGACTTTAAATTTTTCTAACCAGGTCCTTGCCGTGTCTTCCAGATAAATGTAGACGCGAAGGAGCTTATCTTGCGTGTCTCAGTGATCGAGGGTGGCCACTCGGCCATAGGTCTGCAGCCATTTCGCTGGGTCTTCAAATAACGAGCCAGGAGAATTGGTGGTTCCCGCGGCTGCTGCAACACAAATCGCGGGCGGTGGCACAGCAGTTGTCATCGTTGCCGTGGTCGAGGTCTTGGTCTTCCGAGCTTTGTCTTGTAGAGGCCAGTACTCTCGTGGGAAACTCTGCTGCCTGCGGCTTGTTCAGTGCTCGGGACTGACTGGCGTTGGTGTCTTCTTCCAAACGTGGGCTGGGTTTACGGTTTGACGGCGGTTTCCAGTACAAGAACAAAGCAGCACCTCCAACATATACCATGGGGTCATGATGTGAACGAAAGGAACAGACTCTAGAGCGAAGAAGAAACTGTTTGTTGGGGCCGAGCTTGTGGCCATGACAAAGGAAACTAAGACACTTGAACTGATAGCGGTGAACAGAGCGTCCGTCGTCGATCAACTGACAAGCAGCGAGGTGTATCAACATTTGTACTCTTGCCATCGAATATTCAAGCGTTATTCCTAGTGACGACGTAGGTTCCAGAATAAACTGTACTGCTCACGAAGTGGGCGTAATCTTAACAAAATCATGTACTGCCATTCCGAAGCTTCTTTAAAAGTGTCGGCGTGGTTTGCGCTGAGAATTACTGACAATAAAACGAGGTGATAACAAAACATGAGGAGAGATTGTGGCAATACTCACAAAATATTGTGGGTATATACCGCATCAAGTTAGAGGCGTGGCTTATCATGGGGGATTTTGCTGAACACGCCATTAACAGTGATGATGAGCACGTGTCAATAAAACTTCAATCAAAGTATTTTTCACAAACCACAGCAGTTGGTGGCTGTCTCTTGTACACTTCCTTATCCTTCTGTCTCATTCCGCGAAACGTGCTTAATCTGATGGGGTCATCAATGATTGTAGGCACTGTTTGTTCGAACAGTATAGCCAACTGTACAGAATGCTACGAAGCAGATCCCTTCTTACGATCGCTCTGGCTTTGACATACTATATTCAGCTCATAGTTACCGTTATGACTGCCACAAAAACACGAAAACCACTAATTCACTTTTGAACTACACGAGCAACTAACACGCGATCACATTGAAAACACCAACACAAATATCGACGCAATCGTCGCAAATCGGCTGTGCGAACCAGACGACACACTGTCGGCACCCACCGGCTTGGATGTGCCCCCCGCGGCCACGACGAGAATTCATGCAAATTGGTGCCACCCTCCTCCATTGAAAAGAGCTGGCGAACTGCACACTGAGCATTATATTCTAGGCACCATAGAGGTGTTAAAGAGACATGCTGGTCGAAGTGAATCTGGAGTGTCCCACTTTGGCGGGCCTCGTAATCACCTCTTGGCGAACGCAAAACAATATTGAACAAATATAAATCAATATAACTATTGATAAAGTTTTGTTAATAATTCTTGATATTATAGATTTAAAAGTATTACTTTTAATAAATGATTATTATTATTATTATTATTATTATTATTATTATTATTATTATTATTATTATTATTATTATTATTATTATTATTATTATTATTATTATTATTATTATTATTATTATTATTATTATTATTATTACAGAAGCACAGAGACGTTCTTCAGTGCGTTCTGTGGCCACTGCCTTGTTGGACAGGGTGGATACACTACCGGTGGTGGCGTTAGTCTGTTGCCCGTGCTACGAAGACAGTATATGACTGGTGTGACGTGAGCTAACAACCAATGTTACCGTGACTATACTGTAGGCAGTGACTGGGCACACAAATTTGACCACAGTTTACAGAACATGCAAATTACGAACAGCCGTGTTTCAGAATTTATTACAGATAATCGAAATGGCACGAGCACATCATTACACAGCGCGAGAGCTAAAAAAGGGTTCAAGAAAGCTACATTATAAACACTGGGAGGCACATTTTATTTTTGCCCCTATTAGCACGGGATCGCAAACCTTTTGCTCTAAATGTAGTTTATTTTTTCGTTCCTGGCCAATGCACTGAGACGGGAGCATACCACATGTCTGGTGGCTCTACGTGTGATGTGCTCGCTTTCAAAACGAGCGAAACCGACGGTTCGTGCATCCGGTGAATAATTGGGGCACTGATATACGATGTTTAGGTAAATAAGAAGGTTCGTATTATGTTAGCTTGAAGTGGAGCTGTGGTCTTAGGTGACCCGCGACAAAAAATTCATTTGTTGTGGTTGATGAGCTACGCATGATTTTACCAACACATAACTGCCGCATTAAGCGCCAAGGGGCATTCTTTAGGCAGATAAAAGTGGATGATTGGGTCGCAAAAAAAACCTTTTTTTACTGGTATATATGTCTACATATCATCTATAAAACTGCGTTTAGGATCTCCCTGTATGACGACAATATTAATAAATGTGCCAAATATATTAACAATAGCAAACCTGGTATCAAGCACCATTCTTTGTGTTTCATTAGCGTCCTTATGTGTTAGCGTCTCTTGTGTTTTAGTTAAATGGGCTGCGACACCGTCACTCTCCATATTATTATTGTCAGCGGGAATAAAAGTAGGTGTTTGATCGGGCCTGCTCATGTAGGAAAAATGAACTGTAAATTGATATTTCTTTGTAAAATGAGCCCTCGAAGTTGTCCGCTTTTCAACCACCCCCAACAGCTTTTTTAGTTTTCAAGGTCAAGCTGAAAGAAGCTGAAATAGTTCTAATGTAGCTCACCACGAAAGAAAATAAGTTGGCCGGAACATAGGTGCTCGAAAAGCTAGCGGCTTGTCACGTCGCCGCTCATAATTAAACAAACACACACACACCACACACACACACACACACACACATACACACACACACGCACACACACGCGCGCGCACACACACACACGCGCACACACACACACACACACGCACGCACACACACGCACGCACACACACACACGCACACACCCACCCACACACACACACACACGCACACACACACACACACGCGCGCACACACACACACACACACACACACACGCACACACAGATTCATGTGTGCGTATTCTGCCCTGTACACGCCCAGTCGTGCTGTTCAAGCATGTTATGGACTTATGATTCTCAACTGACTAGCCCCCCAGCACAATATAAATGTACATTGAAATCCATTATTCGCTGTATGATGCACGCCAGCTCCGAGTCTCTGTTGTGGGGATGAAACATTGCAGCTTTGTGTTAGCACAAATATTTAGATGAAAGCCCAGTAGATGCCAGTAATTTGAATAAAAATCAAATCAAATCAAAGTTTATTTTCTGTTCTGTAGTACACAAAAAAGGACTGTGAAAAAAGTCAGCCACAGTCACATAGTTAAGGCTATAGCATCGAGAGCCTACGTTTAAAATAATTATGAAATGCATGTTGACTATATTAGGTGTACACTAAATATTCTAACAAGTAGGGCTTCCACCTAAGCTGACTCCAAAGCTGCAACTCGACATAGAGGGAGGGAAAGTGTGAAGCACCACTTTTTCACCCCTGTCGAGAATGACAGGAGAGGAATCTCTGGCCTCTTCCTTTGTTCATCCTTCTAACCACCGACTGGAATCCTCTGAGACTTAGTGGCGCGCAGGGCGCTACCGATGACTGCGTTGTTTTTCTGCTTGGTGGTTGAATAATACGGTCTCCATGGATCATAGATTTTCTGTAAAAATCTGTGTAGAAAGGGCAGCTCCTGACCCATTGAACATAGGTATGGAGTGCTGTGACAGTGCATACACCTGGGATTAAACGCTTCATGCAAGGTGTCGTTTAGTGAACACTTTATGATTTAGTAAAAAAAATTCGTGTCTTTTGGGTAACTACTTTTCTGCCTCTGGATACATAGCGTGATAGAGCTTGTATAGGGAGGTGATTTCCTCTAACATTCTTAGTTCGGGGAGAAAGGGTCCTCGAATGGAGATGGCGAGTCAGCGGCGGTCGACCGGAAAATGAGCTCTCGGGCGGTCGCGTGCTTTATCTCATTCCCCATCAGACATTGATCGGTGAGGGACCATAGCAGTGAGATCTACTTTGCGCGCACTATGAGGCATCTTTTGTCGGAATTCGGGGTGAGGGCGAACATTTTGATCATCGTTAGTTCTCTCCTGGTGGCCCTCCTTATTTACACGGATGATATGCTTCGATGCTTGAAATCACAGTAATCAACTTCAGTTATATATAGTCGGAAATGGAGGCCCACTTTATGAGATGTGGGGCAGTAGGGCTGCATGCATTCATTCAGAGGCACTAAAGTTCTTTACCCTCACTTAAGCCTAAATACAGCGCCACCCTGAGACGATGATCTGGGCCAAGACGCAAGGGATGGCAGTGCTAAAATAACTGAAGATCTCAATTTGCGTACTCCAAGCAATTCGCTGGCAGCAAGAGGTAAGCCAGTTAGTTCTGGTCATGACAGAAAACAACGACGTGGTCATGTATGTTGGAACTTCGAGACAAGCAAAATATGCTCGAATACTGCAAAATTGAGGATTGGGGCATACACAGCGAACGTAATTGAACGTATGCCACCGTACCAGCAAACGAAACTTTGCGCCACGTGAGTGTCGGTTCTTTCCACTTTGCTCGCTTGGAACTATGGTGCAACGTTTTCCGAAGAGATGAATCTCGAGCAATGCCTCCTTTATTTCATCAGTGCCAGCCAGATGCGCCCGATCTACCCTTTCACCACCCGCTCATCTAGCCCTTTCCTGCTATCACCCATCGCCTAGCCTTCGCGTCTGCTTTGTGGTCATTGGGGAAAGAGGCCCTCATGCAGTGCCTCACGACAGAAATCATATGAAGTGATTGTTTGTTGAGGTACTGTACAGATTGGTGAATGGCATCTAGACTTGCATTCTTCGTTTTCATAAAATTGGCGGTCACGCTGGCCCAATAAATGATACGGTGTTTTCAGATAGCGAGTCGGCGTTCGTGGCGCTGCACGGGAAACCAATGAGGACGCGTCCCTGCAACTCTTATTGTGTATAAGCTACACTGTAATGCGTCGGTGGCATTGCTTCAAGCCACAAAGAAGGAGCATGAAGGAAGAAATCTGAGACGGATGATATTGGAATGGAAAACACGTCTATTGCTTCTCCAGGGAAAAACACGCGCAAGCACGTGTGACGCAAGCAGCGCTACCCGTCATGTAGCGTTGCATCACGACCCCTCCCTGAACTAAGGCGGACCGACGGCTCCCGTTGACGAGCACGCGTTCGCAATGGCCTTGAAAGAAACGAAAGAGGTGTTGTCTCGTGCATATACGAATTTGCGATGCGATCGCGTACGTTCGGAAGAACACGCACGACTCGGCACGTTCGTGAACAATAGACTGCAATGCAGGTGAACGGATGTGCCGCTGAAGACTGAACAAGGTCATCTAGCTGCCCAGTACATGTAGTTATCTCTTTACAGCACAATGGAAAATTTCGCATAAGTTACTGTGTCCTGAAAATCATGGAGTTTCCTAATATGCACTAGAGGAAATTCTGGCGCTAGTGTCTATGGGAGCTGCGACGCACGGCGCTTCAGCGATCATGGAAATGATGTATAGTACACGTATTTGTCTGATCTTCATACCCTGCTCCTGACTCCGTTTGTGTTCGTGTGGCTTAGAGCTGTTTTCTCACAAAACAAGAATCAGGAATTTTCAGCGGCTGTGCTTGACCTCCTCATTATTTTAAGCTTACTGTTTCGAACTTGGTCACGAAGTTCAAAAGGGTTCGTTGTTTTCTTTAAAACAAAACCAAAACGCAGCAATACATCAAGCCACAAGTGCGATTAACTGCCCGAAAATACGAATACTAGGCAAATCCGTGTACTACCCATCATTCCAATGCTCGCTGAACAATCACAGTGCCAGAGTCTCGTCTAGTTAATATCAGGAAACTGCAAGCTCAAAAGAGCTTGAGCATACACTTGCTCTCGGCTATCATGTACTACGTCCCGCACACGCGTTGATCAGTTTGCGCTCTTTCTTAACTTGAGGCATGTGAGAGTATCCACCCCACGAGTGTGCGTTACCTGTTAAGTGAACTTTAGTGTTCCGTGTCTTCAACTTGTTTCGGCTGAAGTTGCACGGGTCTCTCTTCCAGTTCTATAGATGGCAATTTCGAATTCATCATACAGGCTGGCTTTGTGTAAACTAGGTGGCAGCAATCATATACACGTATGACATAATTACTAAATGGTGACTAAAGGCTTAATTAAGAAATAAATAACAGCTAATGGATGTAAGAATTCTGAAATCAGCTGCATTTTGTTACGGAAATGAACACAATATCACGCTAACTGACCCTAAATTGAAGTACGGTCACATCCCGTTCGCGAACAACGAGCACCACAAAGAAAACACTGCCACGCTCACTGTTGTTCAATCAGGACATTTTATGAACAGCGAAGACCTCGTGGGAGTAGAGAAGTTTCGAAAGGGCTTACGCATGCAAACGTGCGACGAACGAAATAGCTCACCATTCAGATAAATCACAAGAGGGGACACGCGTGTTGCCTTGGCAGCCCTTTTGGTTATACAAATGTTTATTTTATTTTCACTGTTATATAATATAAACATAATAAACCCAAATGAAAGCAGTGTTAAAACACAAAATAAAACAAAAATATTTTATTTGCTAATCGCGTAAATACATTTCGCTCTGGGTTTTCTCCAAAAGTGATCAAGCGGTAGTCGCAATTCCAGTAATTTGACGCAACTCAGTCGTATTTACCAGCGCTACACGCTAAAAAAAAAATAGGCTATAAAAATGTAGCATGCGCTATTCACAACACCTACGTACTACAGGTGGTGCGCTGGAGAATTCAAGGTAGCTCCTGGAGGAGGGTCCAACTCATTCGTTATCATAAGAACAAATAAGATGTGAGGATCCTTGAATTTACGAGCTGCACTTCAATGTATATGAGGCCAAAATACTTCTTAAAACCATGCAAGCTCAGCGCCTGATCATTTGCCGTCATGTCGAAAGTCATATTTCTGCTCCGTTAGTGTGCGTGAACAATGGTTTCCGAAATTCCAAGAGTGCTACAGAAAACTGCGCGAACTAGAACTGTCATATGAACTGAACGGCACTCCGATGTCGTATGTGCCAAGCCTGCCTGACGGACTTGCCGTGGTTGTATGCTGCTAGCAAGTTGCGCCATCGCATCTGCGCGAGACCGAAAGTTTAACGTGGCAATGGTTTTCAAACATTAAGGCATCGTCCTTATTTTTGCTGTCAGAAAAATGTAGCTGCTATATCAACAAATTACATGCATTTTTAACATTCTATGAAGTAGCGCTTGTGTGCAGCCGTGCTCAGGTTCTAGGCGTGCGCAATCACTGCATTCGGATGTTGAAGGATTCCGTCAGCGCAATCGAAACAAGAATACCGGGAAGAGTACGAATGCTCGCGACGTCGAAATTGCGGGTTTTCGTGGAAAACAACGCCGTTTGGAAGGTACCAGTGAAAGGCAGAAAAATACAGCAGAAAGTCGTGGATTGCAGTCGTAAATGCCGTTTTACCGCTCTAACAATTTCGCTTCGCTGGTCTTGCTCGAGCGCATGAGCGGCATGCGGCGCACCATATTATCCCCAGTATTCGGGCTACATGCAATGCCCAAGAAAAACTATGCTTTAATTTGACCTTGCTGAAGCATACTATTCATTAAAAATACAAAAACGTGACTTGCGAGCGTTAACAACATCAACGCACGAGTGGACGTGAATTTATATGTTAGGGGCCAAGCTCCTTATGGCGTGGGTGCGTCACTCCTCTTCCTTCGTATGTATGTATGTATGTATGTATGTATGTATGTATGTATGTATGTATGTATGTATGTATGTATGTATGTATGTATGTATGTATGTATGTATGTATGTATGTATGTATGTATGTATGTATGTATGTATGTATGTATGTATGTATGTATGTATGTATGTATGTATGTATGTAGCCACCGGTGGCACATATCCGCTCTAGAGCGGGAATGTGCCACAGGAGTTGCGAGATAGGAGATGGCGGTACTTGGAGTGTTCTTTAGATGGACGCACGGATGGATGCATGGACGGACGGACAAACTAGCAGGCGGACGGACGGATGGATGCACGCGCGGACGTACGGACGCATGGGCGCAGGAACGGCCGGACAGATGGATGAACGGACTGACAGATGGACGCGTGGACAGACGGATGGACGCATGAATTAACGCACGGATGGTCGACCAGACTGACGGAAGCAAGAACGAATGGACGGATGGAAGCACGGAAGGGCTGACGGACGCTTCGCCCCTCTCATCCTCATTCACTCCGTGGATATGCTGTGACTTTTTTAGACTCTATATCACCCACTACCTCACGTGATATCTCGACTGGGACCTTTTAGGTAATAAAATGAATGAATGAATGAATGAATGAATGAACGAACGAAGTGCATCTCGCTTCGTGAGTTAGCAGCTGATTGATCATTGTCGCTGTCATTCATTCTCACTGCGTTGGCAACCTTCTACGCCTTGCGCACCCAAAATTTCTCTTTTTTGAGGGAGAGGTTTGAAAATAAAAAAATATCAGCCACTTGATAATAACTATATTACGCATATAAACTGCAATGATAATAAACTGATTGATTGATAATATAATAAAAGTAATAAATAATCCACTGTGATGGTGATAAGAATTAACAATCTTTAAGCGTTTTTACTGAAAGCCACTGAAAAATATAACCACCGAAACACTCCGTACAAATGCATGGTTAAACACTGAAAGCTGAAACGGACGCCAGCGATGTTTATCGGTGGATTCAACTCGACGGGGCACTGAAGCCTTTCACAATTATATTTACATGTTCGTACTTCTTAATGAATCTAGACATACGTTTGGCTTGCGTCTACAACAGTGTTTACTTCACATGCCACACATCGTGGCTTGTATGATCACGGCCGTGGATGAGTGTAACCAGCGGGTAAATGCGTTTCGCAATGCGTTTATACCACTAGTCGTTCTCGACGCACAGGCGGCCACACACACCACAGCTGAAACCGATGTGCCGCTGGAGAAACCCCCACCGAAAGCGGGTGTTCGTCCCGATGAATGCACTCCCGCAATCATCACGTTGATGCCGCAACACCCGTTGTTCGGTGCAGGCACAGCGCCGTGTCGCCTATAAGCAGAAAAAATTTGGGTGTCTTTTTCCTGCCTTCAAGAACCACGCATTCATTGTGGATGCGGCGTTGTTGCAAGCGTTGGACATCGCTAGCCAACTCGGCAGCGCCGTTTGCAGGATCCGCCTGCCGGGGACGCTTGCATTCCCGTTGGTGATTTAGCGCGTCTTGAAAAGCTACCGGATCATCGGGACGCAGTTCCGGCCGGCACTCGGCCCCTTGGGCCTGTTTTTGTGCCGGGACTGCACCATCAGCTCGACGAATGCGAGCTCTTTCACGTTTCTACTTTCGGCGCTCTTCTAGAGTTGCTTTTAAGATACACATGTGAACGGTTTCAAGAGAAACTTATGCGCGCGTGGTCGCCGCCACGGCTGTGACGAGATGGGCGACGTCACTCACAACGCAGCTAGTGGCACGCGTGCTTAGGTACGACGCTGAGAATGACGTACCTCGCCAATGAAAAGCCCTCGTGACACCACTGCACGACGATTTTTCGATTTTTCTTGGCCATGCACAGGTTTCCCTGTGGAACTGAAGAGGACTAAGAAACAGTTCAATGAAGCAGTGTGCGTAAAAAACAAATGAAAAATCAAATAAACCGAGGCAGCATAATTATCAACCGTGATGTATGGTAAATACTCAGTTTTTTCATTTTTCAGCTCCGTTTAGTTGCTATTTAAAACAATTGCTATTTAAAACAATGCTATTTCTAGAAGAGGGCAAACAAATGGAACGCGGGAAAGGAACACGACAAAACCTGGCATGGTGTGCTTTTCTTCTGTCCCATTTATTCTGTATTTTGTCTTATTACCTGAGTAGTAAAAATACCGTACAAATAAGCTCCATTGGTAACTTTAGCAGTTAAACAACATCAACTGAGTATTTTCTGCATAATGGGAACAGAATATCCTGTGTTTTATAAACTTTCTTCGGGCCTCGTCAGACTACAAATATGAAAGTGCACAGTAAATATCGATTATGAGCTTTGCTTTTTGATTATTAGGAGTACATACCAACTTACGTGCAGTAAAATTCTCAGCTTATGGATCAACTGCATTATGGAAACGCTTACCGAATCGCCATGTGAAGGCTGGTTTACAACAGCGACTGAAGCTGGTCGCACGACCAAGTTAGTCGCTCTGCAACTGGTTTGGCTAATCTCTTGCTGTACAACTTTTCAGTCTTCCGACTGCAGTAGCAGAATGGCTGGAACCAATTAGCGAAGCGCAGAAATGACTTAAGCAGATTTGTATAATTTTGGGCTAATTTTTTTCTAATGCACTGGCTCACTCCTGCCAGAAACACACTACTGCGTTCTTCTGCGTCATCATGGTCACCACGATGTACTTGGCTTGAAGATGGCGGGGCACAGCAGGTCGAGCCAAACGTCGATTATTCTCGGCAGCATTCGCAAGAAGCTAAAGACCACGAAAAGAAATAGAAAATGAATTATACACTATCTTTCTCTCTATCTAGAAGCGCTCTTTGACTTGAACTTGATTAGCCCTAGAGTTCACTGCGGTGTGCTTCAAGCACGTTTTTGCGGTCTTAGCTTCGCCTAAAGTTCGAGACGCGTTTGTGCTGCATTGAAGGCGGAGACCAGTCATGTTCAAGTCAAGGAGCGTTTTTGAATACATAAGGCCTGTATTCACAAACCACTCTTGGCCCTACCCCGAGTTTTCGTCATGTTTTTGTACCCAGTAGATGCGTTGTAAACACATAAAGTTGCTGACCAGGTAGCACATTACCACACAATCAGCTCATGAATACTGGCCTACTTCGTGTATCAAGGTCAATACTGGCTTACAACCGATAACAAAAACTCGAGATAAGGCTAATGATGGTTTGTGAACACGAACCGTTACTATCGAAAACACTCCTCGTCGTTTGAGCGCAGGTCGCTTAGCAGGTGGCTTACGTGGCCAGTCACCTCTCGCAAACAAAGACGTGGTCGCACTTATCACCGCCATTTTCAGGAGCAAAACACCTCTTAGTTTAACCTTGTCCTGCGTCAGGCGGATTCAGCAGTATCTACCGAACAATATAGTGTGTGGTGCTGTCTCATCAACATTTTTTATCCCATTTCTTAGATGGCATTGGTCCAATAGAAGTGTGTGCAAAATTGCATGGGTGGATGAATGGTTGCATGGACCAAGGCTTCGCCCCACTGATAATCATTGACTGCATAGATATGCTGTGATTATTTTTGTTTACCGGCTTCCGTGAAGTCAGTACTGACACCATGGCTGGGCGCATCACCATTGCGAATATTCTTGCTTTTTCACTCGAGTCGTACTTCACGATGCTGCTGGGAACTATGCGCGAGAACCAGCCGACAAAACCAATAAACGTGACGCACTCAGTTGGCGCGACTCACTCGGGTGCAGCGATCACCTAATTAGTTAATTGTCACCTTCTCGTTGATAAAAGAATCCGGACATGACTCTTTGGATTTGCGATTTTCGGTCAATCACATGCAGCTTCTGCTGGTGTGAACATTGGTCGCTTAGTCTGTAGTTAGAAATGGTCCTGCGACCGATTCTAATCGCTGGAGTAAATCAACTGTCATTCAGGCGCTCAAGTTCTGCGACTGATGCATCCTCAGTGATAAGTGGCTGGTACCAGATGGATGCACCATGTGCCGGGTATTTTTTTTCCTTTTTCGCCAAAATCTAACATTCCAGTGCTGTTGCTGCGTGCCTTGAATCTTAACTCCTTCGTTACCACGCCTACCCAAATCGATTACAGGTGACAGACGCTTTAGGATCGTCAATTTTGGCATCTTCAGTTTCTTGCTCGGGTACCCAGCACTTTATAGTAGTTAGCCCAGCCACCAAACTTTCAGAATCAATTTGAGTTTGCCAGTTTTGGCAACATGGTGTTTTGTGACCAACCTTTGTGTGAACCAATCTGCGTATATTGTTGTAAAAGTGCACTAGGCTGGCAAACTTGACAGAAGTTCATTCGCATCGTAATGTTGCTACAGTAACATCAAATTTATTTATTGAAAGGAACATTCAAAAGTAAAATATTGAGTTAAAGTGTCTTCTTTGCAATTTTACTATGTTGAGCAGTATTAATTGCCGGAAATGCATGCGAGCTATTCGATAAGAAAGTGCTCTAAGGGGTTCGGGAAAATTTCTTCTATAAATATAGTTAGGAAGGTCCACAGCATGTTTATATTGTCGAGGTGGCCTTTTCTGAAAGTTTCCAGCAGCTGCAGCTTTGATTGTTCTTTTATTGTTATATTAAACACAGGGTCGAATTTAGTGTCAGTAGTGGCTTTTATGACGCCGTCGCCACGTGCGCATGGGTGCGCCCCTGCGTTGCTTGAAACTGTCTTGCAACCACACCTGAATTGAGTGAGGGTGAACTCAGTGTTTGAAGATGACAGCAACTCTGCTTCAAGCTTGAGACATCCGCAGCCGTTCATGGGTTCAGTTTTACACAGTATGTGTGATGAGAGCACGGGAAATGGCATCTTGCGCGTTCGAAGTTGTGGACGGAGAATTATGCGCAAGGAATGTATCAAAAGTAAGTAAGGGATCACGGCCAAAGAGCAGATAAAATGGTGAGTAGCTGGCCGTTTCATGACGCGACGATTGTTAGGCAAAAGTTACGAACGGGAGGGCACTATCCCAATCGGTGTGGTGGTCAGAAACGTACATTGCAGCATGTAGTCACTGTGCGGTAGAGGCGTCAAGTAAATCCACTAGTCTGAGGATGGTAGAAAGTCCTAAAGTTCTGCCGCGTAGCAAAGGACCTAAGGAGGTCGTCAACCACATGAAACAGGAAGCAGCGGCCATGGTCCGTGAGCCGGTGACAAAAAGCGTCATGCTGAAGGATGATGTCGTAGACAAGGAAATCTGTGCCATCTGTTACGCAGCAGGTCGGTAGCTCTGGAGTAATAGCATACCAAGTAGCATTATACGTAGCTACTGCTATTCGCTTGTTTCCCGTTGCCGTTGTTGGGAAGGGACCTAACAAATACAACCCCACCGGATGAATCGGCTTGGGTTAAATCGACTTCAACAGGTTGAAGGTGACCGGCGAGGAGAGACGTAGACTTCTTCCGGTGCTGGCACAGGTGACACGCTGCAACTTAGCGGCGAACGAAATGATAAAGGCCCCTCCAGAGCACCTGTCGGTGGACGCGGCCATAAATTTTGTAGACACCTAAATGTCCAGATATTGCGGAGTTGTGAAGTTATTCCAAGATGTCCTTGCGCAGATGACGTGGGACGACGAGCAAGTTCCACGCCGTTGGGCTGTAAGTTGAGGTGGTACAAAACCAAGATTTGTAGGCGGCTACCAGCGGTCAGCGGGCTTGTTCCGCTCACGCGCCGCGCAGTTCCTACTACAAGTATGATTGTTGGCGCCTAGAAACTTTACTAGGAGTCATGGGGGACTGTTCATAACATTCATAACTGAGAAATAATAATCCAAATAATTTATAAAGATGTAAGCCAACGTTCTTTTGTCGCCTACTGTTTACCCACATTTCCTTGTGATACAAATTTTTGATGACCCCAGGAATTTTCATTGCCGCATGAGATTTTCATCACTGATATTTTACTGTATGTAGTACAGAAAAATAGATTTGAAAGACACCCCTAGATGTGGGTGTGCTTGCGTATAGAGGTTTTGAGACATGTGCAGAACGCAGTCCGCAGGCAACAGTTTGCTGTGTAGCTCACGGAAAGAAGCATCAAGAGACATATAAAATAAGAATAAAATAAAAGAATAAAAATTTGTGTAAAATCTTCACCGCCCTCATAACAGCACCATCTCGTATGACAAAACGCGCTTTAGTGGATAACACCAAGCATAATGACAACCGAAGGCGATTCGTGCACCCGCATTGCTATCTGTCGAGACCTCATAGAGACTACGGTGATCGCGTATAACTTCTTTTTGATGTTCGGTACGTGCCCAGACACTTCTGAAAGAGCTTCCGAGATAATTGTGCTCCCCGCGGATGGCGAAAAGCCTCCAGTCTGAAAAAGACGAACGCTGACCGGAACTGCCCAGCCTAAGAAGCAAAGTAATCCGAAAAAAAAAAACGAGTGCGCTCTGGTTTACTTTGGCAGCCCGCGGGTAGCCAGAAAAGGAAAGATTGAGGAACCCTCTGCAAACAATCCTAAAGTATAGCATCTCTCGTTCACTGAATGAAACTTTATCTGAGCATTTCACTTTTTGTTCGTTCTGTTCGGGAAAAACAGTAAACGAGCGAGAGAGAATACATGGTATACAGAAAAGAAAAAATAGGGAGGTAGACCAGTCGAGGATCACCAGTTTGCTACCCTACAAAAGGAAAAGGGCTGTTGGAGACAGAAAGAGGGCGAAGAAAGAGAGGAAAAAGAAAGAAAGGTAGCACATCCTACAGCACGTACGCAAGCATGCAGTCACGAACGAGACTTCTATCTTGCAACATAGAGCTGTCCACAAGTGCTTGAGGCCCAGGAAGAAGACTCGTTTCTGCAGTACCTTACGCGAAGTTTGTCGGACAAGTTCTAACAAAAATGGATACTTGAGGTTAGATTTGCGTCGCTTAAGAACGCTGAAAATGATTTATGTGAATAATGTACGTTAAATTTTGCTCAGCTCTCCATCTCGCACAACATAATAATTTTGAACGGCTCATGCATATATATTTTATGAAATATGATGAGGAAGGCGGAATAACGTAAAGTTTATTAAAATATTAGCCACTCACATGTATAGGCCTTGGGTGCAGTTGCACCATTATCAGCGGTCAGTGTGGAAGTAAAGCTTTCTTTACAGATTGCGCATCACATTCTGGTCATTTCCTCTGTATAACACAATGTTATCAAACTAATCGAGCATCAAAATTGTTTTAGCTCGTACTGTCAATGGGCGTCAAGTGTCTTAAGGTCATTTGGAAACACAAACAAGATTATTCTAGACTCGTTGCGGCACGAAACGAGACAACCGGGGAATCCCAAAGTTTAAAGAAATGTGGTCTTTGGCAGTGGATCCCTAATTCAGGATGGTGGTTTTCCGTGCGTGAGTTACTTGTACTGTGCGAATTCAGGCTTCTGCATCATTATCGTGACGCAATTTTTTCTTGCAGAGCTCTCACGTCACTCTCTTCCCATCGGGACGAATGGCAACTGGTCAGAAATTGCCGTCACTTTGCTGCCTCCCCACCCCTCATATGTTTATTGCCGTGTCTCATCGGCCTAATGTTGGTGGAATACGAACATTGCTCGCACTCGCTCGACAAGCGGGGGCAAGAGACAAAGTTCTAGGGGACTACTTTGGGATCTCGGAGGGTGCGTATGCGTTTTGGCCTCTCAGGCTGGGTGCGATACTTGGTTCTACGCTGTCGTCCGATGGTTATGTCGTCTCGTTGAGGCCCCGGCTTCGGTGGCGTGTGTTCCTTTCCGCAGTCTTGAAGTCCCGAGGCAGCGCCTCGCGATCGTACACCGCATATTTCTCTCAACTGTTTCTATGTCTGTTCTGCCCATTCTGCTCTGAGGTGCGCGATCGCGAAAGCGCTGGCCGAAGGGTAGGTCAGCGCTTGAAACTTGATTCTTTCGCTATTCTTGTAGGGCCTCTAACCTCTGCTCGGCCCCTAATCCATGTATGTTGTAACCTATATTAGGTAATTGGTATAATACCTAACATGCAACCTACGATTGGTTGTATCGAATGATTGATCTCCTGGTACTGTTTTCCCGGTAATAAAGCACCAATTCGGACAGTGTCTTCTAGGGTCTTCCTCACAGTGCGCGCGAGCTTGGCATCCCCTTCGTGGTGATGGTCCAACCTCAAGTGCGCAGTGGCACGAACGGTACAAGGCGCGATAAGACAAACGAACCAGGTAGCGTCAACTTGCAAGGATCTCGCATACAGTGCTCGTACCCGCGTTGGTGTACAACGACGACAACACTACATTTCTGGCACCCAACGTCGGCCCAAGGGTCAGTCTCTGGTCACTAATAAATTGAGCTTTCTTAAAGTGGAGGGGGGTTGTCCCTTCAAGTTCAGTGCCATTTGTGCGAACAAAGCTTGTCTGAACGTGTGCTTTTTTGGTTCTGTGTTCACATCTCTCTTCTTTGCAACCATGTGCATCTTGCTGGCGAGTTTCCTGTATTGCCAATTGTCCGAGCATGAATTACTCAACTCCTGCTCTCTGCTGAAGTAACGAGATATGAGAAAAGGCTAGGGCCACTTCTCAAGAAGTATTGGGCACCCGCCACAATGTTTCTGCTGTGAGGCGCGGAGGAAAAAACGCGTCCTGTTGTTCCTCTGATTTAGTGATGCGGTGAGTTCGAATTTTCTCAGAGTTCTTCACGCTGTTCTTGCTCGAGCTCCTATTCGCAGTAATCTTTTACGCTTCATTTATTGCCAGTGCTGCCGCGAACCACGACGATTTTCTTGCTGGAAGCTGATAAGTGCGTAATAGTTGATGAGCCATTTCATGCCCATGTCACTGATGGTCATGACTTCAGCCCATGACCGCTAACGAGCAAAAATGGTAGAATAACTGCCGATTAGTCAAAGAAGGGACATAAAACGAGCCCGGTCCGAGAACAGGCAACCGTCGTAGGCATACCCTGCCCTATGCGTAGAAGGGTGCGTGTTTGTGAAACCCCGAGGAGATGACGGGAAGGCTACCTGGTGGAAAGCTTGCCGGAGGGATGCACCAGCGTTTTCCATCTGGGATCGGGGGGTGTCATTATTTTTGTTTCATATTCACCCGAAGAGCTGCGAAAGAGCCGCCGAGTAACCTGGTTGTATACACTTGCCAATAGTTTCCTCGTTTGTGCTGCTGATGCAACGGCCTCCGGGAGGCGGTGCCCAAGGACGTGCTGGTATTGCACGGACGCGGGCACTGGTGTTGCTGGTATTGCAACGAGCGCGTGGAGTCAGAAGCAGTGGTGGCCGCTGCTGAGCAAAAGAAATTGCAAAACTGGTTCACTCCGCCTGGTCCCGACGAGCTTGGCCCAAGTTCATATATCACCTTTTTTATCGTTGTCAAAGATCGAAGCGTGTCAGTAAAGTAGCAACCTCCGGAGCAGAGCTACGAGGTTTCGCACAACTAAATTTAGTATATTATCAGCCAGTGATTGGTATGGTAATGCTTACATTATTGGTAATATGCTCCGAAAATCGGCGCGTGGCATAGGAAGAATGTTCGTCCATCACCACCACCATGTCTGTCAATTCGTAGACACCACTTTATGGACGTTTATTTTAGTCGGTGTTGCGAATTGACAGAGAGCGTGCATGGGAGGACCACCCGCTAGTGTCGAGATCTTACGTCAACGTGCTAGTGAAGAGCATGTCTACTTTCTGGTTCAATTCAGAGAATTCACACGCAAAGGCAACGTGATAGAGACCAGCCGTGCAGATGTTATGGTAATTTATTTAATTTATGATGGAATACAAGATACTCTCGATGAAAATTTCACTCACTTCCCAAAGTTATGAATTTCAATACTTGGCGAAGTGACTTCCACGCAGGCAAGCCCTGTGTTTTCAGTTTTTTTTCATTCTTTGTTTTCTCCTTAGAACTGCGGAGCTGAAGTTTAGTAAAGCCCTCACATTTTGCTTTTATGCAATTTTATGGAAGTGTATTTCATTCTGTCGAAATTGTTTTGTGCTATGGTAGGGTTCTCAAGTGTTTTCGTCGCATTTTGCTGTAAAGGGAAGTCTGTGATGCCTGCATGGCTGTGAAGCAATCTTGAGGAAATTAGCCTCATGAATTGCTTAATTGCTTAGGGATGCAGTTGAGCAGTGGCAGATTCTGAAGGGGTGAGGTAGGGGCAATAACCCCTTCCCTCCACCAAGAATTATTCTGTCAGCACCCTCACTCCTCACGTCAGTGCTTGAAGACTACGTTCTATTGCCAACGAGTTCTAATAAATGAAACCAGCTTAACGAACATTAACAGTATTTATGCTTTAAAGAATTTTTTCTGCTACTAAATACAAAAAAGTTCTAATTACACCCCCTCTTAGTTGTTAATTTAGGTGACACCTCCCCCAATGTGATTCGGTGGTTCCACCCCGGCAGTTCTGATCCAATCCCCCAGAGGCTTAGGAAACGAAGAAAAACCTGAACTTCACGTCGCGTTTAAATAAAAAAAATCACATATACGTTAATTCTTTGTAAATGCATATCATGCTTCAGCTTTTGAATGGGGTTCCCGGTTCGATTTATGACCACTGGGTGTAGCAATGAAGAAGTAACCGCATCCGTACTTATAGGTGAAAGCTACGAATAATGCAAACCTAAATATGGAAGAAATATTTTTCTTGAGTCGTTGAGATTGGTGCCACGGTCAATTTGAGAAGCTTGTGCCGGCAATTCGATCGCGTGACGTGGACATTCTTCCGAATACCAGGCACAATCTTTTTTCTTACAGTCATATTACCGGCTAGACTCTCGGCGTTTCTTTCTCAGCAAATCAATAAGAACAAGAACATGCACGCCGCATGAAAGTACACGCAAGTGAGAGGTGCCCAACAATTCTTGGGCATACGTGACACGGGGGGAGAGCCTTGTTGCAGTCAGCAAACAGTTCGCTTCGGTCAACACCCACAGCCCTGCAATGTGTTCGACTACTGCGATGATGAAAGCTTACCCCCGTTGCCTAATGACTCCGCCGAAGAGCAAACGTTGGAGCGAAGCGCGCTGTTATAGACGTCAGGCGCAGGCGCGCGACGTGGTAGCCTTGGTGACGCCCTTCTTTCCGCCGGTACGCGTCTAAGTGGCGCTATGAAGGGGAGACGCGCAGCGGCACAGACGTCCTACTTTCATTCGTTTCACGCACACTTCCGTTTCACACACACACACACACACACACACACACACACACACACACACACACACACACACACACACACACACTCGCACACACACACACACTCATAAAATACATAAATGCAAGCAGAGACTAAAAGCATGAATCATAAACAACACATACATCAAACGGAATAGTTACGTTTGACCATGGTGGTTTTCTTTTTCATTTTTGTCTAGGGGTGTTATTTGAGGTTCTAAATGACAGCAGAGTTAATAAAATAATAACGGAATAGAAAAAAGTGAGTGTCTGCTATGTCAATACCTGCAGAATAGAGTACCCTATTGAAAAAACGTCCACCATAGGAATGGCGGATTCCACCGTCCACCATTTTGGTAGATTGTGGTGCTGGAAATGTCGTGGCACATGGTGTATGTTGGCGTATGGTGGAGCGGATGGTTGATGGCACGTTCCAGCCGGCAATGATGGAGGGTGAAGCAGCGTCACAACCACCGTGACAAGCTGCCAATAAAGAAATAATAAAAATAATTGCATAAAGTGATATATAGAAAGCACCCATACCGAAAGGTGCCACCGCGCGGAATCGAACCTGCACCTTTGGCTTTCCAACTGAGCACACTAACCACTGCGCCACGCCGACAATAAGTCTATCGTCTGGTGTTTAATAAAGTATTTGCGCAATAAAGACAAAATCAAGCGAACAAAAGTACAATCAAATCTCGAAAATAAGCCCTCAAGCGTTACTCATAAACACTCAATGGCTCACACAGCGTTACTAACATGGATAGTTCTTCACATCGTGTTATGCAAACAAAAAAGGGGTGAGGTCAAACAGTTCTCTAAGATGGAGTACCAGTCTGGTCTAAAGTCTGGCTCGTCGTAAATGTTTTTGAGGTGGATAGCCATTGGAATGAAGTGTGTGCTTGAAGAGGTGGTGGGCTCTGCATCGCGGTCTTGCATTCGTGTCTTCCACAAGCTGTGCATACCCATGAGGAAAAAACATATCTTATGATACTTCATCATGCGCTGCTGGTAGAAGATAACGTCTTCCACAAGCTGTGCATACCCATGAGGAAAAAATATCATATGAAACTTCATGAGGCGCTGCTGGTAGAATATGACGTATTTTGTGAGAATTAATCACGAAACGTTTTTTTTAGTGCTCGCTGAAGGACATCCAAAACAGTATGGTATCTTTGCAGCTAACAAAGCAATGCTCAATTGTTTCCGGCATATCACATAGACGGCAGTTAACAGATGAAATGAAAATACTCTTTCTTTTCAGCCATGTGTTTACCGCCAATGTTTCAGAGTGGAGTTTATAGAAAATGTTTTTGAATTTGGTGGAATGTGCATTTTGCCCACTCGCTTCAATACATCATGGTCTGGAAGACTGGAGTACAGTGAGCGGTACAATGGAGGAGGGAAGAGTGTACTCAGTAGATCCTTATACAGCACCTTGCGCGATACTGTGTTCAGGTATTCTACAGAAAAGCGAGCTTCAAGGAATTGAACTGCGAGGTAAACTTCCTGCATGAATCCCCACAAGCATGGGCGTTTAGAGAAGTTTGATGAAACAAATAAAGCTGATAAGTAATCAACAAGTGTAACCTGCAAAAAGCAACAGATTACAGGATGGGAATGGTCTCAAAACAGAAGAATCGTGACACTATTTGCCATAGATAAGTGTTTTAGTCCTAACCCACCCTCACTAACTGGCTTGAATATATTATCACATTGGCTTGTTCGAGAAAAGAAAAAAGGAAGGAATGACGAACACGATCAAAAGCTTTTGCAAGGTATACCTGTAGCATTGCTAGATGTTTTTGAAAACCATGACAGTATTGAAGCACTGTTCGAGCGACAAGTATATTGGTTTCTAATGATCGACCTCTAATCCCACATGTTCGATCAGACCCAATGAGTATCGACATAGCAAATTGTCACCTATTTGCTAATACTTTTTCGAAAATTTTGTAATCCACGTTTCACAGTGATATTGGTCGGTAGCCCCGACGAAGCGGAGTTTTTCCTTGTAAGTTGTTTTTGGTATTAACGCAGTGTGACTTTTGCAAAAAGATTATTGGAGTGTATTCATGTCATAACTCATTTGAAAAATATTCAGCATTATAGGAGCAAGCGTTTTCTGGAAAGCTTTGTAAAATTCACCTGAGATGCCATCAGGGCCCTGTGTTTTCAATAAAGGCAAGTTGTTGATCGCTTGCTCGATTTCCTGTATAGTACTGGGTTCATTATTTACTGCACATTAATTGTCCTTCAAGGGGTTCAAAAGAGATACAAAACTAGTCTTGAGGTGAGCGTCAGGATCACCAGAGCGAGAGCTAAATAAACTGTTATCGTACTTTTCGAATGCCAAAGTAATGTCTTTATTATATTTTATTAGCACATTGTTAGAGTACAAGTCTGGAATAACTTTAGAAATCGCATGGAGTTGCTCATCAAGTAAAGCTTAGTGCGTCGGTTGCTCAGACTTTTAAGTGCACTGGTTCCGAGATCTAATACGTGCCCATTGGTAGCGAGCAGCATCATGTCTGTGTAGTTGGCACTGAATTTTCTCAATGTCTTTGATGTACTTTCCCGGCATTTTTCATTCTATCTCACAGAGACTGCAAAAACTTTTAAGTATCTTTTCATCATTCTTTCTATAGAAAGACTTAACAGCCTCGATTTCTAAAGCTATAGCACGGACTTCTTGTTTAAAAAAGCTCCAAAGCAGCGAAGATTTGCAAATCAATCGAAAAGGATTGCCTCATTGCCATCTGGACACGATTCATGAATTCCTGATCACAGAGGAGCTTCGCAATTATCTTCCAAAGGGCCCACTGTGGACGAAATTGTTTGTGACGATTTTCACCAATTTGCGCTATGACAATACAATGGTCTGAGAATGATACAGCTTCGGTGCTGCAGGACATTTAATGAGATAGGAGTGAGGAGGACACGTAAATCTGGTCAAGGCGAGCATGAGCACTGCCTTGTACTCTTGTATATGCCGTTGCCTCCTTCGAGACCCCAAGGTCAATTAGTCCTGCATTATCTACAATACCGGATAAAAGCTCGCCACTCCTGTCTCCCATTCCAGATGAAATATTACGGTCAATAATTTCACATACGCTGTTGAAATCTCCCATAAGTACCGTGCATCTGTTGACGTCAATTAAGTTACGCACTTTTTCAAATGATTCAAGTCGTTTCGCAACTTCAATAAACGCATATAGATTGATAATTCGCCATGGCGCTCCTTGCAACAAAATATCACAGCATATATACCTGCCCTCTTCATCAACACTAGTGCGGAATACTTAACAGGGTAGGCTTTTTCTCAAAAACAACACAAAGCCCGCGGATAAACCTTTTGTACGTGAGACCCACAAATTATACTGAGGCAGAAAAGACCGCATTGCCTTCTCGGTCTCTTCCTCGCTCTCGAACTTTGTCTCTTGGATGGCGACAAAGTCGAGACGCTTCCGATAGAGAAATCTACGAAGCTGTGCCTGTTTCTGCGAAGACCTAAGGCCGCGTACGTTCAAGGTAGCAAAGATGAGTCACTCAGACTGCGCCATGATGACTACCTTCGAATGCGCTTATCGTCCCACTGGATCAGTCCCAAGAGTTGGCGCTGAGGCTTCCCGTGAACCCCCACCAGGCCTCCTAGATCAGCATCGGCGACAATTCTCTTTGGGCATAAACTTTCGGCGACGGCGTTACTTCCTAGTCACTGACACTCACTCCCTTTGCTTGAATCCGAGCTGTACGACGCGTGACGTTTCGGTATTGCTGCATGCATAGAGATTTGCATATCATCTTCTGACCCTGCACCATGATGAAAAACTGCTGCGGAGCTGCAGCACAAGAGGGTGCAGAACTTTCTGCAGGATCAGCCCAGAGTCTCTGTCTTACACTGGCGGTTCCTCGGCATCCTTATGGGTCAGCGCAACAATAGGAACTCCTACTTGTGCTAGGGATTTCGCGGAGCCATTTTGGGTATGCTGCTTGCATGATACACTTGGTTTTTTGCACGCAGAAGTTTCAACTTGGTCAACAGCTAGTGAGTTTTATTCATCTTCTAGATTCTTTATGATAGAGCCTGCAGCACCTGAAATTGACGGAGTGTCTCATGTGGCGTCCAGAACCTTGATGGCATTCATAATATGATCTTGTAGGCTATGATCTGGCTGTTGTGTGTGCTGTCGCAGCTTTGTGGCGTATGTCAGAACACAATCCTCGACCGAATGACCGAACTTCGACGCCGACAGTTGTCACAGCTAGGGGTCCTGCAGTTTTGACGGATGTGTCCAACCTTACTGCACCGAAGGCAAAGTGGTGGGCGGCCAGGTATCAGGACGAGGAGTTGCACTCCGCTGACAACAAAAAAAGAGGAATATCAGCAACACGAACTCCATCAGCAAGGGACAAAACAACATGCCTATTTAGCGTCCGCCTTTGTTCCATGTCCGCTACTTTCCAGCTTCCTTGTGATATTGTCTTGACCTTCCAAAAAGCTTGCAGCGCTTCGCCAACACAAGCGTCCTCCAAGCGTTCAGGAAGCCACATAAGCTTCAACTTCACTTCTGTGGGCTCCGGGTCAATAACGAGGCATCGACGACTTTTGACGAAGAATTCGCTTCTAGTGCCCAACTTTGTTTTCTACAGCGTTGACCTGCATGTAACCATTCAAACTTTATACATTTGAAATTGTCCGATGGAGCTTATTTCCTTCAAGTCAATGATGTCCCGAAGAGCATCCCTGAAATCTTGTACCCGGTAAGGGCGACCCGCTAAGTCCGCATGTAGAAAAACAGAGTCCACAACGAGCTTACCGGTGGGTAGGCGAGGAAGTACAACACGGTAGTCATTGCCACTGGCTGAAGCCTTAGCAGCGCCTGGGCCCATGGCCGATAAATCGTTCGAAGCGGAGGACATAAAAAACGCGACCGTTCAGAACGTCGTCTATGTTAACGTATTGGTTCAGTAAGCATACAAATTGACGAGTCTGTGTTCTCGCATAAGAGCCAGTGAAGTGCCGGCGAGTGCGATCAGTGGCTGTCGGTGAGGGAAGGCATACATTTGGTGGAAGCCCTGCAAGTGGAAATCATGGTGGTATAACAGAAGGGTGCAAGTCAAATTCATTGGTGCTCGTCTTGACGCATGTCAAAAGCGAAATTTAATGCATTTTAGCACGCACTTTGTTAACTTGAATGTACGGCTCAAGCGATAGAGTGTGCGAAAATTGCCAAAGTTGCGTTTCTAGCATGGCGACATCAAGTAACCGCTGTGTTCTGCTCTAACATTGAAAGGCACAATTGCGAACTGGAGCTCATTTATTTCTCGACAACTGCGCGCCGATGTAAAACATTTAATGTCACTGTTCACAGCGGTACTTCTTGTCTTCTAAACATCAAAACGAAGAAGCACATGGCGAATTTCAAAATGATGTTTGTAGGTGTGCCAAATGTAAAAATATTCACGGCCGAATATTCTATGCTCCACAAAATCGAAGCGTTGTTGACACCACAAAAATATAAAAAATAAAGGTGCTAGAAAGCGTATTCAGCAACCTTCGTTTCTTTTGACCGTGAACAAATGTCTCTGCGCATTCAAGAATGAAACACTACACATAAATGATTTCACCTACTGTCATGTGCTTTTTCATCAGCTACCAACATCCACCAAGCTTCCATCACACCACCGTCATCCACCTTGCTCACCAAGCCTTCCACCAAACACGTTTTGCGTCACCACCATCAGCCGGCATTTTCCGCCATTACAACCATTGGCTCGCCACCACCATCTGCCACCATTTTTCTCCACTAGCCCTCATAAGCCAATATTTTCCACCATCACCACTATTGGCTCTCCACCACCACCACCATCTGCCATCCTTTTTTCCACTCTCGCCGTCATCAGCCTTCATGCGCACTACAGGTTCTACCATATCCACTAATATTTCCACCATATCCACTGTTCATTCCACCATATCCACCCACGATTCCAGTTTTCACTAACCCAGGATTCTCAAAAGAGTATACCTAATTGTAACTGCCCTATTAAAATAACGTCCACCATAGAAATGGTGGATTCCACCATCCACAATTTTAGTGGTTCATGGCGGTGGAAATGTTGGTGACACATGGTGTATGGTGGAGCGGATGGTGAATGGCGCGCTCCAGCTGGCAGTGCTGGAGCGCGAAGCAGCGTCAGAACCAGCGTGACGAGCTGCCACTAAAAAATAATAAAAATAATTGTCTAAATAGCCATGTAAAAGCACCCGCAGAAATATGGTGTGCACGCGCGGAATCGAACCTGCTAACCTTGGATTTCATACTGAGCCCACTAACCACTGCGCCACGCCGACAGATGGCAGTTGCGCTGGTAAAGAAGTAGTCTACTCAAAAACTCACTCTTACACTTCAGTTTTGTTTGTCGATTACTCGAGATTGACGGGATCTGCCCGTGCTACTAACACTTGCACATTTGATAAACACGAACAAGTGCTGCCTGTAACAATTGCCACTGCGATAATGGCAATGGCGCTTTGATTTTGTTACCATTTACAAGCGCAAAAAAATAAAGAACTCAGTGAACTGAGGAACAGGTAGAGTTTATCGGCGGTCACTGCCAAGTTTAACATCCGTTTCTCGCTCCTTCTAAGGGGTTTTATCTGTTCAGGCTTTATGACGCTTCTATGCTCAATTGACACATACGCCCACACAATTGATTTTGATGTTTTTCGCACAACGTACAGAGTAGTCGTGCTAGCGCACCGCTGTTGCTCTGTCGTTTGGAACAACTACATAACGGCTTGGCCAAAACAAATGCGATGCGCCAGAAACATTATTCTATCGTATTGGTTCCATAAGCATACGAATTGGCGAGTCTGTGTTCTCGCATAAGAGCCAGTGAAGTGCCAGCGAGTCCGACCGGCGGCTGTCGGCAAGAGGAGGCGTACATTTGGTAGAAGTGCTGCAAGCGCGTCGCATCGATAGTTGTCGCTTCTTGCGTGAACACCGTACACAATACAAAAGGCTTCATTTAGGTGAAATGATGCCACAGTTCTGCTGCATTGTCATTTTTACTCGTCAAAATTGTGCATTATGTAAATCATAAGCGCCGATAACACTTGTACGGGCTTGGTCGGTAAGATTCACCTTTGGTGGAAATCATGGTGATAGAACAAAACGGTAAAAGTTGAATTCGCTGAAGCTCACCTAGACGCATATCGGAAGTGAAAGTTTATGCATATTCGCACGCACTTTGTTAACTTAAAAAATATGGCTCAAGCAATAAAGTGTGCAAGAATTGCCAAGGTTGCATTTCTAGCGTGGTGACATGAAGTCACCGCTGTGTTCCGCTCTAACATTGAAAGGGGCAATTGCGAACTGGAGCTCATTTATTTCTCGACAGCGGCGCGCCGATGTAAAACATTTAATGTCACTGTTCACAGTGATATTTCTAGACTTCTAAACATCAAAACAAAGAAACACATGGCGAATTTCAAAATGATGTTTGTAAGTGTGCGAAATGTAAACATATATTCACGGCCATATATTCTACGCTTCACTAAAATTGAAGCGTTGTTGACACGATTATAGAATAAAAAAAAGAAACGCGCTAGAAATTGTGAGGAGCAGCGTTGGTTGCTTTTGACCATAAACACATATCTCTGCGCAAACAAGAATGAAACGCTAGAAATAAGTGATTTCACATACTGTCATGGGCTTTTTTCATCAAGCCACCATCCTCCACCTTGTTCACCAAGCCTCCCAACAAAAACTTTTTGCCTCACCACCATCAGCCGGCATTTTCCACCGTCACCACCATTGGTTAGCCACCACCACCACCATCTGCCATCTTTTTTTTTACTGTCGCCGTCATCAGCCATTATGCCCACTACAGTTTCCACCATATCCAATAATATTTCCACCATATCCACTATTATTTCCACCATATCCACCAATGATTCCAACATCCACCAACCCAGGATTTTCAATAGGGTGCAGCTTCGTTTTCAACGAGTTATTCAGTGCAATCACGATTTTGTTACTTCAGTTCACTATAAAATTTCGCACTTCATCCACGGTGAAAGAATGCTTCCGGTGGGCGAATGCCGCGAAGCGAGCGGTTGGCGGAGAGAGACCGATTATATTCTCGTTTGCGGCATATCAATAGATGGCTCGCTGGACTAAGGATCGTGGCGAGCTGCTGGAAATTCCGCGAAGCACAGCCGGCACATGGGCGACGGTTTCCAAATCTGAGAAAATTGGGCTATCGCATAATAGCAACCACTCGATACCCATAGAGCGGTGGAGCGAAAGAGGGGGTCATAGGGGTTGAGGTTGACCGTTCGGCGAAGGTGTTGTGGCGACGATAAATGAGCGCCGCTACTTGTCTACGTCACCGGACTTGCCTACGCCGAGACGGTGGGGGAGGGAAACCGAGGGCAAAGTTTGCAGCACTATTGTTTCGGCTATTTGCGAAGCAGAGCAGTATCGGGCAGCGGAAGGCCTCGGGTTCGCTCTCCTAAAGTATTCCTGCACCGTGGCCTAATCTTTATATTTTACCCGGCGTTTCAGAATTTCTAGCTTCAGTCTAGGCTTCTGTTGAGCACTTTATTTTCAGCAGCGTCAAGCCACTTGAGACTTTAGAATAAACATACAAGTGCCATCGCAGGTCAACCACAGCACATTGAAACAAAAATAAAATAAAAATAGGCACGATATGTGTCGGAAACTGCTATACAAGAGTTCCCACGTAGAAAAAATTCACTCCTAATTACCTGTCAAGGCGCGAGCTTTTAAATGGGGCCTTGCAACACTTTTCTGGTAATCGTTAAACTCCTCCATTAAAAGAGCTTATTGCCTGACAAATCCACTTGAAGCTACGCGGGGAAAGGGTAAGGGGGAGTGGAGTTGGCAAGGGTGCGTTCATTCGTTAGTGCGCGTCATGGTTTAGAGCCATTTCTTTTCATTTGCTTTCGTTTTTTTAAATGCAGCGTTAGTGTTATTACTGTATTAGACACCAGTATAAAACAAATATGTAAGCGTGTATGCTGATCACTGATAAATTACAGTTATGTGCGAATAATTGTGGCCATGACCAATTTCCTAATTTTTTTCAAGAGTGTTACAGGCTGTACAGAGAATCAGAGCAGGTGGTAGGACGTTTTTTTTTTACTTTGAAGAGTGTATTCATATTCACATGACAAGCAATTTTTTCTTTATTACATGTGAATTAGCAACAGCAAGTAGATTAGGATGGTAAAGATACTACTTAGGCGCTACCATTAGAATAACAAATTACTTCCGTTCATCTGAACGGCATCAAGTTCCATCTTATCGGAGTACGAGAGAGCGGAGAGCCCGTATACAGTCGGACCAATGTCGATGCGAGAGCACACTGTTCTAATGCTTGTGCCGAATGCTGCTCTTCGCAGGGCCACACCAGTGCGCCCTTGTGGTGGTCAGAGACCATAAAGGTCTGGACCACACGTGCTTAAGCCTGGGAGGCCTGTACATGTGGACTTGCAAGTGATAGCAGCGTCTTCTTTTTAACAACGGAGCTCTTTGAGGTCGAGGTTCATTCCCGCAATTTCGTTACGGGTATGTGCAGCAGCAATAGGACTCAGCCCACTGCTTAGCACTGGTCCACTAAAATGAAGGAGCCTGAGGGCAAAAGCTTGTGCCAAGGGTAGAGAAATAGTAAAAAGATAGAGAGAAATAAAAGAAGAGAGAGAGACAGAAACAAAAAAATTCACAGCTTTGCCGCACAGATGTAACGATGACTGCGATAGCAGTAATGGTAATGTTACGCGAAGAATAGCAAACAGATTGCAACATGCCCCGCATTGCTCACGCAAAATAACGCACAAAATGTACTCACTGGTACATATGAACGCGAGTACGTGTCTCAGTTGTTACTTCGCTATGTCATAAAAGCGCCCCTTTTTCGCAAACGAAGACGGAGACCCCCGTAGGGGCGTTAGCGCAAGCAGGCGTTTGGTGTGTTGCGACACCACGGACTCGAGCCAACATGGCTTCGATCTCTCCCGCGCCAAGCCATGCTTGGCTGAGCCGTGTCCGGGGAAAAGGGAATCCTGGGCGTTGAGTCGACGCCGGGTGATGGGACCTTTAAGGCCCCTCGGCAGAAGCAACACACTTCTTTGGCCCCGGCTTCACGCAAACTGCACCCCTAGGATGACCCACCCAGGGAAATCGGCAGTCACCTTTTCCTACCTCTCTCCCCTACAACTTCGTCTTTAGCTCTCACTTTAAGCCTACATGTTCTGCCTACTTCTCTCTTCTGTTTACTTCAAATTTTTCTGGCGGCAAGGGTTAGCCCTGTGCAACTTGCCTACCTTGATCTAGACGCATGGAGGTATTGAAGTGTTGTACGGCAAACGTCTGCAAGCTTTCAGCATCCGCAAACTTGAAGCGTCCCCTTGTTGGGTTGCGTGGTTTGTGGCCGAACGCTGCTGAATAAAATAAGACTGGCATGCATAGAGCATTACCCATATTTACCGATCGTACCGGCTTGAATCGTGTACGCGCCGATGACATAAATTTTTTTCAACCAGCCATTAGAAACATTTTCTCACTTCCACGTCACTCACTGTGAGAAAATTGGAAAGCAAGCCAGGACCGCATCTTCATTCGTAGTTGCCAGGTGTCTTACCGAAACTCCCGGGACGGGATACAAGGTAACCAAAACTGCTAGCAGAGACCTCCTCTTCGAAATTCGGGACGAACAATTTGAAAAGCTAGCTGGCCTCCAAAATTTCTGCGGCGTACAGAATTTCGACCGTAACGCCACACAGATCAATGAACGTAACTCGCGGAGTGGTGTTTGACGTAGACTTACTTGACCTGACCTAAACTGAACTTTTGGAGGAGCGGAAGAGCCAAAATGTGACTAATTTACATGGAAGAATTATCAGAACAGATAACAAGGAAACACCAACAAAACACTTAGTACTCACATTTGCTTCCAGTAAACTGCCAGAATCCATTCAAACAGGGTACCCCTATGGCAAAAAACAGCATCCCCAGCGTGATGCCAGTAGGTTTGTTGGCTGGTACACGCTGGAGACTCTGGTACACGCTGGTATTTACTGGCACTTCAGTAGGTGCACTGGGAAACAGTTGTGACACACTGGTAGCGTCGCTGGGTTAACCGCTGTGATGCGAGTTCACACTGCGAAGCGCTTGAATTTTCACTGGCAAGCGCTGGTGAATACTGGAGCACGCACTGTTTCTACCAGCGCAGTGTGCACAATATTGTAGCGCGTGCCGTGGTATGTTTTGGTGTCGTCGTTGAATGTAAAACACTTGATTCGACGGCACGAAGAGATGCTACCCTAACAGATACCGAGCATACGTATTATTTGCGGCGCACGTATGTATCGCTTCAATTAAAATGTACCTTTTTCGCATATGCCCCAACGTATACTGGCCATATTCGCATCAGCCGTGTATTGCTGTAACGATTCCAAGTTGAAGTGTTTATAAGCCTGGAGCTGCACGCCACTCCTAACAGAAAGAAGAAATTGTTTTTGCAGCCCAGTTGACGAAACGTAATCGAGCTCTCTCGATTGCGTCGCAAGGTTTCCCAGCGGAGGCGAGAAAAAAAGCTGTCGTTAAATTCCACTACACCGCGTAAATGGATGTCTGGCCATGCTTATCCTTCTGCCTACTTCACGTAACAGTTAGAAATGTTGTGAAGCTCAAATGCAGAAACTTCAATCATCCCAACTCACCGCGTCGAGAGAGGTCTTACCCAGTGCCCGGCCCAGCGAGCATTAGGCCTATCGTGCCGGCCGCATCGGTGTATATGGTAACGGCCCTTCTTGCTTCGTGCACACAATTTTCTAAGGTGTGAAAACAGCTGTAAAGTATAGTTTAGACATCTATGAATCTAAATAAACTATTTTGCCTTGTATCGATGTTCGCACAAGGAGCGCTGACGAGCGATGCCTTGCGCTTTCAGATATGCAGGCTGTCACCGAAAGCTGCCGACCGCTTTTAGCCGGTACTTCTCTGACTTATATGTAACAACAGGCAATTTGCAGTTGGTAATTTGGTACACCTTCGTGAACTGACTCGCTGTATGCGTTTCAGCGGATTGCATTAGTATGTCTTTGGGTATTTTTAATTGTTGGTGTTGATATAACTGCATATATCTGTACACTGGTACGTCCACTGTTTACTCCAAGCAGAGGAAAAAAAAAGCTGTCGCTCAATGTCGCTATTCGGGAAATGCATGTCTGGCAATGATTGACCTTCTACCTACTTCAGGTACAGTTTAGGGGTAGCAGTTAGAAATTTTGCAAAGCTGTAATGGAGAAAATTTAGGCATCGCAACTCAGCTGCTTCGAGAGCAGCCTTACCTAGTGCCCCATCCCAGTGAGGCCCATCGTGCCGGCGGCGTCGGTGTACATGCTGCCGGAGCTTTTTACTTTAGGTAAGCAAGATTCTATAGTGTAAGAGTGACTGTAAAGTACAGTTTAGACATTCCTGAGCCTAAATCAACCATTTTTTCGCGTGTGCGGTGTCCGCAAGAGAAGCGACGATGATCGATGTTTCGTGTTTTCAGCAACGCAGGCTGTCACCGAAAGCTTCCTTTTGAGCGCAGTAGCCGGTACTTCTTTCACTCGTATATAAAAACAGTAAACTAACACACTGACATACTTTCTTCAGCGGATTGAATTGGTAATTTTTAGGCGGTTTCTCAGTTACAGATATCGATATAACTGAAAATACGTAATCTGGCACGCCAGATGTATACTGCTACATCATCGCTTGCACGAAAAAAATACTCAATATTCATTCGCGTGCCTGCATATCTACAGAACAAGTAGTTTTAAATTATCTGTATATGTTGACTAGTAGCAAGTGTGAGAACCGATTACCAAAGGAAAAACTATCGGCAGCAATAGCCGACAATTTGTGGCTGCTCCTCCAGTCAATTTGAGATTTTTCAGAGTTAAGTTGTGGATGATTCAAAAAAGTTCAAGGTTTTGCTAATATCCGCACGTAATACGTGGCGCGGAATGCGTTCGTCACTGTCGAATTAAGAAGCACTTGTTATTTTGAAAGGAATATCGCGTCAATCTTGTCTGTGCGACTTGTAAACATGAAGTCAAACTGCACGTTCTTCGGATAAATAGTCCCCGCCGCGGTAGTCTAGTGGTTAAGGTACTCGGCTGCTGACACGCCGGTCACGGCATCAAATCCCGGCTGCAGCAGCTGCATTGCTGATGGAGGCTGAAATGTTGTAGGCCCGTGTGAGCAGAATTTGGGTACACGTTAAAGAACCCCAGGTGGTCGAAATTTCCGGAGCCCTCTACTACAGCGTCTCTGATAATCATATGGCGGTTTTCGGACGTTAAACCTCACATATCAATCAAATCAAATAGGATAAATAGTTACTTTACCAATCACTTAGCCCAAAGAGCGCGAGCACTTCCTGGCGTAGCGTAGTGAGTAGGATACGCGGTTTGAAATCAAAAGGTAGCTAGGTCGAATCTCGTCGGGTGGCATTTTAGTTTTTTTTTTGTTTTTTTTTTCTAATTTTTATAGTGAATGTGCGCTACTAATATATTTATTTATTCATGACAAATGGGCACCCACGTTTTCGCCCTCTGAAGCCATTTTGCACAGAGTATTGGGAAGCTGCCGCTTCAGTGTCCCAGTACCAGCGCTGAGAGGCGCTGGTACCAGCGCCATACTGGGCCCATAATCAGGCATGGCGCTGGACGCTGGTACCCAGTGGCACTGGTTTTTGCAACATGGACACGAAGTCCTGTCTCAGGCCATACATACCAAACCCTTGTCGTTTTTTCTTATGCTAGACGTTGTGGGAATCGAGAGCGCAGTCCTACCTGGCGCCTCGTTCCCCAGCTGCCGTGCGCGCGCCGACAGCGTAGCCCGGGCGCGCATAAGCACCGGCATCCGCCAAGATGGCTGCCAGCCTGGAAGCCATCTTGGCGGATGCCAGTGCTTATGCCAGGGCGCCTCTTGGTCTGGGCGAGTCGACCGTCGGCTCCTTCCCGCGCTGGCATGTCTTGGCACGCTACGCTGGTGCGCTGAGCGGGCCTACGTCACAACGCAGCGCCATTTCCCTTTGGAAGCGCGTGACCTCCTCCTCTCCTACGAGCTGTGTTGCGCCCGACGATTCGCTCGTTGCGGCAGATGCTCTCAGGCCTTCACGAGGGGTTGACGCGCTGCTAAGCAGGCGGCTTGTCGTTCGTGCGTTCGACTTCGGCCCTTGTGCGGGAGTCGTCGCGCCCTAGGCAAGCGTACTTGCTTGGTCTTGTGGAGTTCCCTATACGGCCTGCAAGCCCGTGAGTGTAGCACTGTGCTGCATCTTGCGTTAATAAACCCGTTGTTGTTGTTATCCTGCCTTGTGCGTGGTTTCTGCGCCGTGCCGGAGAAATCGACGAACCCGGCCGCAGCGTCTTCGCACGCAGCGGCAGTGGACGAAGTCGCATCCCTACACGATGGCGCTTAGTAGGTAAGCCTAGTGCAAGCCTATCTCCACAAGGTATACGGTCATGGCTTTAAAAGCTGTCATGGTCGCCAGACTTGCGCAGAATGTGGAGTCCTGGGACACGTCTCTGAGAACTGCAAACAACTGCCACACTGTGTAAGCTGTGAAGAAAACCATGCCGCATATTCACGCTCCCGCACATACTGGAAGAAAGAAAAAGAGATACATTGAAGGTGAAGGAGAACATTTCATTTAAGAAAGCGCGGCTAAGAGTCTTTCCATTCTATTGACCTACATATGCTGATGCGGCGCGTCAGGGGGCACCACTGCACCAGCCCTCGTCACTCCTTTGGCCCGCGCATACCAAGCATTTGGTTGTGGCACCGGCCTCTAAGGCAGCTGTAGTCCACACTACTCCGGCAGCTCCCGAACGGAGACCAGAGTCTCCAGGGTCGTCAGGTCTCAAGGACCTGCCTCTCCAGCCAAGGCCCGAATTGCGAATGACCAGCTCGCACGTAAGAATTTCCACTGCCACCGAGGAGGCAATGAACACGTTTATAAGCTTGGTGCTGAAAGAGCAGCGTGGCTCCTTGGAGCTCGCCAAGAAAACAATAAAAAGCAGATAACAGGGCCTGGTAATGGCACTGTTACGTGAATTCTAATTCCCCGCCTAAACAGTGACTCGCTTTTTGTACACACAGCACTATTTTATATTCACAATGAACACTGAAATTATACAATGGAACGTCAGGAGCCTTCTCAGAAGCATTGACAACAATCAAAAATTTTTACGCGAACCCTCGCAGAAAATCCTGTGTGTGAAAGAAACACACCTAAATTTAAAAGACACCAACTTTCTCCGTAAATACGTTATTTTCCGAAAGGGTCATGACGATACCATGATATCATCTGGAGGTGTTGCCATTATAGTGAATAAAAAGATTGCCTGCACACGCTTTCAATTCCGATCATTTCTTGAGGCAGTGGCTGTTCGAGCTGTCCTTTTCGATAAACTGACCACAATTTGTACCCTGTTACGTACATTTAAGCTATCACCTGCAATAACATGACTTCCAGTCCTTAATAGACACACTTCCGCAGCGTTATGTTCTCCTTGGAGACTTGAATGTGCATATCAGGCTATGGCGTGACTCTCATTGCCACGTGCGAGGTCGACTGATTGAACAGTTTCTTCTCTCGTCGAGCGCGCGTCTTCTGAATCTAAAAGCACCAACCAGTTATAATCCCGCGAATAATAACTACTACTCCATATACCTAAGGATAGTATCACCATCTCTTGTGCCTCTACTGCAGTAGAAAGTCATCAGTAATCACAACGAAAGTGACCACTTCCCAGTAGTTTTGAGCACATATACAGCAGCTGAGTGTCCCCCACAAGTTCCCGAATGATTGCTAAACAGAGCCGACAGGGAGCAGTTTTGCACCCTCCTTCTTTTAGGTTGGAGTGACATATCTACTTGGAGCATTGATGCTGCTGTCAACTACTTCACAGCGTAATTGATTGATGCTGCAACAAAAAGCATCCCACAAACGAATGGACACCCTGGAAAACGACGTGTTCCATGGTGGAACTCTAAATGCAGAAACGCACGCAAACAGCAAAACAGGGCATTGAGGTTGCTTCAGAACTCATCGATAGCCGAAAATTTTCACAGCTTTATTAAAGTCTCAAGGCAGGAGAACGCTTTGGCAGGCCAGAAAAGAAAGCTGGCAGAAGTTTTTGCTAGGGACTAATTCATACACAAAGAAGGCTAAAGTCTGGAACATGGTTGGTAAGGTAGCAAGAAGACAAGTACACACACTTCCACTCGTAAACACACAGGGTGATGCCTTGGAAGATCAGGGGAACTTCCTCGGTGCACATTTCGAACGAGTGTCATGCTCGTCACACTATAATGACGCTTTCCAAAAATACAGAAAAAGAATAGAAAAGCAGAAACTAGAACACAAATGTACTAGATATGAGGCATATATTCAAGCTTTCAGCTTAGCTGACCTCCGAACATAACTGAATGTCTGCTGTATTTCCACCCCAGGTTCTGACTGTGTGGTGTACGAAATGTTAAAAAACCTACCAATCGAAACACAAAAAACCTCACTTTGTACAATGCTATCTGGTTCTCTGGCGTCATCCTAACTTTCTGGAAATAGGCTATTGTTATTCCCGTTTTGAAATAGGACAAGGACCCTTCTTCAGTTTCGAGCTTTAGGCTTATTGCACTTACAAGCTGCCTGTGCAAGCTTTTGGAAAAAAACGATAATTGCCGCCTTGCACTCTTCCTTGAATAGAAAACAATTTTCTTGACCCAATTCAGTTCGGGTTTTGAAATTGTAGATACACCACCCACCACCTTGTAGTATTGAGTCACACTTCAGAAACGCTTTCGTTCATAAGCAATACCTTCTATTGGTTCCTCGATATGAAAACGACATATGATACAACATGGTGCTTTGGAATATTGAAAGACCTGTACCACCTTGTTGTGCGTGGCAGAATGTTTACTATAATCGAGAGTTACTTGTCAAACCGGACAATCCTTGTTCGAAAGGGCAGCGTTCTTTTCTAAACATTTGTCCAAGAAACAGACATGCCGCAAGGGGATGTATTTAGTGACACAACTTTTAATATCAAAATAAATACATCGCGCTTGTCCGACCCTCGCAATGCGCTCTATTGTACACTTGTCGACGACATCCAACTTGGTTTCAAGTTTCGTAATCTGGCCATGTGTGAACGGCCGGTTCAGCTTGGTTTGAACAGTCTCCAATCAGGCAGAAGAAAATGGTTTCCGACTGAATACACAGAAAAGCATGCGTGTCTTGTCCTCTGGGAATAGAGGCATTCGTTTTGAACCCATTATTCAACTGCATGGGCAACGTCTTTCTGTTAATACCAAACTCAAATTCCTAGGCCTAATTTTCGACATCAAGCTAACCTTCATACCAAACATCAAGTATATAAAGAACAACAACATAAAATTCATGAACCTTCTAAAAGTGCTGTCACGCGCTACGTGAGCAACTGACAAGAAGTGTCTAATTAATTCATATAAAAGCCTCATACGTACCCACCGAGATTATGGGGCAATAGCATATCATTCTGCGACACCTACTGCCATTAAAATGCATGATCTTGTTCACCATGTAGGCATCCGCTTCTCTTCTGGTGCTTTTCGCACCAGTCCCGTGGAAAGCCTGTACGTGCAACCGAATGAATGGTCGCTGCACCTAGAGAGATGTTACATGTCTTTTAAATATTATCTATTTGTGTACGCAGTCAAGGATCAACCATCCTATTCGACTATAATGACACGTCAAGTTTTGCTGCGTTAGAAAAACGGCCTTCAATGAGACAGCCCTACTCACTCTGTGGGAGGAGCCGAGTGAAGTAAATCAGTTCGCCAATTGAACACCGTTTAATGAATCCTGCAACAATTGATTGATTTGTGGGGTTTAACGCCCCGAAACCACCATATGATTATGAGAGACGCTGTAGTGGAGGGCTCCGGAAATTTCGACCATCTGGGGTTCTTTAACGTGTACCCTAATCTGAGCACAGGGGCCTACAACATTTCCGCCTTCATCGGAAATGCAGCCGCCGCAGCCGGGATTTGAACCCCCGACCCGCGGGTCAGCAGCCGAGCACCTTAGCCACTAGACCACCGCGGCGGGGTGAATCCTGCAACAAGCCTGCCACCGTGGCAGGGTTAGGCGATAGAATGCGACGTGTCTTTCTTGGAGGTTACAAAGCACGTGCCCATACCTCATATTGGGACAATGTTCCTCGAACTACAACATAGACAGCTCCGGAGTTCTTTACAGATGCTTCAAAGTCCGACACTTCCGTGGTGGAAGCCGGTGTACTGAACTCCCATACAAACATTTTCACTTGCGAAGCTTATGCGATACTTGCGGCCGTTAAACACAGTAAACAAATAAAACTGCAGAAGGACACAATATACATGAATTCCCTTAGCGTAGTAAAAGCTCTGAAAACTCTTAAAAAGCACAAAACCCTGGCCTTGCTTAACTTTACTCACTTTTATGCACAGTTTAATCATTCAAACAGCATGTTGTAGAATGATGGGTGCCAGGACACCGCGAAATACAAGGTAACGTTTTGGAGGACCAGCCAGCTGGATCTGCCAACGAAGCTACTACCAGCACCTCGATATCGATTGCTTCATTTGACTTGATACCTTTTGTAAAACGAAAGCTGAGGGGAGCACATGCGACACAAACACAGGTAACAAACTGCATGCTATCAAGCCGGAACTTTGTCACTGGCCGCCAGTATCAAAATCACACCACACGAAGTAATACTTAAAAGGGTAAAACTAGGACATATGTACACTACACTTTCATTTCCTTTGTCTGGTGGTGATCCACCTTTGTGTGACAGATGTGACTTACTCAACGTACTTCACATTCTAATCCAGTGCATAGAAACGCGGAGAAGACACTTTCCATTTACCCTGCCAAAAACAGATACCACTTCACCCTGTAATGTTCGTCAGCAGGGAACCATTTTTCACACATGAATCGCGTTTAGATTTTTTGAGAGACGTACGTACCTTTCACGTCATACACCGGGGCATTCTGTAGCACGACCTCTCCAGAGAGGTTTCTGCTGCGATGGCTGCACTGGACAAAGCTCTTGCCTCGCGGCCATTGGATGCAAGGATATGAACGATCGAGGCACTTGTGCGAATTCCATACATGCCCACCATGGTTTTTATTATCATAAACTTTCGTCATTCATTGTCACAACTTATATTTCATGACATAGTCATAATTATATTACATCTATGTTTCACCCGCCTTAGCGGGAAGAGTTTTAAGGCCCTTATACAGCCTCCTATCACAATCATTGTACACATCTCCAGTCCCATGAACTGGCACTCTTTGGCCATGAAATGGCCCTGGCGCCATAAAACACCAAACATCATCATCGAAAACGGAGATTCTGCAGTGAGTGCAAGGAACTTCGCGCACCCGGTAACTGCAACAAAGTCGTTCCTGCGAAAGCGCGAGGTGTATGCTTCTCCCCACTGTGAGATAAGAGCGCGCACGCGTGAGCGTCTACCCCCCCCCCTCCCCTTCTACGAGGCATAGTACGCGTGGGAGATGAACGCATTAGCACGCATCTCTGCATCATGATGATCTGGCGACGCACGCTCATTGCGCCTTTTCGCTCGTAATGCTGAAAACAGAATAGTTCTCCTGAGATTGCCAATGCCAGCGGTAAGTATCAGATATAAGTAGCTGGCCGTTTCAACGTGGAATAATTTCGGTGCGGCTAAGCTGGTTGGATCAACCTATGGCGTAGTCAATTAATTTTTCTGGGTATTTTCTTTTATCACATAACTTCTCAGCCTGTCACAAAATTTCTATGAAGTTAATAGGGTTAGGGCACAATGGTTTGAAATGGTGAGCCTGTCTGTAAAAAATTTCTGCTTTTCATTGCAGGGCAGGGTAGGCTCTGAAAATACACAAGTTTACGTCAGTCCGTGTGCTTGCAGAACAGCTTTGTGACAAGTTGACCTTCAGAAATAATGACGGCTACGTCGACAAAATTCGCAGAATTGCACGTAAATGGCGCGAGAACCTAACAGACAAACTAAAATGAATAAACGTTTGAATGAAACCAAGTAGACTTGCTTCGTCATACGTCCACACAAGGAATTATTGGCAATAAAACAGCTATAGTAGAATGGTTTAGGCATAGTTTTATTTAAACATTCGGGAAACTGTGAACCATGACGCAGCTTAGGAAGCCTGCTCGGAAAGTGGCCGCCTCAGAAACCCTTCTTGGAAGGTGAAGGAAATTAAAATGATAACGCCCAGCCCCATCCAAAAAAGAAGGAAAAGCCGCCGTGGTACCGTACGTCCACCAACTTTCCCCACAACCTCAAGAAGGTTGCCGATAGGCACTGTGTGCGCGTAGTCTTATCAGCACCACGCAAGTTGGCTGAACAGCGTCTGTGGATGGGAAGTCACAATGAGCTCGGACGCCCCAAGAAACACACTACACCTTACGTGAAATGGGCCACGAGTGTTGTATATGAAATACCACTGTCGTCTGTGAAGACGAACGCTGGCCAAACTTGATGCTATTTCACCGCCCATGCTTGGAGGCATGCATTCTTTTTAAAGGATAAAGAAAAGACGTCCTTACTAGGGAAGTATACATATAGCCTCCAGATGCGAGCCTAGGATTCGCGATATCAATAGGCAGAGGCAATGACACATGAGCGAGAGAGTTATTGCAGGCGTTTCGTATCAATAAGAGAGGCGTGGGTTGCATTAGTGATACGTCTGCTTAGCTTTATGGAGATGCAGCTTCTTCACACGCGAGTTTACCGATTTTGATGAACGCATGCGAAGAGAGTTCTAACGTCAGACCTTTGTGCTCTCCCCTGGTTCTTTTTCCGAATTTGTCTTTTTTTCAAATTTGCACTACTGTGTACCCATCGGCGGATGTAACTGGTTTCTTCGCATTGCCTTATGCAAGGGTTTCTGGCACGTTTTTTTGACCAATGACGTAAAGAAGTACATTGCGTTTGTCACATCAGTTGCCTTCTTCGAATACAACCACTTGCCATTTGGTTGAAAGTACTCTCAAGCCTCATTCCAATCTATAATGAATTATATACTGAATCTATACCTCGGAATGTTTTCTAATGTCTACATAGATGCCCGTCTAGTTTGTTATATACCAGAAAAGAGCCTAAAAGTCATCTTCGCAGGTTCTGAATGCTCTCAGCCTAGCTGAGCTCAAAATGAACTTCAAGAATAGTACTAATTTTTAAACACAAAGTTGTGTTCCTCGACAGAGTATTTGACAGCACTATAAAAATCAAGATGTAGGATTCAATTGAGAGTATTTCCAAGTTGCGGAATTCATATGATATCCACCCTGTGCGGGTCTTTTTTGGCTTAGTTAGCAATTACAGTTATTTCATCCAGGATTGTGCAAGAATGACCAGGTGTCTCATCCGTTTATTGCGAAAAGATGTTCCTTTTGCTTCGAGTATGATATGTGAAACATCTTCCAACAAGCTAATGAAAATATATATTCAAATTCGATTCTTCATATAACGGACATCTCCACACTCTAAAAAAAGAGCGAGTATAAAGGATGTCTTGTTGTCCCACAACAATAATCGTCAACTAATTGCGTTCCATCCTTGCACTATCGCGCCACACCCGGTACATTCCGGTCACGGTCGACATGCCCAGTATCAGGGTTACATTGCGTTCTCGATGAAAGTGGCCAGCGCCGAGTTTTCAAGAAAGAAAGCGCAGGCAAGCCTGATGACGATTATTGTTGTGGGACAAAAAGAGACCCTTTTTACTCAATATTGTTTTAGAGTGCATGCCTTTTGTCATCAATACCGTCGCCTGGCATTACGCAATAGGTGCAGCTCTTTAACAGAAGCCGTCACAACTATCCCATCATCAGAGACACCACGTAGTCGATTTCTACAGATATAATTTAGAGCCGGCCGAAGTTATTTATACCAACAATGAAAAAGAAGCATTTGCTGTTTAAAAAACTGCACAGCATTATTGTACTTATCTTGAATGCGCCAAACTAATCTGATTTACTGACCACCAAGCTTTTCCACTTCTTCTAAACATAGCACAACTAACGGGGTGATTATTAGATAGGTTAAATGTATACAACAATATGACTTTGACATATCACATCACCCTGGCCAGCTGCTAACAGATGCATATTCTTTGTCCAGATTACTTGTCGACAATACAAGCAAAAAACACGAAGAAATAAATTGCGCCATGTTACGGGAAGGACCGACGAAATAAAGTTTGTTGACAGAAAAAATCGTGTAGTACTGGCAATGGCTTACAAGATTCTTCGTTTTTATCAGGCCCGGCCCAGAGTCATTGGTAAAGTTTCAGTCGCATCTACAACAAGCTCCTGAAAACATATGCTTCGTAAAGTACGAAGGAGGATGTGATAGAATATGTTCGCATGTGTTAATTATCCCAAGTGAAGAGAGTAAAGTTCAAACCGGCAACAGATACTCCAGTGTTCCGTTTCAAGTTGTGAATTTAGATTTTGCCTAACTGAAAGAAAAAGACGAGGATACTAAGAAATAGAGCAGGGCACCGTCCAGGGCCAGCCCCATAGCCTGGGCCCAACCAGGCTCAAGGACTGGGCCCGATGAGGCATTTTTCGATCAGGCCCGTGCTGGGCACACGAGCACAGTGCTCGCGTCGGGTGCGGGCCTGAATCAGGCCCGTCTTATGACCGGAATTCATACATATCAGTGTAATGACGTGTATACGCTTTTTGGCTTTGTTGTTGAAACCTACTAAATGCGAAGCACTACTTTGCATACTGCAAGCACTTTTGGTATCTATCTATCTATCTATCTATCTATCTATCTATCTATCTATCTATCTATCTATCTATCTATCTATCTATCTATCTATCTATCTATCTAGCCGCCTACGTCTCGGTGTTGTCGTGATCACCCCTTTTACCCGGGGTAAACCAAAATTAGTGTGGGAGGGGAAGAAGGTCTGACAAACATGACTAGCTTCTCATGGCACAAATAACATCACAATCTCGTGGCATACGTCATCAAACAGTTTCCACCTGACTGTGGCACATACCCGCGGGCGGGTAGTTGAATGGGCAAGATGGACTACACAACTGGAATCATATTTGGCTGTCTCTTGTCCTCAGTACAAACCATTCAGTCTCATTTTTGCATTTCCAAGACCGACTACGAAATGTAATAGTCCCATGAGGTGAACAAAATACTGCAGATATAGAGTTTGAGTCTGCATCAATTGAATACGACTAAAAGTTTCAAATCTTTTGCAAACTTGATATAATAAACATTGCAATAAAATTCTTAAAAAATGCTGAATGACACGTACCTGGCAAATTGATGTTATGTAAAGCATGCGAAGGAATGGAGACTGTATTGTAATTTTTCATTGAGAGAAACTTTACGAAACGACGCTAAAGATATCTACAAGTGTTGTAGACACAGACATATGTCCAACACTAGCATGTTTATGTTGGCTAATGATGCCAACAGCAACATGGGTATTAGCAAGGAAGTGTTAAGCTGGTTTGTAAGACTTGCGTCAGCGACGATGGCGGCCCTCAACACGGCTGTAGAAATAAGCTTTAGTGGATGGTGTTTAACTGCTCATGTCGTAAACCGAACATGACAGCTGTATGATAAGCGTTCGTATATCCTGTTTATAAGATTGAATATCCAGCATTGCAACCACAATGAACGCTTCCTAAAGGCGTGGAAGGCGCAGCACAGACAGAGTGAAAGCTAGAAGAGCGGCATTTCAGAGCCTTTTCAAAACATTCATTGGTTATATACTGCAAGCTCATTTGCTTGATGCCTACTATGGCATTACTATGAAACATCTGGGCAGTTGGCTGGCATTCGCTGTGCTACTTTTCACCATTCTTCTGAGAAGCGCGGTAACAGCTAAAAACATGCAAGGAAATTCGTGCCAATTGTTTATGCAGTCTCTGACGACGATGAGCAATTATGGCTGAAGTGGGTACGCGCCACAGTTTATAGAGGGAACAACAACGAGATTTTGCAGTGTGTCGGAGAATTCAACAGGCCACCCGTTGCGCTATTCGCATTTTGCGAAGAACTGTTATTTGTTTAGCTGTTTTAAAACGCTTTTTAAGCCGTAATAACGCGATTGCTTTCCCGACATCAAGACTGCCTAAGCCATGTTTGCCAACAAGTCACTAGCACCAGCGCAGCTCAATGGTAGAATACTGGGCTGGCAACCAGGGGGCCCGGGTTCAAGCCCCACTGTGTCTTTGTTGCTAGGTTTGCCCACAAATCAAAAGCACTGGCGTAGTTTAGTGGCTGAATACTGTGGGTTGACACACAGCAGACCCGCGTTTCGAGCCAACTGCAACTTTGTACTAGGTTTTTTTTTTCAATTTTGCGCGATGTGGTTACGGACAATGGCAGCGGCGGCGAGCGGCGGGCAACTGTGCGTGACCCCAGTTGTGATCTCAAAACAGCTTTCGCTGTAAAATATCATGGTCTACTTGAAAAGCAGTTCCGGGACCTGGCGTGGCTTTGTGGTAGAACGCTTGATTGCCACGCAGAATGTCGGGGTTCAATCCCTGCTGGGACAATGACAGTTATTTTATGCGTTGATTGGATCTGTTCAGCCCGGGAGCCAAGAAACAAGGTGGTCTGCTGGCAAGTGGAAAGCAAAATAACTTCATTCTCTCTCCCCAAGTCCCTCGCTTGGTGGCTTGTAGTGCCTCGTTGTGGCCACATGGTACGGGAACACTTGAAGTGCATTCTACATCCCTCCTTTTCATATATTATGGGGCAGGTCCTTACAAGTTCAAATAACAAGGTGGACTCATTATACGACCACCGTGAGTCCACGTCACAGTTTCCCGTGGCTTTATTATGGTTGCACGGGTTATTGCGGATTTTTTTGCAAGTTCTCAGGTAGAGCTGGAGGAAAAGCGGCTGGTTGTGCTGGAGTAGTTTCTGTCGAATGAGGCACCAGGCGTCGGTGGTTACGCTAGAGAACACCTCTGGGGGTCTGAACAGAGTAGGACTGTGGACGCTGGGCCTGTGAAAGCACTTCGTCACTGCAGCACGTGTCCGTGGCCCACACACAGTCACCAAGTCTTAAAGGGGTCAGCTTGCTTGAAGCCTGACGGCGATTGTAGTTCTTCCCTTGCTGTGCCCTGTAACACGTGACAAGGTTATGATGACACCACTTGTACCGGTAGTCGTTGGAGACGTCTTTCCAATTTCCTTCCCATCAGGGCTTGGGCCGCCGAAATGCTGTTTAGACCGGGCGTGTCACTGTATGACAGCAAAGCCAGGATAAGGATCAGGACTTTTGGCGAGCAAGTCTGATCGTGCGCACCATGCGCTCCGCTTCTCCGTTGCTCTGGGGATGCCTTGGACTGATGGTCTCATGAGGGAAGTCATATGACTGTGCAAACTCTGCAAACTCGCATGACATGAACTGTGGTCCATTGTGAGTCCGGAACACGTTTGGGTTGCCAAAATGGGCGATGCAGCTCTCGACTTCCGAAATGTCGGCTGGTGCCGTGGTGGACCCAATGCAGACTACTTCGGGAAACCTGGAATAACAATCAACAGTGATGATGTAATCGCACCTTTTCAGTAGAAACAGATCGAGGACCAGGTTGTGCTGTGACCGGTCAGGTGCAACCGTTGGCAACACAGGCTCGGATCTCTGAAGTCTAGTCTCGGCCCATACAGCACACTGCGACACCATACGATCCACATACATGTTACAGTTAGGCCAAGAAACAGTCTCCCTGGCCCATTCTTGGCAGGGGCGCACTCCCTAATGCCCTTCGTGTAACAGGGCGAGAATGTCCCGGCGCAAGGCCAATAGGATCACAAGTCGTCGGTCCAGCAGAAGGATGCCGTCGTATAAGCTCAGTCTGCCTTTCTCCTTCAAAAACGGTGTGACCTCCAGAGGCACCTTGGTTTGTCGGGCTATGCTTTCGGCAGTAGGTCATGGCCGCAGAGCAAACACAATCTTTAGCTTGACGCTTTCGTACATCTTTCAGGGGTCTTGCTACAAGAGGCGGCAATTCATTAAACACTTCCCTAATGAACAGCTCCAACGTCTCTATTAAGGGGGAAGCCGGCACTTCAGAGGGCATCACGACAAAGTGTCTGCTGCATCGAAGTACTTCCCAGGCGCATATTTTACCACATACTGATAGCGCATCAGTTTTATCCACATTCGTAAGCATGCGAAGTGGCACGAGCTCCAAGTCCTGATTGATTGATTGACACGTGCAGTTTAAAGTCCTAAAACCTACGATATGATTACGACAAACGCCGTGGGGAAGGGCAGCGGAAATTTAGAACACCTGAGGTTCTTTATTATGAACCCAAATCTGAGCACACGGGCCTACAGCCTTTTCGCCTCGATTGAAAATGCAGCCAACGCAGCTGGGATTCAATCCCGTGTACCACGGGTCAGCAACTGTGTACCTTAGCCACTAGAATAACGTGGCGGGGTGGAGCTCTAGGTCTGTGTTACCCAAAAGTGTAACCAGAGGAAGATGATATCTCTATTTCAAAGGTGACGCAACAAAAAAACTGATTGTATTGTAAAACAGCCGAAGTTACGGCGAGACACCCCTCTATCTGGCTATAACGCACTTCTGTGGAAGTGAGGGCTCTTGAAGCCTACGCAACAGCCCGTCGAGTGCCTTCAGGCTGGTCCTGTAGGAGTACCACTCCCAGGCCGTAGGCACTGGCATTCGCCGATACTACTCTGTGGTAGCAGTAATAGTATTTTGCTATACACGTGTCAGAGCTCAGCGACAACTTTAGTCGTGAGATGACAGCATCTTGAGTGGGGCCCCAAGTCCAGGTGCCGTTCTTCTTCAAAAAAAAAACAAAAACAAATGGGCTACGTAACATCGGGTAAGTGAAGTATGAAGCGTGTGACGGGTGGATCATTCCAAGTAACCATCGTACTGCACTGACGTCGGTCGACGGCACCACATTCTTGACAATTTTAAACTTGTTTAGGTCTGGCGAAATCCCGTCTGCTCCAACCACTGCACCCAGGAACTTCACTGAGGTGACCCAAAACGCGCACATCTTTTTGTTGAGGGTGACATTCTTTTCTTCCAAGCGGGCCAGTATGGCATTCAGGCTCTCGTCGTGCTCCTGCCAATCTTTGTGGAAGATTAGAATGTAATCAATTATGTTCACGACTTCAGGCCAGCGTGCAACGATTCTTGACATTACCTGTTACTCAGGTGCCGTGGCAATACCAAAAGGGAGTCTCTTATAACAATAGCGACCGAATGGCGTGATTGAAGTCATGAGTTCTTGGCTGTCTGAACTCAGCTTCACTTGATGCAAACTAGACTGCGCATCTAACTTAAACAACACCTGTGCTCCTCTCAACTGTTCAATAATCTGTTCCACTGTTGGCAGTGTAAAGCACTCTCTTTTAATTATTGCATTAAGCGTTGCCAGGTCAACACAAATCCTTTAGGTTCAAGATGACTAGGGCACGACTACGAGTCCGGGCCACCACTTTGTTGGCGTCGCTACCTTCCGTATGACATCCGGTGACTCCAATTCATCCAGCTATATTTTGACAACGTCGTTGAAATAAAGTGGAATCTGCCGTGAGGCACTCAAGCAAAATGAACGTGCGCCAGCTTTCAGGCGTGGGCGGTATTCAGCTTGCTAAATTTGTTTAAGTCCTTGGAATATTTTTGCTTTAGGGCAATGAACGCACTAGGCAGAATCCTCAAACTGAACGACTCCAAGGGCTTCAATTGCAGGCAGCCAAAGTAGGTGTGTTCGCTGACAGTCAACCACATGGAACGTCTGCACTGTGGCTCATTCGCGCCACTGTAAAGCAACTTTGAAGGTACCGAGAACGTAAAGGGTCTGTTAACTAGGGCCTAAGACTTCCCCTTCAATGGAATCTAGCCCCCGCGGTCGACCTGGGAAAGACGGGGAGACCGTATACGTCTGTGCCTGAGTCTATCTTATACTCGGCCGGGTGCCCGTTAACAAGTATATCCGTGCGCCTTTTTTGGCGTAAATCCACGTTGTAAAGCTCGATAGATTCGACCAGGTCAATTCTGTCCTTAATACAAACTTCGCCAAAAGCCCTATTTTTCAACAATAGTGGCACACTGATTTTTGGGCAGGGCAGTCTTTGCAAAGGTGTCGCTGACACGCACAAAACTGACAAGATGTGCGGTGAAGGGTTCAAACTGATAGCGAGAACGGGACAAAGGTGTGGGCGTATCATATTGACGAGTCGATTTGATGCACAGCTTTTCCGCAAGAGCGTTATCCACAATCAATATTTACCGGGATAACCGCTCTTTCTCAGCATCATCATGAATGCCGGATTGGCACAGTGTTTCTTCGGCGGTAAGTTTTGTGCAGTGGCATAATTGATCAGACACTTATTCTCACGACAAATCAGTCACGAACAAGACGGTCCTAGAAAAGCGGGCTGTTGTAACTGCAGTGATTTACCAGACAATGTAACGTCGTGAATAAGTCATCCACAGATTCACCTGGCTGCTGAAGGTGGTGGTGGAAAAAAAGACTTTCTTGCATTTCATTCATAGGGTGCACTAAGTGCAAATCCAATTTTTCTTTGACAGATGTGAAAGGAAGCGTTTCCGGTGCCGATACCCCAAAGGACGAAAGAATGGATCGGCCTTGCGGTCCCATACAGTAAAGACGTGTCTGTACATTGGCGTCATCACTGGAATTTCGCAGGCCGGTCACGAAGCCGTAATTTCGGAACGTTGTAATCTACGTGGATTATTCTACGAGGTTAGAAAACGTGAAGTTTGCTAGAGGACCAGGCTAGATTCGTGCGCCTGAACGTTGTTCGCTTTGGCTTCGGCGATGGTCGGTACCGCGTCCTTAGGCATGTAGAATTTGTGGCGTGATCCCACTTCTGACATTATGTTCAGCCCGGGAGCCAAGAAACGAGGCGGGTAACTGACAAACGGGAACTAGAAGAACTTTACTGCTTCGTCCCAAAGCCCATATATACGCTCGGTGGCCTGTAGTGCCTCCTTCTGGCCACATGCTACAAGCAACATAGGCAGTGCCCTCTACAGGGTCAACACTGCCGACGCCAGTGTTTTGGAGCCAAGCTCCTTAGGCCGACCCAAATGGCATCCACCACACCCCACAAACCTCAAACCAAATATGAACACCTGCACATAAAAAACGCACGCATGTTTGTAACCGACTTTATGCGTAATCAGACAGCAGTACTTATCACCCATGCCAACCGTAAGTCTGGCCGTCCATGCATCAGTCCGCGCGTCGATACAACGTTCCGTTGGCCTACTCTTTGTCCGTCCGTAAGTGCGTCCGTGCATACGCCCACCTGTGCATATATCTGTGCATATGTTCACCTGTCAGTCCGTCCGTGCGCCCGTCTGTACTGTCTATTCTTTATAATAGCGGTGACTTAAATGTAGACATCATGTACTTTAGAGGCTATTGATTCTCCCCTCGACGTCAAACGCGGTCACGTTACACCTTTCAACTTTTTAATCTCATTGGCACACCTAACTTTCTATCTCCCTATCGTACGTTTGCTTTTTCTGGGAATTAAGTCAGTTGCCCTTATTGACCAGCGGTTATCTTGCCTACCTGCTACATGCTCGGCCCTATGTCCATTTCTTTTTTTATTTCAACTATGATATCTTTAGCCCCAGTTCGATTCCTGACCCACTTGCTCTCTTGTTGTTTATTAAGGTTACACGTAGCGGCATTGCTTCTGCTTCTCGACGGTGACAGCAGCAGCTCCTTATCAGAAAGCTAGTGTTCCGACACTAGTGGTTGCTCGGACAGTGGCGCTGAAGCTTGCGCTTACAAGAGGGAACTCCACAGGATATTAAGCATTCCACGAAGAGGCCCAAAGTCATTCGTTTCATCGAGGACGTTGTTGAGCAGTACTCGAACCATGAGGTAAAAAATGAAAGTTTCATACTCAAGTTTCAGCACATTGTGGAGATTTCATTTGTTCTTTTTTTGCAGTACAGGAGGCACAGGACGCGAACCTGCGGAAAATCATGTATTGTGTAATGACGAAAACCGAAACTGGAACTCTCTCTGGCACAGACTCGCATGCTAGGAGGAAGAGGACGAAGACGAAGCAGAATAAGAACAGCCGGCCTGCAGCAAAGGCGTTGTGTCTTATTTCTCTCGTCGTTACAATGGCGCAGTCGACAGGAAGAAGACGTCATACGTCCCGGCTTCGTCATCCAGGACGCCCGCCAACGTGCAGATGCGGTAAGCGTCGCTCGGGGACGGCGTCAAGGCCTCCTCAGCAGCTGTTCACCTGCCGCCACTGCCACCACCGTTCGGGGATGGCGCCAAGGCCTCCTCGGCGGCTCTAGTATACCCATCACCGGTATTTCTTCATGAAAAGGGACACCGTCTACGCGTCCTTCGCCACGGATTGTGCCGTGAGCACAGGTCGACAAGTGAACCCTGCGGCACAAGCCACCTGTCCGTACCCTCGTGGATCATCGGCAGCGTGGTTCTCTCATCGTAAAAACGCTGTTCACGCTTCCTCGATCATGGAGCCGACAGCCCTCCTGCAGCCGGGAGCACCTGTGCCGCCATTCGGGGACGGCGTCCAGGCCTTCTCGATGGCTCCTGGGCAGGCTTGCCCCGGCCCCACCACGACAGTACATGGCCTGTCGTTGACCGGGAATGCCGTTCACGCTTCCCACTGCGACAACGTCCTGCTCAGTGCTTCATCGGCACCTCAGCCGCTCAGGGGTGCTGTTCAAGCTCCCTCGGCCGAGGGTACCACAGCAGTGAGTACGCTGATCGGGGAACACGTCCCCACTGGCTCCGCATGTGGGCCGCCCGAGAGTGCCACCGAGCTTTCGCGCACCATTGCGCGACTCCGCCTCGAGGTCGGCGCCCTGACAGCGTCGAGTTCTGCGATATTCCCTGCTGCCTTGCCGGGACTTCACATTATCGATGAGGCGTTGGCCGCGGCCGCCTCGCAAGACCATTCAACAACTTCCCCCGAGAGCCGCAGCAAGCTCCAGTATACTCTCGCGGCTCTTTCACACCAACTTGGCTGTGTGGCGTCGCTATTTTCTGGAGCTTCGCCTGCCGTGACACCACCACCGGCTGCCTCCGAGCTACCCGAGTTTCGCGGCTTCCAGGACGATGCCGTCGATTGGGTGGCTACCATCAATGCTCTCGGAGCTCGCAAGGGATGGAGCGACAATCAGAAGTGGTGCGTGGCCTTAGACCGCCTTCAAAATCCTGCTGCTGCGTGGCACAGGTACGAAGGCGTGCGGCAGCAGTCCTGGGCGGACTGGAGCGCCAAGCTCATTGCTGCGTTTGGAAGAAATGAGTCTGACCTCACTGCTACCTCTCATTCTACCCTCGCCACTACCGAGCAAGGGGCTATTGAGAAGCACAACGACGAGGCAGCTGCACCCTCTGCCAACCTGCCCTACCTCGGAGATCAACCTCACGAGGCGCCGCGCCCCCCTACAGCTGTGCCGCGTGCCCCCTCCCCGGACAGCTTCCCAGAGTACCCTGCGGCAATCATCGAGACAAGCTGGACGGTGTACTCCTCCGGGCAAATCTCTGACTCCGCGTCGACACCTGACACACAATTACCCTTGACCCAACTTAGGACCGCCTATAAAGCACAGAAGCCAGTGAGCCAGCCTCCAAGCTGGTCAGCCCCAAATGGCCTGGATCCATTGACCTGCTGCGTGACGACGGCGGCTCTTTCACAACCAGCCGGAGACCAAGCACACGTCACAACGGCCAGTTTGACCCATAGTAAGGAGCCGCACCATCCCCTGCCACCTTTGCCGTCATTGGCCGAGTGCGTGGACGCTCGTAACTTGCCAAATGCCGTCTCCCCTAACGAGCCACAAGTGCCTACTCCACCTGAGGAGGATGCCATCGAAGTCATTCCGGTGCAGTTCACGGTTGCTCCGGATGGCGAGGCAACTGGCCATGTCGACATGAACGCACGTGACGGATTGGCAAAAACCTCCACTTCGACCAGCAGTGCATCAGCGAAGACGCTAGAGCACGACTTGCGTCGCAAGTCTACGCGCAAAGTCTACACAGCGATGTCGCTGATATCTATCGATATAGCCCATCGTACCTTCCCTCGCTCTGAACAACGCAGGCGTCCCCGCTCAGTGTGGGCCGCAGTACTGCATACTGGTGTCCCTGCAATGTCATCCAAGCAGCGAAGGGGTAGTCATCGCGATGGTCCGCCACCAATGCGATCACTCCGCACCAGCCAGTATCACCTGCTGGGTTTACATTCTCCAGGTGACTACATTAACTTGCCGCGCGGACGCGACCTGCAACGACCACCTCGACACAGCCAGGGTCGTCCACCAGAGTACAGGACAGTTCCACAGGACAGCTCGAGGCGTGCACATGACAGACTACCACGGCACTCCCAGTGCCGCCCTCCAGAGAAAATTGCCCTTTGCGCGCTAGCAGTCATGGCCGAGTGTAATGACGAAAACCGAAACTGGAACTCTCTCTGGCACAGACTCGCATGCTAGGAGGAAGAGGACGAAGACGAAGCAGAATAAGAACAGCCGGCCTGCAGCAAAGGCGTTGTGTCTTATTTCTCTCGTCGTTACAATTGGCATATATCTTGGTAGTTACGCGTCCTGCCCCCCCCCCCCTTTTTTTTTCATTCTGCGATGCCTGCAAAAGCGTGTTGCTCACAGTGCACTGTGAACCTAAGCTGTTTTGTTTTCTTTTAGGGTACGTGTCATCCAGATGTGCAGGTACGCGGCCAGCAAAACACGCACGCGAGACGTAGCAAGTCGTTTCGCTTATGAAAGGGCTCTGTTCACCGAGTCTTTCATAGAGTAGAGTAGTTTCTAATGACGCTGAGACCATCGGCTATAAATCTTGCCGCATACTTGGAGAAGCTGACTGACAATTAAGACAGTGTTCGCGTTGATTTTATTTGTCATAGGAATCAATAAAACTTTATCAGCCATGCTTTATTGATTAGTAGAGCAAGATGAAACCATAATTTATTGTCTGTTATTTCAAGCTAAACACTACCCTGCGATGAACCTTCATAAAAAATAATACGTACGTCGTAATATTAGTGCCTAGTTTCTGCCAGTAGTGAGTGAAACATATGCCTTATGTCAGTACTGCCATCATAACTGATTGTTTTCACGTGAATGGCGCTGCATGATTTGTCATTCCTGTGCAGACGTACCTTGCAACATGTACTGGGTCTGGTTTCGCCACCGAATCCTCATGATGTGCTTCAACTCAGTTAAGGAGAAACATACTCGGGCTTTGTTTTGCTTTCTCTCTCGAATTACTATTGCAAAAAGAAAAGTGGGCAGCAAAAAATAATACATTATAGTGACAGCTATTTAGGCTACCTTCACCAGTTTTCATGGACAAACTTGGTTTTAATTTCTCATACTTGACCTCAAATATACCTTGCTGTGCCATGACCGAGTTACTATGTTGGAGCACTAGTATTTTGTGGCAAAGCTTCTTGCAAATGCTCTTATGTTGCTTAGACATGACCGGCATCAGTCATTGGAAGGGTAACACTCGTTTGCTGTCTAAAATGCCTGCTGTCATCGGCTGCATACAATGGGTCGTATATGTGAATACAGTTTACAGCCAAAAAAAACATTTCCTCTAGATACTGCTGCAGACACCACTACCTTGCGCTGATGCTGCAAGCCGTCTGTGACCACAGAGGCGCTTCCTATGCGCATTCGCAGGAACCCTAATTCATATGCATTATTCTCACGTGTTGTGCTTATCGCCACCGTCCAATCGGATAGCTCCATTATGTCAGGGCCAATACCACATATTAAGGGGTGCAGCTTATTTACTGTTAGGATGCCTCGTGACACCATACAGGGAAAACGGTGCTATGAGGAAGCAGGAAAAAGGAATCAAGTTTAATTTTTCAGGATTATGAGTATTAACCGAAAATGCATTTAGCCCAATCAAGAAACGATTTAGGTAGCTCATGTACCTTGAGTTGCACACTATTCACTGCCTAAATGATTCATCATCACCTGCTATATTCTTCATCGCTTGAACATAGATTATGGCGATAAAGAGCCAGATGCTGATGATGCTGATGATGAAGGCACACCTAATGCTATTCAGTGGTAGAACAGTAAGATAAGAACATTGAAGAAAGTGTTGAAGAGCAAGCTTTATGAAAGCTCGGTGAAATTAAGTGTACAAAGGCCTTAAAAGATCTTCAAAAAGTACTGAGAACGAACACCACAGTAAGCTTCTTGCAGCATGTTATATGATGCCATTGTTACTTACTAGCATGCGAAACCTATTTTGTTATTATACAGTATAATATAAGCAATTTTCATGCACTTCCCTAATTTCTATTACAGCTGCAGTTTAATATTAGCTTATTCATATTCATCTTCCAACTCCAATTGTGTTCATCATTTCTAAGGTTTCAATAGCCAAAACAGTGATATAGAAATAAACAAACATGCCATCGCAGTGCTTCAAAATTTCGACTGCCTGCTCAAACATGAAGTTTAAGCTCACAACTCATGAAAGTCTACTGAAATTTTTATTCAGTCTCCACGTCAAAGAAGCGGCTTAGAAGCTTCATCTTCTCGGTATGTGGATGTTTTTTTTTCTTGCCGCCAGCATTCTTTCTACGACTGACTATCGATGTGGTGCTTCTTTTTTTGTTCTTCACGTTGCTCTTGGTTATTTCGTTTTTGTTGTAAAATCTAGCCATTTCATTGAAGAAATGCTTGTTTTCCAGTTTTCTGTGGCCTTAGAGCTTGAGTTTTTTTTAAGTCCGGTTTCTTTGTGGAACTCATAGACTCCTGGCTTGTCAACTCCTGGCATGGAAATGATTGGCTGGTGGATGATTCGCTGGCGGTGGATACTTGACTCAGCGGTCTTTTCCCAGTAACAATGCCCGAGCTGTTCCTCAGTTCTCCGGGCTCTAGCCTGTCATCGAGCAACGAATCCTAGCAGTGTCATCTTCGTAAAGAACATGACAAGAAAAATTCCTCGATTTATTGTTGTGTGCTGCGGCACTGCTTTTGCGTCGCATGACTGTCATGTAGCGGCTGCAGCATTGTTCTCCCGTTTTGTGAGCATCAATTGCCTCTGTGATGTAAGGCGCGATTTCAGCGAACTTTTGCTTCTTGTTCTTAAGCTTCTTCAATGGCCCTATTTGTGCAAAGTATTGTTGCTAGTTATCCAACATAGGTTTTGTCTCCCCGCTGGTCCACTCGCAGCCTCGATCTTAAGAAAAGTGCTTCAGTGTGAATGTAGCAGCGGTATCTCATCCCACCTAGGTGCTTCAAGAGCTGTGGTAATCAAATATGTTGGCAATTGCTCTGCGACCTATAAGCCTATATAGGTACCCTGTTTGAGCTTTTGTCTTCCTGTAGACATTTGAAGCCCATTTTAGTCGTTAGAGTGCTCAGTGTTCTCTGCTCAGATTTAGCTAAAATACTAAGTAGAATTCATTGTTCGGATATATTTGTATCCACTTCAGCAGGAGCCACTCGTGCAGTATTCTCAAAATAAATGATATAAACAAATAGACTCATTGCGTTACTCACTTTTTAGACTGTGTCCCGGCAATAAATAATGCATTAAATACAATTCATTGAGTAACCATATACATTGTTATTCATAAAGGTGGCATACATTGGTGGCATAACTATCGACAATTTTTGTCAAGGGACACTATGTGCAAAGTACATTGAACCAGCAAGATAATTTGATGCTCTAATGTAAGCATTAATGAAACTAACCCACGTGAGGCTTGCCAACACGGTCACAAAACAATAACTAATTTTCTAGGCTACATTGTACTGACACGAAATTTCAAATAAATAATTCGCATAAGCGTACTGCGTGGCATGCAAGTACTTAAACATTCGCTAGCCTCATGGAGCAGTTCCTGTTCTGCTAACTGTTATGAAAAATTGAACACAATCTTTCAAGTCTGAAAAGGCAGTCACGCTTAAAGAAAAGGAATATTATTTTTTTGAACTGAGAAGTAGGGTGTTGACGTGGATAAACTTATAACCCCATTACTTATGAAAACATGCACTCACGATGTTATCTCTGCAACTAAACATTCATGGCAATAAATTTCTCAAGATTGCAACAAAGGTTTATATGATTCTTCGCTGCATATAAATGCAGACAAGGGCTTCTGCACCGCTTACAGTGAAAGGCGAGTGCGCTGTAACTCGCCACATTGTACAGTACAGGGCTCGCACTGCCACACAGGTCGCACTGCCCTCGTAAAGTGAATGCATTACATTAGAAGTATCTCGCTAAAAATGCATACTTACCATCCCAGTGATCGCTGAAGTGCAGATAATTGCTGCGGGAGCAAGGTAGGAATGCAGAAAAGTATTGCTTTTGACGATTGGTCAACAAAACTGCCCGTACTAAACACGCTTGTCAGCAACAGGGTTGGTTTCTGCGGCTAAGTTCCGAAGGGACTGCAAGCTGGTTCTCGACGCAGTTTCTTCCAAGAACAGCGGTGACGCGCGCACAATGTTTTTTGGCTGCGAATTCAGAGTGGTGTTTGTGCAATCACGTGTAAAAAAAAGATGTGAATGTGGCATAAGTTTTCCTTTTCGCAAAACACAGGTAAACGCATGATCCATTCAAGAATGCTATGTGTCTGAATGAAAGGATCGTATCAGCAGTAAACCAACGATATAACACAAAGGAAGCACGAACAGACAAGTGCTACACGTAACACGTGCGTTGCATTGAACTCACAATTACGGCAATGTGTTTGAATTGAGGAGACACCTATGGTGCTCCGCATCCTGCGTGTTTTTGTATAGTTGGTATAGTGAACAACAAACGATGAACACTTGGTGAAATATCTATTCCGCAGAGGTGAACAACGCGGAACGACTGTACAAGCAAGCGAACGGCGTGGCTATGCTGGTGGTGCGTGGGTGCCAAGGTGCAGGGAAGAGACATTGGAAGGGATAACGCGCGAGGTGTTGTGGGTAACGTGGCAGCTGCCGTCTTGCTCCAGATGCGTGGGTTGTGTTCAAATGGCGGATCTGGAGGCATAGGTCAATGCCAAAGCACAGTGCTCGCTCATGGAGTGGGTCGACTGTTCTGCCCCGCAATTAAAATTCAACATTAGCTAAAAAAGAGGAATCAAGAGGCAGTATTGCGTTACCACTCCTCCTTTGCCGGTAATTTACTTTTTACGAGTGAAGGCATCCCAAACATAGAGTTTTGTAATATACACTAGAGAGAACTCTGGCGCTAGTGTCTATGGGAGCTGCCACACACGACGCTTCAGCGAGCATGGGAATGATGGGTAGTACACACATTTGTCTAAGTTTCATACTTCTGGCTTGCTTCTAGCTCCGTGTGTGTTGGTGTGGCTTGGAGCTGTTTTTCACGAAAACATAAATTTGCAAATGTTCACCGTTTGCGCTTCACAACCTTATTCTTTTAGGTTTACCATTTTGTATCAAGTCACTAAGTTCAAAAGAGTTCGTTCTTTCTTTCAAAACAATACCGTAACCAACAATAAACGAAGTTGCAAGTACGAAGACAAAACAAATGTGTGTACTACCCATCATTCCCATGGTCGCTGAACGATCCCAGCGCCAAAGTGCCCTCTAGTTAATTTTGGGAAACTCTATGATCCCAAAAACATAAAAGTTTGTTTTCAAAAATCATTTTGTGGTTGTCAGCCTGGTTGTGGCCTGTCAGCCTACACGCTGTTACCGAGGAACCAGTCGTACAGGGAACGCAATGTTACTGGAGAAGTAAACGGTATGGTACTACCGCACCGCATTTCCACACCGTATTTTCGAAACTTGCTAAAATACCCTAGTAATTAATAAAACTATACCTTCATGAACGACAAGCTAATCACTACAGCGGCCACAACCCCCCCCCCCTCACTCACGACGAAGATAGGTAAGCCAATCAGCGTCGATAGGTAGGTTTATTGGTGTGGCAGGCGCTAGCATCCCCCTTTCGCAATCAGACGCGAACTCCTCATTGAGCGCTTATTTTCGGCAATACGATTAGGCTTCGCACTCGTATGTAATACGTTAGCATACGCTATCAACTTTTACGGTGTCATTGATGTGAACAGCGAAGGTGGAAAAAAATGAGTGGGCTAACTGAGACGCTGGTGTTCCTCTGTTTACCTTAGAAATGACCTCGCATCGCTGCTCGCAATCTCTCTAGTGGTTCTGTAGCGGAGGCTATTTTGAAGAATTGGCACACTTCAAACATCACTTTGTTCAATGCAGAGTTCTTTCACGCCGCGAGCGAAATTTACCCTGATATATATTGCGACACCACGAGCAGCGATGTCGGCAAATGGACGGCTCCATTTCGTCGACTCACTTTGGCCACGATGATAAAAGTGGCTACTAAAATCCCAGTACTTCGTACGAACGACAGGGGCTTTAGCGACGACCGATACACAGCGTCATCAGCGGCGTGATGATGCACGTAACCCGAGTTGTCATTGGCTTTGGCCTTGCGGTGGTCCGACGCGGCGACAAAATTACCTACCATGTTTGATGAACGCTGGACTTGTGATACTGTGGTGCAATGCGATGAAACGGTGCAAATGGCGTGTTCACACTTGGTCTCGAACTACAGTCGCTACAGTGGCTAGAATGGTTTTCCTGGTGTCGTGAGCGCGAGCTTACCCCAGCGGCGGCGGAGAAACCAGACTCTATGCAACACGCGGCGGCGCTGTCCGTTGCTGGTGCGTTGGGTAGTGGAGGTTGGCGATGGGGTGCAGCCGGCGTGGCAGCGCCACTGCGTCATTGTCTCAGAAATGCTATCAAATACATTTACTTTAGCAAAAGATTTGAATTCTCACTGTTATCTACGAGTTCGATAAACGTTGGAGACGGTAAACAATCCATTTTTGCAGTTCATATAAAATGTCTTGTACCAATCCGCATATGTCGGTGCTATAAGAATAACGTACTTTTTGCTGTGCCCGTAATTTCAGCAGTTTTGACATGGAATTTTCCTAACATTGCAGTTTTAATGCATAGGATTTCTTTGAAGCGCTCAAATTGTGAACAAAGGTGATTTAAGTGCTTCTATCTATCAGCTATTCGCCTACGTCTGACTGTTGGAGTGGTCTTCACTTTAACCTGCTCTAAACCAAAATTATCCAAGGAGTACGTGAATACATGTTGAATTCGAGTGTATGACAAACTTGAGTGGCACTTCACGAAATCTATAACGTGATACTGATGTCACGTAGGTCGTGAAATTCTTTCCTTCAGTCGTGTGTGACACATACCGGCAACCACGGACCATACATAGCTGGATATGTGCGCGACACACACATTCGAAGAATAGCATCAGATGACTGTTTTATGAAAAAACATCATTGCACGCAAAGAATGAAGATTACGTATACATCCGCAGTGACCTACCGCAGAGCCCACTGATGGTCGAATATTTTTCAGAAAAGAATTCTAGAAGTTATGTCAAGGCTATGTCGATTGTCGGGTGTTGGCCAACTGCTTTAGTAACAATGCAATACGCGTTACACATACAGTATAATGACTATAATTTGCCTTGCAAGTTCTGTAGCATGCAGTTCATTCAATGACATTTGCGCATGTGCTTTAGCGTGTGCAGACATTGTGAAATAAGATCATGCGCTATTTTTTAGGCACCAGAGAATTCCATGTCCCTAATGAGCTGCCTATTTCATGAACAACTCATTTTATTCAAAGGCATTATTTGCATATCATGACGCCTCGTTCAAAGCATGGATTCTAGCGCCGCATTAACTAGATTTCCGTTATGTGTGAGATGCATCAAAACTTTTTTCAACCTTTTCTTTATTCGCCTATCATCAAACCCTGCCACGGACCCCACCCGCGCGCACACGTATTTAAATGAAGGTGGATGTTTCATTTGGTAATAAAGGCTGGAGTGCTCGATTCGAAAGCACCGGAGTTATCTTATAAAGCAACACAAAAACAAAAAAAATTTGATGAAAGTAACATGCCTCCCACTTTTTTCTACTGAAAAGCTACCTATTTGTTAATGAAACGGGACCCGTCAAACTGTATCTCTGATAATATCTAGGGTTTCACGTCCCCGAAACTACGATATATAGGAACGCTGTACTGAAGGGTTGGAGAAATTTCGATTGTCTTGGGCTTTTTTTAACGTGCATTGACATAGCGTAGCACACGGGGCTCTAGCATTTCAGCTCAATCAAAATGCGGCCGCTGATATCGAGATTGAATCCGCACCCTTCGGGTCAGTACCCGAGTACCGTAACCACTGATTATATGGATGTCTGATTATATTTTTGCTGTGTACGCAAAAAGCTCCACGCAGTGACAACGTTCTTTATGGTGAGCTCATATGATTAACACGTAAATGCCTGAGGTATAAAAAAAAAGTCTGATGCCTGAATATTCTTCGCTAATAAAAATTAAAGAAGAATCTGTTGGTTAGGGGCACTCATTTGGATCATTGATTGTTATGTTAATGCCCTTTCCAATTATATGCCGAGCTGTGTCTTGAGAAGTTTACATTATGCTCGTGTACAATTCAAAATCAAGTTAACTGCTACTACGCACAATGTCTAAAAAGAAAGAAAGTGCTTGTTTTGTGTCGTTACGCAAAGAAGGTGGGGCGAAGAAAAGGTAGCCCCCAATTCAGATCACCTGTTGTACTAGCACAGCTGCAAGAATAGGCGCAAAACATGAAGAAATATTCCTGTGTGAAGAAAAAAAAACTGGGTGAAAAGATAACTTGCCGTGGGCAGCAACCGAACCTGCTACCTTCGAATAATGCTTTCGGCGCTCTACCACTTAGCTACTACGGCGATTCCCCCCCCCCCCCCCCCGCCAGTTTATTAGGTTTATATATGAATTTAAACGTGGGAGTGTCAGTCAGCGCCACCAGTAGGCATGGGGACGACTATGGCACACTCTTTATAAGACTGTTTGGCATCACGTAGCACGCGAACTTATTACGAGCTGGCAGCTGACCAATAGTCCTTCGCCTAAAACTTAAAGGGACCAAGTCTGCCAGTACGAGACCCTTGTTAATAAATAAGGGAAAGAAGTGAACACTTAAGAGCTTGTTTTTCCGTGTTTTGACACAATATTCATGACATCTAAAAGACAATAATGCCAAGGCATTCATAGGGGAAGCTATCAGACTGAATGATATTGTAAATGGAAAGGAAGAAAAAGGGGTGAAGCGATAGCTTGACGTGGGCACGAACCAAACCTGCGACCTCCGAGTAATGCGTTCGATGCTCTACCACTGAGCTACCATGGCGGCTGTTCCCCCCGCTACTTTATTGGGTATATATGTAAATTTAAACGTGGGAGTGCTGGTCAGTGCCACCAGTAGCCATGGCGGCAAGTGTGGCGCACTATTTAAGAGCCTGTTTGCCGTCACGTAGCTCGTGAACTTGTTACCAGTGGGCAGCTGACCCATAGTCCCTCGTATCTCGTGTACAACCTAAAGTCACCAAGTCTGCTAGTACGCGACCCTCATTGAAAATAAGGGAAAGAAGTTCATACCTAAGGGCTCAATTTTGCGTCTTGACGCAAGAATAATTAGATATAACATACAATAATGCCGAGAAAAGTATGAAGGAAACTATCAGACCGAATGGTGATGTGAATATGAAGAAATAAAAGTGGGTGAAAAGATACCTTGCCGTGGGCAGGAGCCGAACCTGTGACTTTAAAATAACGCGTTCGAGGCTCTATTACTGAGATACCTCGGCGGCTATCCCCCCCCACCGAGCCACTAATTGGTATGTGCGTGAATTTAAACGTGGGAGTGTCAGTCAGCGCCACCAGTAGCCACGTCGGCGAGTGTGGCACACTCTTTATGAGCCTGTTTGGCGTCACGTATCACGAGAACTTATGACGAGCTTAAAACGCCCAAAGAGATCCTAATTGTAAAGTACTAGTTGGGAGAGGAACTGATTCGCAAAAATAGCAATATATTTGACAAGAACACCGGATCACGTGTCTGCTATGTGTCTTCTATTCATTAGTATGGCCACAGTGTACACCATTGCAACACAATGACTTCAAGAGCCGTAGAGAGCGTTAAGTAGACGCGCTGCGCATACTAAATGGAATGTAGTACGCCATCTTGTCGAGAAAGTCTTCACCCTTCTCTTCGTTGCAGGTGTTCTGGTGGGACCTAATTACTTTTTCGCGGGCACTTTATTGCGGTCTGGATTGCATGGTGTTGGCAAACGCGAGTGTCACGTGAGGACGGCGCGCACCATGCGCGGGGAAGATGTGGAACCACAGCACGCAAAGTTAACGCATGCCGGCCCTTCACAAGAAAGCTCTCTTGCCTAAACGTATTAGTTGCCGGTGACCTGTAATTGTTTTTTGCGCTTAAGGCAGCTCGCAAAAATAGTTTGTCAAGAAAAAAAGAAAAAAGGTGGGCCCATTCATTACAGGTGTTTGCTATTCTTGCTTGATTCTTCTCTCTCGAAAGCTTGCGGGCTCAGCGGGAGAACATTATAGAGCAAGAATTTTAACAAACAATAAGAGTTGTCACGGTGCCCTGTGGTTTTGTAGATGTATATTTCAGCCCGAGTCTAATTAGCTTTCTTATAATTTTTTCAGTGACACTGAAAGTTTTTCACAACCAATTTAACCACCTGCCCTTTGACCATCAGAACATAGGAAAGAAGCTGGCTTCCACGACAAAAGTCCACAACATTTTCCATAAATTATGTAACATTCCCCATGCTTTTGGCTTTTTTGTATCGCCTTGAAAAAATTGGTTGAAATGGATCAAACATATTATATGACCATGTATTTTAATCCTGTGGCAGAATTTACAAACAGTTTTTATCGTATATGTTATTTCATATTACCCGAATGCACTGGTTATTGACAAGTTTAGCACCAGGCTGTGCTTAGATTTTATCTAACACGCCTATATACCGTGAGAGTGCTTCTTTAGGGCTGTTACTGTTGCGTAGTTAGCAGGTGGTGCATGCAGCAAATGGCATGGTTGTTCTTGAAAGAACATCTTTAGCACTGACCCGTAACAATTAGTGCCCCTATCACTTAACAACGCATGCATTGATTAGCTCGCCAATAACCGCACCTTTCCCGTTCAGAGGGAGGTGTTTTGGACGAAACACGCTACTTTAGGGTACGATCGGACAGGCGCATTCAAAGGATACTGCTCTGCAATGTTCACGCGAAATAGAAACTTCACGTGGAGCCAGCTATTTCTCTCGAGAACAAAATCGCTGCTTATCATCCCCGGCAGCCAATGGGCGAGCGCATCCGAAAATACACAAGGGATCCCGCGACAAATGAAGGCCGTCTCGAAAATAAGAAATAAAAAGAAAATGCATCCGACATAGGCAAACATATATCAAGGAATATCCAGATGGAATTTAGAAAACGAGCTTGCGTGAGCTATGACAGATAATTACCGCTTTTAAGAGACGATAAAACCTGGAAGCGTCAAAACTCCTTCAATAGTAAAATGCGACAGTATAATAGTGTATCGTCCCTATCGCCTTCAACCGTGGCGTTAGGAAAAGAACAATTTTGTGCTTACTATCGTTAATTTCAAACTATAATAGAATGTATACTGCAACTACAGTTTCCAAGTGCCCACTGCGTCATATTTCTTGACTTTGCAATTTGGTGAAGCCCCCACCCAAATGCTAAACGCAGCTGCTCACTTTGTAATGGGAGAGCAGCTTTAAACCACCCCTCGTTGCGTAATTGTTATTTTTTGACACCTTGTGCGGTTACACAATTCTGCCTCGCAACAATACATGCGTTGTAGATAGCCCCCCCCCCCCTTTACGTGACACGTTTATCGCGTTTTTATTACGAAGTTTCAAGAACTCATGCGGCTCTGGGAGGCTGCTAAGGAGGAACTCTTTACCAGCATTCCCGAGGCCACAGAGTTCTTGAAACAAACTTCTCTGAGCCACAGATTTTAAAGAACATTTCCTATTTTTCTAAGCCTGTAGAGAGTATGTTCGCTATAGCCTTTGAATGCTTGTCTTCTAGTGCTTGTGTGATTATTTCAGTGTCGTCATCGATCCGTAACTTATCGTGTACAAGATATGGCTTTTTCCCATTTGCTTTCTCAATTTTTCCACTTTCCCACAGTAGTTTACGTCGACGCAGTGTGCAACGGGAGTATTCGTTTTGAATGTAGATTTCAGTTCCTTTGAGTTTTTTTTTGCGTTTTTTAATATTTCTTGTTTTTCCGTGAAGTCCTGAAGATACATGATTACGAGACGATTTCCAGCTTGTCTACCAATTCTATGTATACGACCAATCGAGTTGCAGGATACATTAAGTTTTTTACAAAACAGTTCATCCACTACTTCTTTTCTTAAGACGGCCTCAGTTTCGTTGGATTTTTCAGTGAGGCCGTACACTACTTGGTTTGATCGCCGACTACGGTCTTCAATATCGACTATCTTCTCCGAATGATCTGCTACCGATGTTTTTAGTTCATTTGAACTTGTATCAAAGTTATCGATCTTGCAAGTAGATTTGTTCATGGTGTTAAGAAGCGTTTCTAGATTAGAAACTTTTTGAAGGACAGCTGTGAATGTTTCCCGTTGGGCGTTTTGTTCTGATTTTATATCAGAGATACTCTTCAGAATTTCTTTCTGCCCTTCCAAAACCTTATCTAGTATTTTTTGAATATCGGGTCCAGGGTTTGACTCAATATCGCCACAGAGCATAAGTTTGCACACAAAAAAACAGTCGTATAAAATACCGAGGCAGGTGCGTGGGCATGGCACAACAACCAAGAACCTGTTGCTTGAACAAACAGAAGAATGCGTACAACCAACCTGCATAACGAAGTGACAGAGCTTGGTAAGCATTGCTGCTTGGTGCATTTCGCCATGCCCACTGAAGTTGAACCGCTGAGGGCCGGAGTTTATAGGTGCCAACGATGATGACGTCACAGAGCGTAGCGCCATGTCGTTGGTGACGGCAGGGAAGTTGAACCACACGTGCACTGGTCCAGTTGTGATGAATGGTGTGGCTCGCTGAGATAAGTTGATTTCCGGGGAAAAGACGGGCTCTTGATAGCTGGCGGGCTCGAAGAACAAGCCTCCGAGAAGGACTGCCTGCATAACGAAGTGACAGAGCTTGGTAAGCATTGCTGCTTGGTGCATTTCGCCATGCATTTTGCCATGCCCATTATTGCCACTTTTTGAATGCAACACTACGTCTTAACATTTGCGATTCCTTTTTAAATACGAATTGTAACAAGTATGATAAAGAAAACTAGCACTGCTCCGTAACAGACCACGTGCTTGCCATGCAGAAGGCCTTGACTCGATTCTCCCTCGGACCGAATTTTATTCACTTGCATCTATCTTGAATTTGCTTCTCCTGAAGAACGCTGATTTATCGCTCACAACTGACGGCGCCGACGCTGTAAGGCCGTAATTTAAAAAAAAAACAAGTTATTTCCGGATTCATTGTCTAACCAACGGTCACCAAAAGAAGACGACTAGTGTATCTGAGAAGTGCGTGACATAAACAGCGGTGGACGAACTGCAGCACCATTTACGCACTCGTCTCGATCACTGGGTGCAAGGAGTGCATATGGCTCGAAAACGAGCTATAGTTTAACATAATTTGAGAGCCATTGCCCTGGTGTGCGACCGACAGCGGCGCTGCGAATCACGCCTGTATAAGACGATAGCAGGAATTCGCGCACTTTCGTCTGCTACGTAGAGACCTGGCGGCGTGTAAAAACAACCGAAAGGGTAAATCTTCACAACGAAGCAATTCAGTTGGTCATCTTGTGACTACCGACGCTTTTCTAACAGCGGTATGTCTCCGCTCTTGACGTTCATTTTAGAAGCGTGGCGCTTTGTGTTTTAAAACTGCGGGTCCTTGTCTCCGCGGCAAGTGCTGCCCAATGGGGAAGTACCACTCTGTGTCTCAGTATACTTTTCCACCATTGCAAAGTCTGTTAGCTTTCACAACTATCCTAAGGACCCGAAGCTGAGGAAGAAGTGGATCCTCTCCAGACCCTGCATACATTAAATGGCACATTTCTTTTTCCATTATTTTGAATGTTTGCGCTTCTGCTGTAGTGGCCATTCTTAGTGAAATCGCATTCGCTATCATGTAGTGAAATCCGGGCCGCAATACAAGAACTCTACAGTAAAAGACAAGCTTTTCAGGTTTCAAACATGGCGTCATTCTTTGACTTCGGCGTTCTACTGACGACGTCCTAGTAAGTCCGAAATTACTAAATAATAATCAGTCATTATTTGTTGTTTTTTTATACTCGGGCTTAGGAGTAATTCCCGCTCGCCTTCTACCACAAAGAGCCAGTGTTTTCGTTACCACGAGCTGTTTTCTTCAGATGTGAATTATAACGCACACTTGGTCTCAATCGGTACATTTACTTGCATACTTTTAATTGTCATGCAGTTTGTACTAAGCTCTTTAGCATCGGGCTTTGATGGTTGTTTCATCTACTAATGAGTTGTAAAAAATGGAATGTGCTTCGAAACAATAACCAGAAACGACCCATTGAAGCTACAACTCTCTGACTTTGAGCTTGTCCCTTGACCATTACTTATTGGCGGAATAGAGGGGTGTGGTGCAGAATATGACAGTTACCTACACGTAAGCTGCTGTAAGCCAAAGCGCATCTTGAGCCAAGAACTGCGTAAGCAAGCTGCATGCTGGAGCTCTTGAACTGAAATCCAGGACCTTCTCAGCGAAACAAAAATGCTCTCAGCAAACATTGTTTCGGTGGACCAAGTAAAACACCTTCCTTTACATTACAGCTGCGCGATATTGCTACGAGCAGTTTCACAAAAGATAAAAGTGCTTTTCGGGAGGAGTTGTTACATGTTATTTTAGGAGAAGTGCTGTTTGTTTCCTATGCATTGAGACCCAGTGAGCATTATAATGTCCACACTGGTGTTCAAAAATTGTTTACAGTCGCAATTTTTCACTCGTGATAAAGAGTATGCGTGCTCATTCCAAAAATGTGTGTTGACTTTACATGTGTGGCCACAATTTCGCTCGGGTCTGAGGAGGATAGCCAAGCTTTTAGTAGAAAAGCGTCCCACGCCTTCACATCACTGACAGTGACTTCTGCTATAACCGCCATGCGCGTCACTCTTCGGTGAGATTGTAACCATGTTTCAGGGCCTCACTTGTACTTCTACCAATTATTGCACGCAAACAATTTACACCAAGAGCAGTGGCGCCCCAAAATCTACGGAAAGGGCCCCCTAGACATGGAGCTGAAGACGCGGCCTCCGAATTATCTTGCTGGTAAGCGCGGCTTGTGAGGGCAGCTGAGCGGCGCAAGTTATGCGAGATAACCTTAGTTGTTTGGTGTTCGCACATTTCAAAGACATTTCAAAGTTTTTCGTACGTTTGCGTACATTTCAAAGTTTTTTAAAGAGAAGCACGCGTCTAGCGTACTGCTCGTACTCGCTGTTGCTGTTCAGTGCACAGGTTTTCATGTGAGGCAGTGCTGAAGCTTTGTAAAAAGCGGAGCTCTGCAAGCTTTTTGTTATGCCACGTGTACGAACGAATGATCGACCCAGCATGACTTTGCCACGGTCATTTCTATGGCCCGGTGTGTTGTATAAATAATCAGCCATAACTATTTGTTACATACTATACTCAAGCGATGGCACTATGCGCAAATAATATGAGTAGTCTTTCATGTCGTCCTCACCGAACCAACATTACTAAGACAGACTGCAGTCGCTTGCCTGGGGCAGGGGTTGCAGCAAGGCGGCACTTCTCCTTACCCCAACCACATCAGCGCCTCCCTTTCAAAGCCATTCTGACTCCAATAAAAATGGGCTTGCGCCCTCAAGACACCCTGTCGACACCCATGACTGCATTACGAGCCCGAATATCTCATATTTTGCATTTGATGCTACCTTGCACTTCTAGGAAATACTATGAACGCTTGATTTGCTGCCCCAGGAATAATTTAAACAGCTTCCCTACAGTAATTACTTCATTTGTTGTTTGTGATTTGCAGAGTGGCGGAGTTATTGAGTGGTTATACCACAGTTTCTCATGTTCGATGTCACTCTAGATGCATTGCAGAAAAAAAATATCACAAGGAGAAGGGCTCGTGTCCTTTCCCTTGGGATAGATGTCATATCTTTTGTGTCACCTTTTACTCCCCTCACCCATCACAGAGTAGTCAGCTGCTTTTAGAAGTGGCTAACCTCCCGGACCTCCCGCTAATTTATTCGTCAACTTCCAATGCCTTTTTCTCAGGTGAACAAAGTACACTGAGGCACATAGAAGTGCTTCTTCATCGCGTAGAATGAATGAATGAATGAATGAATGAATGAATGAATGAATGAATGAATGAATGAATGAACATATTTATTGGAAGTTCCTTCTGGCGAGGCGGAGAAGGGAGGGTGGGGTCAACTCTTGTCCCATCCCACCCTCCATAGATGATGATGGCGTTAGCTCCGGTTATGGCTCCAAGTACTTGGACCCGGGCGGCATCGGCTTGCCGGATGGCACAAAGCTGGTCGGCCAGTTCACTTAGGAGAAAATTACATTCATTATATTTATTTTATTATAGTGCAGACCAACTTGGCCTCGGCAGGGGGAGCATTACACATAAAAGCAAAAAAAAATTCAAAGATGGCTCAATACAAGCAATGATACTATTTTAAACATGTGTGCATAAACTCTGATGCATAAAACTATTGGAGCATAAAATTATTAGCGCTCATATATACAGAAATTGAAAAACAACAACACTAAGTAAACATAAAAACTAACAAAACGTATACTCTTCCAGAGCTTGGATGAAGTCTGGCGACCTAATAACTGAATCTGGTATTGCTGTTCCAGTACACTATAGTTTTGGGAAATAAGCTATTTTGAAGCGACTTAGTTTTAGCGAACATCGGTTTTATTGCATGAGGTCTAGTGTTTCTTGTTGCACACTGAGTCTAAAGAAACTGAATGATCATTATTCGTCACGAACATGGTCGCCACTAAGGCGTTGTGTGGCGCGTGCACAAGTACACTTGTTTGCTCAACAACAGCCACAACCTCTGTGGACGGCCTCGACCGCGCATTCAACTACGTTACCTCTGTCCGACACCACCTCTCTCTCCAAAAGATACGGCAATTTTTCTCAACTTCTATTGACCTACTAAGTTCTGGCGAAAGACATGCTTGCTGTTATATCAAAAGAAACACTTGAGCAAATTAATAGTGTACAGCGGAAACTGCAGATGACGAGTGAGAACAATTACACATAGTTGCACTTTCTTAGCAGCAATGCAGTCGGTGATAACGGCGTGCTCTTTCGCGATTCGGGACAATCGTTCGCCCTGTCGATTGGGCCGCAAGGTTAACAAGTTCATAATTGCACACTAAAATACTCGTTGCAGGCGTTCGTTCACACTCGGGATGCTGCTGGTTCAGCAAAATCCCCACCTCAAGTAGAATATTAACGTAGAGGAGCCGCGGTGGCGGCAGGGCACCACTCCAATATCTCGTGGCAAAGAGACGTGGTTTAGAAGGCACTTAAGGTTTTAGAGAAATTTAGGTCAGGCATCTAGTGAGCATCTCTGAGCCACACAAAGCATGTCTTACGGCCATGTTTATGAGCAGATGAAGCTGAATACACTGCCGAAGCCCAAAAATCGCTGTGCCATTGTCGCAATACCCCGCATAAGTGATCTAGGCGTTTGTGATGCCCACCGAGGCGGGAGCTTCAATCTCATATCCGTAGCACTTTTCGTCGGTGAAAAGAAAGACAGTGATAACAATGTTTAATAATATTTCCGGATATCTTTTCCTCGTTAATCGCCTGGCTTGCTGCTCCAAGTGCCGGGTGATAACTATGGAGCCTGGTCAACGTCGCTACGAGCACATACCTCGGAAAGGAAGAAAATTAAGAAGAAGTTTTGGTACTGCAAACTCGTAGTTATACAGGCTTGGAACTATGAGTATTAATGTCTATACATCGTCTTTGACTGACATCATCATGAACAAAACGGGCTGAAACGCTTCATCGGTATTCTTTATTGTTCATTCAGTGGCTTCTCTAATATAACATTTTAAGGCACGTAATATAACCCACACTGTAAGTCCTGATAACAAGAGCCTTTTTGTTGCCTTTGTCAATGTGTTTTATGAGCGCCAACAAACTGTACCGACAAGGCGTCCATGTTAACATTATCCTTTGTTACAATCGTGACTAAATTCATTCGCGAAGTAATCGAGGAGCCGATGAGGTGCGTTAAACAGAAGCTCCTGCGATTTGCAAGGAAACTCATGAAATGGACTTAGAAATTCATTCCCGGGAGTGATTACTTATACTTTCGAAAAAAAAAAATCTCTCATTGCCAAATGTTTTCGTGAGAGCGGGTAGAAGCCACTTGCCAGCTCAGATATTTTTTAACAGCAGCACATGCCGGCGAACGAGAGCGGCCCTCGCCAATCAAAAACTTACCACACACACCCACTCCCACACACACATATATACGCACGCGTGCACAAATGTGAACCATGGAAGCTTCGAATTCAGCGCGCCTTTCACCTCGTCGACAAAAGCGACGTTGTCCGGCTGTGGTGCAGCGAATTCCGATGACGTCATTTAGAAGCGAAAGCGACTTTCTTCCCTTGGATTCGCTGGTCCACTGAAAACAGAAACAAAAAGGATGCTTCGCGCGCTAGCTTCCGAGATCGATGGAATAACTCCGGCGGCTCCACGGCGGGAATCACTCGCACGGCAGCGCTCGCGCGGGACGGTCGAGCCTCGCCTGCGATAGAGCATCGTTGCTTCAACAGTGGAGAATCACGTGTATACGTGCGTGCGTGACGTCGGCGTACACTGTTTTCCTCAGTACTGCTTGCCCCCTTATTTTCCCTTGCGGTCAAGAACACGTAAGTCGGACAAAACTGCTTGTGGTCATTCGCGGCGTGCAAGACCTATGTACAATCCAGAGTGTAAAAAGGACATCTTTATTCCCGCCCCCGAACATTAGTCGAACCCGTTGCAGCCCCTCTTGTTGGTATATTATACCTATACTGTGCACAAAAGGTGGTGACCAAGCGAAAAGTGACGATTCTTGTGAATAATGACACTTTGAAACAGTTTCCATCTAAGCAGTCATTGGGTCAACCTCCATGAAAGGGTAGCCGGGTGTTGAATGGCGGTTGGACTTCGCAGGATTAACCAATAATATTGCCCCATACTAATTAGTGATCGTATTATAGTGATTTGGAAAGCTTCGCAGACTTCCTAATAAGTAAAAGGTGCTGCAGTTCTGTTGACTGTCTATAGGTTGCGAAGTTGTGAGAGGAAAGCGACCTTTACTGCAGTAAAAATTGTACTCCAGAAGACGCGTTCAAAGATAATGCTAATAAAACCAATACACTTCGTGCATCGCTCCCAACTTTGTGAAACTATTAGATAACTTGTGCATGTTTTTTAATGTGGCCAAAAATTATAGAGTGTGCTTCGTAGGTGCATTAAAATGTACAGTTTCGTTTTTCCCAAACGCAAGCACTACATTGTTAACTAATTACTTTGTTGGTGCGGTTATCTGCATAGAAAAAATACTCACAACTTCTGAAAGTACTATTACTTTTCCCAAATATTGACTGAATTTCTTCGCTGCTACTGACAACTTCGTTCAAGCCACCTCAAAGCAGCAACACTGTTGCTTATTGAGCAAATTCGCTTTACTCATCACGAGACATTTGGCAAAAGTAATGAACAATACTAACTCTTTCCTGAAAGACGAAATCTAACTTGCGACAACTCGTGGTCCTACGTGAGGTGAGTGCACACTTCTTCCAAGGAATTGAGTGACCAGTGAATGCGAGCGTAGAGACGATTCCAAGATAAACGACCTGATATTTGTCGCCTAGATTTCTCCTGTGCTCACGTGGATTTACAGACGGTCTCAGAGTAGGAAAAAGTGCTTCATCTGCATTTAAACTTGCTAGGGTATTGTGCGTCATGAATAGGCGCATATTGTTTTGAGGGGCGTATCGACAGTGCTCGCAAAACGTGCCTCGCGTACTATACATCACCAGACAGTGGTATTGGATATTTGGCGGACAGAGTAGCAATCAGTGCAGTGAAAGGGTGTGGTCACAGATCAAAACAAGAATCGCGGTGTAAAGTCCTGATTTGTGCGCTTCCTTCGTGAATTCCGGCCGGGATGGTGCAACAACCCGAGAGGGACGCGGCATTTCTGGACACACTGCTGAACAGTTCGTTGTCGAACGCGGATAACTCGTCACTCCTGCGCACCTTGCTTAAGTCCCTGAACGACACCTCAACCCGGGATCACGCACCAGTGATCGAAGTGCAGAGCCAGCGGCAATGGGTGCTGCCCTGGTGGACGCAGCTGGTGTACGCCTGCCTGTTCGGATTTATGGTGGCCACGGCCGTGTTGGGCAACGCCGCTGTGGTCTGGATTGTGCTCGCTCACCGGACGATGCGTACTGTCACCAACTACTTTCTGCTCAACCTGTCGCTGGCTGACGCCTTAACGGCCACGTTCAACGCCATATTTAACCTGGTCTACATGCTCGAGAGCCATTGGGCCTTCGGGGAAGGCTACTGCGTCTTCAACAACTTCATCGCCAACTTGACTGTGGCCTCGTCTGCGTTCACGATGGCAGCCATGAGCATCGACAGGTGAGTCGGCTTTTGGACAGCATTAAAATGACAAAGCTGCCACGTGCGAGCCTCACGCGCCTGCTTACATACCCGCGTGCAGCTCGCACCAATTGTGCCCGTTTTATTTAATTAGACGTAATGCTACCCGAGACTACAGGAATTTTGAAAAAATATAGTGCTAGCATTTCATTAGGTAGCCCTTTGGTGAAAAGGAATACGATCAGGATATTGGTATTGTACCAATCTAATAACATCGACCAAAACGTGAAGACAATGCTTATTTGTGTGACTTTGTAGTCTGTGCTATTGTGTGAAGGTACCTCTAGTGTGAAACTGGTGTTGAAATTTATTCTTGCCTTTTCTACTAGTATGCTTCTCAATGTTTCAGACTGAACTGTAACCTGTGTTATTTGCACTTGCTCCCCTTAATTTTAACAATGTTTTAACTTTTTCTTTCTTTTCTCTCTTTTATTTTCGAATTTGCATGGTTTTAATATTTGTATGTGTTATACTTAAATGGTTACTACCAACTGCTCTGTAGACAGCGCAGTTATACGAAAAAATGTTTTATTTACTTCTCAGTGAATATGGTGAGAAGTTGACACCGTTACCTGTCAACATTTACAGCGACTTTTTGTAAACCTGAACAACACTGGCAGACGTAATAATTTATAACAAGTGATTAACTAATAAAAAGATAGTTCTTGTTTTTTTGTCTAAAGTAAATAAATTAACCGGTTCAGTCAGTGTCCGTTCATGATCGCATTGAGCTCCATATCAACGCAAGAAGTACAGCCGCGACCACGTCTGTGTAGAGCCCTTTAGCAGGTGGTTTTCGCTCTGCTGGGCGAAACCTTGAGGCAGTGTCGGGCTCCAAAGTGGTGTATCAACAGCATGCTCCGCCTATTTGCCAGGCTCACCACGTGAGAGCCTGATACTGCGTCAAAGTGTCAGCCCACAGAGCAAAAACCGGCAGCTCGCGGGCTCTACACAGACGTGGCCGCGGCTGTAGAAAAAAAGTAAAAAAAAAACGAATGTAAGGACGTACATTTTCGTTATTGTTCTTTCACGTCAGTTGGTGGGTTTTTGATCAGTGAAACCCTAAAGGCCATGTATACAATTAATACAAAGTTTTCTTCACAGAAAAAGTTTCTTATGAGTATTCCGCTCTTACTACTTTTCTAGACTTGCGTGACTTTCTTCAGAATTATTCATTTTTTGACTGGGCCCCTAACCAACCTATGAAAGTAAAACATAGTAAATAAAAAGGAGCGCGTTTTACCCTTTTTTTGCAATTTCTCGCCTTCCCGGCACACTTTGGGCCGAAAGAAGGGTGATTCACGTGATGCCATCAAGGTGCATACTCTCGATTGTTCTTTATAGGAGAAATTTCAGTTGTGAGTCTATCCCAACACAGCTTTTCTCTGCTGCCGACCATCCGTTATTTCTTGGCTCGCATGACCATCGTTTCTTACAAACTGATTTTATTTCATTTTTGTGCGTTTCCAAGTGGAGATAGCACGTCGTCGACGAGCGCGAAATCCTGATGAGCTCAATGCTTAACGCTGGCATTTTGCGCGCACTTTCGGGGAACAGATGGCGAAGAGGTAATAGCTCTTGTAAGAATGTGAGAGAAGGGCCAGAAAAGTACCACCCTTTTTCGAAGTTGGTGCGGTTCCCTAAACAATTTCCAAAAATACAAAGGATGAGCGCGTTTTTCTCCCATAGCATTTCTCCTCTTTGCGGCACAATTTCTGACGCTAGCAGTTTGTTCGTACGGCGTAAGGTTGAAATGATATGTCGATTGGATACTGAAAGATATCTGTCGCGAATTGCCACCTACTCTGCTTTGCCACGCAGACGGCCATCCACTTTTGCTTGTATCGCGTGACTATTTTGTGGGATAAAATTATTGTACTTCGTTTTCGACTGCGCAAGCCAAGACAGCAGCATGTAGCCAAAAAGCTCGAAACCCTGAATAGCTCACTGCTCAGGCCCGGTACTCCACGTGTTTTACGAAGAAGTAGGTGTCGAAAAAAAAATAACTCTAGTAGGAAGGGTATACACCGAAGGTGAGAAAAAACACAGCTCTCGCTTTTGAACTCGGTTTCATTTAGGACATTTCACCACCACCTGCACCAATATCGCTTGTACTTCGTTCATATTGCTTCATACTTACTACGTCCCACGCAGCATGTTTCTTAGCCTCTGTACCTGTTATAGTTGCATCATGTTCGCTTTAATAATACACATAATTTCATAGTACAATTTCATTCGTGCTGGCTTGAGTATTGTAACCGACTATGCAGCATAGCAAGCTCGTTCTTGCAAACACTACACAAATTACACTGTTTATTGAAATAAATCTGGTGGTCCTAAAACAATAGCCGTAATCGCGAAAAGTTAGTAGTTGGAAGATGGCGCTTGTGATCTTCGTCTATACTTCTTCCGTGTTGTGTCCGCTCTCTCGAACGAAATTGGAGCACGAAGACGCTAAAATACGGACAATGCATTTAGGATGGTAAAAGTTCTTTCATATATATTCAAATACTTTGTGTTCAACAGATACTCCTACCAGTTACATTCAACATATCAGTATCTTTGTCGAAGCTTTTTTATATATGTACGATAGAGATATAATACGCTTTGATTTCAGAAACATCAAGGGTTCACATCAAGTTGGTTCTTTTAAAATTTCCAACTTAATCAACTGATATTTCGTATGACAGTCATGCTTAAGTACAAATTTAAAAATTCGGGGACACTCCAGTTTGTCCGTTAGGAGTTGAACGTGATAGCAATATCCGGTTCATTGCCCCGCCGCGGTTGTCTAGTGGCTAAGGTGCTCAGCGCTGACCCGCACGTCGCGGGATCGAATCCAGGCTGCGGCGGCTGCATTTCCAATGAAGGCGGAAATGTTGTAGGCCCATGTGCAAGATTTAGGTGCACGTTAAAGAACCCCAGGTGGTTAAAATTTCCGGTGCCCTCCACTATAACGTCGCTCATAATCATATGGTGGTTTTGGGACGTTAAATCCCGCATATTTATGATAGCCTGTTAATTTTTGATAGAGGCGAAAACGCTGTAGGCCCGTGTGCTCAGATTTGGTTGCACGTTAAAAAACCCCGGGTAGTCAAAATTTCTGGAGTCCTCCACTATGGCGTCTCTCATAATAATATGATAGTTTTAGGACGTTAAACCCAACATATCGATCAATATCAATCAATATCTTCTTCCTTGTTCGTACTTCAACCACTTAGCACCCACGTTTATTGCATGACCTTACTCTAGAAGTTGAAATTGTGTATGATAACAATGAAATGAATAAAGTTGAAAATTGCCTCTGTCATTCAAGCTTTCGCGTGTGGCTTCATTCTGTGTAATGGGTAGCATTCTTTAAACCACAAGCGAGAATGTGCGTCAAGCTTTTTAGAACTTGCTATGCACGAACTAAGTGGTGTTAAGGAAGTTGGTGTTGTAAGGTGTGTGCCTTTTGTAATAATTGGTGGGTTTTAAACCACACAGTGGGCTCGATTATCACATAATACACATTAAGTTAGCTCGGTATTATGTAATTGTGCGATGACATCCAGTAACCATGGCAAAGCATTTCATTTTGCAAGTTTGTTAGTTCAATGCAGAGGCAGTATTTAATGTATGAGGCGGTTCTGCGCCGCAGAGAAACATTCTTTGCCATCAGTCTATATAACTTGTTCAATGGTTTTCTCAAGAAAAATATATATCCTTGCTGGCGATGGTTCGGTGTTCTAGTTGGATTACGGTAACTGCAGAGACTACCAGCGCTGCATAAGTGAGCGTCAGGGCTTCCGTACAATGCACGTCTCGTATTGTCGTTCTCGTTTTATTAGAGCACTTGGTCGTTAGTGAAAAGTGAAGCCTACACTCTTAAAAATAGAGTGACGTTCTCTCCATTTAGGTAGAAACGGCGATCTCCCCTATGTTCGTCTTTAAATAGAGAAACATTGCTGCCTTTGCCACGGAGAAACATGTTCCTTCCTATGAAAATCAACATTGCTGACCCCAGGTTAGCGAAGCGAGTAGGCTTAGCAAATGCATCGACTCTCTACTGATAAGGAGTACACGGCACTGATAGTTACCAAAACCAGTTCGCTGAGCTTGATATCTAATGAAATGACTTAAAAACAAGCAGACGAACTTTTGGTGATGAAAACTTTGTGAAAGAGAATGACGGAGCTAGTAGGTTTCATTCGGCCAGCGAGGCGATGTTAACTTTTAAAGACACGGATAACTGATTGATATGTGGGGTTTAACGTTCCAAAACCACTATATGCATATGAGAGATGCCGTAGTAGAGGGCTTCGGAAATTTAGACCACCTGGGGTTCTTTAACGTGCACCCAAATCTGAGTACACGGCCCTACAACATTTCGGCCTCCAACTAAAATGCAGCCGCCGCAGCCGGGATTCAAACCCGCGCCCTGCGGGTCAGCAGCCGAGTACCTTAGCCACTAGACCACCGCGGCGGGGCAAAGACACGGATAGTGCAGAGTATTTACCTTAAAAGTGCATGCTAGGCTTGCTGCATTTCTTTTTCGCAGATTCATGTAGTGTAGCGACGTTATCCACGCGTTTACGGGGCCGCAGTGCACGAGATGTGCCTCCAAACCGTAGACTAGATCACAGCGAAACCATTCTGACTCAGTATTTAAGTTTTGATAGATACATGTTCAACCTTATATAAGTAGATGGAGGTGTGAGAGCATCAAGGCCGTGAAGTAGGTGGTAGCTGGCGCCATCTGGAGGGTCCAAACAATACTACAAAAAAGTGCAATGCACTTGTTTTGTAGTATCGGCAACGTACGTTGCCATACCTTCCATCACGGCTCCCTTGCGCATAGTTGGCGACTCAGCCTATTCATGGATTGCTCACTGACACCACACGCCTACTACATGTTGACGCAATGCATTAGCTACACATGCACACAAGGGCACACACTACACATAGTACGCATATAAAGTCAATTCAATGAACAAGAGTACCATCAACAATTCTCTAAACTGGCACACACCTAAACGTGTTTACTCAAACCCTACTACGAAAGAACACAAGCTTATATTGCAATGAATTTCGACTGACTATGGTGGCACAAGTTAAAAGTAAGTTTTGGTCAACTGTTTTAACGTTTTGTGGCCATACCACAACATCCGCCCACGTAAATATGTTGTATCTGATACTTAGACAAACGGAAGTTTATCAACGGTTGCACAATGATGAACGAAATAACTACTAGAGCTTATCAGGTTTTCGAGAAAACGATTACCCCAAGGCATGCATAGAATGCCCACGGCATTCCAAACAATGCGCCATCTCTGGACCACTGTCATAGTTGTTTTTTTCTTGAAGCCTCCGAGTACGCAAACGCTTGCCACACGTTTGCCATTTCGGATGTCACGTCTTTTTTATTCTTCCACTTGTTACTTGGAGAGGGCACAGCACGCAGGCCTGACTTGATCTCCGCCGTGGTATGTGTTCTGTGGTCGCCTTGACCTCGTTTAGTTTTTTCGTGTTAACGTTTGCTTATATTCTTTTTACGTGCTTAGCACAAGTGTGACTGTTAGCCATGGATACAGTACACCAGTAGCCCTTCAATGACATTATTTTTGATGCGGTAACGACCGTCTTAGCAGTGTATACGTACGTTACAACATGGGTCTTGCGAGAGAATTAAGAGATGACCTCGCTCCTGACAGTAGCATTTCGTGAACTATGGCAGTGGCTGTTGGCGTCGTGGCAGCTCGAATTTTGGAGTGGAGGAACTAGCGTTGCAGTGCGCTAATTTACTATAACGTTATAGCTTGCTGTGTCTACATACTTCTCTGCTTCAGATGGCTCTCGCGATTCGCCTCGCGTGCAACTTGCAGTCATTGTGCGTGCCACAATTGTGTTGTTAGCGCTGTGGCTGTAGTGGTTACAAGTACTCTGGAATTGGAATACTTTTTTCACAAAGCTGAGTGAGCGTTAGTACTTACCTGTTGTGCACAGCTGTTACTAAAAGTGCATTTTGTGTTGAGTTTCTCACGACACAGGAGAATCATGGACGAGAAAGGCATACTGAACGCGTGCATATTTGCGTCCTACCTCTCAGTGCTGGCATGGGCAATTCAAAACGCATGTGACTGAGAATTCGGTTTAACTGACAGAAGTCATTGGTTTACTTTTCCCGAAAGTGTAGTTATGATGATGTTTGAAACCTTTCTGATGGTTGTAACCCAGTCTGTCAAATAAACGCTCGGTGAAACTTCGCAGCCTGTTTCTCTTTGTGCTTCACCTGCCATGGTAGCATAGCCTCATTGGGTGTCGTGTGACTATGCTGGAAGACGCAGGTTCGAATTCCGGCCACGGCGGCCGTATTTGAAAGGGGGGGGGGGGAAACGCAAAGAACACCCATATGGCGGATGCGGCACGTATAATTCCATCAGTTGTATATAATCGTGTTTTCACGCATGGACTGTACAGTGGTATCAGGTTTCCTTGAATGTTGAAAAATTAAGTGTGATTCTTTTTTATGGGCCTTGTTGAATTCGCAGTGCTATTGATGCTGTGCGAAACTAAAAAGGCGTATGCTTATAAGGTATGTCGACATCGAAAAAATTCAATATTTGTGTATTGTCTAAAGTAATCGATAAAGCAAGACTGCTTGGGAAACAGAGCTTCTTGTATTCGTGACAAATTGGTAGTATGAAACAACATGAGACACACAAGGAATTGTGCGGAGCATCGTGCGAGTGTCTGGCGATAAAAAAAGAGAAGCTTTTAATCTACACCAATAAAACAAAAAAACGTCACTCCTGCATTGCTTCCATCTATCTTAGGTAACAATATTCGCGCACGACTGGCTGCGGCCGGCTAGGCTCGGCGTACGCGTAAGCGCGGGCAAGACCCCCATGATTGAGAAGAAACTTGAATACTGAAGGAGAAACGTTGCTCCTTTGGTCCTTGCCGCGAGAGGGCGCGACGGGTAAAGCGCCCGAAAGAGAGAAAGTCCTTGCACCGAAGGAGCAATGGAGCCCGTTTCTCCGTTCTCACTCCCCTTTTTTTAGAGTGTATCTCTCTATAGTGCCAGAAAATAACGGCCGTTTTTTTCTGGTTTGGGTTGCGGCACATGCGCTACTGCGTCGTCACCATCAGGAAAACAGAGTTACTTCAGCCAAAAAAAAATTTTTTTTCGAACACGACATTATATGTGACCCATATTTTACAACTTACAAACTACTCACGCCATCGCGCAAAGAAGTACTTTTTCTCTTGCTGCCGGAAATTACAGCGCTTTACAAGACAAAACCGCCAATTTATAACATGCTTCCCTACATAACCAAGGCAATATATGACACATGCAAGTGCTTGAAACTCAGCTTTTTGGGGCAGCACTATTTAGGCACACTTCAATCCACTAGATCTATTTATTTCATTGTTTTTACTCTTTCTTGTGTAAAGAAAATACTACAAGTGATGGTTGAACTTTGTTTTTTGCACTAGCTTTAATAAAATGTCGTCAAGTTTGCTCGTTTTATATTTACCGTAAGTAACATACGGGAGCACTGTCAGAAATAGAAGTCTACTCAGTGCGCTTGGTTCCGTAAATGCGGTTAATTCAGCTATTCCTGTGGCTCGAGTCTTATGACCGCGCGATTGGAAGTGGCAGCAGGCATCGTCATTTTGTTCAGAAATTCTTATTGCGTTGCGTTGTGTGGTCCACTTCTCTTTTTGGCTCTAGGCCATGAGTCACTCGGCGGTACCGCCATGCTGCGCAGGTTCTAACACGATAGCCCCTGCCTGGCCGAGGGAGGATCGGCCATCCCACTTTCACGCGAATGCATAAGGTGCATAGTATTTTATGCATTTGCCTGATACTGACTGAAATGTGAAAGTTTTGTTCTCTTCAACCGATGTATTTTGTTCCTCACTCCTTCTTTTTCAAAAAGCTTTCCTCACCTAACATGCTTTGCCACGGCCTCCCGGATCGCGGGAGATTAAAGATTTTTGCACCTCTAATGGGTTCGTTGTGCCTCCGGCATCGGCGTATCTTGCAGCAAACGATGACGTCATGCAATAACGTCGTCGTGTGACATCATAATTTTCGCTTAGGTGTGAAAACGTCCTCAAATGAACATTTGTTGCGCCTTTGAGACGATGCTGACGTAAATGTTTAGTCTGTCATGAGGCATTTAGGCTGGTCACCCTCTTATCTCGCATGGTTCTCGTCTAACTATTTCACTCTAACTTTCAGCAACTCTCGTACGCATACCGCGGGCTTGCACGCACTTGAACGCAAACGCCTCGGAGACGTCTGGGTGCCTCATACGTGCCTTTGAGCCAGTCGATAAACACTGGCTCATGCGGTATGCGGTGGAGGCTGTGGTATTCCAAAGAACCCCGCCAACCTTCCATAAGCCAGCGCAGCCGATTTCAGAAACTGCTCCCCTTCTCCATGTTTGGGCAAAGTTTAAAGCTTACCACCACCACCACGACTACCGCGTCTAATGGTGTCGGAAATATTTGTGCAATTGCGTGGGGAATACGGTGGGTGTACGCGGGCTGCGGTGAATCAAAGCACTGAAGGCGAACGTTATCGCAGTCAGTGCAGATTTTTCGATGTTGTGGTTTCAACTCCTGGGGTGCTGTACAGGAAGGTCCAACCTTCACGGTAATATAGATCTCCCCAAGCTCCTTAAATCTCTAATATAAAAGAAATATAGTGTCGACACTCAATGCCCTCATGGACTCGTCTCCAGTGTCCGTCATTTATTTAGATTCATGTGCTGGTGTCATCACTTATAGGCATGACTTCATCTCAGGTTGAAAAAATAGGGCTCGCATGGTCGAACCATCACTGCCGTCTTTCTACCAAGTGCCACTTCTTCTGCCAATGTTGTAATAAATATTTTCCCAACTCTAAACCAGGCAAGATAACTATTGACTTAGGTGCTGAAAGACTGATGATATTCACGTTAATATTGAAACTCAAGGTAGCACTATTGCCACATACCAAGCTGGTTAACGTGGAAATCACATCTAACAGTCCAAGCAAACTTTTTAAAGCGTGTTTCAACCAACATCGAAAGCAAACTTTGTGTGCGTCGATGGTGTAGCGGTTACGGTGCACGGGTTCTGATGCGCATTTGTGCTGTTCGACCCTGTACATGGCAGCCGCATTTCGATAGAGTGTAAATGTTAGAGGCCCGTGTATTGTGTGTTGGCAATGCAAGTTGAACAACAGGCCTCACTTAGGTGGCAGCTATATAGCTATATATCATATATATATATATATATATATATATATATATATATATATATATATATATATATATATATAGTGGGAGTAATAATTCAATGGGCCAGTTAGACTTCGTGAAGGTATGGGATATGGCACAAAGGGGGCGTTGTCAACAAGGATAAATATATTTCTTTCCCAACAGTTTCGGGAGGGGTCCTCCCTTCATCAGGGGATGAGTCTCATCCCCTGATGAAGGTTCATTCGGTTTAAGGTTCATTCGGTGACTTATGACTGGAGATGAGTTGTGTGGTCGGGCAGCACACAGTTGATATCAAAAGTGGCTTGGTGCATTGGTGCTATGGCAAAAATAGAAAAAAAACGAGAAAACAGGAATACAGGCCGCTTTAATTAAGAAATTCGTATGCCTCATTATGGAGTAAAATTTTCTGTGACTACAAACGAGAAAGCATTCTACTTCCGTTCTTCCATCTATCTGTGCTTCACGCACGTATGATTGGCTACAACGAAACAACTTTAAAAGTATAAACGAAATGCCTGAGCGGGGCTGGGTTTCGAACTCAAGGCCTCAAGTGAAGTAGATGAGTGTATAAAAAAACCATTCAACATATGAGCACTTACTGAACAAGAATTTATCTCACCTACTACTCGAAACTGCGAAATGGGGAATGTCTGCAACATACTGTGCATCATTTCTTGAAAAAGAATAAGATTCAAACTTGAAACTTAACCTGTGCATGGCATGCAATAGACAAAATACTGCTTTAGGCATAGAAGCATTATTGAAAATACAAACTTATTTACTTCTAGAGACTTTATTAACAATATACTTTGCGTAATTAATAGTCATAATAATAAGAAAGCACTTCAAGGGGAAAAACGTCCTGTTTTCACCTATAATCTTCTCGATATTTACAGAACATGACTAATTGTATTCTGACTCATAGTTTCTTCATATCAAATTCTTCCAGACTTCTGCTGAATAATTATTTTTTACTAATTGCTGATTTCTTTAAGTAATACTTAACTATTACCTTTGTTAAATTACTGCATAATCATCTATATTGTTTCGTTATCGATAGTACGCTGCGCACCAATAATTACTGCACTAGGTGTGCACCCAATCTTTATTTTCTGCTTCCTCAATGTAACACTAACTGCGGTAAAGTGGCATCATAACTTTTCTCGCTTACAGTTTGACGTGTCCTTCCATTATCACTTGAACTGCTAACCTCTTTAAACACAATTAGGCATATACAATGTTGTATGTTCTTTGTAATTAGTTTTATTGAAAGCTTTATTTCTTTCTTTTTGATCTTTTTTTGGTATATAATATTTTTTGTTTGACGTTTTTTTTAAACTGCAGATATATTGTGTCGCTTCTTGACTTTTTTTCTTTGGTATCCTATATTATTTTCTGCTTTTACTGTACTCTTTATTGTAATATTAACGAAGGTTCCCGTCTGCAGTTACTGCCTTCGATGCCCTCATCTCCATATCTTTTTGCACTGACCATTTTAAGTTGAATTGCAAAAAAACTGAAGGTGAAATGTTTCGGGGTGGCACAATAGGGCCATTTTTTATGTCAGAGTGTAGAGACGACTGAGAGTAGTTTACATGTCACCACCCTTCTAGCTGATAAAAAAAAATAATCCGGAGCTCGCGTGCCAGTGTTCACATGATTCTCCTTTCGATGAGTCTTTCCGGGCACTGGGGAACGCTATGAAGAAAATAAGATACGCCGTGTTGATTTTAACGGACAACAGCGTTCCAGAAAAAGACCCAAAAATAGATAATTTCTAGAAGGCTTACGCATTACTCAGACTACTCCCAAACGACGATAAGAAAAAAACTGCAATGTGCAATATTTTCATTGGGGAATTTAAATATTTCTATTTCATTCTTCTCATTTTATTATCAAGCAATATCTCCCCCATACTTCGTCTTTTAATCTTGTATGCGCTTTTCTTGCATTGACCGCGTATTTCCTCTTTATTGTGTACAAGTCCTCACCTTGTTTTAAATGCTTGCACGTTTACTTTCATAAATCTGTGTTTGCTCTTGCGTACATTGCGCTTTCCCGACGCTACCACACCAGCGAGTTGCACAGATTGACCATCACAGCCAACTTGAAGGGCCCCAAGTTAGTATGACGCAATCTTTGGCGGCATGTTGTGTGTAGCGCAATTAAGGCGGCTGATGCAGGCCCGGCAGCTAGTTCCTGACCTGTCAACTAAGGAAGCTGACCGGTTCTGCGAAGGCAAAAGCGGAAGACCTGCACACGGGAAATAAAGGATATTCCTTCATTCCCACGGTTCACGAGCGAAGCCGTCAAGGTCGCCCCTGTTAGGGACTATGAGGAGGAAGCTTACTCGAAAGAGCGTCTTGGAAGAAGCAGGCCAAGCTCTGCCCTCTGAGTTCAAGTCATTGCTGGCATGCACGTGTGCCATAAAAATGACGCAGGGACGCGACCACTGGGCTGACCGAGACATGGTGGCTGCTCGCAGAAGAGCTCATCCTCCCCTAAGTCATTACCGGGTGTTGTTAGGCTGGCGGGGCGCCTCGCTGTCGCGTGCACACCTGGTGCACAGGGACTGACGGTGTACTCACCGCTTCTAAGGAGGCTTCTACGAAGCAACGTTTAATGAGAGAGCTGACGGCGCTCGAGTGTAAAAACGGCTACCGACGGAAGTCAGCTGACAGAGGCCAGCACAGCCTCACATGGGAGAGAGTGTGACACACTGAGAACCTATTCCTTCTCGTGTTGTATTTTGTAGCGTGGTTTTTACCAATGCAGTGCCTGTTATGAAAGTGTTTTTGCAATTGGTTGTGGAGATGCGAGCCGACACGCAAGATTGGCTTGTTGCCAATCGTGATTGGCAATCGAGGGTTGAAAAGAAGATGTTCGAATGTGGAAACGAAGAGTGGAGGTTCGGGCTTGGACTGAGGCTGACGCCTGAGGCTGCAATACAGCGTCTCTTCACTGGACTACGGCTTTTCCTTCGCACTGCCACCGTGCATGGAAATCATCGAGAGGACACATTCTGAACCTCAAACATCTTTCCTCCTAAGATGGTGTAGAAGCTAGTCTAGGAGATTGAAATTAACTACCCAGGATTTTCAGCACACCGCCGGGTTGAAAGTGGCGAGTCTGCTGAGGCTCATTTGTTGGAAGCACACGCAATTGAACAAGTTAGCAGCCTACTAAAAAGCTAGTAAAAAGCAATCGGTTGGAGGAATATATATAATGTACGAAATTTACGCAAAGAGTGAGGTATAGAGGGAACTGCGGCATTTAGACAAACGAACGATGCTCTTTATTTAGGAATAATTGTTCCCATGTATGCGCTCTTGCTTACTTTTTATAGAACTAAAAATATCAAAAAAGCATGTGAAAATAAAAGAAATGGCTTTGAGTGTCAAATAACGGGAGTCACATCTTTTGACCAACCCATGTCAGCGGTGGTTGCCAGCCGAGCTACAGTGGCGACTGCCAGTCAGCAGTGTGGTTCATAATAAATGCAAGACTTTTAATTGTGCACTGCCAGAACTTCCAGCGTCTATCTGCATATCTATCTATCTATCTATCTATCTATCTATCTATCTATCTATCTATCTATCTATCTATCTATCTATCTATCTATCTATCTATCTCTCTATCTATCTATCTATCTATCTATCTATCTATCTATCTATCTATCTATCTATCTATCTATCTATCTATCTATCTATCTATCTATCTATCTATCTATCTGTCTATCCATCTATCTATCTATCTATCTATCTATCTATCTATCTATCTATCTATCTATCTATCTATCTATCTATCTATCTATCTATCTATCTATCCATCTAGCTAGCTAGCTAGCTAGCTAGCTATCTATCTATCTAGCTATATCTAGCTAGCTAGCTATATCTAGCTAGCTATAGCTAGCTATCTATCTATAGCTATATCTAGCTAGCTATAGCTAGCTATCTATCTAGCCACTCACGTCTAGGTGCCCTCGTGATCATCCCCTTAACTTGGCGAGAACCGAAAGTAGTATGAAAGGGTAAGATGGTTTGACGATTATGACGGGTCAAGACATTAATAATGTCACAATCTCCTCGCGTACGTCGTCAAACACTTCCCGCCAGACAGTAGCACATACCCGCTGACGGGTACGTGCCACAGGTGACTGACACTCAATATATAACCCGGAACGATGAGAATACGCAGGGGAAATTTGAACGCGAGAGTGTTAGGAAAAAGCTAACAATAGCAGCGTTCACCTGACGAATACAAATAATAAATGTCAGGGTGTTAGAAGCATCAAACGCTACCATTCTGCATAGCAGTGAAAAATTATACCACAGAGCCACGCCAAGTGTCGAAACTTTTTTTCAAATAGATCCTGACCATTTTGAAAAGTCAGTGTTGGCTGCAGTGCTGGTTATCCAATTTTATAAACGTTCCTCCTATGATTAAGCTGCCACGTATGGTTAACGTCAATTGTAGTTAGGCGCCATGCGCTAAAGTTTATTCATATATAGCAGCACACCGGGCTACCAACCTTGCGAGGACAAGCGCGTCATAATAGCTTATCTCTTCTGGTTTTCCTATTACTCATGTCCCTCTTGGCATCGTTCCGCAAATAAAGGAACTGGTTATATAAACATCTCTAACTCTTCAACATATATCTTCGCGCGCAATATTTTTGCATACACTTAGCATTACGAGTGGCTCATTAAAAAATTTACAACACGGTCACCTTCCCTCCACACATTTAGCATAACGCCGATTCCCGGGTACGTGGCATCTGCCGAATGTTCTTTATCATAGCTGTGAAACACCTACTACAGGAGATTCGCTATGTATAAAAAACGTTATATAGACGGAAAATGCGTAACGTGTTCATTTTAGGAAGTACTAGATAATTTCTAAGTTGTGAGTGGCCATAATAAATTGCATTTTTCGTGACGTGAACGTAACAAGAACTTACTGTGCTCTTGAGGAGGGTAGAATATATCAACGCTGCGTCAAGGGTAGTCGATTCACGCGGCTGAACAACATAAACTTAAAGGGCACAGGAAGCATAGGGCGATTTTCTTTAAAACACGTGTCACTAAAATCTCTATTTTTCTGGATGAATGAAGTGGTTAAGAGGATGAATCCATGACTGCTTGGCACCGTTATTTGGCACACATTTTTCTTCTTATAATGAAATATGTTTGCTTTGTTGATAGTTTTGGATAATATTCATCTACTATCTTACTACGAGAAAGGGAAATAAGAGCCCCAATATTACTGAGAAATAGTAAGATACAAAGAGTACCTTTGCACATGATGAAACCTTCCTGGTTGCTTAATGCATGCATCTCTTCGATGAGATGTTTATTGAAACATGTGTCGGCGCCATTAGGTAACGAACACAAAGCATCCTAACGGGCTATACCTGTCAGAGTATAAATGTACAAACTTAGGTGGAAAGCATCGTTTTCCAGCTTCGCTGTTAGCTCATCTTGGTCGAGGCAGTACAGCGCAAACAAACCCGGCGATCGAAGATGACACCTTGTACTCTGTGAACGCGTTTTGCGCTCGTCATTGCCGACTGGACACTCATTCACACGCCTTTGTGCTCTCGCAGAGCCCTATTGATTTTCTCGCAGGCGCCTTGTGGGAGCGGCTATAGGGAGAAATGTCTGCACCCACACAAGTGAACATGCCATCCAACCCACGCAGTGCACCGCCGTTGGACCAATCTTTTCCCCTTGGTGGCTAATGTCTGCCCCGATATCGGCTGAAGGTCGGCTTTCTGATCGAGTGCAACTTCTTCTGATGCCACGCCATTGTTCAAGCCAACCTGGGCGCGACATTCTTCAATTGAATTCGCCAATAATCAGCCACGCAGACACACTCTGTACATGCCAATGAAGGCCCGTGCTTTCACCGACGTTGTTGTCGACATAAATCCAGCGGAGCAATGAAGGGCCACGTGTTTGCTAATGAAATGCCATTATTACTCCACATTCACTTTACGACAATATTGGCTACGAGTGGCTTGTAATTAATCCACCGTTATTAATATGGGCTTTTTAGTACCGCCATATTCCTTAGCTGGTAGGCTATACTCCCCCAGAACTTCCCCTATCAGCTTATAACAGCCCCGTACCAGCTTCGCGGTGTAGTATACTTCAAGGCGACTGACCACTGGATGACTTAGTGTAGAAACACTACACGATTCCACTAAATCGTCCATTTATGCCTTTTTTTCTTGTGTTGCTTATTACCGTCTCCAAATGTAGGACGCAAGACTGCACAAGTCTACTTACTGTCTAGTTTTTTTTACACATTCCTTCTCAGTCTTGCGAGAAATTGTAACCCAGGCTGTTGCATCAAGTATTAGCTAAAAAACATTAACTAAAATAACTGCTTTGTGCAAATATCCCGCACACAAGCAGTCTATAAATGTATCACTAGAACACAATTTTATAACTTCTAAATATATCAAGGCAAACCATTTATTCTTCAGTTACATTTTTCAAGTTACTGCTGTTCACTAATACAGCCCACACTAGGAGGCGAGCTCAGCAAGGCTGTATGAGCATATGGCTGGCCAGGGCAGAAGGGATGGGGTGATGATTTAAAGACGGCCGCAGGAAATGAGGTAATGACGATGGGCTGCCTAGGGTCCTCAAAGCGGTGACTGGGCAGGAAGCCAACCATCACAGGCTGCCGCAGATCCCTGCTCTGAGGGGCAGTAGCGATCAGGCTGCTAATGTATGAACACATCTATTATTGGCATTCCTAAACTCCATTGAGGCCAAAAAACTTTAACAGCCACATCGGGATGAAATGCTGAGCTTTTCACACACCTGCACAGGTCAATAGAAATAAACACCACAAAATACGTTTTAAGCGCAGCAGAGTTACACATATGCAAGTTTAAACAAGAAAAACAATGACTGCAGTCGTTATGTTGTACTATACAGATCAAGGGCCATATGGCCATTTTGAAAGAAATGATGGAATACCTCAACAGTCATTCTGCAAAGAAAATCTACCACAGACCAAAATATTTAAAAATAGGTTTCAATAAAAGATGATTATAACAAGCTTGTTTTTGTTTGACTAATTTACAAATAAACACAAGGTCTTTCATGAGATACAAACATGACTTACAGAGATGCAAGCCAGGTGAACTAGTCTGCAGCGTATGGCCTATGGCTGTATATATTTATAACAAGACAAGAAGACACACTAGCGCAGGAATTTTTAACTCTGGATTATTATCGGGCACACGTCAACTAATACTACGAAAGAGGATGACTGACCACCATATAGACCACACAAGATGAAAGAATCTATGCAAACCCAATTTCAGTCCTGACACTTGTGGATTATTGCAAGGTTCCTGTATTATTTTAAAATGGTATCTCCAAATGCTATGAAAGATGTGCTGATGTTGTTTGCTACGTTGTTCTTTCCGCATTACATAAACCTCCGAAATTTGACGTGCTTTTTGGAACCTCAATCGATCCGAAGTCTTAGTTTCATAGGAGACCACGACTGCATAAGAGGCTCGCCGACAAAAAAGCACCTAGCTGAGTGTAGCGACACAACTCAACCGCTCGCACCCAGACGATCAGCCGCAGGGAGAGCACGCACGTGGGCCGCTGCCGTGCTTCATTTTGGAACTAACGGTCAGTTCTAAAAGCTATCACGCCAGTAATACTACACTGTCGTTTAAAAAAAAACTTTGTCCGAAGGCTACTGTGACATATATGGCGCTCAAAAACGGAGAGACGCTCTGCAAGACGGAGTGCGTCTATGCATATAGTACCGAAGGGACAGGGCTGTGTCATGATGGCGACTCCCTCGTCATCTTTTCTGATTGCGTGCTAGATTTTGTGCTAAGGTAGTACTGGCTGATATGCCCGTGCGGCGACAATACCACACCACACACAAAAAGAAAACGATGATGTAGCAGCTGCGGCATTACTTTTTTTTTCTGGCGCCATATGTACGCCCTGTATGCGGTATGTATGTACGTGGACATTGACCAAGCAAACCACCATGACAGCATAGCACAGGCGGTGTCACGCTTTTATGCTTGATAGTTCGGGATGGATCTCCGATCATGGTGGGTGCATTTAGATGCGTGTGAAATAAAAAAAAACACCTGTGTAAGAAAGTATTTGAGTGCCTTTAAAAACTCGAAGTGGTCACAATCATGATATACACGGTACAGTGTGCCTTCTCCAGTGACGCACGCATAAATTCTAGTGTTCTTTAGCCACTTCAGCCAGTCAGAAAAAAGCTTACCGCATCGGCTAGCTTCATAAAGCTAAGCTTCGAGTAATCCGCTGCTTCCTTCATAGAAAAAACTCTGTCTTTAGCACAAACTGAGGTTAACAAAAACACCTGGGCAACGAGTGTTCACCGCGGGGTTAATCCTTAATAGCAGCTTAGATTCGTAGGTTAACGTGGCCCTAGACAAGTCTTGTGGACAAGGCAGCTTTCCTTTAGACGCAACTGTTTACATAAAAAAGACTACCTGCCTATCGTATAGTTCACTTCACGTGGGGACATCAGATGGGGTTTGGTGGTGGTGGTCATATGAATGGACGCATGCAGACTTTGTTAGTCCGGAAGTGCACGACTCAAAGCTCAGTGGCCAGATAAAAAAAATTACATATGTCGTATGTTGCATAATATGCTCGTTTTCATTCCCGCAAACCACCATTTAAACTCGGCAGTTGGGCCATGGTTTCCACTGGTGGCTGTCTTCACGATCGAATAAGTATAGCAGACACGTGCTATCCGGTTTATAAACGAGGCCGACAGTACTAGACAGAAGAGCGAGTGCAGAATTTAGCTCGGCTTACCGCTTGGATTCAGTGCCCTCTCCTCTTTCTACGTCCTCCCTTTCCACTCTACGTCCTCCTTTTTGTGTATTGTTACATTTTAATACGCAGCAGTACCACCAGCGCCCCTTGGGTTTTTTACGGCGAGACATCCACGCACCGCCTCTACCAGCCGCCACTCTGGTCTGAGGGAGCAGCTGAGAAGTGCGCGCTCTTATCGCCAGGGTGGCCGTGGAAACTCCAGCGCTGGTTCCCTATAATAGCAACCTTTTGGATTAGTTGGTGCGGGTTCCAAAAAAAAATACCTTCGAGAAGGATAAATTTCATGTAGTAAACTTTTAACGACCACTTTAGCAGGGAAGAGTGACAACAGTCAAACCTGACAGGCACATCGTCAGCACTATGGGAGGTCCCAAAAAACTAGATCGGACGGCGAAGACGCAGTATTGCACTCAAAAGAATTATTTCTGTACTCAATTGAATCCACTAGAAGAGTAGGCAAATGAGGTATCTTTGAGGTAAATTATCTTGGTGAAGGAGGTACATGTATGAATAAATTTTCCTACAATTGTGACGTTGCTGGAGCAGAAACCAGTTGTAGATAACTCAAATGAACATTTAGTGGTGTAGCTTTGTGCTAGCCTTTTTTTCCAATCACATTCAGCCAAAACCAACGTTGTCACAAAGCTGCCCCACACGATGAGGCAACATTGTGTGAGCTTTAAACCTCAACAGAGCCATTTGTATTCAAAATCTGGACCAATAAAACACTCAGTCATGCGAGGGAAGGTTTTAGAAAAGTTGTGCCCTTATTCATTTGCCATTATGTTGATACTTATCTAGTAATGGAAGGAAAACGTGTGAAATCTATCACAAAGTAACCCTATTTTGGGGTATTACACGTCTTTGACATCTAAGTTGAATTCATTGCATGCTTTTGGATCATTCTGGAGCAAAAGTATCACAATAGCTCCTGAATTGGGCACAATAAACGAATCATAATAACACTACGCCATGCCGAAAAAAGAGCTCTTGACAGCTGTTAAGTCGCGTATAACACAAGTCAATGACGAGGCTAAGTTCAATGAAGTAATAGGACTAAAATGTAAGTGAACAGCTTCATATAACCTCTGGTGTTTTACCTGAAATCCACTTTTGTAGGCATTTACAATCAAATATAGCTTCAAAGCAGTGTTTGTAGTGACTCTCATGTTGCACCAGCAAATAGCAATATTTTCCTAAAGGTACACTAAAGAGAAGCAATGTCTCAGCCTAGACTGACATGCAGCACACGATGACCTCTTATGCCACAAGTTCGTTGTCAGCGGAGAAAATCAGGGTTCAAGCTTATTTTTAAATTTCGTGACGTTAAAGTTTTGAAAATATCTCGTATTTTTGCAACATTGGCTTGATGAATATTGCTGAAACTTCGTATCTTAAGTCCATATCACCGACAGATGATAGTGTACTTAACTTTTATAAATTAATAGGTACTTACGACCCAGTACACGCGTTTAAAGTTGATAATGTCATGTGGTTTCGTGCGAGAAGCTCAAGGCAGCATCTCCACTCGCATTTTCTTTTCTCAAGTTTTCTCACTTACCAAGCGTCGTGTCGCAGTACAAGTGGTATTTCCGGGATCGCAAAATTGTACTTTACTAGCACGCGAGAGAGAGAAATAACGTTTATTTGCACTCGTCTAGAATGACGAGGGAGGAAGGAGGCTTCGGCCTCTGCCCCCAATCATCCCCCAAGCCATCGGCCGGAATCCCTTAGGACTCAGAGGCGGTCAGGCTGAGACCGATCACTTGACGCTGTTCTTCGGCGTCACGGCTGTGTATTAAAGCCTCCCAAGATTCTTCGTTTCTACTTGGATCATTGTAGGATGGACAAGTCCATACCATGTGCACTAAGCCCGCAGTGCTGTTGCAGTGCGCACATCTGGCGATGAACACTTCCGGGTGCCATTTACTGTACAGTTGAGGGTTGGGAGACACTCTGGTTTGCAATTTTCGCCACTTAATTTCCTCCTTTTTGCTGAGCTGTTTAGGTGCCTCTGGATAAATCTTACGGTGGAATTTATAGTGAGTGGTGATTTCCTGAAACGTTCGTAGTTCATCTCTTTTTGAGAGGGGCTGCTCGCGCGAAGACGGCGGGTCAGCGTCGATCGACTGGAAAGTGAGCCCTCAGGCGATCGCGTGCACCTTCTCGTTCTCCTTCAGACCTTAGTGGGCCGGGGACCATACTAGTGAGATTAGCTCTGCGGGTACTGGCCGTTCTCTTAGAATTTCGGCGGCTGTAGCAGAGATCCTGCCCTTATCGTAGTTTTTAATGGATGACTTAGAGTCGCTAACAATCACTCGTGTGCCTTTTTGAGCTATTGCTAAAGCAATCGCAAGTTCTTTTGCCTCTGTGGTGGTTGTGTTCTTAGAAGTGCAGCACGAGACCAAGTCCCCGCTCTCGCGAACCACTACCACTGTGTATGCTCCCTTTCTTTCGTATTCTGCAGCGTCCGTGTAAAGCACGTCAGATCGACCTTCAAGTTGCGTCTGCAGGGCTACAGCTCTAGCTTTGCGTCTGCCTTCCTGAAACACCGGGTGCATGTTTTTCGGCAGCGGTATATTATTTAGTCTTGCCCTAGTTAATACAGGTATGCTAGCTATCTGTCTGGAACACTCTGTGGGCTCGAACACCTAGCGCTCCATGATTTTCCTCCCGGTTCTACTTCTCAGAAGTCTTTGGTGCTGTGGTGCTTTGGTCCAACAAACAATCCCCTCGGAAGGGGGTGTGACATCGCTTTACGAGTGAATGGTAATGCTATTCCAACCGTAGACAGTATTATAATTCTAGGTATGCACATACAAGCAAATGGAAAAAAACACTGAAACTATCTGGAGACTCGAAGCTAGTGCGAACCAGACGTGCCCCCTGATTAAGCGCATTTCTAACAAGAATGCGGTGATGAAGGGAGCCAATCATTTAAGATTACTTCAAGCTTTCGTGATAAGCCGTCTACTGTACGTTGCCCCATATCGTAAATTAAGTAGAGCAGAAAAAGATAAAATTGAAGCCATTATAAGGAAAGGCATCAAGACTACGCTAGGGATTCCCCCGAACACCTCTACGGTTAAACTTCTTGGGCTGGGTGTCTCCAACACTTTAGATGAGCTAATAGAAGCCGCCATGACACTAGCACGCGAAAAAATTTTTCTGCTTTAGTGCCTTTTAAAGGTGTACGTGACAGTTTGGAGACATCGCAAAAGGGACATTTTTCATTTCCTCGCTATTCAAGTAGTATTACTACTTACCACACAATAGTCAGCCAGCATGCATAAGATAGTTACTTTGATTTTAAAGTTTGCATTGCAGAGTAATGGCGAGCAATGGAGTGGACATTATAGCGACGAGTAAACAAGGTGTTCCTTCGAGTTTGCAAACGGAGTATTCCATGAAGCCTAAATCACAGAAATCAATGTCATGGTCACTAGGAACAATGTACTCATCGTTTATAGTACCACGAGAAGATTGCTTATCTGCCATTAGTACGTAGCAAATGGCCGAATTTCCTGCCATGTAGGAGTGCCTTGTAATGTCATGTAGAAGACACCCACTTGATATCAAAACCGAAAGTGTCCTTCAATGGTAGAGGTATCACAAATATACGCGATGCTTTCCAAGACAACACAGCACAGTCTTCTCGAAACCACTCATCTTGTTAAGAGCGACAATTCCTAAATATATAAAATTCGCCTCAGTACACCTCTAAGGGATGCCGACAAGATGAACCAGGACAGTAATACTAGATAGTTTGGCATTATGTATTTCGGTACATGCACGATTACCTGAAGGGAACACTATAAACGAATGGATGGTGGATCACGACCGGTATAGAGGCGCTCGCTCGCTCCCTCTTTTAATGGCCTAAGCAGCCGCCGCGAGTACAATATAGCTGTTTCTATACAGTGGCAGCACCCTCCGCGTGTAGGCGTCGAGAGCCAACTCTTCAAAGCGCGTTTAGCCGCATACGCTTCGCAGTGCAAATCAGCCATTTCTGCACACTTTCTCGTGCTAATTACTTCTTCCTCTTGTAGGAAGTCGCGAAAGTAGTAGAGGTGCGTTTGGGCACAGCCTTGATTTCTCGGAACTTGTGCATTGGGTAATGAATACGCCCACACAACGGTACAAAAATCTGTTTTAAGGCTCGAACACGTTATATTCGCTCAATTCTTAAATGCTTGAGGCTCGTGTGTTCAGATTTGTCATTTAGGTGCAGGTTCAAGAACTCCACATGGTTAAAATTTCTAAAGCCTTCCACCATGGCATCCTTCACAAACATATCAGAGAAATAAGTTTCTTGAACGCAAATTCTTGACAATCGGCAGTTGATTCTAGAGCCATACATTGAAAATTCACTGCTCCTAGACAGTCCAGAAGGTGCGGACAAGAGTCACAAAGACGGGTGGGTGGATGTTACTTCTGAATAGTTTCTCCGGATTCTTCTGGTTAATTACATAAAAATGTTAATGGATCATATTCAGTGCCGTCTGGCTTCTTCACAAGCCCACACGAAAGCATTTCTCATTGGTAAAATGTGGCTACTTCAGCTAAAAGCATCAAGACAGAGTTTTGCCAGCGGTGCTTTTTTTTCAAGCGCAATGAAAATATACTACTAATAATAAGAAAATTTTATGATTCTCCAACATTTTTTGTTTCCCTGCGGCTCTGGCGTGCCTTTTTCATACTAAAATGTTTCCTGTTTTTTCCTCTTCACTGAAGATTGCATCTGGGCTTATGTGGGTTTTGGACTTTGTATGTTTGGAAGGACTCAGCGTGGTGTTCCGGATTGAGGTTATTTTTTTCGGCACTATAAAACATTCTGAAACTTTTCAAGTAATTGCTGTTTCATATTTTTCATCTTTTGTGCTTTCACTTGAGCAATTACATTTTTATTGACATTCTTATTGCTAGTGTTATAACTTTTGCTATATCAATTGCTATTCGTGCTTAGTTGTGAAAAAAGTAGCCATCGCTCTTAAGTTCTGACTTTCACCTTTCTGACGCACTTGTTTCAATAGGCACAAAATATGATACCTTGAAAACTGTGCAAAATTTATCATTTCCAAGGGCAGTAGCTGCCCACATATGAATTTGAAGTAAACGTTTCCAAAACTAACTTTCTCAAAAAAAAAGGAGAAAGTGCATTTTCTGTAATTTCTTCTGCCAGTTGGTGACGAATCATGTGACCGAACCATCTGAACGCGACACACGATGGTACATATGGGACGAATAGAATATTTATCAATTCACTCATTTCTTGAAGCTACTGAAAAAATTGTCATATACGCTATCTACCATGTTTCTATTGTGTTTGTACCACCAAGAAGTGAAACAACAGAAATTAACCTGAGCATTCATTGAGCGCACTAGAGCCTTTCTTTGCAACGAAGGGCGGCGAGTTGGCTTGGAGCGAAATTGCGGCGATAGGTAGAAGCACAGCCTCTTGTACGCAAGCTGTAAAAGAAGCGAGTGTGCACCTCCAGACCAACCGCATGTAGATATACTTGGGACAATAACGATAAACAATGACTTGATTCAGATTCACGAACTGCGGTCTGAGAACTCTAAGCTAGAAGTTTCACTGTCATAAGTTCATTATTTCCGGATCGAAATCAAGGTCAAAGTTTCAATGTTCAATTTCGTCCTGAAACTATTGCCAGAGATGCAACAGCCAAAATAGAATTTTGAGAAATTTGAGGAGCAGCAATTATTTACTATTGGAGCGCTAAAATCCAAATTTGGTGCAGGTTACAAGGGAAAAAAACAATCATTTTTCATTACAAGAGACCGAATTTTGAGCAGCTTGAGAGAGAAGGCTTAGATTTAGAAACAACATATATGTGCAAGCCATTCAACGTTCCCTAAATCATGTACAGTGAATATGAGCACTGCTATTTCAACAAAAGTTACTTTCATTATTCAGCCCACTCAGTAAGCAACAATGAGGTAAGAGGCAACGATGAGGTGCACATTAGAAGTCGTCGCGCCTCTCAAATCGCTTGACAGAGTCTGTGTAATCAAAAGAAGATCCCCCAAAATTGTGACCCTGAGTTTCATAAAACTGGAACAAAAATGAAACTGTTTGACATGTTACGGCTGCAGAGACGTCATATTGTACTTTAAATCATTTTTTCAGTAACTTTTTAGACATCAGCGAGCACATTAATACTCACAATTATGACGTGTACGCGCGCATCAGTCGTTGAACAAAGTGTGCTGTGTCTAAAGACTACTACTATAAGCCCCTTTGAAATCGTATAATGCTTTTTCGCGGGTCGCTCATGTACTGTGGCGAAGGTGGCTTAAGCGGTGTTTTTGTACGGGTTACAACAAGATCAAAACATTTTGAACCACAACCCCCCCCCCCCCCCTCTATTTCTTTTCATGAAGACGTTAAATTTAGGGCGCAACTTCTAAGCTTGCTTGCAAGACGCGTTTGACCAGATAAAGTAATAATTGCACGCACCTGTTGGCCTGGCAACGGCACCAGATATATATCGCATGTGGCGTTGCTATGGTAACCAACGTGGACACGGCATGAACTAAAGCTGGAAGCGTGCAAACTGGACGTGCTGAGAGTTTGTACACTTCCAGTTTTAGTTCCTACTGGTTCCAAACAGCCATGGCCGCGCTTGCTGACTAGGGAATTCATAATTCCCACGAACTGTTGCTGGCTACGGCAGCACATTTATGTCTTGAAGTTGCGTCGTCCCGCAGATAAACATCTGCGGGAGTCTGCGGACCAACGGGCACGTGGCGTTGTTACTTCAACTGGTCGATCGTGTTTCGCGAGTATCTTGGCCTAATGAGCAGCTATCTTACACTGCAAGGTAGAGTTAGTGTCTTCCCGCACAGATTGATGACGCAAATAGCAGGTGGCTAAAGTGGCCTCTGTTTCTGGCTGAAGTAAGGGTGATTGAGAAAATCTTGAGGCTGGGCGGGCATTTTGGTGCAGCGCGGCACAATTTTCGCTAATTCCATAATTTTGGCGCAACTTGGCACACACATGAAGAATTTTATCAAATTAGCGGAATCGGTGCAGCTGTTGCACCCCTGAATTTGGGCATCACGTAGCAAATTTCAATGTCTTTTTCGTATTTTCACAACATTGGCATTATGGAATTTTTCACGCCTTCGTATGCTAAATCTAGTGCACCTACAGAAGACAATGTACTTCATTTTTATTGAGTAGAAGCTATGTAGGATCCAGCTGACGCTTTCAATATTTCGTACGTCACTGTAATTGGGGCGGCAATCTCAGTGAACTCTCCAGCCGAATTTTCTTCTTCCATGTTTTTTCCATTCCCAAGCATCATGTCGTGGTAAGAGAGGTGTTTTGGGATTGTGAAATTGCAGGTACTAAATGCAAATTTGTTTTGCTCTTTAGTGTCCCTTTAAAGGGAATGGAAGCGTACTTGACTTTACGACAAAGCTGCCGCAGTAATTAAACCATCAGTTTTTTTATGTAAGGCTATGGTTTTACTTAAACAGGGGTGAGAGAGATGAAACAAAAATGGGAGCAGTTTTTGGAGCAACAAAATTTTATTTTTAAACAGAACGTTGCTTTGGAGCAGGTACATGGCCATTGTTATGTTGTCCAGGCGGCTTAAAAATACCAATTTTTAGCAACGTTGGGGAACCAGTGCATATTTTTTTTCTCTTATAAGACACGTGATATTACAACAGATTTGGAAGAATTTTTTAAACAGATTATCGTTAAGTATAAACTGCACTTCTTTTTTACATACCACATGTCCTATGTAGCCCTCATAACACGTGAAATATTATTTGAAAAGGGATTTGTTGGAAGCTAGGTCCCCCAGAAACATCTCAAAAATGCATCACACAAAAAAATTGAAAAATTGTAATTGCACAAAAATCTTAGTGACGTAACAGGGGCCGCTCCCTTAAAGAAAATCTGTACATGATAGCTTCAAGACCTTTTAACAGAGAAAAAAGCATACTGCACTGCCGTTCACCGCCATCTCGTGCAGGACCACCTTCAAGAGTGCAGCGCGAGAGCCTAGAAACCTCGCCGCACCGGCTATCTCGTAAAGCGCGCGCGTATGGCACTAAGTGATAAGCGAATAATAGTGATAACGCCTCTCCACATGAGCAACCACGCATTATTATTGCAGCGCAAGTTGGCCAGTTCTATAGTTATTTAATATTCTATAGGTAATCACCGTCGATGTGGAACTCCCGATAATACACCGACATGCGACTACTACCCGCGCTCCTCTGTGACTCGCGTATTGTGCTCGTGCAACAGAGGCAAAAAAAATCCGTGCCCACGCAAACAAACCGCTGAACGTAAAGGGCAGGTTTTATTGCAAAAAAAAGAAGGAAAGAAAGAAAACTTAATCACAGTGCCGCGACCAAAACACTGATAGAAATAAGCCTAAAGCTCGTGTAGCCCAGAGCCAACACGCATGCAGCGACGCCTCTTTAAGCGCTCAATGCGAGTTTCCATTACAAAATGGAGCAGTGGCAAATCATCCTTCATGAAACTGTGCCAAGTGATCGCAGAAGCGTAATGAGTCACGAATAAAGTGCCGAGGTGCCCGTAAAATATTGTTTACAATGGTTTGAATGAACGTTTGGTAACCACCACTTAGCATGTAACCAAGTGTTTCTCTCTACCTGCAGACACCCATGTGCGGATTTCACGTGCGATGGTTTTTTTTTAATGCAACATGCAATGAAAGCTCGCTTGTCTAAATAATATAGTAGCTAAAGAGAGTAATGTTGGAATCGGTTGCACACGTTCTGCTACACATGGAACTCATTTTGAGAGCCCACTTACAAGCGCCAGAGAATCCGGGAGGCGCGTCGGATGCCGGGAAATGACTCCGCGTTTACAGTTACTTGCTCACGGCAAACACGTTCTCGTAGGTGACCCCACGCAGAAGCGCCGACATGAATGCCACAGGGACCGCAGTAACGCGCTACGCACAACAGAGAACCGGAAAGTCAACCCTGCTACGCTTGCCACCTGTCGCGCTTGTTTTTGCTGGCCTACGGTGGCTCCAGTACACACAGCCTAGCTAGTAAAAGAAGCACGCTCGATGCACGGCAGCAGATTTTGTAGGGTCACGCATAGTTGCAAAAGTTTAAAGATTATGGCGGCACCATGAGCCTGTGTCAGTAGAAAGTTGCAAATTAAAAAAAAAGCAGTTGGGTGCGTCCTAATAGTCAAAATCCCCCTTTTTCCGCCATGGAAACTGACATTGGTATCAAAATTTTAACTTTCGAGGCTGCTTCGAAGTAGTTCGGCTATTTCTTTGTTTTTACGCTTTTCGAGCAGCTTGGTGCAAAAAAACGGAAATATGTCAAAAATGCGCAATATGCGCTGCTGTCTCACCCTTGCCCAAAGCATGTGTGTTGGCAGTACAGGCCCAGGTAGCAAGAGCCTCTTTTACCTTGCACATCAGCTCTTTCCAAAGTGATCAATGATGCATTGGCTGCATCTTTGGTACAGGAGGCTGTGTGCAAGCCATGTGTACACACGGTAGAAAGCAGTGGTCATGCTCACATCAAGAGCTTGCAAACAGCAGGTTTGCCAGATTATGTGATCACTGGATCCAGTGAAAAGGTGGTGAGATGCATCATACATTTCAGCTAATGCAAAGTCTGTAAAAAGGCTATGAAATCTGCTTCAGCCTCCTGCCCTGTGTTCACAACATGGCGCACAATTAAGAGTGTCGCATCTTTATATCATACGGCAGCGGTTTGTATGGCCCTCAAGAAGCTAGGCAGCATTTGAACACTCGTGAAGCTCAGGGCGAACGGCAAAACAAAAAATAAAGATGAATGCGGTCCGAAACACCGAAGCTCCTTCATTCCTTGTGCTACAGGAGTAGTGTGAAAGATTCCTCTGTCATGCATAAATGTTAGATTACGAGGGCACCAGAGGAAACGCAAAAGAATGTCCAAAAATCAAACTTGCTTGCTCATTGCGGAGAGCGTCAATAGAAGCTACTGTTTAACAAGATCAGGGGTGCAACAGCCACAGTACAATTTGCAGAAGTTTTCGGAGCAGCAAAATATTACTTCTGGAGCCCCAAAATGTGAATTTTGAGTAGGTTACAGAAAAAATTGCATTTTTTATCTCTAGATACCAAATTTGGAGCAGCATAAAAACAGGCTTACATTTAGAAACAAATATATATATATATAAACCATTTGAAATCACCTAAATCGTGCAGTCTATTTCATCAGCACTGCTATTTCAATAAAAGTGGTATTTTGAACCACCACACTGAGCCAACAATAATGAAGTCTACATTGGCGTTCGTGGCGCCTGTAAAATCATTGACGAACTCTGCGAATTTAAATAAGGATCTGCCAAGGTTGCGACCATGAAATTTGGAAGATTACTGAAACCAAAGAGTACAGGTGCTAAAAAAAAAACTGGTGCACATTTAGTTTTTTTTTTAGGGAAGCAGAAATATTACACAGTGCTCCAAATTATTGCCCGTACCATATTTAGACATCAGTGATTATGCTGCTGCTCTGAATTAGGCGGCGAAGAAACGCATATATACCTGAACAAAATATGCAGTGTCCGTGACTAGCGATAACAGCCCCTTTCAAATCTCAATACGGTTTCCCGTAGACCAGTGGTGTATAACGGTAAAAGTGCCTATGAAGAATTCTCTGCACGGGTTAGAATCCCAAGCCAAAAAATTTCCTTGACACTACACCTCCCTCGCCCCCTCCCAACTTCCCACCTTTTTTTTTTTCTGTGACTGAGGGGTTAGGTACTGCTTCGGCTCTCCCTTGCAAGGCGCGTTCGGTCAGGTAAAGTAGCAATGACGCACACCTGTCGGCCTGGCGATGGTACGGGATATCTATCGCGAGGATCGTGGCCAGGACGACGTAACATTAAGAGAAAAAAAAACTTTCGAGCTTTCGGTGAAATTTCCCGTGTCCGGTTTTTTTAAAGCTTGATTCGCAAACTGCGTGATATTTCACGGCAGCTTTCGGAAGACGAAGCAATTTTCGAAGCTGACCATGCTTCGTCTGTTTTTTACCTGTAGATCAAAACAACATTGAGAGGGAATGACAGTGGCTATGTATAAGCTTATAACCCTGTGAGCTGAAGCCGCTGACGGTAGCGGCATTGGCAGAAATGTTTTTTCCGAGGGGGCGCCACCATGCTTAGAATGGGTCCCGGGCAAGCAGATGTGGTAGACCGTTAATTTCTGCGCTATTTACCATGAAAAAATTGGAGGAGGGGGGCCACGAGCTTGGTGTGCCACCCCTTAGCTTCGCTACTGGCAGATGGAAACTCGTGTGGTCGGATACATACATGGAGAACATGGAGAAGGAGAGCCGGGGAGGAAGGTGGGAGTGGCACAGACTGCAGTTAGGTTGCCTTGGCGAGAAAAGTAGCTTTAGCAGACAGGAGCGGCACATGTGTGATGTATTAAGGTTTCGTCCAGCATGCTGGTCGAACACACAGAAGCAACTGGCCACGAAATAGGCCGGAATAAGGTGAAATAACGTAAATAAGGTAAAACAAGTTGGACTTCCGGGCTATATCCAGACTCTCTGACAATTCCGGCAACGTCACATGTTCTTGAATGTAATTACAGCAACTTTCCATATATGTACACACAAACATTCTATTTAAAAATATAGGATTGCAAAATTGAATGTTTGCATATTCAGTTTTCGCTTTGAACGCAGCTACCATGCGGAAACTGAAACATTTGGATTTTATGTGCGTATTCATGGTCGGTGCGACTTTTAATCCTATAGGCTCGAAATAACAACCCTAACACAAAAAGAGAGAAGAGACAGTGGCAAAGCCAGTGGCTGTGAGAGCACCTTCAATTACGTAGCACCCTGTGGCACGCCGCGGGTAACTTTTGCTGCAACTTTCTGGATTGTGTTGTCTACAGAAGTCCGCACACTTGAAGTCAGAGTAAAACAACGCTGTTTGAAGATAAAACACGACAAAGTCACTGTAAAAACAACGCATGCAACTGCCAGCTTCCCTTCACCACAGCGAGGCAAGATCACATCATGCAACCATGAACGGCGCAGCGATTTCAGTGCTCGTTTCTCCAGTGGTGGGCCGCGTGCCCAATATGTTAAGAAAACTAGCCGACCAACCATTGGTATACTGAATGGCGCAGCAAGCAATAGAGGGACCGGTGCGGGGTGACTCAGTGTTCGAAAAGGCTGTGGCAAGAGACCTTTCGAAAATTGTCAATCATAGATTCTTGGCTCTCTAATGTAGTTATAAATATTGTTCATAAACGTCTTGTATAAAGTAGAAGTCAAATGTCAGCGAACGGTTGAGTCAAACCCTTTTATAACATACTCGGTCCTGCCATGCAAACTTTGGTTCATTTCAAACATCAGTTGGTAAAATATTAGAGCTCACTCAAACATACTTTGCCTGGGGCTCATTTCGACCAAACAAAATTTTCTTAAACCAGACTTGCTCGAGCTCAAACTCGCTAAACTATTACTCACCCTTATTCACTAAGGCAGATGGCTTAATTTGATAATCAGCAAGTCTCGAATAAGTTAACTTATGAGTGAGTGGCTGATCAAAGGTGTCAAGTTAAGGAGACGATCTTAGAGCGCCCTAATTTAACAGGCTAGATAACATTGATCGATCAGATAGATGAATACATAGACCAACAGACAGGCAGATATGGTTAAGGTGCGTTTAGTTCGCTAAAAAATTCGCTGCTTTAAAAAGCAAATGACAACCAGGAGCTCACCTTTTGGGGCAGCGTCACTTTGAGACTCCAGCTTTTCTGGTATCTATAAATAGAAACGACTTACGAGACAAAATGCAACTAGACACACTGTACTAGCACTGGTGTCCAAGCGATAGCCAATACACTGCCCTAAACAAGCCTTGGAATGCGAACCAGAGGCGAAAAGCACGAGAAAAAAGGAATTCCTCGTCATCGCAAGACGACAGCCCTTCCTAGGCTAAAAAAAAACAATTGAAAAACTGATGTGTTTGATTGAAAAATTGATGTGACGCCGAGTGCATTTCTGCCACGTGGAAGGCTAGGCACGCTCCCCCTGAGCAGACACGGATTGTCCACATCATTATTTGGTGGCTGATAATGGCAGCAGTGCAAACATATTTTCATGTGTCATGTTCCTCAAATTTATTAAACTTGGATGCTGAAACGGTATTTGGAAGAAATTAACCTCCATGGTATTTGACACGGAGTGTCCGTATCAACATATTGTGGCTGACACGGGTGGCAGTGCTGGCACATTTTCATGTGCCATGTTGCTCAGACTGAAGAAATCGGCATGCTTATAATATTTGAAGGAAATGAACCTCCATGGAGTAACATGGAGGCTAATAAAGTATCATTTCCTGACAGGAATGGGCAGATCTGTTGCTCATTATGCTGCTCACAATTAAATGCGCGTTTATGTTCCCCTTCTAGACAGATGTTGTGAGACAGCATAGGCATTCATCACTGCATGCTCTTTCATGCCATGCCAGAGTGAAACACTTTTTGCACCATGTGGCTTCAGGCAACGACAAACTGACCTTGTTCACGAGCTTCAAAGCTGAATCTAGGCTACTCATACTTGTCTCTGCTGCTGTTGAGAGCATTACTTTGTCGATTACATCACGATAAATATTACATCTTAGCCACGTACCTCCTGCATGTTATCGATTGTTAGCGAATGGACCGATTGTGCTCTAACATGTTGGTTATAGTTTCTTTTTTATTGTAGAGTTTAATAAAGTATCGTGTGTTGGTGTGCTTTGCACAAAGATTATTTATTTATGCGTACTTTTCAAGCATTCCATGTGGGCTTTCATCGGGGCGGTGACACTTAGAAGGGTGACCTGAAGGCTGTGACCCTCCCCCCTGTTTTTAGTATTTTTTAAACCCAAAGAAGAGCACATATGTTATCCCAAATGCTGATCCTCCTTCATAAAAAATATTGTATCCACCTCTGTGGGCCACGAAATGTTATTAGATGTCTCAAGTGCGTCAACACTAAACTGAAAAATCGCTGTTCTGGCAAATCTATTACATTCTACTTCGAGTGCGCTGCCACTGTTTACGCACAAATGTGGTTTCGCAAATGTTCAGAGTGTTATACACAACTGCCCTACTGTAAACGGTGCAAGTAAGCCCCGAAAGTGTTAATATCAACACAAATATTTTAAGACTACTGTGCTGTTTACGAGAACATGCCCCCCCCCCTCAAAAAAAAAGGGGGATTCAATAAAATACCGGCTAATCGGCACCTACTTAATGGATATGCTTTCCATTTTCCATTTTTATGCGCAAAATACTGAAAGTGTGAAAATTTTTATTTGTGTGTTATTGCTAGATATATACAGCGTGCGTTGATTACTACATCAGCAAAGGATCGTTTATTTTAAACATAAAGAAAGAGTACAAAGTTTTAATTCAGGGTATGCGTGCAATAAATTCGAGGGGCTGTTTTTTAAGTGTTCTATTTAAAACGGGGCAGAGATCCAACACAAGAACGAAAGGAATCCACAATAGATTGGTCAAGGCTATTCTCGTGGTCAAGACATGACAATAGCCATAGAATGTCAAAGAAAGGGTGGAGGCCGCATTGCATCAACTAAATAGAGACAAAACGGCGTCCTTACTACATGGATTCGATTGAAATGAAGCACTTGAGTGCAAAGAACCGAATTAACCTGTTTTTCACCTGACTAACCATGATCTTGCTGCAAAATTTACAACAAAACACCTTCTCTATATTGCGACACCACGTAGCGTCTACTCAAGACACAAATGAATGGCTAAAGTAATCCCACTCTGTAATCTCGAGCTTTGAAAAGCAACGCATGCCAATATTGATGTTGAGCTGTCTGAATATTATATTTCATGAGTTGAAAGCGATTCTGAATTTTATTAGCTTGTTTATGGCCTGTTTGCTCCCTTTTGTTGTTCTATTTTGCACGTTCGCCATTCCAAATAGAACGCTTAAAAAATTAATCCCCCACGTTGACATAGGCCGTTTATAGAAAATTGCGCTCTGCAATGATGTAACAGAGCTTACTTACCCAATCTATGTCACGCTAAAGCATATTTTCAACAACACTGTATTGTTCCTCATAATTAGAGAATAACTAAAGCCATCCTTATTTTAAAATCCAGTGACAGCTCCAGTTCCTTCAAAGGGCCGCTAAAGCACCCCCTAGATTTTTTTGACACGGTTCAAGTAAACAAGTGCATCGTATGCAGAATGCCGCTTCATTATAGATTCTCCACGAGGCAGCGCAACAAGCCGCCAGCGCTCCACGAATTCCAAGAAATAATCCCTTCATACCTTTTGGGCTGGCACGTGACATCAAGAAGTGTAATCTGACGTGCAAAATAAATGTGCTGCAATTTGTCAAGCAAGCATCTATGTCTTCCTGTTAATGTGCAAGAAGCTGTCCACGCCACTTGTCGTTTGACCTGATGCCCGCATGCATGCGCGTGCTTGCAAATCAGGTACTGTGGCCCGTAGCACATGGTCCATACCACCACAATTTTTATAAGCACACGCTGGCACGGCAACAGCAATTCGCCAACAAGCACATTGTTGACAGAGGGCGCAGTCGCCACAACCGAAACAAGACGGTGTTCGGAGGAGCATGTCATGAATGGCGTATGCTACGCAAGATTGAAGAGATGCTCGGCAAGAGGGCAAAGTGATTGATTGATATGTGGGGTTTAACGTCCCAAAACCACTATATGATTATGAGAGACGCCGTAGTGGAGGGCTCCGGAAATTTAGACCACCTGGGGTTCTTTAACGTGCGCCCAAATCTGAGCACACGGGCCTACAACATTTCCGCCTCCATCGGAAATGCAGCCGCCGCAGCCGGGATTTGAACCCGCGACCTGCGGGTCAGTAGCCGAGTACCTTAGCCACTAGACCACAAGAGGGCAAAGTGGCTGCGGGAGAGGAACCAACAGAGGGTAGCAAAAAAAAAAAGAAGAACAAAAAAAAAAGGAGTGATCACCGTGCTTAGGTAACCAAATGTGTTTAACTCTGCTATTACAGCCCTATTTCCAAATAAAAAAATTTTCACGGTTCTATGGTCGTTGTGCACTCGCGCACAATTTCTGCACCGTGACTAAATTTGCGCCTCTGGGTCTGGTTTCTGGCTGCATGCAGTATAGTACATATTGCGTACCAGCACTGTTAAATTAATAAAATAATCCTTGGTGTATGGCTGTGAGATTGGTGGCCCCGAAATCAAGCAGCACAAGTCTAGACCAGCAATGCCATTGCCACTGATACATACTGTCACACGTGGGACTCTAGCGCAGCATGGCATAATTTACATTTATTTTATTAGGATGATACGAAAACCTCAGTTTGGCGCATTTTCGCGCAGAAGCAGCATCACTCGTTAAGGAATAGGGACGTTTATAATATTATAGCCGCATGAAGCTATCACACAAAGCAAACAAAACTTGAAAATATTATATGACTATACAGCTCATAATTTGTTTTTGACTCGCCACGAGTTAATTTTCAAAATGAACTAAAAGGTATTGTTGGGATTAAAAAGCAAGAAAAAACAAAAAAAAGTAACTGACACCTCATTTTGTCGCCTGCCAAGCTAACCCCGCCAGTACCTACACAATCACCCCCACTACCACCATCTTCTTTGCTGCGAAGTAAATAATATAAATGCTGATGCCACTTTTATTTACTCGTATTGATGTCACGAAGCTTTTAAACGTCGCTGCACATTTTATATCATGCAGCTAGCAAGTTACGCAAACCTTGTCTACCGTACTAACCTCCCACACTGACAACTTCCACCAGCTACACTGGGCCATGCTGCACATAATGGCCATGCTGAACCCCTGGCAGACTGCAGTAGATGACATTGTTTTACGTGCAGCGTAACGACGCGGTTATGCAAAATGGTGCGACTTGTGCTACGTGTGTGCTCCATTTAGCTCACATTGCCGATTAACTGCACAAGTTTGACACGCACGCACATAAAATTAGCCCTGGTGAGAGGCAGGCACTTTTCTAAAGGATACCCGAAACAGGCAGACAACATGGGCTCTCCTGATGTAGCGCTACGCTTGCACAGGTTGCACAGTGAAACCCCGTACAAAGGACATTACCTGTACTCTCCTCTGTACCCTCCAATTGAGAGAAAATAAAGATCAATCACTCGGGTCGCACATCGTGAGCGGGCGCGTTTTTTTTTCATTAACAATTAGGCCTACGTGTTATGTGTTCTATGTATCAACACACATAAGCTCACAGAAAGGTTTTTTTCACGTCGTACTGCGGGGCCAAATATTTCTACGTACTCCGTAAGCTGAAGTTTTTGCTACAGTAGCACAATGTATCTATGTCGAAATAATTAACAGAAAATTGTTCCACAACAAATTAATAACTCGCGAGGACCCACGGAAGCAAGGCCGACGCCCACGCACTCCACCACACTTTACCACCCGTTAAAGGCGATGTTGAAGATAATTCGTGTGGTCGTTGCGATACAGGATGCGTGCCTAGGTACGTGTGTCAGATTACGGCAACTGCGTGAGTTGTACGATTCAATCACCGTAACACAAGTGATAGCCACAAGTTCCCAGATGTCACGCACTTGCATGCTATTAACTTGTACAGTGCTGTAAGCGCGAGAGAACCAAATCGGTACCTGTGATAACATATCAGGGCACAAGATACGATACGATTTGCATCCGATATTCGCGAAGTCCAAAGCGCTTGGCGTGGCATCGCTGGCGTGATGCGGCGAAACGAACACTGGCGCGTACAAGCCGTCGCGTCGAAGTGCGTTGCGTAAGACAGTGGCATCCGCGGTTGCTTCATATTATACAGATCTGCACAATTTTCACCTGGGAAAGCCCCACATCGGACGTCTGACATGTGACACACTTGATAATTTTTTTTCAGTAAGATAGTCTACCTTGCACAACTTCGGTTGACAACCACGCATACCAACTAGTTATGCACGATTTAATGACAAAAATATATTTCTCATGTTCCCGGCATATTACTCTCCCAAACTTGAAAAATCGACGCGTGAACTGAGATCATAACAGCGTAAAAAAGCAGCAGACACAGAAATAGGCTCCTACCAGTGCAATAACAAAGTTGACTCTTTGGCCATTGCCAGCAAAAACATTCCAATGAAGGGCCCATAATACCGGCCTATTTGCATGGCTCCGCCCATATTGGCTGCTGCTTGTACAACTCGGGCACATGTGGTCATTCTAATACGCCGTCAAAGCCGATATTGGCTGAAAGATCTGAATGCTGGTCCAGCATTACCGTTCTGTGAGACTGGCGCAGCCATTATCAGCGGAACGTTATCTGTGTTGGCTCAACAGCGCCGTTCTATTTGGCTACCACAGCCATTATTGGCGGTACGTTGTCAAGCCTGGGTCATTCTTTGAACAGGAACTGTCAGTCTATCCCCAACATTGGGCCAACGTTTTGTTTTGGCTGGGTATCATCAGCGTCAATACGCAAATTCGTAAAAGCTCTTTTATGAGTGTGACATGGGTCAGTGATTCAAGGTCTCAACACACTTGATGAAGTCTAATCACCTATCTCAAATCAACAAGCACCGGCCGCAGTGTGGTTTGTCTTCCCTCAAATTCTATTATACACCTACGAAAGCCATGATGCTAATAATCTGATAGGCTGGTGTATTCACAACGTTCCTTTCTTCAGGCCAATGCCATAGAAGAAAGGCAAAAGCTTTGCGCACTTGGTCATAACTCACAAAGAATAAGAGCAACTTTAGAAAAACCACTCACTCCCCCCCCCCCCACTTTTTTTAGCACAGTAGTGTATTTCTTTTGTTTGCATTCTTTTCGGTCAATCGTAACGCTCTACTTATGGCTTTATGAGTGATATTTGAAGTGTATGGGCAGATTACCACTTCTACAAAGAACGCCACGTCATTTTCTGTACGCCTTATTTAATTGATTTACGTGTTTTGGAGTTGGACGCTGTAAAACTAAATACACAAAACCTAAACATGAAACGGAAGGGAAGCAAGATTGTTCCAGCAATATCGAATCATTGGTTACTTCCTCTGCAATATGCATTACAGTTTGTAAAACAGAGAAAGCATCAGGGTTTTTTTACGTCTTACGTAACAATTTTGACACGCGATTCCAACATGCACGAGCTTTTTGTCAGGGTCTGTCAAATATTCTCGACTGAGTGTGAAATGTTGCGTGACTAATGAGAGTAACCGAGTTATTTCTCACAATAATGGCGATACGACTACCTTGCTAGCGTAGCTCAATTTCGTAGCTAGTATACAGACGCACTTGCTTATGCGATGTCACTCCGCTGAGCCTTGGTGAGCTGTTGGCGCGTGAACTCTGACAGCTTGCTGAAAACAGCGCACGTGCATCAAAGAAAAAAACCCTCCAGTTTGGCCACTCTCGCTGCCTTCTACGATGTACTCTGTCGGCCTTTTTAAAAAGAGCACGTGAACGCCTGGCCTGCGCGCTACGGCAGCTGCCTACAGCACCATCAACCTTCAGCAAAAGAAAACACGTTCGCTTTCAGCGTCGTCTGTTGCTGAAAAAAACAGTAACGAGTCATGGCTCGTAGACATGCGCTGCTAGATTGCACTTCCTCTCAGCTCACGCCTGCAGTGCGTAGTCTACTGCCAACATATCAAATGTTGTTCGCCACCACGGCGCAAGCTGTGGTAATCACCCAATATCGCTCACCGTGTGAGCGATCAGCGAACGTATACCAGTTGTGCTTGTCTACCGGCCATAATTCGTTACCTTGCTTGGCCGTAATGACGTGAAACGTGAACGTGCTTGCTACATTTGTCGGTTGATGGTGCTGTAGGCAACCACCGCAGAACGCAGGCTACGCTTTCGCGTGTTTCCTTTCATAAAGAATGACAGTGTACACAAACACGAACACAAACACACACACACATACACGCGAAGAATTTCCAAGTATATCTAAGATCTATATATTCGTTAAATTTCTTGCTCACATATCAATAAGCACTAAATGGATCATCTTCGAATTTAAAAAGATGTATACTACGCAATTTTCTAATGTCAAGCGGTGGCGCCATATTTTATGGTAAAACACATCAACTTGCAGTACTATATATTGCGTGTATTATTATTAAACTCCACAAACAAAACGTTCAGTCAAGTTCCTACCGCCGAACTACCTAATAGAAGTATTTATATACTTGTTTGGGCATGCTTTGGCACGCAGTAAACGACTGGCCATGTAGTAGTTTTAGTACTCTAGAATTCATTAGAGCTAGCTTCCCACAAGCGCGATTGGAGGCTTTGATGGAACGCTATCTCGGGGATTCATTTGTCCCAGGTAATTACTGGTATGTCTAATCATCTGCTCTGCCTTGTGTTAGATGAATCAGCCACGTACGCTCAACGAAACTCATTAGCAGATAGGGGATACATAATCTGCATTCGGAAACGTGAGAGACCTTCCAATTACAATATTTACATATGTGCACTCAGCAAACGTTCTTGCTAAGGAACTCTGCACTCGGCGGTTCCGCTGACCTATGGACCTGACACGATTTCATGAAAGCGATAGCAACTCCATCACTGCGAGTGTTCAATCTTTACTACAAATATTGTAGTGTAATTTTTGGGATAATGTAACCCTTGCTATAAAATTTCTTATTTATACGCCAGAGGTAACTCTGGCGCTAGTGTCTATGGAACGTTGTATGCATTGTGCTTCAGCAAGCATGGGAATAATTGGTAGTACATAGATTTTCCCAATCTTCGTACTTTAGGTTTTGTTCGCTTCGCATGGCTTGCAGCTTTTTTGTTAAGAAACAACAATCAGCAATAGCTTATCAGTTACACTACACCACCTTAAACTATTAGGCTCACGGATTCAAATGGAGTTACGAAGCTCAAATTAGTTTCTTTTTTTTATTCGTAATAAAACCGACACGCTGTAATAGGCGAACCAACCTGTGCGATTTGAGGCCCGTACGTACGAAGACTAGGTAGATTCATGTGCTACCTTTAAGTCCCATGGTCGCTGAATGATCGCAGTTCCAGAGTCCCCTGTCTTAATGTTAAGAATATCTGTGACCCTTGTTATTGCCAGGTATTGTAAATGAATCAATATTATGAGTGAATGTTGAGTGAACATATTCTCTAAGAACTTGGTGAAGGAGAAAAAATTGAGAGAAATGCAGGGTGGTGAACTACAATTGTAGCATCCAGTTTGCTACCCTGCACTGACGGGAAACAGATTAGACAGAGAAAGATCGGAAGGTTAGGTAAAATGAAAGTAGACGTGAGAGGAAAACAATCAACAAAAGTGGGGTGCTATAGCCTATTCAGTGGGCAACTACAATGCAAAAAGTTCAAAAAAGCCCTGACTAATTTTCTCTGCGCAGACAGTTCGCGTTCACATTCGAGCACTGATTGTTCTTAAAAGGCTCTGTCGCCTAGGTGGGCTAACTCAGCAGCCAGTGGCAGTATGTGGGTGCTGTAGCTGGGGAAGTGACAAATAATGTGGTCTATCCATGTCACAGTGGTCGCATGCAGCCCTGTCGCCCATGCTAATTCGGAAGGACATAAATTCATTGCAAGTAAGACCAAGCCACAGTCGGAAAAGCACCATCGTCTTCGAGAGAGTCTAGACGGAGACCGAAGTCAAGGAGACGGGTCCAGCCTATAGCTGCGTGTGCCGTAAACTTGTGTACTCCACAGCAATTTTACACTTCCGTTAACGATTTCTCGTACTTTGATGACAGCATCAGCCCTTGAGAACAGCGTGGATTATAGTACACCGTCTTCGTGTGCAAATACAGTAGCTGCGTCGGCATGCTCAGTTCCCTTTTGATCTTTTTTCTTCACTTCCAAAAGGTCACCCTTGCAAGCTAGCTTTAGACTAGATTACATGGTAAAAGGAACATGCAGTGATGTGAAATGGTTTTTACATTTCATCGCAAATATTTGCTAGTGCAGTTAACCATATTGTTGCAAAACTGCTGTATTGTTGAGGTGATGTACACTTTTCTTCTCGTCGACGCATACAAAATTCATCAGCAGAATGTGCATGTACGGGGCTAAGCAGTGTAAATGTCTAGGTTGATCTGGAGTCTCCGACGTCTTATTGAAGCACCATTGAATGCTGGGTGATCGCGGGGGCTGAACGCTGTGGCACTGTAGAATCGAGGCACTCTCGTTTTGGCTTGACGATAGCATTAGCCATTTGGTATCCGCAGCGCTCGCCGGTGCCACAAAACAAAGCGTCGGCTGCCGCACTAGTCAGCCAGCACTTACCAATCACTGAACTCTGTATCATGAGCTAATATAAAAAAATTGGCAGATCCTGCGTACCTGAGAATTTACGTTATGCGAAGCATGCGAGTGAAGGTGGCCGTTTGCACTTTTTTATTGAGTGACACATCACGAAATTACGCTATATATATGTGCAAGTGTTCCGCACACAGACATATGTTGAAGAGTTACAGATGTTTATATAACCAGTTGTTCGCATTTCTGCAGTGATGTCAAACGAAACATGCGTGTTAGGAACACCAGAAGCTGATATGAAGCACTGATGCATGCGAACTGCATGCCCTGGGCACTGCTACATAAATCAACTTCAGCGCATGGCACCTGAGCACAGTTGACGTTAACCCGACGTGACGGCTGTATCAAAGAACTACAATTGCAGTGTTTATGAAATTTAGTAGGCAGCACTGCAACCACTATTGACGTTTCACGAACATTAGTGTGTATTTGAAAAATAGTTCCAAGACCTGGAGTAGCTATGTGGTATAATGTTTGACTGCCACGCAAAATACCTCGATTCTATTCGTGCTGGGACCATGAAATTTATTATTGGCATTCGTCGGGGGGGGGGGGGGGGTCAACGCTGCAGGTGTCAGGTTTTTCTTAACACTGACATTTATTCTAAGCCTTCGTTGAGTCGACGCTGCCGATGTCAGGTATTGCTAACGCTAACGCGTTAATATTGCCCATGTGTGTTCTCATCGTCATGGGTAGATAATAAGTGTCAATCACTTTGGGAACATACCCGCATACCAGTGGCACATACCCGCCCATGAGTGTATGTCGCCATCTGACGGGAAGTGTTGGGTGACGTACGCGACGGGATTGTGACATTATTCATGTCTTGACCAGCGCATCATATTCGCCAATTTTGGTTCACGCTAAGGTGAGAGGGTGACCACGAAATCAACAAAACGTAAGCGGCTAGATAAATAAATACACTCAAAGTCACCGAAGTTCGCTAAAAAATGCTTCGCATTTAAAAAACACATTTCAATATTCTATTCTAGAAGTTGTCTCCGACAGCACCAAGTGTCTCTGCAAATCTGTGGAAACCATATTTTTGCCAGTGACGATCTGCGATGTCGAAGAGAGTGCTTGTGAGTGCTATGCTGTATTTATATGACCTGTGACATTTTATTAAGCTGGTAATATAGTTTTACCACACATGTTCTGTATAATTATATTTGAAGCACTCAGTTTTTATATCCTTGACAATGCCTGTAGTTCTTCCGTTTCGGAAGCAGCAGAGTTTAATGTTTATTATAACAATGATATTATCTGGGGTTGTATGTTCCAAAACTACTACGATATGGTACTGCGGGACGCCGTGGTGAAAGGATCCAGAAAATTTGACCACCTTGTGTTCTTAACCTGCACAGTACACGCGCCACTACCATTGCGCCTACGCCCAATTATAACCGCCGCTGCCGGGGTCAAACTGTCGACCATCGGGTCTGTATAGCCCCTAATCTACCACGGTGAATTATGTTCAGCAGTGTTCTTTATTCTATGGAGACTCAACATCAATGATTTGTATGATGATCATCAATGCATGACCAATACTGCAGAGCCGTGACTTCAACCTGTGCCTGTCATAAACAAAAAAAAGCTGTAGCATTCACGGCAAAAAACATTAAACTACTTGCCCTACTTTACCCACCCCTCGGAAGAAATAGGATCTTAATTATGGTATTTTCAGAGATGAGCCAATGAACCAGCATTCGCGTATTTCTCGTGGTTGTATTTATCGAATATCGCCTTATTTATCTTAAAAAATAATTGTTGTATATCCACAAAATGATTGATGATGAGTGGGCGAAGCAGTGGGATCGTTCGATATTATCGTGTATAACCCGTGACTGTGACCACTCACGCATGTATATGAGTGTCAAGCAGCGTACAGGTACACACATTGTATATCAGTCATAACCTGTATGTCGTGTTGAGTTTCTAATTTTTTGGTTGCACTAATACTATTTATAACACTATTTCAGATTGAATTTCTCCAAACTACATTGTGATAACGAGAGTTGCCGTAGGGAAGGGCTCCGGAAATTTCAACCACCTGGGGTTCTTTAGCGTGTACGTAAAGCTGAGAACATGGGCCCCAGACATTTCCGCCTCCACTGAAATTGCAGCCGCCGCCGCCGGGATTTTATTCCTTGACCTCTGCGTTAGCAGCCTTGTGACTTAACCACAAAACACCAGGCCAGCCCTTTATTATTACTGCGTTGTGCTTATTGCATCTAGCTTGAAGTTCGCTGATACGATGTCTGGTCACGTTCCCCTGGTGCTTGTTGGTTGTTTTCGCTCATGCAAAATGCATCGCAGAGCATATCGAGACGTGATCTACTGCACAGACCAGTCGTTGTTCGTTATGACCATTGTCATCATCTTCGTATTCATCGTCATGGCATACAGTGGTTACCTTGTATCTGGTGCGCCGTGATGGCAGAAAAGATTTGTTTGGTCTGACACGTGCTTGTTCTTCACCGTCATCACCGTAATTGTCATCGTCTTGGCGCTTTGTGGGTACCTTGCATATGCTGTACAGTGATGGCAGAAACGAGAATGTGTAGTCTAGAAGGCGCCTCTCCTCCAACAGCATCACCGTCATCATCATCATCAGCGCTGGCTACAGCGTACAACTCGAACATCAACGGACAAGCCTCTACCATAAGAAACTTCGTCCTTAGAAATCAGATTGACATCCATGACACTACACGAAGAGGTATTGCGAAAGTAAAAGTATTATTATTATTATGCTTTTAGACTATTTTTATTAAGGAAAAGGAGATTTGTTGCAGAATGCTTCAGACGTGACAACACATTGTAATAGTAAAATTCAGGTTCTTTTGTTGTTGGGAAACCAACTCTCCCCACTTGGCGTCCGAGACGTAGCACTCGAGGTGGTATAGCAAAGTGTGAGGAAGGAAAGTACTGCCGCTAAGCAAATAGTGGTGATTGACTTACTGGTCACTTGAAGAGAAGGTAAAAATGCTATGGAAGTTTTAGTAAAGCTGATAAAAACTTATATTTACAGACTGTACAAAATATACAGAGTTACTGGCATAAAAATGCCGAAGAAAAGGAAAGTAGGACAGTACACTTGGTCAATCAACAACTCGCCTCAAGGACGCACCTTTGTGCACGTGCGAGGACTCCTACCATCGCCACAAATAACATAACGACTGAAATGTAAGTAAAAGAAAATAAACAAAAGTCATTGAGGCAAGTGAAAGCTGAGCTCGCGCAAGACTGTCTAAACTTAAAGTTACGCGTACTGGAATTAGCGGCCATAAGAACGCCATCCCTGGTACCATGTCAACTTATGGCCGACGGGACAGTAATCCGCCTGTTCCCTGTGCTCTACAAGAGGAACCACTCGCTCTGCTCACGTGGTTTTACTTACGAGCTTGTTTGAAAGGATTAGCGCGGAAATAACTGCAGGCATGCCAGTGTGCCAGCTTTCATCAAAGGCACCGATCGGGTGCTTGTTTACTGCGATATAGACCACACTTTTACGTGTCGCAAGCCCGCCCACTTATGGGAGTTTCCAGAAGCAAGCCAGACGAAAGGTTGACGGTGATCAAACGGTAGCGCGACGCGCGGCGCCTTAACTCGGCAGCGAATTTTAGGCGTGCGGACAGTACACGGTCGCACCGTACCCGAATCGATGCGAGGGGCCGGACTGCCACTCTGAGTCCCAGCCAGAAGAGACTCATTCATGCGCAACCAGAAAGTGCCATGAGGCAGTCGGGGCGGGGGGGGGGGGGGGTCATCACAACAACGTTTTCATGCCTACCCCTTCGTCACCACGTTGGGGTTGGTTCCATTGTCCTCGGTTAGCAGGATTTAGAAGCGCTCGGTAGTCTCAAAGGCCACAGCTCTCCGCGGGGTGCTGTGCGGGCACCGCTGTGTCTGTGCGGTCAAAATTAATCTTGTCGGATACTAACTGAACGCCGTCAAAGAAATGCTGCGTGACGGAGCAAATGTAGTGAAACTGCTGGAATGCCTCCCGAAGCTAACCGCACAAAGTCTCTAAAAGTAAACCAAAAACTGACGCGCGACCACTGTTTACGGCGGTCATACAGTAATGTTTGATTCTCAAATGAATCCTGAAAAAACAAAAATAAAGGAAGAAGACTAAATGACACCTGATCAGGGATGCCTGTACAAATGCAGCGCAGATCAGCTATTGTAGGCGAATGCACGTGGCAGCCACGAACGTCGTGTGCTTGGCTCCAGGAGATTGGACACGCTTGGTTCACGCAACTGTGGCTTAAAAACCACCGAAATACCCAAAAAGACATAATTGCACTTGTCCAAGGGTACAATAACACATCATGCGTTGTGCCCCGCCATGGTGGTCTAGTGGCTAAGGTACTCGGCTGCTTACCCGCAGGTCGCGGGATCGAATCCCGGATGCGGCAGCTGCATTTCCGACGGAGGCAGAAATGTTTCAAAAGGCAGATTTTGGTGCACGTTAAACAACCCCAGATGGTCAAAATTTCCGGAGCCCTTCACTATGACGTCTCTCGTAATGATTTGGTGGTTTTGGGACGTTAAACCCGACATATCAATCAATATTGCGTTGTTGTCACCATTATTTGTTGATAGTCTAATTGATATTGATCGGTCAGGGTGACAGCCAAGTCACAAATGTGGCGGGCGCCTCGATCCTTGTGTTCAAAATTGAGTTAATGGGGGAATTTACTGCTTGCGAGCTGTAAGTTTTGGTAACTGAATCCGAAGCAGGCCGCTACAGGAATAGCCTCTGCTGCGAAAAGAAAAGCAGTCTTTCCTGGCAAACAGAGGTGGCATTTTCTCGGTAAATGCAGCCTTAGTGGCATCAGCCGAAAGCCTGCCCTAACTTCAAGAGGTAGCCGGACTACGAGTTAATCCGTATATTGGGAGCGAAAACGACCACAGGAGAGGGAAGCGCTGCTGCCACTGTGACGTGGTAAACATCACGCAACTTGCTTATGCCATAGCTAGTGCAGCGCATTTGCTTTCAACACCGAGTCGTAGACTTTTCAACTCACAGGTTTGTTGATACGCTCGTTGCCGCAGTGCTAGATGCATTCTATGGAGCTTTAATGTAAATAGCACTGATGCACTTGACTAATAAAGCAACTCAGCCTTCCTCCTTAGATTCGCAGCACAATCAGCGGGAACTTTTTTTTCTTTTTTTTGAGCACCCATGCATCAGCAAAAGTTTTGATTGATATGTGGGGTTTAACGTCACAAGACCACCATATGATTATGGGAGACGCCGTAGTGGAGGGCTCCGGGAATTTCGACCACCTGGGTTCTTTAACGTGCACCCAAACCTGAGCATACAGGCCCACAGCATTTCCGCCTCTATCGAAAATGTAGCCGCCGCAGCCGGGATTTGATCCCGCGACCTGCGTGTGAGCAGCCGAGTACCTTAGCCAATAGACCTGGATGCATTCTATAGAGCTTTAATGTGAATGAGCTTTTCCAAAACATCGCAGCACTGATGCACGTGACTGATGATACAACTCAGTGTATACATCCTCGAAAGTGCAGCTCAATGAGCGGTCACTTTTGTTTTCTTTTCTTTATTGAGCGCCCGTGCATCAGCAAGGTTTATGCGTCGGGAGTCAGAGATAAAATGCTTGGTAAGAACGATGGAGCACTTCAGGAATCTGTAGGCTTATGTATATATTTCATTTATTTGCACCAGGCTTGAAGAAACGATTCCCGAAGGGTGCAATCGCGGGAACCATTATGTTCGACCTTTATATGAGTAAAAGAACGCAGGATGGGGTCTCTCGGCCTGGTGTGAGTTTTCGTGCATACGCTAAAGCAAGAAGCAACGGGATGCATGTTCAATATACCCAAGAATGGGGAGACAATCAAGCATTGATTTTCGCATGTGCGGCAAGCTCAAGAAAATATTTTTAGCACTGCTTTGGAGTTAATATGTGTTAAGTACGACGTGGGACTTCTCGGTAACGTAGAGTGTGGTCCACTGTGGAGGGAACACGCGAATGTGTGATCAGGGGTCCGCTGAGCACTAACTGCTGGCGAGATTTCGAAATGCGGGGCATGTGCATTTGTTCATCAAGGTGGTGCACATGCTGTGCGTCCTCTGCTACTGTTCCGCTCAGGCACTCGGCATGCACTAGCGAGCCATGGCATTTCGCACTTTTTGTTTTTGCATTGTAAATCAACTGATACCAACTCGCCTCTCTGCTTTTTTGTTAAGACGCTATTTTATAGCCTCAAAGGCGAACCTTGAATGTTCGCCGCATCCGACTGCAATACCCTTGTATGTTATCAAAAAACGGCTTCTTTCAGGGAGCAGTATATGAAAGATATGACAGGTTTAACGTTGAGAGCTAGCAAAAGACTGTCGCTATAAATAAAATAATATACTTTTGGTGCTTGTTGAAAATTCTACGAGGTGCAGGCAGACTGCAAACTAGATGAATTGCACCTCGAAAATACGGAAGGGCTTTCCCACACTTTCACGTGCAAAGGCGGAGAGGTAGCAGACAAAACTGGGCACACGCAGTCTTTACGATTCTATGCGCAGGCGCCGCACTGGCAAATCTCGCCGCTGGTTAGCACCACATGGCGCACTAGCCTATGGTTCCTCGATGCGCGCGCCCATCTCCCCCGCCTTAAAGGGTGGAGAAAACCGCGTCGTCTGCTACGTATTCCGCGATTATAGACCCTTTCCAGGTTTACAAACTATAGACCCTTTCCACGTTTACAAACACAACCTCTTGATGACTTCCGGCTTTTTTTTGCCCCGCCGTGGTGGTCTAGTGGCTAAGGTACTCGGCTGCTGATCCACAGGTCGCGGGTTCGAATACCAGCTGCGGCGGCTGCATTTCCGATGGAGGCGGAAATGTTGTAGGCTCGTGTGCTCAGATTTGGGTGCACGTTAAAGAACCCCAGGTGGTCAAAATTTCCGGAGCCCTCCACTACGGCGTCTCTCATAATCATATGGTGGTTTCGGGACGTTAAACCCCACATATCAATCAATCAATCAATCGACTTCCGGTTTTGTCCACCGATGTGCTTTCACAGCATTGGTGGACAACCAGAGCTTCAGAAAGTGTCCCGCTGATTTTCTACAACTTTCTTACCATATTTGGCCAAATGTATTCGAAGAAGTATTCTTTTGAGCTACATAAAAATATAAACGTTTTTTTTTGTACTTTAGGCACGTTTTTATGTGAAAAACGAAAAAGTGATTTTCCTTACGCTTGAAAAGCAATTGAAAACGTGTTTTCAGTTTCGACCTAAGAATCTGCTAAATGAGGTGACCGAAAGTTTTTTTTTCGATGGGGGATACAACGCTTGTGACCTTAAAACTTTCTATAGCCATGATGCCCAGCCAACGAGTGTCACGGCTGCATACAGAGTTTGTTCCATTAAAACGTGTTGTACTCGCACAGCATGAAATAAATACAAAGTTTTTGCATCGGGATTATAAAAGTCTTAGATTTCTAGTCTCTTGTCTTCATTTTTTAGGCGACATTAGCACTTGAAGTGTCTCGCACCAGAAAAATACTTTCTACGCCAGCTGCGTTAATACCTTCAATTAGCATCTTTTAGGAGCGAAGCTCCATAAGGCGTAGTTCTGTCCATGCTCCATTGCCGTATGTAGCCACCGGTGGCACATACTAGCTCTCGAGCGGCTACGGGCCGCAGGGAATGCGAGATGGGAGATGGTGGCACTTGAAGTGTTCACTAGATTGACGCCCGGACGAACGGAAAGACAGAGAAGAAGACGGTCAGACACATGGACGGACGCACAGACGTACGGACGCGTGGACGCACGAACGGACAGGCAGACGGATGGGAGGACTCACGGATGGACGCATGGACGCATGGACAGAAGTACGGACGCATGGATCGATGCACGGATGACCACGTTGACAGACGGAAGCAAGAAGGAATGGAAGGACAGAAGCACGGACGGGCTGCCGTACGCTTCGCCTCACCTGTCATCCTCCACGCCATGAATATGCTGTGATTTTTAGGACTAGTCTGTAACTACCTATATAGGTTAAAGATGTGAAACACGCGAACCTAAGTTCCGTGACCTTTCAATGTATCTGTGTGTTGTGTGCCTTCATCAAAAGTGTGAAAACAGTTCGCTCTTTGTGAGCTGACTGGAAAAATAAAATAAAAGTGTACGTGTTGTCGTGAGAAAAAAGCAAAATCACAAGATATCGACGGAGTGAATGATGATGAGTGAGGCAAAACGACCCCCCATGCTTCCGTTCATCAGTTCGTTCTTGATTCCGCCCGTGCGTCTGTCCATGCGTCCCTCCATGCACCCATTCATGCGTCCAACCGTGTGTCCATACGTGCGTCCATCCGTCCGTACGTTCATTTGTGCGTCCATCCATGCGTCCGTCCGTCCAGCATATCCAAAGAGGGCAGCATTGCATGGGCGGACGAATGAATAGACACACAGACGGGTGGGCGGACGCAGGGATGGATGGAGGGAAGCACGGACGGGCAGTCGCAGGAACGAACGGATGGGCATTCGGACGAATGCAGGGACGGGCGGACGCACAGACTGACATAATTACGGACGGATGGACGCATGAATGGTCGGATGGACAGACGCACGGACGAGCGCAAGAATGGACGGAAGCACAGACGGGTGGACAGACACATGGACGAACGCAGGAACGTACGCAGGGATGGACGGACAGATGGACGCACGGACGAATGGACGGGCGAACGGACGTGCAGGCGGACACACGGATCGACGCACAGATGGACGCGCGGACGGACAGACGCACAAATGGACACACGGGCTCAAGATCATTCACTTCGTGGATATGCTGTGACGCCATTTTATTGACATGCAATGGATTGCCACTGACTACTACGACTTCGACTACAAGGCACATACGACCCGTGACGTAAGAGCTTTGCCCCTGTAAGAAGTAGTTGAAGGCACCGGTAGCAACAACTACACAACGTAGGGGCACATGTTCGCTCAATCGGAGCTTATTTAAAACAAGCGAATAAAAACAACGCATTTTGTGCTATCCAGAGTGAACGAGTTAAATACGCGTGTACACATTTGATTTCTGGGGTTTAACGTCCCAAAACCACCATATGATTAAGAGAGACGCCGTAGTGGAGGGCTCCGGAAATTTCGACCACCTGGGGTTCTTTAACGTGCGCCCAAATCTGAGCACACGGGCCTACAACATTTCCGCCTCCATCGGAAATGCAGCCGCCGCAGCCGGGAATCGAACCCGCGACCTGCGGGTCAGCAGCCGAGTACCTTAGCCACTAGACCACCGCGGCGGGGCTACGCGTGTACACAGCATGCAAATGAAAGTGTATTGCACCCGGTGCACTGGTGATCGCAATTAAGCCCGATTGGGATAAAACCTAATTACAGTGATTGGCGCCCGTCTGCAGCTGGCGTAAGAGAGCCAGTAACATAAGGCTTTATCGCAAATGAAAATGCCGGTGGGACTGCGCTCTAAGTGACAACTATCAAAATGCCAAAATGGCATAATTTTCGCTGCATAAACACAAACATTCCGTGGGTCGCCACATGTCGCGCTTAATCTTTACTGACAAGAGTCGCCTTTTTCAGATCTTTCGGGAATCTGAACATCCTGTAGCCGTTTCGCGAGGGTGTGTGGACTGTTACACGCAACACCCGAGCATTTGGCTGAGGAAACCCCGCGCACCTGTCTCAGTCAACCAGCCGCGACGAGACGGGGGGAGCCGAATGGCGGACGCTGATCGGACGGCGGCACTCACCCCTTTAAAGAATGGCTCCACCCTCCAAGGGGGCGTGCGCATCGAAGAACCCTACCGTAGGGTTCCTCGATGCAATCTATGACAGTGGTTTGAGCGGTTTATATCTAAAAGAAATATGGTGAATATTAATCATACGTGCTAAGCTCACCAAAAAGCCACTGATATTATTGAGAGTGAGCGTGCATACCCCACCAAGGCGATGACATTCAAATCTAGGCGAAATACAAAGTAGAGTCATTTGCTTAGATTTAGACAGACAATAACTAACCCCAGATAGAGAGAGAAAGACAACGTGGTTTGATAGAAGAAGTCTCTGGTTTACTACCCTACACTTGCGAAAGGAAAAAGGGGACAGAAACGAATGAAAGAGAGAAATCGTTTGTGGCAGTATAGGCCAAAAAATAGTGAATTGAGCTCTGTTTTCGTTCTACACAGCGACATTGTCAGCAAGCAGCCCCAAGTTAGCCATCAACCTGGTTGCTTGAAGAAACTGCAAAAACACCTCTGATTGGCTCGTATTGAAGATTGCATAGGCCAGGGTCCCAGCCTTTTTTTCACTGCCAGATGGCGGTCGTGTACCAGACTTAGCGCGGCTGAGAAGATCTCTCTTTTGGAGTTGAAGTGGGCGCACTCACAGAGAAGGCACCCGGCTGTGTCACTGCACCCGCATGCTTCGTATGACGGGCTGTCAGCCATTACAATAACAAATAAATAGGCATTTTGGAAGGCTGTTTTAAGCCACTGGTGAGTTAGCTACTACTTTGAGTGAAAATACTGTCTAAAAGTTAGGCTGGCAGTTGGCTGCTTCCACCAAAAAGCTTGTCAATGAGGCGAGATTGTCCATAGCGAGGCAGATATAAAATCAAGAGCGTCAAGCCGACGATGACACACGGGTTCAAGAACATCGAGCCATCAACTGAGGCACCACCATCATCAAGAAAAGAGGCTGCCACGGGACGGGGGCTATTTCCCTCTTCCCAACTACGCCTCAAACTTCCCAACTAAGCTTCGAAATAGAATTGATCGATTCATTGATTCATTTATACATATGTTCTAACTAGACATGATTGATTGATTTGTGAGGTTTAACGTCCCAAAACCACCCTATGATTATGAGAGACGCCGTGGTGGAGAGCTCCGGAAATTTAGACTTTAACGTGCACCCGAATCTGAGCACCCGGGCCTACAACATTTCCGCCTCCATCGCAAATGCATTCTAACTAAACAGTACATGTACTAAAGTTGCATGTTTATCGCTTTTGTCTCATGATTCCTCCTTTGTGTGAGAACATGCCTTGAAATCGTCACATAACGCCCCCTCTCGAACTCTTTCACTTTCAACACTCGTTGAGTGCATCGGTCGTTACTCTGCCAGGAACCATTTTGCTCGGAGAAAGCCACGTGTCCGGCGCCAAGTCACGCAAAGTCTCGTGAAACGGGCATATTTGTCGCGAAGGTGATCGACCAAAAATAGGGCTTCAGCTTTCAGTCACCATTACCGCTTTTAAAAAGCTAAAGCTGAGGCTGTTCGAACTATTGTGATAGTTTTTTTTTCTTTTTTGTGGATGGCTGACAGAGTTAATGCGGGGACCCAAAACACAGCAACCACCGAAAATAACTCATTACGAGGCAAGTACTAAAAATCAATGAGTAATTTATATCATGAGGAAAAGAACGTCTAGTGTCAAAAAAAAGAGAGAAGGCGAATATTTGTACCCATTAAAATCCAAGCTTCACCACGGGCAATACTCAGCTGTAAAATAAAGAAAGATAACAGGACTTATCCCTCTTGCATAGGAATCGGTGTAAAACGAAAGTGAAACATGTCTTCATAAAGTTACTTGAATGTTTATTGTGCATTTTTTCACCCAAAGAAAGAAGAAATGAATGGTATAGCAACAACTTGTATTGTTACGCGAAAAACGACAAGTCACTCGAAACTTGCAGCATTTTCTCAAGCAGGAAGAACATACGAAAATAGCATACAATAGACAAGCGTGGACTAACAACTTTTCTTGGCGTCATTGTCCGTTAGATTTTAATTATATAGTGTCTAACAAAGAAAACGAGAGTTTAAGTGCACATTTCTTTCCATCAACTCTCAATATTGTGACTTGCGTAAGAGCAGCGCGTTCCTTTCGCCCGCTCAGCCACTGCAGCGAGAGCACTGACCTTCGGGCTTTATCTTAATTTAACACACGCTTGTGGCCGAAGCCCAGTACGTACAAAGGGCTGTCATCACGAGAAAAACACGGGTACACGAGTGATCATGCCCCGGAGGTGCGCGCATTGCAACCTGAGGGGTGACGACTTTCAAAGCGTGTCGTCCAGACCCTTCGCGGCATCTCGCCAGTGATCACAAAAACATGCTGAAGCCACTGATCTCAGAGTACTACCAGTGGCTGATGACGTACATAAATAGCTCACAGTTAGCAAGTTCAAAAGCGGGTGCTTAGTGGCCTAGTCGGTTGACGCCATGGGTCGCGGAGCGAGGTGGTGTAGAATCCACTCCTGGTGGCGGAACATTTTCTTCTAGTTTTTTATTTGCAATTTCTTAACATATATTTAACTACGTCATATTCGTGACAAACATATGTCAGTGGAGCCGCGGTGCACCTTAGAATAAAAATCTTGTGGTAAAATCTACCTTTTGTGGCAATTGGACTGCCAGTGTGAAAACAAATAGAAAGCAGAACACGGTTTGATATGTAGCGATAAACATCGAGTACAACCTCTACTACTTCGTCGTCACGACGTTAAGGTATGCTGCGGAATGTCTGGTTTTCATATTTTCCGAATGTGACCGAGGGTGCATGCAATATACACTGCTCAGTGGGTAGAACATGCAGTTTACTGTCTGTAAACAATGACGATGTCGCAACAAGCATTATGGGAACAAATTTAACAAGAGATTAATTTTGCCAAGAATCAATGCCTTTTTTCATTAGTAATGCTGAAGAAATATCGACATGGCGAAAGGAACACTGGAGCTACAGTGCATTATTTGGCTAGTCATTGTTACACAAAGTTGACAAAAATGTAAAAACGAAACACAAGGATTCCGCAGGGCCGCATCAAGGGCTGTCTTCGAATGCACCTGCTGGAATATTCAAAGCAATATAATATACTCCTGTTGAACGTAAGTAAATGGAACTAGAAAACTAAACTTTGCAGTCATTTTTGCGTTACAAAATTACGACATTATTTGAGGAACGCTCTAATGAGAATCTTCAAACTGTGTTTACCACCAGAGTTTCCTTAATGTGCCTAAAACATCTCGAGGCTTCGCGTAGTTGGTGTGTCCGTTTTAGCACCAATACTCTACCCTCGATGATAATCTGGCCTGTACGCCTGTCATTACTTCGCAAGTGCCGTGCGTGAAACACCAAGTTGTGGCCCGAACTAATTGTATTGCGTCGGTCAAACCATGATGCATGTCACTTGCAATGTTCACGCAAAATTTCGTAGTAACGCGTACGTATTCATAGACCACTGTGCTGAAAAAACGTTCTTTTTACGCTGCTCAAGAGAGAGAGTCAGGTTTATTTACAGAAATGCAGAGAGGTCGGCCTTAAAGATAGCCTGCTCTAGCCTACCATTCTACACTGGGGCAGGGGAGAAGGGAATGGAAAAAGTAATTGATGACGATGGTAAAATGAAGAGAAGAGCATATAAAATTTTTTTCCAGATGACAAAAATGTTATAGCCATGCACATAGTCCAGTTGCTTTTAAAAAGGCTATAATTACTATTATGACTATAATGGCACTGTTGGTGTCAGCCCATGGGCCCAACACTGCCTCATCAGTTAATGACCTACTGTGAAATTATTCAGTAGAAGAAATCAGTGTTTGTCGTTCACGTACTGGGCGATCACAGGAAATGGGCTCAAGTGTTTATGCCACATCACAGTGTTCACAATTGGGAACAGTGTCACTGTGGCCGATGAGATTTATATACCCTCTTGTGCACGCAAACCAAGATGAATGTGGTGTATCGTACTTGATTTGCACCGCTTCAATTTAGGGGCATACGTAATTTTGATTGTGGGTCCCATTTGTGAAGTTGCCGGTGTCACCGTTCCGGTTTGCTTCAGTGCTGAAGTGTGTACATGAACATCATCCAGCGAAGCAGGGCGTTCCTTTCAGCTCGTGAAAACGCAAACGAACAGGAGTGAAACACGTTCAATGATTCACTGTACTACTAGCTGAGAGTCATATTGGGCTTGTTTACATACCCAGTCATTGTGACGCTCAGTATACGCGGAAACCACAAGCTTAAGATTTCGATAAAATTTTGATTCTGCCCTTTAAGTATGTTGGCTTCTAGATGATACACTGATATTCACTTGTAGCGAATTCCAAAGGCGTTACGGCAAGTCGTGAACGCATTGCTAGCTAAAGTACGCCGTGTTGTCATGGATCAACTGGCCAAGCGCGAGAGCTTCACAGAAGTTTTGAGATTACATTCCCACACCTTCTGAAGCAAGATTGTGCAATGCATACACTTCGACCCATTTTATAAAAGGATCAGTCACAACCAACAGATACTGATTTTCCCTGGGGGGCATTGTGAAGGGACCAATAATGTCACAAGTAACTGTTTGCGATGGTGACATAGACACAATTGACTGAATAATGTCGAGTTGCGAACCATAACGTGGTTTCACATTCTAACAAGCCGAAGAAAACGCGCGTAGCGTAACCCACTCTGCGTGACGTTCGGCCAAGTTACCGTATGATACAACGTCTTCTGTTGTAGATTGATATGTGGGGTTTTTCGCCCTAAAACAACCATATCCTTATGAGGGACGCTGTAGTGGAGAGTTCCGGAAATTTTGACCACCTGGAGTTCTTTACCGTGCCCCTAAATCTGAGTACACGAGCCTACAGCATTTTCGCCTTTATTGAAAATGCAGCCAACATTTTCTGTCGTTCAGAATGCCTGTGTGAAGTACTGCTGAATGGTCAGTTAAAATACTACCATAACTGACGCACTGTCATGGTAGTGATTTAATCATCTATTTGTAGAATGTGTAAGGAATAATGACTCGAAATGAATACTCAGCAGTATTATCGCGTATTTCTAGAATATCATCGTCATTATCTGCCTGAATACGCCCCCTGCAGTGCAAAGACCTCTCTCATGATCGCTCCAATCAACTCCGTCTTGTGCTTTTTGTCGCCAGGTTATACCTGCCTATTTTTTAATCTCATCAGCCCACCTCACTGTCTGTCTCCCCTTCGTGCATTTCCCTTCTCTGGGAATGCAGTCAGTTCTCTAATGACCAGTGCTTATCCTGCCTAAGTGCTACGCGCCCAGCTTACATCTATTTCTTCTTCTTGATTTCTACTATGATAACCTCCACCCCGGTTTGTTCTCTGACCCACTCTGGTCCCTTCCTTTCTCTTAGGATTCAACCTATCATTTTATTTTTCATCGCTCGCTGCATCATCGTCAATTTAAGCTGAACCCTGTTCTGTTCTGTTCTGTTTTAACTGTTTTGCTGTGGAGAGGTTGAGGTGCCTATTGCCTCGGCTACTCCATATCACAAAGTTCTGCAGCGAAAAATAAAATAATAATACTGAACGGTACCTAAAAATTAACAATACGGAAAAGAAAAAAACATAATAGCACACTGAAACCAGTTCAAATATCATGCCAATACAGTTTTCCTCGCGCAGTTCACACAGTCAGAAACTACTTACACGCACACCTTACTAATCTAATGTCAGTATATACATGACCACAATTTATATAATACTCATCTCTGGCTGTCGGTCATAGGCACTTGTCCAGTCCGGTCTCCACTAAAAAGTCTGTCAGGAAGATTATTGCCTTTTTCTGAAGATCCATCGCAGGCCATGGTCCAAGTAGTTTCTTTATTGTGAGGGGCCGTCTGTCCAAACTTGCGAATTTGTTCTTTAATTTTTTTTTCATTCGCGTATTTAACGCACTCCAAAAGAATATGGCGAACATTTTCTTCTGCATGACCACAATGGCATTCCGGTGAATTGGATCAAACTCTCTTTGTAAGGCTTCAGGTTTTTGCTCCGTAGGTAAGTACTGACAAGCCGCTGCTGTTATATAAGTTCCCCTTGAGAATTAGTGGCAGATTACTATTAAGGATTTGAGAATGCTTGCCGAATATCTCAACACAAGAGACCTCATAGCCCGTAGTAGTAGTTCTGCCCGTCACTTTTGGTGTCTGTGGCGTCACGGGCCTCCTCCTCTTCCCCTAGCTTAGAAAGAATTTTTCGCAGGCGCAGCGCTGCCAGCACAGTCTGTTGCAAAAACACCCCAGCGTGATCTCTTTGTCATTGACGGTGTCTTCACCACGCACGTTTAGTTCGCTTCTACCGGCGATTTCGTAGGCAGAGGCTTTCAAAGATTGTTAACAACTTTGTTAGCACTGTCGTTCTGGTACTCGACAAGAGAGAGAGGTTTACTATGAGAGAAAAGCTGACAGGTCGACATGACTCAATTTCCGACCTGCCACTCAACCTTAGTTAAGGGAAAATGGCAGTAAAAAAGTAGAGTGAAGGTGTTGATGTTGATGTGAATGAAGACGATGGCAGATAGAGAGTTCGAATGACCAAAAATATTTGCAGTCTTTTCTCGAGCTGTGTCTTTTTTCGGGTTTGACAATGTTGCGCTGATAAAGGCGTGTAGGTCTCAAAAGAATATTTTCTGGCACTTCTATCTTGTCAGTATTCAATAAAACAGTGGCCATTGATTTCCAAGCCTCGCAACGGTGGTCTAGTGGCTAAGGTACTCGGCTGCTATCCCGCAGTTCGTGGGATGAAATTTCGATTCCGGCGGCTGCATTTTCGATGGAGGCGAAAACGCTGTAGGCCTGTGTGCTCAGACTTGGGTGCACGGTAAAGAACCCAGGTGGTCAAAATTCATGAAGCCCTCCAATACAGCGTCCTTATAGTCATATGGTGATTTTGGGACGTAAATACCACAATCAATCAATCAATCAATCAATTTTTTATATGATAAATCACGGGCAGACGCACAAAAGGTGATGAATGGTCTTCAGAGTTTTACTTGAATCGCATTTTGGTCTCTCTGCATGGCCGATAACGTGCAGGTAGCTACGAATGAACGCCACACCTAGGCGCAGTCTGTGCAGTGTACTTTAACGGCACATTATGGTGGTTGACGATAGATAAACTTGCATGTCTGGGTCTAGTTCGTGAAGACGGTGGCGACGATTACTTGGTGAATGCCGATAGGCTGCATACGTTTCACGGAAAATAGTTTACATGACGGAGTTCATTATGGCGTTGACGTTGGCCGTATTTGGCTCCGCATGGGCTTGTTCGTTTCCATATTGGCTGCAGGGCCTTGGAATCAACTGATACTTTATAGGATGGCCAATTTCTAGGGCTATATTGTGAGATTCGCCTTGTTGTTGAGCAACATGGTGATACGGCCATCGTTTTGGCACCAAATATATTACTTGAAGCTTGCTGGCTTCTAGTCACAAGACATAGTATAATTGGGGGGGGGGGGGAGCTGCGTCGATATCAAGTGAACTACTTTTCCGATGACCAAAATCTCTGCAGCCATCAATGTTGTACGGTGGTCTAGACAAAACGTTCGCTGGCCGTGGTATCACTGCGTAAACGCGATTCTTTACCCTTTATAGGAAGACGTAGGCACGCTTACGGGCTTGATAAAGTTGATGCTGGTATCTCTGCTATTCTTGCCTGAGCGAAGTCCGAAGGAATGTTCTGATGGAGCAAGGTTAGTTCTGCAAAAATGTTGTCTGTACTCAAGAACACAAGAACGCACTCATAACACTCTAAGAGAAGCACCCATCAGGTCAGAGATCAAAAGTGTTTATGTAGCCAATTAAGCCAAGAATAATAGTTTGATAAAAATGAATTGCAAACTAATTGCTATTAAAGACATGTAAAACTTCTTACAGGCAACTATATAGGTAGCAGGGGTGTAGCATTGCCAGTGGTGGGTGGGGCAGGTAAATCCTTTCGAAAATTTTTCAATTTCGCTCATATATATATATATATATATATATATATATATATATATATATATATATATATATATATATATATATATATATATATATATTTATTGTAATGAGCGACACAGAGAACAAGAGACAACACCCGATCCAGGGCCAGCTGTCCTTATTCTGCACTTGGTCTTCCTCTGCTTATTCCAGCTAGCTCCTCGCACCCAGAGCCCCGATTCCGCTGCTCTTAGTCATCAGTGCTCATCACACTTAGCCATGACTGCGAGTGCGTGGAGCTGCCGAGGTGCTTCATGTGGGCGCAGTTGGCTGCATCATGGTGGTCGAACTCTTCCACGCTTGAACTTCGTGTGAAATTATTTTGGAGCAAAATGTAGTAGCCGACATCGAATGTGTCGCCATGGTCGTTTGAAATGTCGGTTAAGACGCCGAGGTTTGCTCAGGTTTGGCGTAAACTTTGGCTGATAGCGACTCTGGGTTACGACTTTGTGTTGCGGCGGTCAATAACATCGGCCATGTTGCAACGCTTTCAGTGCGTTTTCCGACGTGCGGAATAAGTTCTGTCGCTGCGGTTGATCTCGTCCAAGGTTCGACATGTTCGGATGATTTAGTGAAAACAGTTTTGGCGGGTCGTATTGACTTCCTCGTCTGGGTCGGACCCGTCTAGGCTTTGAATTGGCACGTTGAGGTTGTATTTGTTGCTGCCCGGAGGATCCCCCGCCCGCCGACCTCCTTTGCTCACCCCCCACCGAGGGACAATGGGAGGCCCTTCTCTCCAGCAACGACATAGACATCCAGACACGGGTCCTGAAACGAGCGGAAGAAGTCATCGAGAAACACAGCCTGGCAGCCTTCGTGGCTTAGCCTCCCTTACCCCTCACCCCTTCGACTAATAAAGTTGTTACTCACTCACTCACTCACTTGTATTTGTTGCCTTGGTCGGCCACAGTGTCGTTGTTGGAGCAGTCGTTGCTTGCTGAGTAGACATTTATGTCGTCTGAGTAGGGTGGTGTGGTTTTTATGCTCATTTGAATGCCGAGCCGGAAAATGCTTGCGCAACCGAGGGTGAGTGTGAGCGCTCACAGGCCACAGGACAAAATCATGATGTGACGTGTCCGCAGCTTCCTTGCTGTTATCGCTCTTGTTTTGACCGAGCTGGTCATGGCCTGAACAATCAGGGGCAATTTCCATGGTGACGACTTCATGGGGGTCTGTGCGACGTTCAGGTTGTACGTTGGGAGTAAGAATGGCGTGCTTGTCGTCGTCGGCAAGATCGTACATCATGTTGTCAGAAAGGCCGATGCTGGCTCTCTCTGCCTGGAATGCATCGATGTAGCTCACACGCTCGGCCAATGACTGCAGATGTGGTACACACTGGTCCAAGATTGTCTCCTTGCTATCCACGGTTGTCTCCGACAGCTCTGTCTTGAAAATGGCATTGGTTGCTGGCACGGAAGTTCGTGAAATGGGTCCCGGTGTGGAACCTGGCATAGGAAGAGCGACGCCTGCCTTGGAGCTTGTTTCAGTGTACCCTGCGGAGCGTTCAGCCAAGAGGTCATCGAAGCTTATGCAGGGTACAGCTGCGCATTCGCGGTGGTTTAGTGTGGGTATGTCGCTTGAGTGGCGTCCTTCACGAGGTTCGTCTTCGGTAGTGGTGTTTGGCTGAGCTGAGCTTGAATTGGACGACGGCACAGAGTCCGAAAGCTCAAGTGAACTGCAACGCATGACTGCAACACGGAGGCGGAAACCCTCCTGCGCCTTATCCTCGGTAGTCGTCAGGTTGAACTGGTTGATGGAAGGGAGATCGGAGAGCGTCCGACCGAAGCTTGGAGCTCCACTCCACCCAAGACTACTGCTTGAAGCCTTCATACCGGTGCCACGCCACTGCACCTTCCCGAAGACGGTCTACAGCCACGGTCCATTTCTGAGATTCCGTCCAGTTCTCACGCATTGCTATCGCATTGACGGTTGCGACCCAGCTGTCGGCGTCGTTCCGGACTCCGTGGAAGTCCGGTAGTTCGCAGACGGCTGGTGATTGTGAGGTGGCAGGTGGCAACGCAGAGATCACCAACGCGAAGCGGTCGAGCTCGTGTGCGAGCTCGATGAGAGAAGACCGAAGATCCCTGCGTTGCTCCAGTTTGCTTGCCTCAAGGTCGTGTGAGGCAGCTGCATCCAACACTGCGTTAATGTCACACAATGCTGGCAACATTGTAGGAGCTCGCTCACAGATGGATGCTGTAAGTTCGTTAGTCTCGGCGCAGAGTAACGCGATGGTACGCCACAGGTCCGCGGCGCTGTCGGGTGTGGAGACCGAAGAGTCAGTGATCACGGTCTTCAAGTAAGTAGCGGTTGCACCACTTACACCAGCGAGATTGACGAGCAGGGAAGCCTGGACGGCGTTCAGTGGCGGCTAGTGTGTTGAAAGAATCCTGCAATGGGAATGAAGGCCATGGGAAGCGTGAGCAGCATTCCCAAGGGACAGGAGCCGGTGCGGATCCCTACCGCGAAACGGTGGCAGGGTTTCAATCAGGTCATAGCCTAGAACCACAGGGGAGGCCTGGACGCCGTCCACAGGTGGTATGAAGGGTGGCTGAAGTGGCGGGTGGGACCCCATCGCCAAGGAAGCGTGAACGGCGTTCCTTGACGGAGAAGCCCGCGTTGCCGACGAATTACAAAGACATGTACCGGTGGCTTCCTGCAGAGGGTTGACTTGTCAGACTGCGCCATTCTAATGAGCGAGACAGAGAACAAGAGACAACACCCGATCCTGGGCCAGCTGTTCTTATTCTGCACTTCGTCTTCCTCTGCTTCTTCCAGATAGCTCCTCGCACCCAGAGCCCCGATTCCACTGCTCTTAGTCATCAGTGCTCATCACAAAATATTTATATATATATATATATATATATATATATATATATATATATATATATATATATATATATATATATATATATATATTGACACGTGCGGTTCTTTTGGTTTACGAAGGAAGACGCTATCACTTTCTGTTAAGCGCAACGCAGGCCGCGTTTATCTTGTATGCCACTCTGGAACGCGTTACGACGCGTGTATAAAAGCCGGCGCAGTGCGCCACTGGGGGTCTTTTCTTTTTTTTCCGTCGGCCGACGACTGTTCACGCCGCTGTTGCTATGAGTTGTGTTTGGCCCCGTTTTGCTGGGCACAAGTTCGCCCAATAAACAGTTCGCCTGACACCGCCCTGACTCCTGCGTGCTTCCTCTCAAGTGCTGCGTGTTTCACAACCTCGTGACATCTGGTGGAGGTGCTTCTCGGTCCATGTACCGTACGCCCCCGTCCAGCCGTGAGCCAAGCCCAAGCCGGCAAGAGGACGACGCCGACCCGGTCGTTCGAGTGAGCCGAAGACAACAAGGACTACCGCCCGAATACCTGCCGCTCCCCGACAAGGACAAGAAAACAAAGGCTGCTACGAAGCCGGCATCCACGATGACGGAAGCTAGTTCTTCGGCAACCGTGGTCGTCAACCAGCCCAAAGAGCCGCCTACCTTCCGCGGATCGACCTACGAAGACCCGGAAAGCTGGCTTGACATTTACGACCGCGTCGCAGCCCTCAATAAGTGGGACCCGGACGACAAGCTGCGTCATGTGTATTTTTACCTGGAAGACGCCGCAAGGACTTGGTTCGAGAACCGCGAGTCAACGCTTCGAACCTGGGACGACTTCCGCGTTGCTTTCCTGCGCACCTTTGCAAGCGTCGTGCGAAAGGAAAGAGCCGCAGCACTGCTTAAAACTCGGGTGCAGCTCCCCAACGAAAACGTAACGATCTTTACGGAGGAGATGACGCGACTTTTCCGCCACGCCGACGCCGACATGTCTGAGGACAAGAAGGTTCGCCTGCTTATGCGAGGAGTGAAGCAGGAGCTCTTCGCCGGACTGATCAGAACCCCGCCAAAGACGGTACAAGAGTTCCTCTCCGAGGCTACCACCATCGAGAAGACTCTTGAAATGCGGACCAGCCAATACGATCGGCGCATGTCGCCAGACGTCGCAGAAGTCCGAGGACTCTGCCCCGACGACCTGCGCGAGACCATACGTGCTATTGTTCGTGAAGAACTGCGCCGCATGTTGCCATCGTCTCAGCCCCAAGTCGCCTCTCTCGAAGACGTAGTCCGCGAGGAACTACAGCGCTCACTGAGCGTTCCTGAACGGCCACAGCCCCAACCGGAGGCGATGACCTACGCCGCTACTGCACGACGACCTGTCGCCGCTCCTCGCCAACACCAGGACCCAACGTCTCCGCAGTTTCGTCGCCAGCCACCGCCGCCACCCCCGACGCCTTCCCGCTCGCCAGTAATCCAGCGCTCGCCGAGGAAAACTGACGTTTGGCGCACCCCGAACCACCACCCACTATGCTACCACTGCGGCGAAGCCGGGCACACCTACCGCTACTGCCAGTACCGTGAGATGGGACTGCGTGGCTTCGACGTGAACGCGCCGCGTCCGCGCCCAGGTGAGCGACCTCGCGACATCGCCGACTACATCGCCGGATCGCAGTGGCAACAACGACGACCATCCCGTTCACCTTCGCCTGGCCGCTACGTCTCCCCGGATCGCCGCCAGTACACCGGCCCTAACCGGGGCCGATCCCCAAGCCCCTACCCGGGAAACTAAAGGCAGCCACCGATGGAGGTGCGGTTGCTGCACGACGCAATGCCGAAGATCCTCCTCCGCCGCCGCCGCCGCTGCCGATGACGACGACCACGACGCACGAACTTTCCCGACGTAGTCGCAGTACGCCGCCTGTCTTTACGACAAAGTCTTTACGACAAAGTCTCGCCGCCTACGCGACATAGCAGCACCGGACCAAGCCGACGCAGCCGTGATCCGACGCCCCGACCTAACCGGAACGCCAGACGACGAACCACCGACCTCGACGTGATCATCGACGGCCACAGCGTCACCGCCCTAGTTGATACCGGCGCCGACTACTCTATCATCAGTGGTCTCTTCGCCGCTAAGCTCAAGAAGGTAAAGACTGCATGGGAAGGACCGGATATCCGAACAGCAGGGGGCCACCTTATAACACCGACTGGAACCTGCACGGCAAGAGTCACGATTCACAGCCAGACGTATTCTGTGAATTTTGTGGTCCTGCAGCAATGCTCGCGAGACGTCATTTTAGGCATGGATTTCCTGGACCAGCAAGGCGCAGTAATCGACCTAAGATCAAGGTCAATCACGCTGTCCACGGATAATGCAACGGCGTCAGACTGCAACGTCGCTCACAATGCCTTGAATGTGACAGAAGAGCAGGTAACCATCCCGCCACTGTCGAGCGTCATCATTTCCGTCGGCACCAAAGCGTCTACCAACTTACAAGGTGTCATCGAAGGCGACCAGCACCTGCTCCTAAACCGTCAGATGTGCGTCGCAAGAGGCATAGCCAAGCTTCATAACGGCGAAGCCAAGGTAATGGTGACGAACTTCAGCAACGAATATAGGCACTTAAATAGGGGCACGACGGTAGCACATCTAAGCGAATTTGTGGAAGCGAGCAATGCCTTCGCCCTCACTGATTCTCAGGGAGCCGCAACGTCGATAGCAGTGTCCGCGCCCGCCTTCGACGTCAATCAAAGCCTTTCCAGGCAGCAACAAAAGGAGCTCAAAGCCTTACTCCACCAATACAAGGACTGCTTCTCGTCGTCGTCGAGGCTTCGTCAGACCCCTCTCGCGAAACATCGCGTCATAACCGACGAATATGCCCGTCCGCTCCGTCAGAGCCCCTACCGAGTTTCTGCACGGGAACGCGAGGCCATCAAGCAACAAGTCGACGAAATGCTGCGTGACGACATCATTCAGCCGTCTACGAGTCCGTGGGCATCACCCGTGGTGTTGGTGAAGAAGAAGGACGGAACCCTACGTTTTTGCGTCGATTATCGTCGCCTGAACAACATCACGAAGAAAGACGTGTATCCCCTCCCACGGATAGACGATGCTCTGGACAGACTCTGCAACGCCAAGTATTTTTCGTCGATGGATCTCAAAACCGGCTACTGGCAAATCGAAGTAGACGAGAGAGACCGAGAGAAGACTGCCTTCATAACACCAGACGGCCTATTCGAGTTTAAGGTCATGCCCTTTGGTCTTTGCTCGGCGCCTGCGACGTTCCAACGGGTTATGGACACAGTACTCGCAGGCTTGAAGTGGCAGACTTGCCTCGTCTACTTGGACGACGTAGTCGTATTTTCTTCCAACTTCGACGAGCACCTCCGGCGCCTTGAAGCTGTTCTTCGGGTAATCAAAGCCTCGGGACTTACCCTGAAGCCAGAAAAGTGCCGCTTCGCCTTCGAGGAACTATTGTTCCTTGGCCACGTTATCAGCAAGTCGGGAGTGCTCCCTGATCCACAGAAAACAGCTGCGATAGCCGACTTTCCTGCACCCACCGACAAGAAAGCAGTACGCCGATTTCTTGGCCTCTGCGCTTCTTACAGGCGCTTCGTGAAGAACTTCTCGCGGATCGCCGAGCCACTGACGTACCTCACGAAGGCCGACGTCGACTTCAAATGGGAAACGCCGCAAGTCGAGGCATTTCAAGAATTAAAGCGACGTCTGCAAACGCCGCCAATACTGGCGCACTTCGACGAAGAAGCTGACACCGAAATTCACACGGACGCAAGCAGCACAGGGCTCGGCGCCGTGATCGTGCAGAGGACCGACGGACTTGAAAGGGTCATCAGTTACGCTAGCCGGTCACTTTCGAAGGCAGAAGCCAATTATTCCACGACAGAAAAGGAATGCCTTGCCATCATCTGGGCTACATCAAAGTTCCGCCCCTACCTGTACGGCAGGCCTTTCAAAGTCGTGAGTGACCACCACGCCTTGTGTTGGCTAGCTAACTTGAAGGATCCATCAGGGCGCCTCGCACGGTGGAGTCTCAGACTACAAGAATTTGACATCACCGTCGTCTACAAGAGCGGACGAAAGCACTCCGACGCCGACTGCTTGTCTCGCGCCCCTGTCGATCCGCCGCCCCAGGATGACCAGGACGACGACTCTTTCCTGGGACCCATAAGTACCGACGACTACGCGGAACGCCAACGAGCTGACCCGGAGCTCAAGATCCTCATGGACTACCTGCAAGGCAAGACCGCCGACGTGCCGAAAGTATTCCGCCGAGGACTGGCTTCGTTTTTCCTGCGAAACAACGTCCTCCTGAAGAAAAACTTCTCGCCGCTCCGCGCCGACCACCTCCTCGTGGTACCTTCAGCGTTACGTTCAGAGGTTCTGGAAGCATTACACGACGACCCGACAGCCGGACATCTTGGTGTTTCCCGCACACTGTCACGAATACAAGAGAAGTACTATTGGCCTCGCCTCGCTGCCGACGTCGCCCACTACGTAAAAACATGCAGAGACTGTCAGCGACGCAAGACGCCGACAACTAGGCCAGCCGGACTTCTGCAACCCGTCGAACCACCTCAACGGCCATTCCAACAAATCGGCATGGACTTACTGGGGCCGTTCCCAACGTCAACTTCTGGCAACAAATGGATTGTCGTAGCGACTGACTACCTCACCCGCTATGCCGAAACAAGGGCCTTGCCCAAGGGCACTGCCGCCGAGGTCGCCATGTTCTTCATTGAGAACATCGTCCTCCGCCACGGAGCCCCCGAGGTCCTCATCACCGACAGAGGTACGGCCTTTACGGCTGACCTAACGCAAGCGATCTTGAGGTACTGTCAGACAAGCCACCGCCGAACCACCGCGTACCACCCACAGACGAATGGCCTCACCGAGCGTCTAAATAAGACCATCGCCGACATGCTGGCCATGTACGTGGACGTCGAGCACAAGACGTGGGACGCCATACTCCCGTATGTAACCTTCGCGTACAACACGGCCGTGCAGGAAACGACGCAGTTTGCTCCATACAAGCTCGTCTACGGACGGAGCCCAACAACGACGCTTGACGCCATGCTACCGGTCGGCACCGACGAAGAAGACCTCGACGTCGCCAGCTACCTGGATCGCGCTGAAGAAGCTCGACAGCTAGCCCGCCTGCGTATCAAGAGCCAACAGACGGTCGACAGGCGCCACTACAACCTTCGACGACACCACACCGAATACCAACCAGGTGACCTTGTCTGGGTCTGGACGCCGATACGACGACGGGGATTGTCTGAGAAGCTCCTGCGACGCTACTTTGGACCCTACAAGGTAGTCCGACGTCGTGGTGAACTGGACTATGAGGTCGTGCCCGATGGCTTAACGTCATCCCAACGACGCCGTGCACGACCCGAAGTCGTACACGTGGTGCGACTTAAACCTTATTACGCGCGCTGATTAGCTGTGACGCATTGTTAATGTAATTTATTGCATGTACTCTCTCTTATGTTCTGTCTTTAGCATCGGGACGATGCTTTTTCAGAGGGGGGTAGTGACACGTGCGGTTCTTTTGGTTTACGAAGGAAGACGCTATCACTTTCTGTTAAGCGCAACGCAGGCCGCGTTTATCTTGTATGCCACTTTGGAACGCGTTACGACGCGTGTATAAAAGCCGGCGCAGTGCGCCACTGGGGGTCTTTTCTTTTTTTTCCGTCGGCCGACGACTGTTCACGCCGCTGTTGCTATGAGTTGTGTTTGGCCCGTTTTGCTGGGCACAAGTTCGCCCAATAAACAGTTCGCCTGACACCGCCCTGACTCCTGCGTGCTTCCTCTCAAGTGCTGCGTGTTTCACAACCTCGTGACAATATATATATATTGTGAAGAAGAAAACAAACGCATTGTTGGCAAGCAACATCGCTACCGCTTGGGTACTGGGTTCTGGGCTTCTCTCGCTCGCCTGGTGCTGATCGTCGCCGGCAGCTGCTTCACCATTGCTCTGTCCCGATCGTGTTTTCATTGCAGGGACGATCGATCGTGTTTTCATTGCAACCTGGGTGCTGCCATTCGCCGTCGCCTAAACGTGGAGCTGTGCAACCGAACGCTACCTCCCATAATGGCCACCAACAACGTGCAACCTGGCTCTTCCACTCCATCCTCCAGCAACCTCGGCGTTCTTCGCTTGCGAGAGCCCAAGGTCTTTAGCGGAGCTGATGAGACCGACGTGGAAGATTGGTTCACTAACTACGAACTGGTGAGCGCAAACAACAAGTGGGATGACGCGGAGAAGTTCACTAACGTCATCTTTTGCCTCACTGACGCGGCAGAAATGTAATACAACAACCACAAAAACGACATTACCACGTGGTTCATTTTCAAAACGTCGTTTGCGGACGTTTTTGGCCGACCCGCTGTCCACAATTCCAGAGCCGAACAACACTTGCGGACTCGTGCACAGAAGCCATCGGGATTGTTCACCAGTTACATCGAAGACATTATTCGTCTTTGAAACCGTGTGAACACCGCCATGCCCGAGTCAGAGAAGATTCAGCACATCTTCAAAGGGATAAATGACGGCGCATTTCAGATACCCCTGGCCCGTAATCCGGCCACCATTGCGGAACTTGTCAGTTAACGTCAAAGTTTCGAAGAGTTGAGGAAGCAGCGCGCCCTGACTCGGCCATTTTTCTCTCATGCTGACTCACTCTCCAGCCTTACTTCTTTCCCCGATCCCTCACCAACCCTGCAAGATATTAAAGACTTGGTGCGTAAAGTAGTAGCTCGGAAACTGTCGTTTATCCCTTCACGCAGCAGCCACCATCCTCTCGTCTGCCCTCACCACTCCGCGACGTTATTACTGAAGAGGTAGCTCAGGCTGTTCCTGTCGCTGCCCACCAGCAGCCTGTGGCCATGCCTGTTCCCCGTGCGCCAGCTACGCAGCCCGTGGCCGCGTCTCTTACGTATGCCCAGGTGGTACGCAGCAGACCCCGCCAGCAGCATTTGCCACCCATAGCTTCAGTTGATCCCCACTCCACCCCTTTTTTGACACCTTGGGCGGCACCGCGAGTCAGCAATCCCTGGCGCACTCCTGACAATCGACCGATCCGCTACGCCTGCGGTACTCCAGGACACGTGGCACGATATTGTCGCTGTCGCTTCCAAGCACTCCACGACGCTACTCGGCCGTTATCTTATGACCCACAGCCCATGCACCTACCTGCTCCCTATCCTTCACGACATTATGGCTACAGTAACCTTCCCGAGTCTCAGTCACGCCAGCCCCCGTCTCAGACTCACTCTCCCCGCTCCCCGTCTCCTCGCAGGCGATCACTGTCCCCAATGCGTCCTCGACGCGCTTTCTCCAACCGGGAAAACTGAACGCCGCAGTTCCAGATGCAAGAACTGCGCCGTCGTCGAAATGCTCAAGTCCTTGAACTTCACCTGCTAACGTCGTCGCCATATCTGTCGATGTTGTTTCTATCTTTGCCCTCGTCGACACAGGTGCTGCCGTTTCTGTTATAACCACCCAGCTCTGCCGCTCCCCACGCAAACTGACCAAGCCACTCTCTGGACTATCGCTTCGTACGGCTAGCGCACAACCGGTTCGACCTCTCGGCCCCTGTACGGCCCGCATATTCATTCAAGGCTCTATGTACGTTGTCGAGTTCATCGTCCTTTCGGTGTGCTCACATGACGTTATCCTCGGGTGGGACTTTCTGTCAAATCATCATGCCGTTATTGACTGCGCACGCGCTGAAGTTCAATTTTCGCACCTGTGTGAGTAAGCTTTTCACGAAACTCTTGAGCGGTCGTCAAAACTCGTCGTGCGTGAGGACACTGAAATTCCGCCAGTCTCTCTTGCCGTTGTCCCTGTTTGCTACGATAACCATCGCGATGCTACGGTAATGTTTACACCTTCCGACATTTTCATGAGCCGCAGAGCCATTTCCTTGCCTTTCGCTACAATTGAAGCCACTGCTGGCCGAAGCAACATTTTCGTCCACAACCCCCTTTCTGCACCGCTTACGCTACTTGCCGGTGAATGTCCCGCACGGGTGGAGTACCTTGATTCTTCTTAATTTCTTAACATGCTTGACGAGTCGTGCAGTAGCGCCTAGACCGAACGTCATGCCCTTTCCACACTGGAATGCTCGTTAAGTGACATCTTCTCGAGTTCCATCGCCGACACCTTAAGTGCTCAAGAGCGCGCCGAGCTTTTTAATCACCTCTAGCACTTCGCGAATTCATGTGACGTTTCTCAGCCGCAATTGGGTCACACTTCCGCAGTGCACCAATAAATTGACACCGGTTCGCAACAGCCATTGCGTCAAAGACCGTACCATGTCTCTGCTGCAGAACGTCACGTCATCAACGACCAGGTCGAAGAGATGCTACGCCGTCACGTTATTCAACCATCCCACAGTCCTTGGGCATCTCCTGTCATTCTAGTTCGAAAGAAGGATGGATCGATTCGATTTTGCGTCGACTACCGGCGATTAAACAAGGTGACGCGGAAAGACGTCTATTCATTACCGCGCATCAACGACGCCTTTGACAGCCTCCAAGGAGCCGAATTCTTCTCCTCCTTAGACTTACGATCTGGATACTGGCAGGTTCCTATGGCAGAAGGTGATCGCCAAAAAACTGCGTTCATTACACCAGATTGCCTGTACGAATTTAACGTAATGCCTTTTGGGCTTTGTAATTCTCCTGCCACGTTTAAAGGTCTCATGGACAACACGCTACGTGGACTGAAGTGGTCTGTGTTATGCTACCTCGACGACATTGTCGTTTTTTCTCCCAATTTTCCTACACATCTGCTTCGGCTCCAACTGGTTCTGACGTGCTTAACCAATGCTGGGCTCTAACTGAACCTTAAAAAGTGCCGCTTCACCGCGCGAGAGCTCTTCATCTTAGGGCACATCGTGTCCAAGCATGGAGTTCTACCCGGCTCTGCAAAATGGCGAGCAGTCGATGAGTTGCCGATACCTACTACACTGAAAGAATTACGCAGTTTCGTCGGACTATGCTCGTATATACTTCCAGCCCTTCGTTCAAACTTATGCCTCGATCATGTCCCCACTGACCAACCTCCTACGCGGGGATGCAGGCCTTTCATCCTGGTCTCCTGACTGTGACGTCACGTTTGCCACACTCCGTAGTCTGTTAACATCTCTTCCCATTCTCCGGCATTTCGACCCAACCGCTGCAACAGAAGTTCACACAGATACTAGTGTGGTTGGTTTTGGCGCGGTCCTCGCCCAACCCAAGCCGGGCTACTCCGAATACGTCGTCGCTTATGCGAGTCGCACGCTCACTAAAGCTGAGGCCAATTACAGCGTCACTGAAAACGAGTGCTTAGCACTAGTGTGAACGCTTCGCAAGTTTCGCCCATATTTGTACGGTCGCCCAATCGACCTGGTAATGGACCACCGTGCATTTTGTTGGCTCGCCACATTGAAAGATCCTTCTGGCCGCCTAGCTTGGTGGGCACTGCAAATCCAGGAGTACGACATTGGCTTCATCTATCGCAGCGCACGCAAGCATTCTGACGCTGATGCCCTGTCCCTTTCGCCTTTACCTCCCGACTCGGCCTGCGGAACCACTGGTACGGACTCCGCCGCATCTCTCGACCTTGACTCATTTGCCAGTGAACAACACAAGAACCCGTGGATTGCTTTTCTTTTTGACTGTCTCTCTGGATCGTCAACCACTACGGTATCACGATCTCTCCGACGACAAGCTGCTCATTTCGCAATTCGTGATCGGCTGCTACACCGACGCAACTACGCCCCTGAAAGTCGTAAATGGCTCTTGGTTGTCCCCCGCAGCTTGCGATCACAAGTATGCGCCTCCTTTCACGACGATCCCCACTGTGGCCATGCCACTGTGTTCAAAACTTTCGAACGCATTCGCCATCGCTTCTACTGGCGCGGAATGTATAATTTTGTTTGAAAATTCATCGTGGGCTGCCCTGACTGCCAACGCCGCAAATCACCACCTTTTCACTCGTGCGGTGCATTTCAACCGCTTACGTGCCCTGCCAAACCTTTCGCTCGGATCGGAATTGATCTCTATGGCCCTCTACCGACCACATCTGATGAAAATCGGTGGATCTTAGTCGCTGTGGACCATTTACCACGCTACGCTGAGACCGCCGCCCTTCCAAGTGCCACTGCGTGGGATGTAGCGTCCTTCGTCCTCCATCGCTTCATACTACGACATGGTGCACCTCGAGAACTACTAAGTGACCGAGGTCAAGCATTCCTATCAAAAGTCCTCACGGCTCTGCTTTCTGAATACCATGTTGTTCATCGCAAGAGCACGGCATACACCCCGCATACTAACGGGCTCACGGAGAGATTTAACCGCACCCTCGGCGATATGCTCGCGATGTATTTGACATCTGACCATACTAATTGGGATCGCTTTCTTCCCTTCATGACGTTCGCATAAAGCACCACGGCACAGTCTACCACTGGATTTTCACCTTTGTTTCTTCCTTACGGACGCGAACCATCCCACACCATCAACACTCTCCTTCTATACCGACCTGACGCATCCGAATGCCCATCTATGTCCGAAGCTGCCCGAAAAGCGGAAGAGTGCCGTGAACTCACACGCATTTTTACGACACAAGAACAGCAGTGCCAAAAAGAAAACAACGCCGACTCTTCTTCACGAAGCTACAGCTATTCGCCGGGATCACTTGTATGGCTGGCTGTTCCTTACCAAACCCCCGGCCTTTCCTCAAAACTCGTCCCGAAATATGAGAGCCCTTACCACGTTTTGGAGCAAACCTCGCCGGTGAATTTCCTCAATGAGCCACTTTACCCATCTGACGACATGCGCTGGCGTGGACATGACATCGTCCACGTCGCCCGCCTTAAGCCATATGATCGCCCTCTGCCAGACACTTAGCTCGCCTGTACGGCTCTTTTTCGGCGGGTTAAAATTGTGAAAAAGAAAACGCATCGTTGGCAAGCAACATTGCTACTGCTTGGGTACTGGGTTCTGGGCTTCTCTCGCTCGCCTCGTGCTGATCATCGCCGGCATCTGCTTGACCGTTGCGCTGTCCCGATCGTGTTTTGATCGTAGGGACACCGTCACCCCTTTTCAATGTATGTATATATATATATATATATATATATATATATATATATATATATATATATATATATATATATATATATATATATATATAGAGAGAGAGAGAGAGAGAGAGAGAGAGAAAAGTAGTTGTCGTTTTTTCCGAATATTGAGTGGTATTTTTCTCGGGATGAGACTGCCAAAGCACTTAAAAACACACAGCTGCTTTTTTTATACTTCACATCAGTCGTTGCATCCCTCCAGTAAAATGTGCCCGCTTGCCATTGTAAGGCAAATAATATATGTAACGAGAACAACAAACGTAAATACAATTTTGCAAACGAAGCACAATGTTTGAGAGCCATTCGCGTAATTACACTTTTTTCAGGAGGATTCTTGTCCTAAAGAATCGTTAAGTTTCACTCTCGATTCAACTACCACGGCGTTGCTGCATAACAGGTTCCCTCACACGAAAACTGTCATATTTTTCCTTTCCTACAGTTCACAACAAAAATTAGGTACACCAGGATATAATACGTGAGGCACTGTTGAACCACTTAAGTATAATTACTGAAAACAAATCCTATGAAAAGTTCGAACACGAGAGCTCGTGTAAGAGCTTGTGTTACTATCCCTAGACCAGTCTAGTTTCGTAATATGAAGAGATTCATAAAACATAACTTCAATTCATCAGATAGAAAATATAAAGAAATGTATTGCACGCGCAAAAAAAAACTATAATTTTAAAGGGGTATTTGCGGGTTCCCGTTGTTTCCTCACGTGGTTGGAGCTCCATAAGAACTGTTGGTCCACATTTCAAGTTAGTTTTTTCCTAGTACCACAACACGCAATTTCATCAGCATCTGTTGGAAGTGGTAATACAATAAAAATTTCGTGATGCTTGAGCTTCAGCGTTTGAACGTGATAGCAATATCCTGTCCCTAGTACGTACAGTGTTCAAATCAGCGTTCTGTAACGATGAAGCGTCGTGCGCGAAACAGCACGGGCGACATCTGCAGTCGCAAATGCGCCACATCTAAGCATGCGCGACGCAAGTGATGTACCTGCCTCGCAATACTGATCCCTGTTGATGGCCGCGGATGCAACAACCGCTTTCACCGTCGAAAGCACCGTTGGTCGAAAGCACTCTGAGCGATTTTGCGAAAAGCAAAAAAAAAACAAGAAAGAAATACGAAGCGAAACCATTGGCGTTGTGATATATCACGAAGCGAGAATGTTTCTTTTTTGTGGTTGTTTTATCTCGATTTTGTAATGTTGACAGCGCTTCGACGGCCAAAGCAGCCATCGCGGTCACGGAGATAAAGGGTGAAAACTCTAGGGCAGGCACATCATTGGCAGCGCGCATGCTCAGATGTGGCGCATTTGCGACTGCAGATGTCGCTCGTGCAGTTCCGCGCGCGACGCTTCGTTGTTATAGACAGCCGAGTTGAGCCCTGTACATCAAGCACTTAGTGCACACTTTTTATTGTATGATGTTACCAGAGAAACATTAATGCATTTGCGTGCATTCGCAGTAGTGTGTAGGCCTTTTGTAATGAGTGGCTGGCTTTAAACTTCTAAGTCGTAATGATAAGCACATGTTCTGATGCCCGATGACAAATTACGCTTGTACCAAGCACTATTAGTGAGATATTACTCGTTGCCTTGTGAGACCGTCACACGTTTCAACTTATATGAAAGTAAAAAAAAGCAAACTAGCAAAATTTAGAAAACGCTAGTCTCCACGTAGTACAGTATTTACGGTGCTCGACTCCTGACTTGAACGACGTGGATTTGGTGCTGGCCGCTTCGGTAGCGTTTTGGTGGAGGCGAAATGCTAGAAACATGTAGGTGCATCCGTCTCTTTGATTCGAGTACAACGTTCAGAAATCTTAGGCGATCGTAATCGCCGCAGCTTTCTAATACGGACTGCCTGATAATCGTATCCTGGGTTTCGGAACGTAAAGATCAAAATATCATTATTAACTCTAGTATTAAAAAACGCTCAGTTAAGCGGGCTCACAATGCCAAAGTGCCAAAAATGATACTATAGCTGGAGCATACTATGAAGGAGAAGACAGTCGTATTGCTGGCAAACCAGTGACTGTTTGAGAAACAATCATTGTTAGACAAAAGCTATTTCGGCGAACCCACATGTACATAATTTTTATTTATTTCTTGTTGAACATACAGCGGTCTTGAAGCCCCAGCTCACGAGTGCAGGCAGAATAGAAAGATTGCGATGTAACCCAAAATATACAATGGGTGAAGCTCAGTTGGATCAAACGCTACTAAGGCGTCGGCACTGCCCAGGCTCCACCTGTATCGCCAGCGTGGATTCTCCATTCGGACATCAAAAAAATTGTTGTGTGCTTTAATGGAGTATTACTGTAATTTCAGCACACCGGCGACACTCAGAACTTTATAGCGAAATTGAGGGCATTGTAAATAAGTAGTTCATACGATTAAAGTGAACTCTCTAGCCACTGTTAGTCCGAAGTTTTTCATCTTAAAATTCAAAGAAAGTATGAACTGACCTGATGTTATGGAACCGACTCAGTGCCTTTTTTCTTTAAGAGTGACTCTTAAACCGGATTCGAAGCCAGTGATGTTTCTTGGCAGGGTCCCCCTCTACGTCATCCTTTTTCCAGCCGTTCTTCTTGTTGCGGAGATAATTGCACTAGTTTCGTGGACCATGCACATATACACTCGATTAGGCCTCAGTAGAGTGGTTAATGTTTCTAGGTTATTTGGAAACAGGACTCTAAGGACTGCCTTTTTGTGCGGCTACCATCTATGTCTATTTTATTTTATTATTTTATTCGTATAAAGTGAGACAGAATTCTGTCGAATGCGTTGACGTCTAAATGGTTAAGAAGTGAATCAAAAGTGTGCTTTCCCCCTGTCCCCTTCCTTATCCACCGAGGAGCACACCTCCCGCTGGTCGGCGTGCTTTAAGAGACTAAATATTGCACACATTTGGTTATAGAAAATATACTTCACTGCTAGATCATGCCATGAATAGACATGTTTCCAAAGTACAACTACAAGAACAGCGATATTGTTTTCTTCGCCTCCTGGTGCTTCTACATCAGCTGATAGCCACTTCACCTTTCTCCATCCTCTTTCTCCCGGCAAACGGAGAACCTGCTTGTTAGTAGTGGTTACTATACGATGTCAGCGCTAAGTCGTCGATGGGTAATGACAAAACTGGAGGTTGTTGGATGTTAAGCAGGCAAGCAGATGCAGTAAATGGGCCTGAGTAGGGTTAAAACGATATGTTTATGTACTTCACAGCAACGCACAGATGAGAATGAACAATGGCAAAGGAAGAAAACGCTACGCTAGGGCAGAACACAGAACGCAGTCCTAGCGAAAGCTGGTGGAACGGCCTCTGTAGAGGGCATTGTGAACTATCTTTGGGCGACTACTACAATTTGCAAGGTATCCACCTAGCCGACATCGTCACAAGTTAACGAAAGAAGAGAAGTACTCATCATGCCATTTTCATCATTCTGTCGAGAAGCGAGGTATCCAATGCTCATATGTAAAACACATCGCCACATTCCTTTCCAACTTTTGTTATTGCCAAGTAACACTGTAAGTAAAAATCTGTGGAAGCAAGCCTACAGTGTTCGAGAAGCTTCGTGATTATAGTAGATCATTTTTTAAGGTTACGCGCGCAAGTCCAACATTCCCAATTTTTCTGGAAGTCACGTGGCCGCTAGTGATAACGCTGGAATATTTGACGGCATATGTATAAATGCCTCTCAACAATCGACCACATTCATACTATCAATCAGGTAATAGAGAAATGCTCAGAATACAGCCAACCACTATACATAGCCTTCATTGATTACGAGAAGGCGTTTGACTCAGTATAAATATCAGCAGTCATGCAGACACTGTGGAATTAGGTCGTCGATGAAGCATATATAAACATCCTGAAAGAAATTACAGGGGATAAACTGCTACCGTAGTGCTTCATATAGAAAGCAACAGAAGGCCAATCAAGAAGGGTGTAAGGCAGGGGGACACAATTACCCCAGTGCTGTTTACCACATGCTTACAGGAGGTTTTCAGATGCCTAGAAACGGGAACAGTTAAGGTTACGTGTTAATGGGGAGTACCTTAGTAACCTGCACTTCGCCGATGACATTGCATTGCTGAGTAACTCAGGGGACGAATTGCAACTCATGATTACGAAGTTTGACAAGGAGAGCAGAGAGGTGGGTCTTAAAATTAATCTGCAGAAAACGAAAGTCATGTACAACAACCTCAATAAAGGGCCACGCTTCGAGATAGGTGATAGTGCACTTCAAGTTGTAAAAGACGATGCCTACTTAGGGCAGGTAAAAACCGTGGAGCTGAACCACGAGATTGAACCTACTAAAAGAACAAGAATGGGTTGGAGCACATTTGGCAAACACTCTCAAACTATGACATGTAGATTGCCACTATCCCTCACAAAGAAGGTATATAACAGGTGTATCTTGCTGGTACTTAAATACGGAGCAGAAACCCGGGGTTCAGCTTAAATTGTGGACGAGGCAGCGAGCAATGGAAAGAAAAATGGTAGGTGTAAACTTAAGAGACAAGAAGAGAGCAGAGTGAATTAGGGAACAAACGGCGGTTAAGGATATCATAGTTGAAATCAAGAAGAGGAAATGGACATGGGCCGGGCATGTTGTAGCGCGTAGACAGGAATACCGCTGGTCATTGAGGGTAACTAACTAGATACCCACAGAATGCAAGCGGGTTAGGGGGAGACGTAAGGTTAGATGGGCAGATAAGATTACGAAGTTTGCGGGTATAAATTGGCAGCAGCAAGCACAGGACTGAGTTAACTGGCGGAACATGGGAGAGGCCTTTGTTATGCTGTGGACGTAGTGAGGCTGCTGCTGATGGTGATGTATAAATGCCGACGCGCTTCATCGCTTCTCTATTGACAGACGGCCGACGCGCTGCTCACCGTTATCAGTGCCAATGTCTTGCTCTGATTTTACTTTTCTTTTACGTGGCCACAAGCTAAACCCGATAAACAATTTAATTTCAACATTCTTCCCGCTTTCTTTTGTCCGCGTCACGACACTGTGACAATATATGCGCTTTCGTAATGTTGAGGCTCACGACGTCAAAAAATTATGCCGGAGTTCTTTGAAACACAAGAAAAGTTTCAAACTACTCACTAGTTACGTAACTCGCACTGTGTGACGCTCAGTTGTTACTTCCCTCTTATATTACTTTGTATTTCATCTATTACTATCTATCATTCCTAAACCAATATGGCGCATCTAATTCATCATTCTGAAAGGTTGACTCCGACTCGACGTAACAAGTTTTCACAAATCCTCGAGCACCCATCTACTCAAAAACACTTGCTTCTTTGCACAAGACTTAGCGTCGGAGAGCGGAGCCTGTTATTTAGCGTATCGGTAGGTCGCAAAATGGCAATTCCTGGCACTCTGACTGTTTTTTCTATAGTATTTCTGACGGTATGACGCCGTCAGACAGGACCGCCGCGGGTCAGTAATGTGCACACCCGTTAGTTTTCGGCTGAGAAAAGAATTTCTAGGAAAAATCCCGGACGATTTTCGGCAGAGTCAGTTGCTATGGTCAACCACGCTTGACATTACAAAAAAAAAAAATAACTCGGCGGAAGGAGGGGGGTTGAAGGGGGTTGAAGCTGTGCCCTTCTCCTTGCTACGCCTCTGGCTACAGCTCATAGTAGGCTGTAGCACAGTATGCTGGGGTTGAGGTCTGCCGTTAGGTCGCTTTAAAAGGAAGCTGAACCCAGCTTAAAAATGGCCACGCCAATAATTTCATGTTGAAGTTCGTTGCCAAATATTGAAAGAGAGGTACTACTGTGAACGTAGTTTTTATCATTTACTGAAAATATTATCACTTTCATTGAGCAAAACCTTGACGTGAAATTACAATATTTTCTGTCCCACTTGTGAAAGGCAATAGGAAGTTGAGAATAACTTATTCGGTAAAACCTCGATAATTTGAACTCAAAAGGAATATCAAATTGTTCAAATTGAGTGGAGTTTGAATGAGGGAGTGAGCGCTACAATTAAAAGGAATCATGCCACACTGCGTGGACAGAACCCAAAGAAGCCACTTCAGAACTCTTTATTGCTCATTAGGCGATAGTACATGTTCGCGGCAAGTTATTTCGTAAATTAGGTGCATGAGGCACAAAAAGCGAACATAATTTTTTGAATCAGTAAGTGATACGCCACAAACAAGCAGCCACATTCATTTATGTGAACAGGGACGGCTAATGTCGAAGTATACGGTGTTATGTATGCTCTGAGACTACTGTATTATATTGATCTAAGAAACTCAGAGCCAATAGTAATCAGCTCCATCATTCAGTCAATAAACTCAGTTTGTCATATTTTTACGGAGGGATGTAAAACTTCAACACGTTTCACTTCAAATATTTACTTTGAAATCACAAAATGCACTATGTATTTGAAGTCGTGCAGTTCCGACAAACCTAACAATTTCCCTTTTGATACAGCTTTTTATTTTATGTATTGGTACTGCAACCTCTTTTAGGGTTTTTAGGAGGATCGGCTATAGTGCAGGAACGAAAATACATTATAAAATTCATGTACATGAAGACTGCAAGAATAACATTACTAATAATGAATAAAAAAACACACACTTTCACTAATTATAAAGAGTTCATGTTCAATGACACAGCAAAGAATTTACTATTGGTGTAAGTGAAATAAAGCCACAGGCAACGCACATGCCAACCGACAGTAACTACGAAAAATAACTGATCAAGTTTCAGCTATGATGAAACGACGAAAATTCTGGGGAAGAAGTTGCTTGAATGAAGTTGCTGCTAAGGTTATTTTGGAAATCTGACTGTTCTCGGCAAAAAAAAAGAATACTTCAAGTGGTCTTTATGAGAACCGAAAAGAGTGATTGTAAGTTGTTTTTTTTTTGTCTTCGGGGCATTGTGTGAGCGGAGAAGAACGGAATCCATTTGCTAGTATTGACGTTATAGTGCCCCTTTACTAACTAATATAAACACTCTAAACGTAATGAGTGGTTTATTTTGGATGAGGGCATGGGGTTAGCTCGAGCTTGCAGGTCACGTACTTAGCTGCGTCAGAAATGATTTTTAATGAGCTACGTGGCTCTTTTTTGGACACTTTCTATTTCAGAATATTACGTCTTGATATAACACAGCAAGGTGTTAGACTGGTACGACAATGAAATGTATGCTAATTTTCTCAAACCAGAGGTAGCCAATGTAATCTTTTCAAGACAAATTATTGTCTACAGGCATTTGCTACAACATAACCAATATGATTGTTCCACCTCAGATAACTTGATATGCATAGCCCAATGCATTCGGATACCTCATACAAACTCACACTGTTGAAATTATATGTAAAAATAAAGGATGTTTCTTCCGAGTTATTTCCATGAAACAGTTTTGTTGAAGTTTATACACATCTGCCATTGTTTACACAATGAAGCAATACGTTGAAAATTATTGTTTCAGAATTCCTGATTCAATTGGTCGTTGATTTCTATTTAGAAAATCGCAGTCGTCTGCGTACACTTCTGTGTTTAGAGAGATGTCTTTTGCTTTTTCACTTATATTTGTAGGAAAGAGCAGTGCCCCGACACTGACTCCTCCGGACAGCCGATTGCACTGGCAGGTGGTTAGTTTGATGGCTTTCAAATACAAGAAACTGATGGCAAAGATTCAAGCACGCTGAAATTCAAGTAACCAATTGGTATTTCTAAGCAGCCACTGTAAGATATATAATAATTTACCGTGTGTTACTTGTCAGAAACCATCAAGTATTGCATGAAAATTGCACAAATTTGTAATGTTAAACATGACTTAGTGGCATGGAAAAATTATGAATGGTAGCTTCTAGTTGTGTACAAGTTGAGTACGCTTTGTGAAGTTCATGCTGGCACTTCAAGATTTTAAACGCATCTAAGAATTCCATTATGTGCCCATGTAATATGTGCTCTAATATTTCGCAGTGTACGACGCTAAAATTACAGGACGGTATTTTTATATACAGTTTGGCAACGCATTTATGGAGTGGTGTAAATCTGGCTGTTAACCAGTCATTTGAAAGTTGGCAGTCTTCTAATGAGTGTAAAAACACATCGTGCAAGCATTTTGCAATCCATTCAGCATACTTTTTCATGAAAGCATTGGGTATATTGTGAGGGCCCGAACAGTGGTTTTTAATAAGTTTTACAAGCATGTGTAAGATCTTTAATATTACTAATAATCAGTACCACATCAAAATCATTACCACACCAAAAATAGCTGGTAAGTAGTTCCCCAAACAGGTAACACACGTTCATCGCAGCTAAAAACGCAGTTAAAATGCTCATTAAATGACTTAGCAATTGTATGTTCACAATCGAAGTGATCTATATGTGGGGTTTAACGTCCCAAAACTACCATATGCTTATGAGAGACGCCGTAGTGGAAGGTTCCGGACATTTCGACCACCTGGGGTTCTTTAACGTGTGCACAAATCTGAGCACACGGACCTACACCATTTCCGCCTCCATCGGAAATGCAGCCGCCGCAGCCGGGATTTGAACCCGTGACCTGTGGGTCAGCAGCCGAGTACCTTAGCCACTAGACCACCGCGGCGGGGCACAATCGAAGTGAATACCATCGACTACCAATACATCATCACATTTCGGTGCTGTTTGGTGACACTTCTCACCGAAATTTCTCCGTAGACATCGTGATAAATTTCGGCAGTGATTCCTCATAGTAACATTGTTTATCAGCAGATAGTGAGATTCCATGCTTTATTGAGAGAGAAATTTCTGTCGGTCACTTGATAAAACGCAGCTTGTCTTTTTCGTTTTAGTTGTTAACCACTTTAACTGCCTTTTCTATCTCAGTGTCTTCTAAATAAGCAAGATTTTTTTTCTTTTCTTAACAATAGTTTGTGCATACTAAAGTGCCAGTTAGTTATCGTGTGTTAGCGAAATAGTTTGTTGAAAGAACAGAACCATGTCAACTTTCTTGCCCTTCAGTCTGTTTTCTCTGCCCCATCAGTTACTACGCACTCGAAGAACGAAGTTTATACTTCAATGAAATCGCGCGGTTTGTTTCATACCATAGATAATGCACGATGAGACGTACTATTGATAGCATTGCAGAAAGTTTTTTTTTTCTACCATTGATAAATCTACAGTCACTCAACCATCGATAGTACATAATGCTATCGAAAGTTGTGCATCACTAGTTTGTACGAAGACGCGTTTTTTGTCTTTTTTTGCGCAAGACCCCAGGGGGGCGCATGGACGTTTGGGGTATCGCACTTTTTCACAGTATAGTTCATCGCATGCAATGCTGTGCCTCGTCGCGGTGGTCCAGTGGCTAAGGTACTCCAATGCTGACCCGCTGCTGACCCGCCGCTGGTGGGATCGAATGCCGGCTGTGGCGGTGGCATTTTCGATGGAGGCGATAATGCCGTAGGCCCGTGTGCTAAAATTTGGGGGCAGGTTAAAGAACCCCAGGTGGTTGAAACTACCGGAGCCCTCCGCTACGGTGTCTCTCAAACTCATATGGTGATTTCGGGACGCCAAATCTTACATATCATTATTTAAAATCAAGCGCATTCAACGCTGTATCAGAGCCCTTCAATTATGTGATGGTAAGAATTTTTCCCCGTCCCGCTGCTCACCCTATAGGGCCGCGTCATACATTGTCCGAAGATGCCAAAACGTGGCTATACTGTAGAAACAGCTGCGTTTTGTTTTGAAGCAGCTTAAGTTTGGGCATGAGACGATGATGCCGAACACATGTTGCGTGCCAGCTGGTCGTTCTTTTGCAAGAGAACAAACAAAATGCGTGTTTGCTTTGCCGAGTAAAAAGGAGCGCAGAAATTGAAGTACGCCCTACTGCTGCTAGAGAGTGGTGATTTCACTTTGAATTGGTGTGCACGCGTATGTGCTCAAAACACATTGAGGCCTCGGACTTCACCACCGCCTGTGATTTCAATTTCACCGTTTCGAATTTCGACGGCGCCGGTGCCGCGTTTTTTTTTTTTTTTTTGGGGGGGGGGGGGTCAGCAGACGGGCACCGTGGGCACAGCATGGCGACAGACTGCTTGCTCAGATGATTTCCTAAATGAAAGGCAGTTTCAACTTTGCATGTTTTAAATCTGCACAGTCAGCTTGAACCTTTGCTAATGACTGAACGACGATATTTCCTTATTCGTTTTGTGTCTCGTTTATTCCGCATAAACCTCGCTCAAAAGTGGCATCGCTTCAGCAAAAAATTTGGAGCCCACGAAATACCTCAGCTTTAACATTTTTTGTCATTAGAAAAAGCCATTCTACAGAGGAAGCCTTTCCAACATTGATTTATTTATCTCCTGCTAAATTACTTCAACACGTCTTGGTGGCTTCGTTTTTTCACAAAACAATATCTTTAAACGAACACCACCCTTAGCGTTTGACAGTCGTCCTCATGCGATTTGCGTTAAGAAGTTTCATTTCATTAGCTTTGCAATGTTATGGTAACGGGGCACAGAATAAATATATACCTGAGACAGTATTCAGAAGAGGAGATGTGATAATGCCAATCGCTTTAGCTTTCATCGTTGATACTGGGAAGTGAACGTACATTTGCTGCAAATGAAGAAATCGATGACTGACTCGCCAGATTGATGTTCCCCCACTGCAACTGCAGGACAGCGTTTATAGCTCCTAGCTTTATTGAGACAGCGCATACTTAAACACAGTCAGTGTTCAGCGTCACCGGGCGAAGCAGTTTCGCGACCGTTCATGCCCCGGCGTGCATGGCTTTACCGCCTGATGTGACAAGTTTATCCGCACTTATAGCATAGTATTTGCGCTTGTACGTGTTGGCCTATTCGGCTATCACTGAAATTGCACTTTTTGACGAAGAAGACACTGGTGTGCCCATGGCGGGCAAGCCAGTCGCATTTAGGCTCAGCAGGACTTGTTCACAAACCAGCAGTTGTAGCCAGAATCTCCGGCCGATCATGCTCTTCACTGACTGCAGTAGGAAGCGGGCGTTCTGCTGTTTGAAGCGGCATTCCGGATTTTCCCGTTTCGAAGTACTCCTGTTAAGGTGGCCAACTAAGATGTGACTGATACGTGATATTTATTGTCCCGAACCCACCATATGATTATGAGAGACGCCGTAGTGGAGGGCTCCGAAAATTTCAACCACCTGGGGTTTTTTTACGTGCACCCAAATTTGAGCACATGGGGCCTCCTAAGAGCATTCGGTTTGCATAATTAGACGTAAAAAGCACGAAGAGGAAGGCAAACAGGAATAAAGAGACACACGTGGGGGCTACTTTCTACACAGTTTAATCCGGAATAAAACTGATACTTCTTATGCAGAAAGAACTGTCACATATATTCAGCGTGCAGGCACATTAAGAAAGTGCAGCTGTTTTGTGACAGTGATATGGAAGCCATACTCACGCAACAATCACCTGATACAACAACCTTTCAACAGCAGAGCTGTTTACACCAGCTGTAATATGTCCCACATGATAAAAACGAGTTCCATGCAAATATGAGGTCATCGAGCGTTGCCTAGCAAGCGGTTGCATAGCTATATGTGTATACTGCGCTTGCCCACACAGTGCTCTGCCATCAGCTCACTGGTTTGGATAACACGCACAACTGCTTGGCCACGCCAGACTTATTTATTTATTAAGCCAATACTGCCGCCTTCCATGCCAAGTCGTAGGCAGGATTGGGTTGCATATATATACAATTGATGTTACATCTTTCAATCTAACATCACTATGCGCAGTCGGCTATGACTTGATGTGACGACCAACTCTGGAGGCGCTCCTTCGTTTTATATTCAGTCGACACGTATTGCGAGACGCTGGCATTTTGAGACTAAAGAAGGTTTTGACTGCCCATGCTGAGGCCGCTTACCGTGAATCGTGGCGCTTTGTTATACGTTACTGCAGCGCTCTACTCGCTTACAGTCCACTATATAATTCGGCCGAAAACGCGAGATGCGACTGTGAACGTGGTGTCACTTCGTATGACTTCGTATAACTTATCATTTGACTGATATCACATCATGTAGCCATCGGCCATACCATGCTGAATGGGCCGGTTTTTGTCCGATCACCGAAGCTAAGCAGCATTGGGCTCGGTCAGCTCTTGAGAGGGAGACCACCTGGGAACACCGAGTGCTGATGGCACCTTTTTTATGCATTTCCGATGGAGGCTGAAATGTTGTAGGTCCGTGTGCTCAGATTTGGGCGCATGTTAAAGAAACCCAGGTGGTCGAAATTTTCGGAGCCCTTCACTAAAGCGTCTCTCATAATCATATGGTGGTTTTGGTACGTTAAACCCCACAAATCAATCAATCAAATCAACATCACAGCATGCAATTTGTCATCACTTCGTATGACAGGGGTCAGCTAAAAACCGATCAGCTCCTCCACCTGGTCTATAGCCTTTCGTAGCCTTGCGCCACTACGGCAAGCCACGCTTGGTTTTTAGCTTTGATTGCGATTCTGGAAAGTTTACTATGTTTTCTAGCAATCACGTGCACACACGAAGTTCCGGCGAACTCTTGAAATGCCCACAAGTTTTTGCCAGGCGACCTTCTGTGCCATGTCTATATAATGTTCTTGCAATTTTGTCTGAGGCTATCGTTAAAGCACTGCTCAGCCTGGCCCGTGCACTTCAAGCGTTGCTCCGTTTGCCCCACGCTTTTTGTTGTTGTTGACAGTGGTTCTCCATGGCTTTCTCCAACGCTTGACGGCGCGTCATGAGGCCATCCGAGGAGGCTATAATGACGGCGGCCTTGCGCTTGATATGCCAGGAAGGGCAGCATGGCTCGTTCGCGGGATGTTTCCGCTGCAGTTGATGAAACAAGGGTGCTCTGAAGAGCACGGTTCATTCGGGTGACTGCCACCGCAATGAAGGCAGCACTCGTCGCGCAAACACGGCTCCGTGACATGGCCGAATTGGCCCCACCAAGTGCATTGCAGGAGCTAAGGCAAGCGTGGACGGACCGGCCTGCGCTGTTTCAGAGGAACATCTCCGCTGGTACGGCGGTACCCTCAAACGTAATGGTGATGCACTTGCCATGGCACGTGCACGAGACGACCGGTGCGGCCGAGGCGTTGTTGGATGTGATGTCAGTGGTGTCCAACTCAACGTCAACCTCGTGGACGACTTCAACGCAGGTGTTGTCTACAAGGAGCTTGCACCTGATGTCGATGGAGCAGATCCTTCGAACTCGGAGAAGCTGCCAAGCGTCCGCTAAGGGTGTCACACCCATGGCAACAAGGTTTCGTTTTAAGTTGACGCATTGGGTGGCGGCAAATCCTCACATATATGCCGCGATGAAATTACGACGCGCTGCAAGAAACTTTGCCTTCTCCACCCTTCTGTAAAAAATCGTGCCACTGCACTTTGTCACTGTGGTTGGAGAGACAGGGGCTGCGTGTTCAGGCACAAAGGTCGTGTTAACTTCGGTGGCTGGCTTGAGAGAAAGAGAGTCGGCGAGAAGACGTAGAAGCGCGAGTGTCTTCTTCATTTTGCTGGCACGTCGCATCTGATGTGGCTGTTGGCGAGGCAGGCGTTTGGTACTACCAAGAGTAGCTGAATACAAAGGAGGTGTCGGTCCCTGAAGAGGCCGTTTTATAAGGGGTGTCCTGGGTGGAGCTCTCCTCTTGCGCGCTCGTGTGTGATGGTGGCAATTGATTCGGTATGTCGAAGTGACTTAGGATGGGGCTTGCGGTGACGACACAAGTCGCCGATTCCGTGGGCTTCGAGATGGCTTGCGTGTCGAGTTCTGCAAACATGGGTTTCAACCGCTTCTTTCTGACTGTCTTGGAGGAAGCCGGCTTTTGTGCCTGCTGCTTCTGCCACGCAATCGCTGATACATTCGCCCTGGTTTGCTTGGCAGTAGTTGAGTGCTTTTCTTTGCACGCGCCCGGAGGTGATCTTTGCTGACCAGTGGACAAGGGGTAGGTTGCTCGCCGTCTGACTCATCCCGACGCTTTTGACGCTTCGAGTGTACGTCAGCGTAGATGTCTTTAGCCCAGCACCTAAGGAGATGTGGGCCCATGCCTTGGTATTCCTTAGAAAGGCTGCGCGCTCGCGGGCGTGGATCAGGCATGAAAAAAAGGCAGATCTCCCGTACAGTGATAATCAATAATATTCGAAGCATGATTGAGGAAGGTTTTTATGTCACTTTAAAATCAGCGCAACGTTAGGAGCTCGACGTTATTATATCGTACGTGCCTTCCATGTCATGATCATATTTTTTGGACGGGTCATTCATCTTCGTCATCTATTCATGTCACTTATTACCAAACTTGGTACACGTGGAGCTAGTAAAACGGCCGTGAGCACGCTGAGCGTATTATGTCGTCATCTTTTACATGACAAGCATGTGATTATTGTCATGTTTGGACGTGTCATTTACCTTCGTCGTCTACTCACGGGACGTGAAAACAAATTTGGTATGTGTGGAGCTAGCGAAGCGGCCGCGAAGCTCGCTATGAGCGTGGTATGTTGTCATGTTCAAACATGACATGAATGTCACGATTAAGATGTTTGCACCAGTTATGTAACTTTGTCATTCACTGACGTACCGTAACACTGAATTTGGTATATGTGAAGCTAGCGAAACGACCACGAGCGCACAATTATTGTAGCATGTAGTCATGTTTTACATGACACGCATGTCATGATAATAATGTTTGGAAATATTATTTACCTTCATCATCCGTTGGCGTCACGTAGTACCAAACAGGCCATATGTGAAGTAAGCTAAGTGGTAGCGAGTGCATTATAAGCGTGGCATGTAGTCAGGACTTACATGACATGCATGTCGTGATTTCCACGTTAGGGTCTCTTACTTCTGTTTGTCATGGAATCACGTCGTACCGTACCAAACTTGCAATATGTCAGGTGAACAAAACCACCGCACGAGCAGCAAGACCATAAAATGTAAATCATGACACTCATGACATACCTTTCATGATTTTTTTGTCATTTTGTGGTTCCATATCATCATGAATTCATATCATAGATGAAATTTTTATGATATGAAACCACGATTAGGGAAGCGTTCTGTGCTTCCTAGAGGATTTCAACGAGCTGCACCCGTCGATTAAATTCATGCACAAAATTTCCAAAACAAGCATTACTTCTTGGACGTTACTGTCTCGGTTGAAAATGACCGCCTGTCAACAAACATTTACAAAAAGCCTAGAGACCGGCCTACATTTCAGCAGCAGCCACCGAAAGCACTGCAAAACGCGTAATCCATATTCTCAGGCCTACCGGTATTGAAGAATATGCACCGATATACAGGAATTCTACAGACACGCAGAACGCCTAAAGCATTCTCTATTGAAACAAAATTATACCGAAGGCATTATTGACGATGCCAAACTACGTGCTCGGTACGTGAACCAGAACGATATGATATAAGGCGCCAAAAGGAGTATCAGAAAGAGCTTTCCAAACAAACCTTGTACTAACTTACTCTTCATCAGTGCCATGACTCATCAACATACTTTCCCGCCATTTCAAAATAATTGGGCAAAGCAAACGACTAATTCCCATTTTTGCGGAGCCACCTCACGTGGTGTACCACAGTGATAAAAACATAAAGGACATTATTGTCAGAGGAAAAACAGACCTTTTCCAAATTCAGTCAGGGTGCCATTCCTGCGGAAAAGCTCGCTGCAAGGTCTGACCACAGATGGTCATAACGCATGAATCGAAAGCAACCTTCTCGCAGTTCAAATTATGCATAACTAAAAGCCTTAATTTTAACTCCAGTAACGTAATACACATGCTACGATGTAACATATGCGGGCAAGAATATATACGGCAAACAAACATGCCATTTGACTGCGCTTCAATAATCACCGGTACCATGCCACTTCCCTGCCGAAGGTACGTTTGTCTATAGACATCTGGGCCTGCCAAACCACAGTTTTGAAAATATCAGCGTAAATTCATTACAGTCCAGTTTCTCAAACAGGCGCGACCCTAAACAGTGTGAGACATCATTTATTTTCAAACTCAGAACATTAGTAGCAGGCATCAACGAGGGCCCCGGAAGATTCTCCTGCCTTCGGGAGGTAAGCCAAGAAAAAATTGGAAACCGAAATTCATAACGAGAGACCATGCTTGTTTTCTGATTGACTCGTACGTGTATAGTGCTTTTACATATGAATACGACAGTCTTTCTTGGGGACCTTTGACGCAAAAACTTTGGTATGTCTGTCTGTACATTTGTATGTTTGCCCACAGTTACCCTGAACTGGGTACTCGAAACAGCACCAGCCGATACCCTGAACGGCCGACCCCATCTGCAGCGACCACCAATGTTGCTCAAGAATCGGCGTTCATACGTGTGCGATTGTCAATTAAAAAGCAATTTTTTCGCATATCTGAGGCACCATAACACACGTATATATTCTGCTCGTTCCTATTTCACTAGAAAAGGCATACATAGGAAATACTAAGGACCGTAGCGCTTAACACGCTGCACTGACCATCCAACGCTTGCACGGAAAGGCGAGTGTTTCCAACGCTTTGCTAAAACGAGACGGTGGTGGCACCTACCCGTCACCTTGTGTTCTACGCCTTATCACCTCTGAGGCGGGCCAGCACACCCGTCTCAGAGCCACGCGCTTTGTTTTTGAAAAAAATGGCAGCATATCCACGGAGTGATTGATGGAGAGTGGGGCGAAGCATTCGTCCATCCATGTGTCCGTCTGTGTGACCGTCCATGCGTCTGTTCATGCACCCGTCCCTGCGTTCGTTCATGCATCCGCCCCTGCGTCCGTTCATGCGTCCATCTATGCATCTGTCTGTGTGTCCGTTCGTCCATCTATTCAACACCCCAAGTCCCACCATCTCGCATCTTTTTATCATATATTTCCCATATAGAAGCACCGCCATTCAGTGGACATTCCAAGGACCAAACGAGAGGTGGCACACGCACACTTTCTTACGGCTTGCGCTTCGGGTCTACTTCCCACCTTCAACCACCTTGAGTTCATGGTATATACTAGTTCACTGTATTTATGGCACTGCGGCCCAATGCTCGCTTAACCTTGCTAAAACCAAGGAGGTTACGCCCAGCGAGTATAACGTAGCAACCTTTTTCTGTCAGATAGTGCTCAATGTACATGCCAGTGGCTGCTAATGTGAAATGAGAGACAGGAGGATTCAGCTTTTAATTTCTTACGGCTTGCGCTTCGTATCTGCTTCCCCCTTTTAACCACCTCGAATTCATTCATGGTGTATACTAGTTCATTGTATTCATGGCCCTGCTGCTCAACGCTCGCTAAACCTTTCTAAAACTAAGCAGGTTACACCCAGCGAGTATAATGTAGCAACCCTTTCTTGTCCGATAGTGCTCAATGTACGTGCCAATGGCTGCTAATGGGGATCGCAGCGTGCGCGTTGACTAAAAGCCGAATGCTCCTGTCTCTCATTCCCCATTAGCAGCCATTGGCATGTACATTGAGCACTATTTTTTATTGTTAAACAACACACAGAAGAAATCTCTCACCGGCACCCCCTTGGAGATCAAATGTTATACCTATTTCGCGTATGTGCCACTGGTGATTACGTACTACGAGGGACGCACAAGCCATGCCATAAGGAGCTTCGCCCCTAAAAAAACGGTCAGATGGCGGTCATGTCTCACGTGTGACGTGACTTGATGCGCTCGATCGCCTCCGCTGCACGCTCGAGGCACTCTAACGCAGCGCCTCCTGCATACCAGTCACCGATTTTTTTGAGCAGAACATCAAAAAAATGTTTTGTTCACTCTCTCCACACGCAATACCATCGTTTTTTTTTGGGACATTTGCAGTATAAATGCAGATACGGGGCCAATTTTTTCTTCTTTTTTTCTCTATTTTTTTCTTTACACGTGCTCATACAAAGTGAAGTGTTTACGCTCGCCTACAACTTGAAAGTCAATGAAGGGAAACGAGCGAAGATAAAAGGTAAAGACCAAACTGACCCTTTACGGGACACCATTTCCTTACGCATGGCGGCGTGGCCCCTTCCGCCACTGCAGCGGCAATCTTGAGTGGCCCTACAGACATCGAGAACTGACCAGCACAAGATGAAAACCAGATGTGGAATTACAGTGAGTTTTGGTTGGCCACAATCTGGTTTTGTGCTTAGCGTTCTCAGTTTTTTTTTTGTTACTTTGGCAAACCTCTTTCAAGGTGAGAGGGACACGGAGGCAACCAAGTTTTAACGTCTACGTTAGTCTAACTCATCCTCTGACGAAGGGAGGTCCCCTCCCGAAACTGTAAGGAAATAAATATATTTATCCTTGTTAACAACGTTACCACTGTGTTATATATATATATATATATATATATATATATATATATATATATATATATATATATATATATATATATATATATATTATTCAAAAAAGAAGTTCTGTTGGTCCGGTGCAAATAGAGTTAAGAAATAAAGGAGCACACTTACGAAAATTTGATAGTTGTTTACGTTTCGGCCGTGGCACGGCCGAAACGTAGAGTAAACAACTATGAAATTTTCGTAAGTGTGCTTTTTTGTCTTAACCACATATATATATATATATATATATATATATATATATGGGATATGACACAACGGGAGCGTTGTCAACAAGGATAAATATATTTATTTCCCAACAGTTTTGAGAGGGGTCCTCCCTTCATCAGGGGATGAGTCATTCTAACATGAACTTCCAAACTTCGTTGCTGCCGCGTCCCTCTCGCCTTGAAAGATGTTTGCGAGAATGAGAGAGAACTAAAAAAAGAAAGAAGGAAAGAAAAAAAAGAAGAAAAAAGACGTAAAGAAAAAAAAAGAAAAAAGAAAAAGAAAACTAAGAAAGAAAGTAAAAAAGAGGAAGAACCACTGTCAACACTGAGAACGAAACCAAATGTCCGTGTACGTCCTCATCCGGTTCTTATCCCGTGCTGGTCAGTTCTCGACGTGTGTCGGGCCACCCAAGATTGTCGCCGCGGTGGCGGGAGGGGTCCGTGACGGTGTGCGTAAAGATATATATATATATATATATATATAGATTAACATTTAACAGATAATAATGCCAAGGAAACTAAAGGGGAAGTTACTAGACTAAATTGTAATGTAAATGTGAAATGTGAAGAAAGAAAAGTGGGTGAAAAGATAACTTGCCGTGGGCAGGCACCGAACCTTATTCGAAGGTCGCAGGTTCAATTCCTGCCCACGGATATTTATCTGTTCACCCACTTTTCTTTCTTCACATTGACATTACAATTTGGTCTAATAAATTTCCGTATACTTTTCCTGGCATTATTGTCTCTTAGATCTCATTGTTATTGTGTTAAACACGGAAAAACGAGCGCTTAGGTATACACATCTTTTCCTTATACATACATATATATATATATATATATATATAAATATATATATATATATATATATATATATATATATATATATATATATATATATATATATATATATATATATATATATATACTTCGAAAATAGTGCAGTATCTGTAGCAAACCATAATTTATTTATTTATTTCTAACAGTTTCGGCTGGTGGGCCAGTCTTCTCCGGAGGATGTAAGCGAAATAATACAAGTTCCTCTAAAGTCTGAAGGAGGGCCACGCTCACAGTTTGGTGGCCCTCAAAACAAAAATAAAAAAATAAAAAGAAAAGAGGAAACAAACGGACTAACGAGGCAGGCAGCAGACAACAAGAACAAGAAAGAAGCGACGGAGGTGTGGCAGCTTGGACTAGTTGGTATGACAAGACGATAGTTATAGCTCTAGAACAGAACGACGTTCGTTCGAGTGTCGTGTGTCGTTCGTATGTCGTCGTTCTGTTCTCGCGTTATAACTATCGTCAAGCGATAGAGAGCCGCTGAAAGCGGGTGGGTAATCCATGCATTTTAACTAGGAGTAGATAAGACGTGCTGCAAGAGGAGGCAATTAAAAAAAATAAAAAAGTGAACAATTATTGCCGCTTTCTGGAATCCCACACATGGATCGAGTGAAAGTTAGCATGGTTCGGCGGCTTGCCCACGGCGTCGGGCCATACACACACAAAAAAACATACCACCAGCTCCAGCTTTAGGAATACATTGGCCACGATACAAAGCTAAATGTGCCCTCTCCCCCTTCCTCCCGTCTCCCCTGTCTTGCAGGAAAGTGTATAACCAGTCATACTCAAAATAACTGAATGAATATTCTTTAAAAGATGAACGAACAAAAACATAAACAGGACTATAAAATACCTGAAAATAGAAAAATAATAACAATACTAACATGCGCCAGTTGATGCAGTAGCACGAATTTCTTTTCGTTTATTTTCACGCGCTAGATTTATCATCCTATTTGTGCGAATTCACGTACGTTTAAATAAAGTAATTGATTAATTCACTTTCTGTGTTTTACGAAACTTCGCGGAGGCACGTAAGTCGCCCAGGGCTCTCGTTGATTCCATGGGTAAATAACGGCGAATCGGGGAGGCCCCTTACGTGTGTCCGGTGGTTGTTGAAGCGCAAATGGAACGGGGTTTCCGTGTGTACAATATATTCCTGTTTGCGCACCTCAAGCAAATTTTGTATACCACATTAGCTGATTCACAGTTAAGGTCGGCTTTAATTTTGTACACAAAGTCTGCACACGAGGCTTGGGCCATATCTGTGGTCACCATGTGTTTGCACACCCTGCAGCGAGGTTTCCCACATGGTCTACAGCTCTGATAGTGGTCGGATTTATGTGCTTCCGCCTGACCGGTAAGTGTCTCCGGTTTTTGTTTTTTTCAGTAAACCACCTTGGGCGGAGTGTGAAAAACGCCATAGTGGCGACTACTGTGCTTAAGTATGTTGAAGTGGCGGCTTAGTACACAATTCACCCGAGGGTCGGCGGCGGAGTATGTGAGGATCAAGGTTCCCCTAACATTATATCTTGATTTCCGCCTTTATCTCCCATTGTTAATTTTCGGTACAAAGAGCGAGTGCGCTCAATTTCATTGTGAATACTTTTTTTCAGGATACTTTTGAGGCGAGAGGGCTGCTTTGAATTCCTTCGCGTGGGTGTCAAATCTCATAATTTCAGCACAAATTATTCTGTATCTGTGAGATTTAGAGTAAGGAACACCTGTTTTGCGTGACGGCCGGGGGTAGCTGCTGCAGAAATGCAGACATGACATTGTTGGTGGTCAGTTGTTTTTTTTTTTACATGAAAGTAGATATGGTGGTGCCGCTGAGTGATAAATTGACATACAGGAAGTGAACGCTCTTTTCCGAATATATATATATATATATATATATATATATATATATATATATATATATATATATATATATATATATATATATATATATATATATATATATATATATATACAGAACTCATGCAAGCTCGGGAGTGCTTCTGCACAAGTTTTACAGACAACATGAGAAGGGCATGGCGAAAAAAATTTTGGAAGAGGAGGAGTACAAGAGTTCGCTGTGCCACTGTTAAATCGTATGGGCAAGATATCACAACGTCCAGCTCAACAAAACACGGAAATTGTGGTCGAAACTATGAGTTCCTTATCGGTTACCACAATTCATTGCTGACCTGCGAAGTCTGCAGGCCTTTTTATGTAAAATTTACCAGAAAGATAAGAAACAATGCGCTTGTCTTTTCAAAGAAAGCGCAAGTTTGTAAGGTACATGACCGAAGTAGTTTCTTCATGGCCCTTAATTGTTGGCCGTGTTTACATTCGTCAAACGGACCGATGTATTAACACTCATTTCAGAGACCATCAGACGTCATTAAACAAAGCAATCCCTCAATCCTAGCCCATCATTGCAAGAACTGCTATTGGAATTCCATGTGGTGTGACCATAAATTCTTGTTTATTCACATAAGTAATTGAACCCGAAAAATAGCTGAAGCCTTTCATATATAAAAACCAACAGATAACTGCGAAAGTCGGCCAATAATTGCGCTATCCGATACAAAATTCACCTTTTTGGCCAATACTTGACTGTTTTTGAGCTGAATGTTGTGACATATTAGTTGTAAATTCATTATCCTGCTGTGTGCTAACCATTTGTTTTATCTTGCAGAAGTGCTCTTGAGCTTGTAAATGTTAATATACATTTGTGTGTGATCTTTCTTTTCGCCAACAGACTGGGTTGTCAGTTCGCGCCCGTTTGCCTTCTTTCGTTAAGTTCCCTTGTAGTGTGTGTGAGCTGAATTGTTTCCAAAATGTATGCACACCATCTCGCCCAACTCTCTATAATTTTGCATATCAGAATCTTCTTTCTTCCTCAGCGTCCGAGATAAAACGCAAGGAGCACGTGCATCTGCTAGCCAAAGGACATGCGAGCGTTTTTCGATTGTATAGGATCCCTTTACTCTTCTAGTTAAGAAGAAAAAAGAAACAGAAAATGAAAAAAAAATATTTGCAAAGTTTTGCAAGCACGGAATGTAACCCAGAAGGAGGGTGGATTTTCTACACATATTAAGGCCCTTCATGGCATACATAGGCGACTATGACTCTACAGTAAATCTAGCGAAACCGGAATGGCGGTGGCCCCCCACGGACCAGATATTCTCTACGCATTTCTTCCTACGTTGCCTGCAATATCTAGTTCAACACGGCGGCAGTACGCCAAGTTAGCGCAAAGAATACATCAGGAATGCCAGCGTGTGAGTGTCAACACTAGACAGCAAAGTCAGTGCTTAAGGCCTCCTGCAAAGTTTGGATTACATGCACCTTCTGATGCCTCTAGAGTGTAATGTTTCCCAATAGTATGAAATAATTCAGACTGTTTTGAAAACAGCCATAAAATGTCAGGTAGCAGTGCCGAATGAACTCAATGACACGAGTCAATCGCTATGTCTTAAATAGTCCAAATATAAATACCAAAGTTATTTCCAAGATTAGAAAAATTGCCCGCAGCTTCCCTCGGGGGAACACTGAGGAGGATGCGAACCATATAATTGGTTAACGGGGTGTTAAAGTGCGACTTACTTGGGTCGATGGCTAAATTGGTTAACGTGGTTGTGAAATGGGGTGTTAAATTGCGACTTACTTGGGTCGATGGCTAAATTGGTTAACGTGGTTGTAGGAGGGGGTGAATGAGTGAACACGTACACACGTATGCGAAAGGGCGGCGCTGGTCGAAGGGACGTCGGTCATTGTGTTTGTGGATTCGTTGGAATTCATTTCACCGCGACCTTGGACGTCGACGCGCCGTACAAACCAACCGACGAGCGGCAACTGAGCGAGCGAGCGCCGACCTTGAGTATATATACAGCACGACGGCGCATGCACTGTCAGCTGTTGAATGTTCTCGAAGCGCGACGCCACATGCGCGTCCACTGGAGAATCAGGAGAATTGTAGATGTCGAACGCGGTGTGTAGAGGAGGAAGGGTGCACAGATGGTGGAGGAGTGAAGCGCGCGCGGTGTGTAGAGGAGGAAGGGATGCACAGATGGTGGAAGAGTGGGCGACGGCGCGACGGCGCATGCGCGCGCGTCAGCTGTCGAATGTTCGAGAAGCGGTGCGGACGGCGCGGACGGCGCGGACGGCGCACTACAAGGCGCGAGTATAAGATGCTCCGCATCTAAAAGTGTCTCGTTAGTATATTTTGTATTCTTCACTGGGATTGAGAAGACAAAAAAAAAAAGCCTCGAAAAACCTTTTTTGTTTCCGTTTTGCTATCAGAGTTAGAGTAACGAGACTGAGTATAAAACTCCTTGAAGCTACATTCAAGAGACCAGTTAAGCCCTGATAGCACGAAGAACGCGTCACTTTTTTTCAGTTCTAGTCACAAAAGTGCACTGTTCATGTTCACGCAGTCTCAGAATTCATCCCAACACCAACAAAGGTTACTGCTACATTCATTTTAACTGGAAAGTTCTTTAATTTCTCAAAAGAAATCCATAATAAATGGGCAACGCTTTTGTTTGGGTCAGTTTGTGCATTCCGATATACTTAGCAGGGCAGCGCCAAAAGGCACCGATAAATAGAAATGGCACACATGACGAATGCCGAGAGTACCGATTGACGTTGATATGATCTAGGGAGTCATCGAGGATGACTTCATCGATGTCTTCGTATTGAAAATTTAGGAAATCGTAACAACTTTGCTTGCCTCAGCCTCAAGTCTGATGCGCATTTCAGATGTGATGCTGAAAATAGAAAATGAAATGTCTCCTCGAGGCGTACAGCCGTTAGCAATCTTATCTGAAATGCTCCACAGCGTGACCTGAACTGATTTGGCTGATGCCAGCCGTGAAGTGCTGTTCTCTGTGGCCGAAAAGCTACCTCGGTATGCTTTCAAGAACGCCACTGAAAAAACCACATGCCTGAATACATTTAGAAAAACTTCTAACACAATCTGTTTAGAGCGTTTGGAACTTTTTATGTTTTTTTATTGTATTATACTGTAACAATCCTGAATACTGTATTTGCTTAGATTGTAATATATTCATTAGTAGTAATACTGTTTTACATTGCATTTGCTTTTGTGTATGTAGCATAGAAGCATTATTCTGATCTCTTTATTTTCAAATAACACGTAAAACTGTGTTTGATTACCCTATGTTCACAAAACGTGTTGTTTACTCGATTTTTTAACGCAAGTTGCTCCTTACTCTTAATAATGTATTGCTATGATGTTACGATTGATTCACCACTTTTTTTCTGCATCTAGTGTGCCTGTGGCACTGGGATCCTATTTAGGCGTTTTCTTTAGCCCTTTGCTTCAGCGCCATGACAATGATGTAATGAATGAGTTCTGAATCATGTAGGTCCCAGGGAACCCTTCCAAGTTCCACTAAGAATTAAAAAACCTCTCCGCCCCCCCCCCTTCCTTCCCGCCTCTTCTGCCGTGCAAGTATCTTTAAGTCGGTTCCACGTTACATTCACGTGCGGTGGATTGAAAAGCATGGGTATACAAAAGTTTATTCAGTGACACGCTCACTTGCCTTGCACCAAAAAAAAAATGAGTAAGTAATACAGGTTCTCAAGATCGATCACACCCCGAATGCCCCATCTAAGTTACTTGGCGAGTGCGGAACCAGGGAAGTTTGCCAGCAAGTTCTGGAACCCCGAGTAGAGGCGTGAAGAACCCCTAGGTTTTGTAGAACCAACTTTAAGAAGCCATAGCGCAGTGTCTTTTCACAAAATAACTAAATGAAATGAAAATGTAAGTATACTCCAGAGTGGGTGAGTGCCAACATTGGAATAGATTTAAAGACTTTCGTGCACATTTTGTTTTCGAGTAGTACGAACTATTCGCCGTAAGCACTTCTAACCATAAAGATCTCGAACTCAGGTGAACACAGGTATATTTAAATTCATTCACGCGGTCTTTTCTTATGTAGAAGCTATATAAGTTGCGTTTTTTTACCTGTCACCTTAATATATTTCACACGGCCAGAACGGGAATTTGATCAACACCCTTTATCACTGGTGGCCCATTTGGCTCGGATTTCTCCAACGTCAACGAAGACTATCACCTTGCACTAATGCTGAACGAAGGGAACCTATCGTAATCAGGCGCAGCCTCATCTTCTAATTAATAGAGAGAATATTTGCTGGCATTACAAAAAACTTGAAAATTGTGTACGAGAGAGAAATAAATAAAGCGACTCGTCATCCCTCGGACGAGCTTTGAGAGGAGCGAACTTTCTGTTGCGCATAATTTATGCGTCTAATATTCACCTTCAAAAAGCACTGCCACCTTGTACTTATACATAGGAATAACTTGCGTGGTATTTTATCACCTCATTTTAGGCAGAAAGTGGGTAATGAATCGCACCTAGTCAATTCACTTAGCACAGCTACTTAACTTGTCTTTTATTCAAAACTGTCTCATGGGGAACTATCTAATACGTTTTTTTCCGGTCCCGGGAAGTCCTAGTCTAAGTGCGTTAGCTGTGCCACGTTCATTATTTTAATCATGAAGAGTGGTTATCACCTACTAGCTGTTACGATACCACACGTCCCTCGATAAGAGCCTGGTCGCTGAAGAGCCTTCATCTGTTTTGAAGTACCAGCAAATTGAATGACCCCGAGCTTAAAAGCGTGCCACTTCCTACCTAATGTTCACCAACACCGGTTCCATGAGGCCTTCAGCATTACTTGCTGATGTTCAGGAAGAAAGATGTAGCCAGCAGTCTTGCTCAACGGTTTAAAAAAACCAAACAGCGTGCAACAAAAGGCAGCACTTGAGAAAGCAGCCACGGACCTCGGCTAGCGTGAACGCATTTCCGGTAAGGGTTCCTTTCCTGTTCCTGTGGAGCATCTCCATAGTCATCAGTGCAACTTTCTCAGTTTGGCTGTCGTGTAGCTCGTTTGCTCTGAGGAAGTTGAATCAGTGTTGTGAAGACCGCTTAGACAGTAGAGACTACTGACCAGTTCCGCTTGTGGGACTGAAGCACAGCTTTCGAGTTGATGGTGGCGAGGATATCATAGCTTGCGAAGGTGTGCACAACCTTTTATTCCATAGTAGCAGATTTTTCGTGCGCGCGTATAATTTTAGAAGTACTGGAGAGCCGCCTTTTGCATGCAAGTAATATCCTTAAAATAAGATTTTCTAGAAAAGCAGGAATAATAAAACCACTCAAAAATATGTGTTTGCTGCTCAGTAAGCGTATTTTGAGAAATAACAACTAGAAATATGTAAAAGTAAAAAAATACACAGAAAGCATCCACATGATCACAATATTTTCGGAAAAGAATAAAGTCACGAAAATATATCTGCGCATGCCCGTGCAATATATGAACCAATATATCTGGGACACCTGGCTGTGTACCTTAAAGATAACTGTTGTGCATTGGATTTCATCACTACACAGGTTAACTGACGGTTGGCTTATTTATGAGCTACCATTATTATCAATATGTCACGCCTCAACCAGACGCATTTTTTCATACCTATGCCGGTACAAAACTGCACATTCATAAATTTTGGTGAGTACTTATGATTTCGACAACGTGAAAATTTTTTTTGTAGTTTGGGGCATGCCCATAAGATCTGAACCAGCCAAGTCTTAGGGAGGAACCAAGCAGAGTAGCCGGAGTTGATAACCGGAACGTTCACTCACATTATTTACATGCTGATGGTAGATGGAGTTATGGTACAGAGAAGCCGGATGGGAGCTGTACACGCAAACACTGAAGAGAAAGAAGGACATCGATAGCATGGGAAGAAGTCCCAAAAAGCGCCACAAGCGGACAATAGGATACAGGCAGCTGGAACAGAACGCCATCACAAGGAAGACACCAGGCGACGAGGCGACGGGGTAGACTGAAATGGTGGGCAGCTCCGGAACACAGGCGTCTGGGGACGACAGTAAAATTCAGGTTCTTTAGGTGTTTGGAAACCAACTATCTCCACTCGGTACCCGAGACGCACCACTCGAGGTGGTATAGCAAAGTGGGGGAAGAAAGGTACTGCAGCAATGCGAATAGTGGCGATTGGCTTGCTGGTCACTTGAAGATGAAATAAAAATGCAGGATAAGATATAGTAAAGGTAGAAAAACTTGTATTTACGGACTGAACGGAATTTACATAAGCACAGACATCAAAGTTGCAAAAAAAGAAAAGAAAATACTTTGGAATTGAACCCTCTTTTGTTGGGCCACCCTATGGTATTCGGCAGAGCCATTGGTGCCTAACACCTCAATCCCGGTTCAGAACGCTTGTCGCAACTACTGGGCATCTTCTTGTTCCCTCGGTGCTCTGCCCCTACACAACTCTCGGCGAATCGTCGCCTGTTGGTTCTCTCATAAGACAGTACACTGGGTCGACCAAAAACCCGCCACAAGGATGCCACCTTCGTGCACCTCCGGGTTCATGCCCTCTCCCCAAATCACACAACAACGAAAGTGCTTTATGCCGGAGTCCACCATGGCTTCGTGACGTATTTCTGTCGCGAATGTGATGTTGTAAAGTATTTACGGACAGATAAAACATCAGGCCTGCGCGGAATTCGCAGCACAGTCACAGTGAAAGCTAAAAAAGCAGCCTTTAAGAGCCTTTTCTAAACACTCATTCGGCGTGTGCTGGGTACCCACTACGCCATTATTAACAATAACTTCTAGGTTGTAGGCGAGCATTCGCTATAGTATCCTTTGTCATTTTCCTAAGAAGCATTGTATCCGCTAAACACTTGCAAGATATTTTGTGCCAATTGTCCACGCAATGTCTGACGACGATTAGAAATTGTGCTTCAAGCGGGTACGCGCCGCAGTTATTGAATGATGAAGAACAAGCTTTTTTATTCATTTAATGAATTGGTGCATTGGACGACCTACTCGTAACGCTATTCGCATTGTGTGACGCCTGTATCCTGATGAAGACGCAAGCTACAAATTCGCCTTAAGACGTACGTCTACCAACTGGTAATGACATTTTGAATTCCGTTTTCCTCTATGCGGACTTTGGTGAAAGACCAAATCAAGCCCCAAATTTCTGTGACGCTCTTCTTGAAGTACAGAGTACGGCCGACATTGTAGGTTTAGGGCAGTATCAAATGAGGCACGTATGGATGGTTACCTGTGCAAGTAGAATTGCAAAGCATAAACTGGTCTTCCGTCGAAACTTCGCGTGAAAGGGCGCCATAGCATGGTGATAGATCTGGAGACGACGAATATTAAGCTAAAGCTGCTATGGCTCCCACCTCACTTAGAAACTAGATGTTTGGAAGAAGCGCTTCAAGCCTATGGGCTCGTGAAGTCTTTAGAAAGAGAGACATAGAAATGTACTGGTAGGGAGGAATGGATGACAACAAACCGGGATGCGGCCTCAGAGCTAAATGATGGCGTCACTATCAGCTCAATACCACATATTTTGACCATCTTAGGTCGCCAGTGCCTAGTTCTCATTCCTGGTAGGCCTCCGCTCTGTTTTCGATGCAAGCGAGTGGGACACGCTCGTCAACAGTTCAAAACATCACAGTGCCTGCTGTGCCACCGCTTGGGTCATATGTCGGATGGTTGCGTGTCGCTCTACGCAAGCAAGCTGCGTTCTCGGCAGTCTAGCACAGAGGAACCTCATCTCGACAATCTAATGTATGCAACAGAAGTCATTGATGCGTCTGGAGAAGCAGTGGGTGGAAACACAGAAAATGAACAGTTGCACATCGAGCCCATGCCAAACGGTCATAATGACGCTGCTAAAAGAGCATGTGATGACACCAGGGAAGAAGATGATGTCAGCAAACGCGGCTCGCAAAAACCACAGAGAAAGCCTCCTGATGAAGGAGTTGTAGAAGAGGCTATGGATAGCTGCCAGCCACGAAAACGCCCTGCTCCGGAGAGTGCCGAAGGAAGAGTGGCTGCGTCAGATGTAGCAGAACACGCGTCTAATGTGGACAGCGTGTTGTGCCTTTTGGAAGTGGTGGAGGAATGCGCCACCCGTGCAACGTACTCAATAAGGTGCCATAAAAAAGTTCAAGGGAGGAAAAGCCACGAGTTTGCTGGTGGCAAAAGGTGATCATCAAAAACTTTAAGTAAGCAAAATGGCTACTCCACTTACGTTTCCCCTGTGTGTAGCGACACCAAACGTACGTGACCAAAGAAATGTAGGGCGTCAGCTGCAGTTAAACCACATGCTTAGGCCACAAGACGTTGGTGTTGTAGTGGTGCAAGAAACAAAGATTTCGTCAGCTTGATATGTAAGTTCCGCACTAGAAACTTTTCCAGATTACGATCTGTATGGTAGCCACGCACGTGGTGCTTCCGCTGGATGCTTCTTATTAGGGAGAAAGTAGCGGGGTCACTCTTTGGTGTCGCTGCATATTGAATGGGAAGGCCCTCTTATTTGCTGTGACATCTCTTTCAATTCAAAAAATTGGAGGTTGATTTGTGTCTCTGCTCCCTCAAAATTGAATGAAAGTAAGGCTTTCTTATCGTCCTTAGCTCCATTGCTAAACAATGATATACATTTGAATTTTTTAGTAGATTTCAATTGCGTTTGTGATAAAACGAGGCCGACGGTTCGTAACACCTTAAAACCGGTTCTGAACTGAGCTTGCGGTGTTAGGCACGATCGGCTCTGCCGAATGCCATACTGTCACCCTACAGAAGTCGGTTCTATTCCAAAGTGTTTTTTTCGTAACTTTTATGTATGTTTTAGTGTATATTCTGTGCATCAGCCTACTAAAACATCTACAGCATTTCTTCTTCATCTTCGAGCAACCAGCAGGTCAATCGCCACCATTGGAATAGCGGCAGCATGTTTCGCCTCCCACATTGCTATACCACCTAGGGTGCTGCGTCTCGGGTGCCGAATGGCAAGAGTTGGTTTCTTCAACATCGGAAAGAACATGTATTCGACTGAAAGGCCGCGGCGCCACGTCAAAAAGAGTCAGACCTTAAAGGTGTGGGGGAAGTGCAATTATAAATTTTCTAGTCTAGTGGCTCAATCTCTTTCGCGCGCTCATGTCGGGATTCGGGAGCTCTGTACTTCACGAGCTTCCACCGAAAGTTCGCTTTGAAGGTACAGTACTCAAAGAGAGCAAGGACGTCAGTTCGCTCGCTGCTGTGGCCGCATTTGCGAAAGGAACGCGCTGCTCACAAACAAATGAGTAGGCATTGTGTCCGTTGTTCAAACTCATCTTGTGCATACCTGTGCGTCCATTTCCTGCGTATTTCTGTTTGAGCAGGGTGCTTCAACTGTCGAGCTTACACTTGTTGCTCTACGCTCGTCCTGTGTACGCTCATTTTATGTGTGCTTTCTGCTTGAGGTGTGCGCTGCAAGTTTCGAGCTTTTTTGCTGTTCTTTGCATGACATTGTACTTTGTTACAACAGAATCCACTACATCGCCCTGGTAGCGAAACAATGCACAATGATTACACAACTACCTCTGCGAGGACACGTTTCACTTTCGTGTCATACCGATTCCTAAAAGAGGGATTAACCACGTTTTACTTACATTTTTACAAAGCGATGTTAGCCGTATACTTCATCATGGTAACTTGACGGAAACTTTTGATGGAAGCTCTTTTGGTGGAAGCTTGTTTTAAGTGCCCCGACGCCAGCATTTTAAGGCATTGGGTTTGACAGGATTTCCTGGAGGAGAGAACAATTGAGCCCTAGGCAGTCCAATGAAGATGATGCCTCCGTCTCTTTCACGAAATGTATAAGCTCAGGCACTGCTTAGGTTCCAACCGAGGAAAAAGAGTAGACCGATACACGCACACTTCGTCCCATCACGAGGGCGAATGACAGCGAAAGACACGGTACGATAATATCGCATGGCACAGCACAGTACATGACCGCCTCGAGGTGTCACATGTGTAAACCAGATGTATAGTTAAGTGCAGGCTGGTTCTCAGATGGGCTACGAAGCCATCAAGGCACCATGCAGCGCCGAAGTGAAAAACCGTTTCAAGCAGCCCCGGCTGCATAGCCCTTCCTAGACCATAAAATTGCCAAAGTCGGTCAGGCATGTCCAATCCAGTTTACTAGGCGTGGTGACAGCTTTGCTGAACAAGTGTTGTCGACGCGTTAGGTACATCTTTGGAAGCGTTGACTCGGAAGAAATCAGGGTAGACTGAACCGAAAACGTCTCTTCTGTCCATGTGGTACTAAGCCATGTAGACCAATTATAACAAAGTAAAAGGCGGGCCTCAGGTTGGCGACTTTGTATGTTAAAATATTATCTGGTCCATGCAGCTGCTGATATGTTATACATAGAGGTGAGCGCAACTGAAAGGGACCTTATTTGCACCTCTACGTAAATTCCAAAACCATTGTCAATGAACCACTGTCAATGAACGCTTAAAACGTGCGTTATGTTAAGGCGGACCAAGGTTGCAGAAAGCGATTAGAGGAAACTTGTCGGTGGTACACCATACATTCTTCGCGTATCTCACAGGCTGAAAAAAAAAACTAGGATGCAAATATGGCGTTTGTGCTGTTTTTACGGCTTACGGCTTAATGACCAGCTGCACAAATCTTACTTAGTAAGCTAAGTAAGATTTGTGCAGATGTGCAAAGAAAGGATGAGCGAATAAAAGACAAGTAGTGCACCGATATTTGTTTAGTAAAACACTCCAACAAATTTACTGATGCCATACAAGTGTAGTATTCGAGGTCGCTTTCAGTTGCGCCTGCTTCAACCTATGTTTTGCTTTATGGAAAGAAAAAAGACAACAGAACGATAACAAAAAAAAGCAAAAAGGAAATAAAAAAAGAAACAATTGAGACAGGCAAAAGAAAATAAAAAAACTTGGAAAACAAAGAGAACAAAAGAGAGAACAAAATAGAAAAAATCAAGCTAAAATATGAAAAATATATACGTTGCACTTACGAAGAGTAAAATTCTAAAGACTATCGAGGACCGTCTGTCACAATTCAACATTTTCTTTTTTAGAATTATATTGATGCAAATATTATTCCGGAAGTTTAGAAAATTCTTTAATAAGTACTTACAAATGAACCACAAATATTGTAAGCAACTCGATGTTCTGTCGCACTTTAAATCCGCTAAATATCAATATATAATAATGATACGAAATTCTAAGAATAATTTCGACTCTACGTACCTACTCTCGCATCTGCTACCGGGAAAAAGTAATGAAATAAATATGGAAACCAACTTGACGCTAACGAGGCGGTGAGGGGGGAAGTAATGAAAAGTGTTTTAGTTTCACAAAGCATAAATTCTGGAAGTTAAGTTTGAATCAACCAGCAACTCCTATTCTAATAACAAACAAGAAAAGCAAGAACTGTATGACAGCTTCATTAAGCTGCGCATCGCAAAACTTCATCACTGAAGAATAACTTGGTAACACATGTTAGCAGAAAGAACCACAATATAAACAAAAAAGAGCTTTTTGTCCGGTTCGACTGGCGGTAGAGTACCCTTCTGTTGCACATCCTTTCTCTTCAAAATTTCACTTGGCTTTGCTCTAATCCTTTTTCTTTTCTAATTGACATTGCCTTCTATATGTTTATGGCGCGGGTTGAGGTTGTATATTTCATACCTCACAATAAAGAAGGCTTCTACGTATGACAGACGCGCTGCTAAAGTAGCTAGGGAATATAGAAACATAATAGATCTCTAACTGGAGGCTCGCCTTCACACCTTTTTTTTTACATTGTCGAGAATGTCAGTGCAAGCGAAAATTCAATGAATGCACAGTTGTGTACCAGCATAGGATAGAAGAAACGCGGCTGATGATTCAGATAAGGCCAGGCCCTTAGGGAGAAATTTCTCCGAAGGGAGCGGGGGTGGGCATATGTTCAAAGCCTTGAAAAACCCGTAGTTTTGCTATATATTCTCGGTATAACATTCCCTGCATTTGAAGTTGGGTGGAGGATGGTGAGGAGGTCAGGGCCACCTTCCCCCTTGCCTTGAATATTAACTTGGGCGTGACATATCGATAATAGTAGAAGCGCATGCGTGAGCTAGTAGGACAATACCTTGAATTACGATGAAATTAAATGCCTCAGCAGTTATACTTCAAGTAGAACACAAACCATGCCAGTATGATAGGTTAGAATACGCAACGGGCATGCGCATATGAGTTATTATGCCTTCTATTTTTTTCCGCCACTCTGCGCTTCTTCAGTTCTTAGGCGTC